>NC_060121.1:457738514-458363514 GCF_021461395.2 Schistocerca americana
AAACAGTTACTGTGTTTCTCGACACCATACCGGTACAACATTCAATTGTATGACTTACGACGTCAAATGGTTCTCACGATCTTGCTTGGTGCACTTTCATACAACTTTGTCCTGTCTGCGAGATTTTGAATAAATTTTGCTCCTGGAGATGATCTCTCCAAATGCAACGACATTCTGATGCGTTAGGGTTTGATGTTCTAGTGTGGTTTCAGACAACTATCACGGACATCATTGGTCTCAATGTTCCTAACACATTTCGTTGATAGAGTTTTTTTGTTTTTCCTGGGACTGGGCCACAAAATCTTGCTGCCTTTCTGCACTAGACCGTCGTGGTCTTGCCGTGGAACAATCAGGCACATTTCACAATTTAAATTTCTGTAATTAATACTGTACTGTATGTCCCTAACTGTGTCTCATCATGAAGGGTTGTGTTTGATTTCTTGTCGATATCAATTCGATTGGTGGCATGTCCTCCAGACTAGTTGTATACGGGTGAGAAAATAAATTGTCTACGTCCAAATGAAACCATCTCTTATATAGTTTTGTCAAGTAAATGCTAAGCCACAATATCCGTCCCATCTTCTTCATATTTAAATGTACAGAACCGGTAACAAAAGCGGTATTCCCATGAAGTAATTTAGAATAACCTCAAAAGCATATTTAGTAAGGTTTCTGGTATTCCTGCCTACCGCCTACTATGTTATGAGAAAGTGTCATTACACTGCAGTTTAGCAATCATGCGATATTCTTTTCTTGTGTTCAGCTTTATGTAGTTGCCACATAACGATCTATCTGCGTATTCCGGATACTTCGCATTAACGAATCCAAACACATAGAAAAACTAGCGTTACTTCATATTATACGTGTAGTAGCCATCCTGTTATAGGCCATGATGACTGCTGGTGACTCGTTAGTTTTAAAATGGTACACTAGCCCTTAAGGAACGCTTGCATATCAGTAAGTCTCAGAGCTAACTAGGACTGTACAAGCAAATCGATGAACTTCTTTCCTTCGTCAACTCACAGAGGCTTTAACGTTAATAGGCAAAAGCTACATTTTCTTATTTTTATAATTCCATGCACAGTAAGATTACCAAGTCTATAGAATTGAACAAAAATAGCACAACTTACCAGAGGTTCTCCCTGCATCACAGGTCTTAGTTTCAATGTTTCAGGCAATTTCAGAAAAGTTTCTCCCAGATGTCATCGAGAACGTGTAGCAACAGTTCTCACTGGAGCCTGGTTTGCTACAGCTTTGTACGAATGCCACTGAATACGTAATCTCAGGGCGCAGATTTTCACTGCATTTCGTGCTGACATTCAGCTGATAATGAGAGGTCACGGTCGCTCTATCAGAGCCAGAACTATGGACTATTTCCCGAGTCTGTGTTTTTTTCTTTTTTACCACAGCCATTAATCGTGTTTCGCATATTTGCATAATATTAGCGAAGAGACTAGAGGTAATTCCAAAGGCGCACATTTAACAAATGAATGAAACAATTGCAGTAGACCACAACGAAACTACGAAATGGCAAAGAAAATAAAACAAATGTTTGGATACGTAATTGATACACAGTCTCAGAGTAGCTAATTTTTTTTTCTTTGCGTTAAGATATCACGTATATCTTTGTAGACAGATCCTTATCCCTTGTATATTCTTGTGGTTAGATTTATTTCAAGCCTTAGCGAAAACTAGTACTAAATGAATTAACTCTTGAACCGTAAAACACATATATTCACTTTTATCCATTTTAACCTGATGTAGGAATAAGCTGAATCAACCGTGATTAATTCGTAGACGTATCACGGCCATGAGCATCGTCATACACTAACAATTTCAGAGAAAAGTTACACAAACACTTAACATAAATTTTCCAGTAATTTTTGTAATGATATCTTGGGTTTTATTTCCATTTACAGTGTTCTAAGATACATATCAACTGAGTCCTTCGATGGTATTTTACCAAGGTTAAAAACAACGAATAATGAAAGAAGAGCGCTAAAGCCGTACGAACACTTCCGGTAATCCGTGAATATGGATGTTCTGGAGAGAAACTGTGGAGAATGAGCTGTATCTATTTTTTACTTTGTGTTGTAGAACAATAGTGTTGTTGCATTACTAGAGCTTTCGCATGTTTTCCTCGCCTGTTCATGTGCCCTCCCAATGTGGGAGTTCTGCCCTGGGACCAAAGGATTGAACATACCTATCGACACCGCCAGAAGCGAGTATTAAGGGGCAATTGCACCGTTTCATACACAAGCATCATACGCATTTTGTATTAGACGCAGTAGAAAAGGCGTGGAAATCTTACCAGTGCAAAGTAGTCACAAAGATAATTGGAGGAACTAAGTTAACGAATTAGAATATGACGAGTCACTATAAAGCTGTAGTTCCATATATAAAACGTTCACAGAAGGATACATATGAAAATCTTAAACACCAGCCTCAGCTGAAGTGGAAAAAAATTGATTGCATCAAATGAGTGAATTTTGTTTTCTTATGAGCTCATAGTTTGCTGGCTGTCCGGTCCTCAGCTTTATGGTAACAAATGAACTGGATCCCTCCATTTGGTCTAAAGCAATGTCTCTGCACAATCCCCAAATAGTTAAGGTCTCATGTGGCAACGGAACAAATAAGCTCTTAGCCTTTGAAATAACGGTCTACACATTTAATCAACAGGTCATTTATTGTTTACGGATTTTGAAAAGTAGTCTGTATTTGGAGAACAGCCTAATAACAATGTCATCGTCAGTGGGAAATAAAGACTTTCTTCGGGCCATAAGCACTGAAAGTCACACTGCACACATTAGCGTGAGACAGATTTCTGCGTCAGTGAATAATAAAAATTTTGTCCTCAGGATATACAGATAGCAAGATACAGCTTTTAAGTCATCAAACACCTTAACATAAATTTTCTGCTTCGACCACGCTTTCTGTATTTTGATGTTTTCACCCTGCTTCTCATCGGTTTATTTTGACGGAAAGTCATGGATATAGTGGCCGGGAAAGTGCTTGGCTTACTAGAGTTCACACTTAGAAGCACAATAAATGTATAACACCGAATCATTAAGAAGATAAATGAATAATAGATACCGACAAAAATTCTACTAACTGTTTACTATGACCGACGAGGTTTTAATTAGTGAGTTGAATGATTATTTAAACACAATTTAAATATGGAGGAACGGCACCTTCTAGATTTTAGCCTATGCGGACCTCCAGATTATGCTACAGGTGAGGATAGGCATTGTCGGTATGGTGTCAGTTAGAGCAGAACAGGGAACCAATGATCATAAAGCCGTTACAGCATCACTGAAAAAGGCTGTAAATAGTAATACAAAGAAAGGCGGGAAGATATTTCCGTTTAGCGAGAGTGACAAGAGACGGATTTCAGATTGACAGGTCATCACGAAAGTTGTCTCTAGCACTGACGATGTTGAGCATCAGTGAACAAAATTGAAAAGCTTCATACAATACGATTTGGACCAGCATGTCCAGAGAAAAATTGTGACGGATGAAAAGGACCCACCGTGGTTCGACCACAGTTAAGAAGCTGCAAGAAAAGTACACAGAACTTTGCTGCATGATTTAAACGTGGCAAAAGCCTCACAGATAAAGATTAAACGAACCCAAAATTAGCGTAAGGAGAGCTGTGCGTGAAATGTTCAGTTTCGAAAGTGAAACTCTAGCTACCAATTTGAGAAAAGACCGATAGGAGTTCTGATTCTTTTAAAGTAAAGGTCCGCCATTTCACAGAATGTATCGTTTATTCTACTGTACAATAATGATTTCGGCCTCGTACTTAGTGCGAAGAATAAACACATAAATAGAAACACAGAATTTATGGGGAAAGGACCACAGAAGTAAATGCTCTGTCTCGGTAGTGTAAGGTGTTGAAACAGACCACGCACAGGAAGCGAACTTTGAAGTAAAAAATTTATTACTTAAAACTGTTACAGTATTAATTGAAAATTCGACAAATAAGTGATTCCAGTTGCGGAAGCAACCAACTACAGGTCCTCAATGGACGCCAACATCAGCTGCCTGTGTTCAGCTTTACGCAATAGTTTACACCAGTATTGACAGGAATTTCAAAAGCACACGTAAAATAAAACAATTGCCATACACGAAATACTTCGATAAACCACTGACCTAATGTGAGGTCCCCCTTAAAAGGAAAGCCACCTGACCTCTGAACCATATCTTACTTTAAAGTAACCAATTGGTATGTCATCACTCAAACTTGATAAAACACAGATTGCCCAGACATAAAGAGATTAGCATGACATTAAAAATTATCTATAAGAGAATGAAACTTTAAAACAAGTTGGCTAGTACAGCAATTAAAAGTAACGGCTCAGACTTAGAATTTTAAATAGCTACACTAACTGTTAGTCGTTCAGTTCTGAAACAAATCACGAGCAGGCACAGTCGTGAATCAAAAGGGCCAGAATATGCTTTAAATTAACAACAGACAAGTAAAGCTGCACGCGGTTTGGCACTGCTACTTTATAGTTTCAGAAGGACACATAAAATTCTTAAAAAGCAATAACGCTGTGCAAGCAGCACCCACAGGGTGCCACAACATTACACGGAAGCAAGTTCCTAACAGCCCATTGTAATTAAAATTTAACAAAAACGCTTTAAGGGAGAGCACCACTTTAAACCAGTTATCTCACGGTGAAAGCAAGAAATCTTAACATGTAACGGATCGATACTCACCGTTTACATAATTCACTACGGCACACACGACAAATAGATTACATGAGCCAGTTATCTTTCCACTGACAGTGCTCGACAACTGTGAAGACAGGATTTAGCAAACGCCCCCGTTTATCCAAACTGAATCCACCAAACTCCTTTTACTTTGGTCCTTGAACACACCCATACACCGCGGCTATACCGGCAAGACACATCTAACATTCAGTGTGCCGATGGACACATAGCACACCGTTCCCCAGTACAGGCAACAAACCACGGTGAGCCTGGTACAACTTCACCATCTCAAACGGAAGCATTCAAGACCGCTAACACAGCAGTCAAGGCACAAGGCAGAGCGCGCCAACAGACTCTCTCGGAATCGGCCCGCGAACCAGTTTTATTGGCGACACGATTCGCCGCCAAGAAGGCGCCAAATTACTAAAGAGCTTTTTCCAAAACTGTTTCACAGAGGAAGATTACATTGTAGTTCCTCTTTTTTTTCATTGGACGAACGACACAATGATAATATCGAAATGTGCAAGGGATAGAAAAGCAACCGAAATCGCTTAACAGAGGAAAGGCCACTGGACTGGACCTAACAGATACCGATTCAATTCCACACGTAGTATGCAAAATAACTTACCCCTCTACTAGAAGCAGTGGTCCGTAGGTCTTGAGGAGAGAACCTTTCATAATGATAGGTCATTCCCGTTCTCAAGAAGTGTCGTCGAAAAAACGCTCAAAACCATAGGTCTGTATCTCTGATATTGGACTAGTGTAGATTTTCGAGCATGTTTTATGCTCACGTATTGTGACATCTCCTCTGTAGGAACCAGTATGGGTTCGAAAACGATTGTTTGAAACCCAGCTCGCTCTGTTCGTCCACGAGACACAAATGACCTTGTAGATAAGACAGAAATTTCATGAACCTTTTCGCGAGTGAGGCTGCTGTATACAAAGAAGGCGCGACGCTAGAAAATTAAAGGAAAATGCAGATGTAACATAGACTGAAATACCTTTTGCTGTACGATTACGAAATTGCAGAACAGCCACAGGTGCTCTTGTAAAATATCTGAGAGTAAGCCTACGGAGCAATGTGAAGTCGAACGACCACATAAAATTAATCGTGGATAAGGCAGATGCCAGACTGAAAGAATGCTCAGGAAAGGTAGTCCATCAACGGAGGAAGAAGTTCAGGCGACCAATATTTGAATAATTCTCGCCGGTTTGGGATCTGTACAAGGTAGAACTGACGGAGGTAACAGAGAAGATTCAAAGAAGAGCAGCACGTTTCGTTACGGATTCTTTTAGCTAGTGCGAATTCGCCATGGAGATGGTCAGCCAACTCCAGTGCCAGAAGCTGCGGGGGAGGCTTTCAGCATTATGTTATAACCTGTTGTTAAAGTCCGAGACCGTACATTCCTAGAAGAGCTAAACAGTATATTGGCTCTTCTTACGTATACCTCATGAAAAGGTCATTTAAAATTAGGGAGATTCGCGCCCACCCGGACGCTTAACACCGATCGTTCTTTCAGTGAACAGACCCGACTGGAACAGGAAAAGGGGGAAGTGTCACTGCCACAGGAAATATCCTCCGCCACACACCGTAAGATGGCTTGTATCGTATAGATGTAGATGCAGAAGCACAATAACGCCTCATTGGTGGTGAGCAAAGGTGGGCACAGCCTTCAAGCAGTTAAACACGAGAATGACCTTAGTTCAAGATGGCTGATACATATCTTACTAGAGGCCATTGGATTTCAAGTCCCTGCAGAATTTGATGGAGTTACCCATTCCCCGCTACTCTAATTTAGCGGCGGCTGTGGCGGAGTGCGCACTAAGTGGCGTCGGAGGTAACAACGAAGTAGCAAAAGTACATCTAGACCAGTGGTCGTCAAACTGTGGCCCAAATGAATTATTCGTGCCTCCAGCGGTTCTCAGACGTTGTTTATAATACTCTGTCCAGTCCTATTAACGTGACCACCTGCCCAAAAGCCTAAATAACCACCTTTTTCAGTGGGAAGAGACACAGTGAGATCCTGGAAGGTGAGAGATTGCAGGGTACTCTCACTTCTGTTCCGGTGATATGCCACTTCACGTTCTTAGGGAATGTGATCGTCATTGCAATTTGACTTCATACATCATGGTGAAATGGTGGGCAGTAGATGATGCTCTTGCTTGCGTGCTCTAGGGAAGGAATAATGGTAAACTTTACCTGCGTTCAAGCGAATAGAGTGCCAATTTAAACGACTGCAGTGAAAGCAGTGACAGTGGGAAGCGCGTTTTTTCGGCGGAACCTGGATGGAAACATTTCTGGACGGCCGAGTTCCGTGGTCTCACTGTGCAGACACGTTGGTTGGCACCGGTCGGTAGGCAGCCTCGTCCAGGTAGACGACTAGCGCCGAGAAGTCTCCGCTGCAGTGGCCAGCGCATTGTAGACCGGCAATAAAGCGGAGGTGGGCCCTTGTTAGGCAAGAAGCCGACAAGCCAACTGTGAACGTTCTGCGAATTTCTGTGGGACAGGTACTGGAGCCCAGATGTCTAGACTCTGTTACAAAATATATTTGTGAAAGCACGAGGCTTTTAGCGAGTTTATGGCCGTTCTTTGGAAACTTCGAAATGGAAGCAATAGGGGAGATAACAAGCCTTAATGGAGGGTTGTGGTTCCATCCTGGTCATGTTGTTAGCAAAAGACACGGCGTCAACGCGTGGGAAAGAGGCCGCGAAGCTGAAGCTCTTATTTTTCTTTTTCCCGATTAATTTTAAAGTCTCTGATTGGTCAAATCAGTGTATGCAGAGCAATAGGCACTCTCTGAGATTCGAATGCCACACTCCAGCTCTTGAATGGTTTGTGCTAAAGCGGGGGAAGTGTAAGATGTAAATAGCCTTTTGCTACCGAGCTGAGGAGGAAAGGAGACAGAAGGAGAAGAACACTCTTGTACTGGCACTTCGTTAGTAAAGAACTGCAGGCCAGTGCCTAGACAGTGAGACTTGTGTCCTTTGCTGGTGTCCCACAGAGCACCTTCCGAACCATCAGAGGTACTAATTCCAGCATCACACACACAACGAGTGATGTGTGGGTGTATGTATTTGTCTTGAGTCGGCCGTCTAAACATTTGACATATTCTGTCATGAATAGTTGTAGCACGGAGTCAAACTGGTTTGGCAGACCAGTAAACGGGTCCACCTGCACACTGGAATCCACCGGGGTTTCAGAGGCTCATAGGGAAGTACCCGCATTCTGAATTAACTGAACGCGAGACCGCGTACTTGCATTTTTCGGGCGTGCGCCATTAATAACACATTGCGGCCGTCCATGATTTCAGTTGCCGAACGCACCATGCTGTGCCGCCTTGACCAGCAGGAGAGTGAAGTATTCGCTACTACGGCATAGGGTTCAAATATATGTTTCTCAGCACTCAGTCCTTTCGAATCACAGTTTTCTTTCTTTGCTTGGTGGTGGTGTAGCTTTGTGCCATAACTCGAATCCACGTGTATGAAGTCAGATAAAGCGATTAGTGTTTTTGTTAGTGTCGTGTGTCGATCCCCAGCTGATCACTTTGTCCAGCATAGACCCCATGTTAGTGAAAGCGTTTGTCAAATGAAAATGTTTGTGTGACGGTTCTTTAGTAATTTTTTTGTCTAGTGATGCTAAGAATGAATAAATCTATTCTCATTTAGACCATAACTTATCCCTGTGTTCTGATTAAAAGTACCTTGCCATTTTTATTAAAGACCAGATTCTAAAACGAGAGCAGCAAGTTTGCAATTGGCGAACCACTGCCAGGATATAGGTCTTGACACTTCTGTGATGCTGCCAGTTTGCGTACTTGCAGAGTGCTCATTAGAAATCCGGACAGAGCAGACAGGACGATATCAGAACGCGGTATTGCGGATACAACACCGAAGAAATCATGTATGAGTTCGGACGATCACGATACTGAGGAAAATGAGGAGGGCTTCAATCTAGTGGCATTTTTGATGGGAATGGAGAAGAAACTGGATAGACTAAAGGGAATGGAGGCTGGAGTAAAATGAATGGAGGACAAAATTAATGAGACAAGGACGGACATAAGAAATATCGGTGGTCAGGTAAATCAGATGCGAGAGGAAAACAAGTCTTGGGCAAATAAACTCCAGGAAAACCTACGGAAAGTAAACACCAAAGCAATGAAAGGTTTGAACATTGCACATGATGCTAAGAAGATGGCAGCGAGTGCCAAGACAGTTGCAAGTTTCGCAAGACGAGTAGCGCCTGAAGCATCGAAAGCGAGTAAACTCATAGGATTGCAAGGACGAGAGGCGTTGATCAGTTTGAGTAAAAAGGTCGAAAGCGTGGAAAAGAGGCAAAATGACGCGGAGCAGCGCATCGACACAAAAATACGTGAAACCACGTGTTTTCATGCGACAGCGCCCATGGACAAATTAGAATCTGAGCTTCACAAATTAGGGACTGGTTCGGAGGTAACAACTGCCACTCCAGTGAGCGAGACTGAAGAGATGTGGTCTCTGTTTTTGTTCAAATCGCAGCAGGAAGCGATCAACACGCATGTGGAGAAGAAACTGGAGGGGTCGCTAAAGAAACAAATTCAAATACGGCCAAGCGCGAACGCAACAGAACCAGAAAGAAATTCAGACGGGGCGGATAACTGCATACCGTTAGCAGCGACCAGAGAACATGGTGAGATGACGTCGCATTTTCTCCAAGCCGAGGAGTGAGCACAAATATGGGGACGTCGAACGAGGACATCCAAAGGTCTGATATTTTCAGTAAGATGGAAGTTGTCGATTAAACGCCATTTGATTTTCAACACTTCTTACAAGTACGGAAATTCGAAATCTTCCGCGATGGGGGTAGTTTTACTCACCCACGCACATGGATATCACAATTTGACCTCTCTTTATCTCCAAATTGGCCTTTAAAATACAAGCTGGATTTTATTTGCGTACACTTGAAAGGATCAGTTGCGTAGAAAATTCGTGGAATATCAGCATCGTGTAGAGGTTACTAGGAGTTCAAGGACAGCTTCCTAAGTATCTATTGGTCCAAGGAGACGCAAGAGCACATTAAATACGAAATGATTGTTGGCAAAGATTTCGAGAGTTTAGGCTACAAAAGCGCAGTCATGTTCCTTGATGCAATGATTGACAAGAACCAGTATGTTGACGTACCATGCTCTACCGGTGAAATTATTCGTCATTGTTACACCAAACTTCCGTCAGCATATCAACAAGTATTAGGTGGCAGTTGTAATGTGGAGCTTAGTACTTCCCGTAACACACTTTACGAATTCGACTACGCATTCCGAGCAGAGAATATCAGAGAACACAGAGGAAAGTCTGACAGATACGTCGCAGCCTATATGACGCGTTCACAATATAACTCCAATAACAGGAACGGAAATGTACGGAATTGAACGCCTTACGGAAACCATTCACGGTCGTGGCAGGGGTAAAATACAGGGAGCGAAAGGCTATTTACAATTTGTACAGAAACCAGATGGCAGTTATAAGAGTCGAGGGACATGAAAGGGAAGCAGTGGTTGGGAAGGGAGTAAGACAGGGTTGTAGCTTCTCCCCGATGTTGTTCAATTTGTATATTGAGCAAGCAGTAAAGGAAACAAAAGAAAAATTCGGAGTAGGTATTAAAATTCATGGAGAAGAAATAAAAACTTTGAGGTTCGCCGATGACATTGTAATTCTGTCAGAGACAGCAAAGGACTTGGAAGAGCAGTTGAATGGAATGGACAGTGTCTTGAAAGGAGGATATAAGATGAACATCAACAAAAGCAAAACAAGGATAATGGAATGTAGTCTAATTAAGTCGGGTGATGCTGAGGGAATTAGATTGGGAAATGAGGCACTTAAAGTAGTAAAGGAGTTTTGCTATTTGGGGAGCAAAATAACTGATGATGGTCGAAGCAGAGAGGATATAAAATGTAGGCTGGCAATGGCAAGGAAAGCGTTTCTGAAGAAGAGAAATTTGTTAACATCCAGTATTGATTTAAGTGTCAGGAAGTCATTTCTGAAAGTATTCGTATGGAGTGTAGCCATGTATGGAAGTGAAACATGGACGATAAATAGTTTGGACAAGAAGAGAATAGAAGCTTTCGAAATGTGGTGCTACAGAAGAATGCTGAAGATTAGATGGGTATATCACATAACTAATGAGGAAGTATTGAATAGTATTGGGGAGAAGAGAACTTTGTGGCACAACTTGACCAGAAGAAGGGATCGGTTGGTAGGACATGTTCTGAGGCATCAAGGAATCACCAATTTAGTATTGGAGGGCAGCGTGGAGGGTAAAAATCGTAGAGGGAGACCAAGAGATGAATACACTAAGCAGATTCAGAAGGATGTAGGTTGCAGTAGGTACTGGGAGATGAAAAAGCTTGCACAGGATAGAGTAGCATGGAGAGCTGCATCAAACCAGTCTCAGGACTGAAGACCACAACAACAACAACAACCCAAGAGAGGCGGGAATGGAAAGAGGAATGAAGGCTACGGACCACAAAACAACGGATGGCGAAACCATGACACCGGTTTCAATGACAATAGAAGATGGGCACAATTGAACAACAGAGGATACGGAAAAATAGCTCCGATCGAGGAAATTGTGATTCGGGGACAGAATCCAGGTCGAGGGGTGCAAGGAAATGATAACCAACGCCAATGACTAGTTAAGTATGCAGAAGAGGCTCAAAACGCATCGGCAACTAAATTCGGACCTAGCCTCATCAATGTTGAAACTTCCTGGCAGATTAAAACGGTGTGCCGGACCGAGACTCGATCTCGGGAAGGCGAAGTTCCCGATTTCGAGTCTCGGTCCGGCACACCGTTTTAATCTGCCAGGAAGTTTCATCTCAGCGCACACTCCACTACAGAGTGAAAATCTCATTCTGGACTCATCAATGTTATTAGATACGACGATATTGAAGAAACTTTGTTGGAAGGAAGAGCACAGTTCACTCAAGATGACGTGCATCCAATTGTTATGGTTACCACCGGAGGGAAGGAAGTTAGAGCAATCCTGGATAGTGGTAGTGAGATTCGGCCATCGCGGAAGAGACTTATAGACAATGTAAGGGACTGCAAGACAGGGTGGAACTATCGGTGAAGAGACTAAGAATAAAAGGAGCAATAATGGGGAAGGTAACTGAAGTAAACATGCAGACAAGGCTAGAGCTACTTTGTCAAGGACACCTGCTGGTGAGAAACTTCCTGATCGTCTCAAAACTGACAACTGAGTTGATTATCGGAACCGATTTTCTAAGCGAGTACAATGCAATACTGGATCTAGGACGTCGTACAACTTCATTAAACAAGGATAAAAGAATCATGCTTCATTTCATTGATCGGGCGATACGGGCGCAAGTCCCCGCTAGGTGCCTTAAGATCTGCGTAGGTTCAGAAGACTGGCATTTAGTGAAGGCGAAATCAGTGATGAGAGATGAAAGGGATTGCCACTGTGACCTAGAGGACACTGAGGATGAGATCTGTCGTCATTCGATACAAGAGAGGGTTTGTGGTATTGACAATATTACCGAAGAGGAGAGAGCAGAACTACAAATCGTGCTACTGAACAGCACTGAAATGTACCTACCTAAGACAGGAGCCAACAAGAACTTCCATTATGCATTCTGTGTCAACGAACATCAAAAGTTCTTCCTCCCACCTTATCCCATTCCGATCGCATACAAAGAGAAAGTCCAAACAGAAGTACCGTGGATGCTGCAAGAAGGGATCATTGAAACCATTGTGTCCACATACAATAACCCATTGCAGGTAGTTGAAAAGAAAGATGGGTGTTTGATTCGAGGCAGATCGACACGATAATCTTGCCGGAGAAAGACCGTCCGGAGAAGCTGGAAGATCTCTTGCAAAGATTTCATGGTGTCAAAGTGTTTTCGTCCATTGACCTCCGTTCAAGTTTCTGGCACACTAAATTGCACCCTTCGTGTCGTCAATACACGGCTTTCCTAGTTGAACGACACTGCTATCAGTCTGCAGCATTCATCAGGGGGCTGAAGCGAATTTTGTCGGAGAGTCTGAAGAACGACATCACGTCCTATGTTGATGATATCCTCTTCGTAAAGCTCGCTTGGGACGGACACAACAAGGTCCTTGGTGAACTACTAGGAACATGAAGGCAACATGGTGTCCCAATTAATTCAGAAAAATATTGTTTCCGAAGGAGGAAGGTGAATTTTTTTGGCCACGTGATTTCAGATGAAGTTATTGCACCTAATCCGGGAAAACTCGAAGATATAGCACAATTCCCGAGACCACAGACCACGAAGGACCTCAGAGGGTTCCTGGGCGTCTTAAGTTTTTGTAGGAAGTTAATTACAATGAAAGAGAATGGTGCATCAAGGCTTTGTGCCTTAACAAGAAAGAAGACACAGTGGTTATGGGACGAGGCAGCAGATCACGAATTCAGTTGGCTTAAAAAAAAAACCTTGTGGAGGCACCTATCCTAGCTCACCCAGACCTAACACCGGATTTTTGCATGTGGACTGACGCAGAGAAAACAGGTCCTGGCATAGTAATATTCCAACAAATTATGGAAGAGGGGACATTAGTAAACAAGAGCATAGCATTTAGGAGCCGGGTCCTCACAAAGTGAGAAAGGAATTACTCAGTAACTGAGTTGGAGGCACTGGCAACCGTGTGGCCTTTCAAAAAATTCAAATATTTCCTGCTGGGACACAAAACCCATGTCTTTAAAGACCACAGAGCATTGGAATTTTTACTGTCGGCAAAACTGGGACGCGATAGGTTGACACGTGGGTTTTATTCCTCCAGCAATTTGACTTCAGCATCACATACGTTCCGGGAAAAACAAATGTGATTGCGGGCGCACTTTCACGTTTGCCGATTGGGGGACCAGATGAAAAGGGAGAAAATGCGAAGGATAGTCGCTTTAGTCTATTCTATCTGCGGGGAGTCCCCTTAGAGAACTTCATGACTGCATCATTACAGGATGCAAGAAGAGAGCAAGAGAAAGATCCGGAATTCAAGCAGCTGAAAGAACGATGGAAGGAGCGCCAGGAAGTCGAAATACGAATGTTCTACCTTGTAAGGAAGGGGATCTTATTCCACCGCCGTAACGCAAAAAAAAAAAAAAAAAAAAAAGGTTCAAATGGCTCTGAGCACTATGGGACTCAACTGCTGTGGTCATCAGTCCCCTAGAACTTAGAACTACTTAAACCTAACTAACCTAAGGGCATCACACACACCCATGCCCGAGGCAGGATTCAAACCTGCGACCGCAGCAGCAGCGCGGCTCCGGACTGGAGCGCCTAGAACCGCACGGCCTACCGCGGCCGGCACCGTAACGCAACCAGCACGATATGGAGCCTTTGTATACCAGACGAGCTAGTCAATATGTTAATCTGGTACACAAACTTAAGTTATTGTCACTTCGGACCACGGAAATGCTTTCTTAAATTAAAGGACCTGTGCCACTTTAAACAAATGGAAAGACGCATAAGGAAGGTTCTATCAGTATGCAGGGCATGTAAGAGGGCAAAACCCGGCAGCCCTCCATCCAATCGTTCCAAAGAAACTGCGAGATATGGTGGCCGCGGACTTAATGAGACCGCTCCCGGTCATTCGGAGTGGTTTGCAATACGTTTTAGAAGTCGTTGAATTAACACTGAAGTTTTCTACATTTACTACCTAGACTAGAGCAGCCGACTACCCTGACCACTGCCTTACGTCATGTGGTCCGAGTAGGACATGAGTACGGACGAAGGGTAACCTTCTCGGTGATGGAGGCTGTGGACAGAATACAATTAAAGTCGGTGAACCTCCCCACTGACTTCGGAGCACTGCGGGACCTACTCAAAAAAGTGTTCGAAATACGAGGAGAGAAATTTGACCTGGACGACATTTATCATCAATCAGTGATAGCACACGGACGACTGGCATATGACTGGAATAAAACCTGGCCACATGACCACATACATACCTACTTTCCATGACGATCAGAATAAAAATCGGACAACTCAACACTCATAACAGTCGACTAGCGATGCAGGAGCTCCGAAAGGAAGTGGTGGAAAAGAGACTGGACATACTCTGTTTACAGGAGCCGTACTCTCTGGCTGGAAAAGTTGCGTTCACTGCCGCAACATGGCAAACTGTTAGCAGTGGGGACATCCCCAGAGCGGCCATTCTGATAACTAACGCTGCACTGCGTGCAACACCCTTGTCACAGTTCTCCAACAGTCACTGCAACGTCGTGGAGATACAATCTCCTGCTGGGATTGTTATCATTATTAACATGTACTTTCAGTACGGTGATAGAATCGAACATCACATAGATCATCTAGTGAGTGTGGTCACGGCGTTGCGGGGGCGCAAAATCATTATAACTGCTGACATTAACGCCAAATCCCCCCTATGGTACAGTGGCACAAGGGATGAAAATGGTGCAAAAGCAGAAGAAATGATAATGGCTCTTCAACTAGTGGTGGCAAACAGACCAGGTAATCCCCCAACCTACGTAGCTGGAGGAGGACAGGGCACTAACACTGACGTGACTTTGCTCACGCCAAACGCAGTAAACATACTCCAAGAGTGGAGAGTGGAAGACAATGCCACCACTAGCGGCCATAATCTAATCACCTTTATTGTTGGAGACAGAGAGCGCCGCTGGGCCATGGGGTGGGAAGTGCAATGGAATTTTAGAAAAACAGATTGGGAACGCCTAGCCAGAGAGTGCGACATTCCTCCATTACCAGAAGGAGACGAACGACAGGACTTCAACGTGGACGACAGAGCCGAAGGGCTGGTACATGCAATAACAAGGGCGATTAAGGCGGCCGTACCAACCAGGAGGAGAGCCGTGGCGGCCACACTGGCACCGTGGTCAGCCGAACTACAAGAACTACGACAGTCTGTCAGGAGACTGAGGAAGCACTACCAGCGCAGTGTCGTCTGGTGGGAAAAGCAAAGATGGCTGCAGTTATACCGGGAGGCAAAAGACAACTTCCAAAAAGAATTACAAAAGACCAGAATAACTAATTGGGAAAATTTTGTAACCAATCAGCTGGCCCTTGATCCTTGGGGCGTCCCATATAGATTGGTAAGGGAGAAGATCCGCTCCCCAACAATGATATCATCGCTCAGGCACGGGGACGGGATGACGGAATCCTGGCAGGAAACTGCTGAGGTCCTCCTCCGGTCGCTGTTGCCTGACGATGATAGAAATGACGACACCGAAGAGCAGCGCCAACTACGAGATGAAGACCTTCATAGGTATGCTAATGACGTGGCGGTCCTCCCCTTCTCTGAGGAGGAAGTTGCTGCTCATATCAAGACTTTAAAGAAGGGAAAAGCCCCCGGGCCAGACGGCATTGTGGCGGAGGTAGTGCAGTTCTTAGCCCCACAGCTAGTTGCACCACTTACACATATTTTCAACGCATGCCTCAGGCAAGGCAAATTTCCAAAAATATGGAAAGCTGCAAACGTGGTGATTATCAAGAAAGGCCCCGAGAAGGACCCTGCAGAGGCCAAATCCTACAGGCCCATCTGCCTGCTGGACGGCTTTGGCAAAATACTGGAAAAGTTATTAGCGGATAGACTGACTGCTCACCGCATGCTGCACGGGATGAGCGACAGGCTATTCGGTTTTAGGTCAGGGCGATCGGCATCTGATGCAATCGCCCTGGCGGCCGAGGTCTGTGGCTCAGCCCCGTGTAAGTACGTTGTTGGCATCATGGTGGATATCAGTGGCGCCTTGGACAACCTGTGGTGGCCTTCGCTCTTCTCCTGCCTTCGGGAGAAGGAGTGCCCAGGGCTGCTATATGGGTGTTTGAGGAGCTATTGTGAAGATCAGGAGGTACAGCTATCATCCCCTAGCGGATATGTCCGCAAAACTATCACCAAGGGTTGCCCCCAGGGCTCAGTGTTGGGTCCCCTATTTTGGGACATCCACATGGAGCCTCTTCTGGATAGCCTGCAACAGAGCGAAGATGTGCTAGAGGTGATAGACTACGCCGACGACCTTCTCCTGCTGGTCGACGGCCGAAGTCGCGAGGACATAGAACCTAAAATAGAGGGAGCAATAAACAAATTACAACTATGGTGCCGAAAGACCAAAATGACTATCTCACCATCCAAGACGACCTACCTACTACTTAAAGGACAGTTAATAAGAAACCTGACTGTGAGAATTGACGGTACGCCTGTTCTTCGGAGACGAGAAACACGCTATTTGGGAATCATCATCGATGAAAGGTGGAATTTTGCAAAGCACATAGAAACCGTAACCCAGAAAGCACTACAATTACTAAACAATCTAATTTCCATAGGACATAAGAGATTCCATCTCCCGTCTCATTTAATCAAACTCTACCATAACAGCATACTGACATCAATAGTGGGTTACGGCTCGGGAGTCTGGGCTCACAGGCTCACGAGGGTGGTGCCTGCTGTGACGGTGAGAAGAGTACAAAGGAACATGATATTAAGGTCCGTGGGAGCATACAGAACATCTCCAGGGGGAGCCCCGTTAATCACAATGGGGCTCTGTCCCCTAGATATAAAGATCAGTGAACAGGCTGTGTGGTACTGGGCCAAAAAGGGTGTTATCACCAAGGTAGAGGAAATTATGGGGGTACCAGTCAGGGAAAATGGGGAGATTAGGGAAAGAGGGGTAGATCTGTGGCAGGAAATTTGGGAATCGGATGAAACTGGTAGAAGAACCTTTCAGTTCCTACCAGATGTAAAGGACAGACTGAAAATGAAGTACTTCGAGCCAACTCGGGGATTGTTCCACTTTCTCACCGGTCATGGCCCCTATCCGACTTATCTTTGTCGGTTTGGGAAAAGGGCGACACCTGCGTGCGACTGTGGCGCACCGGAGGGTACTCCCGACCATGTGGTTTACGTGTGCCCCCTTTTCGAGGATGTAGCCGGGACATTGAGACGACAACTACCAAGCACAAACACCTATGACCTTTTAAGACGGGAAGAGACATTTCAGACACTGAATACGCTAGCAAACGAGGTATCACGAAAAGTATTTACAACTTTTCTGAGAGACCTTCATGCTTAAATCAATAGACAACACCGAACGCGACCACTGCCCCAATTCCGTACCGCCTGTTCATGGATAGGTCGACTTAACAGATGGAATCCGCCACGACCGGGACCAGGGGGACTGGGGCGATCCCGAATGAAGAAAACGCACCGATTATGACATAGAATAAGAATTAGATTTAGTCAATTAGAATAGGATAGTAAGTTAGGAACCTGCAGCGATAAATTAAAACCCTTGCCTGTCCTGTGCCAGGGGCTTGCTCATAGGAATTAGCTCTACGAGCAAGGCATCTAAGTAGTTTTATATTATCAAAACTGGCACACTTGTAACGCTGCAGGCAGTTAGTATTAACTAATCGTAGTAACTAGAAATTAAGTTAGCTAGTAAACTAGAAGTAGTCTGCCTAGTAGAGATCGTAGAACTGTCTGTAGTTAAGAAAAATATTATAGCTGCTATTGTAAATTTACACTCCTGGAAATTGAAATAAGAACACCGTGAATTCATTGTCCCAGGAAGGGGAAACTTTATTGACACATTCCTGGGGTCAGATACATCACATGATCACACTGACAGAACCACAGGCACATAGACACAGGCAACAGAGCATGCACAATGTCGGCACTAGTACAGTGTATATCCACCTTTCGCAGCAATGCAGGCTGCTATTCTCCCATGGAGACGATCGTAGAGATGCTGGATGTAGTCCTGTGGAACGGCTTGCCATGCCATTTCCACCTGGCGCCTCAGTTGGACCAGCGTTCGTGCTGGACGTACAGACCGCGTGAGACGACGCTTCATCCAGTCCCAAACATGCTCAATGGGGGACAGATCCGGAGATCTTGCTGGCCAGGGTAGTTGACTTACACCTTCTAGAGCACGTTGGGTGGCACGGGATACATGCGGACGTGCATTGTCCTGTTGGAACAGCAAGTTCCCTTACCGGTCTAGGAATGGTAGAACGATGGGTTCGATGACGGTTTGGATGTACCGTGCACTATTCAGTGTCCCCTCGACGATCACCAGTGGTGTACGGCCAGTGTAGGAGATCGCTCCCCACACCATGATGCCAGGTGTTGGCCCTGTGTGCCTCGGTCGTATGCAGTCCTGATTGTGGCGCTCACCTGCACGGCGCCAAACACGCATACGACCATCATTGGCACCAAGGCAGAAGCGACTCTCATCGCTGAAGACGACACGTCTCCATTCGTCCCTCCATTCACACCTGTCGCGACACCACTGGAGGCGGGCTGCACGATGTTGGGGCGTGAGCGGAAGACGGCCTAACGGTGTGCGGGACCGTAGCCCAGCTTCATGGAGACGGTTGCGAATGGTCCTCGCCGATACCCCAGGAGCAACAGTGTCCCTAATTTGCTGGGAAGTGGCGGTGCGGTCCCCTACGGCACTGCGTAGTATCCTACGGTCTTGGCGTGCATCCGTGCGTCGCTGCGGTCTGGTCCCAGGTCGACGGGCACGTGCACCTTCCGCCGACCACTGGCGACAACATCGATGTACTGTGGAGACCTCACGCCCCACGTGTTGAGCAATTCGGCGGTACGTCCACCCAGCCTCCCGCATGCCCACTATACGCCCTCGCTCAAAGTCCGTCAACTGCACATACGGTTCACGTCCACGCTGTCGCGGCATGCTACCAGTGTTAAAGACTGCGATGGAGCTCCGTATGCCACGGCAAACTGGCTGACACTGACGGCGGCGGTGCACAAATGCTGCGCAGCTAGCGCCATTCGACGGCCAACACCGCGGTTCCTGGTGTGTCCGCTGTGCCGTGCGTGTGATCATTGCTTGTACAGCCCTCTCGCAGTGTCCGGAGCAAGTATGGTGGGTCTGACACACCGGTGTCAATGTGTTCTTTTTTCCATTTCCAGGAGTGTAGAAATAATAGGACCCACTAATCACTAAGGTGGTGGGTCATTATTGTATAATTATTATGATATGAAATAAAGAATTTTTTTTTTTTTTTAATTTACTCCGTTACGATGAGTGACGGCAGTCACTGTTTGCAAAGCGTTAATGGAAGACTTCCTAGCGCAAGTAGGTAGGGTGGACAAAATCATTACAGATAGCGGGGCTCAGTTCCGGTCAAAACGATGGAAGTGCACTCTGGAGAGATACAGGATGGCACCCATCTACATATCGGGACAACACCAGAGTTCGAACCCCTCCGAACGATGGATGAAGAACCTGGGGAATCTGTGTCGCATCTACTGTCATCGACAGCGCAGCACATGGGATGTGATGTTGTGGGATTTCCAAAATGTCGTGATTGAACTTCCACATGGTTCAACTCTCTTGGCACCGATAACTGTGTTGAAGAACAGAGACCCACCAGAGAAAGTACGGGAGCTACTTGAATTTCCCCGGCGTAAACAGATTCCGCACCGAGACATATTCGGGATGGTGCTGGAAAGGCTTCGGGTAGCTGGAAGGAGAAGGAAAGAGTGACAGTATAAGAAGGCTCGGATCCGTGAATTTCGCGTTGGACAGAAGGTTCTCATCAAATCGTTTAGGCTCTCAAACAAACAAAAGAGACAGTGACAAATGTTCTTCAGCGTGTATAATGGACCGGTTCGGATACAGCGTTTCGCGCACGAGAATGCTTATGAGCTGGAGTTCCTGAGATCTGGAAGATCGGCAGGAATGCATCACATATCGCATATCAAATCCATCATTGAATAAAGCTGGAGGTCACGATAGCAGCTGTTACAGCAGGCTGAAGGAGAAGAGAAGAAAATAGAAGGGAGGAGATACGACGGCATTTTCTTATTCTAAACAAGCCACAGATAGTTTAAGGGTTGGTGACAACCGAACATAACCATTGTAGCATAGGTTTGTTGAGTCATAATAATTTTAAAGATTACAATCATTCTTTTTTGTGATTCACCATGATAATTAGCATAAGAAGGTTTTACGAGTTATAGTAATTTTAAAGATAACAGTCATTCTTTTTGTGATTCACCATGGTAATTAGTATAAGAACTTCTCCCAATACTGCTAGTCATAAGAGTTGGCATTGTAAGAATTTCACTGTACAAGTATTTTTTCGTAACGTGTATCAGGTGTGTAGATGTATAGTTGGTCATCCCAGAGCTGAATAAATTATAATTGTTGAGTGTATAAATGTGCCGAATTCACGACAGAAATTTCGTTGTTTATTCGAGTCCTATTTCGCGGGAGTTAATACGTTCTCATAGCAGTTTTGCAGTTTGCACGGAACGACAGAATCAGGTGTCACAACAACGACGGAATTTTATATCTTTGAGCACGAAACAAGTGCACGAGTATTGGGGACAGTCACATCTTAGAGATCAGCTGAGATCATATTTCTTCTGTTTATTGTGTGTGCATCGCAGTACACGCCCTTGTACGATCGGGTATATAAGTCGTAGTATAGTTGTGGGAGGGGCGTCGTTGAGATTATTTTGCGAGATTCTTGGAGGTATTTGGCAGGATGGTTGTGTATGATCCTGGATCCACGTGTATGAAGTCAGATAAAGCGATTAGTGTTCTGGTTAGTGTCGTGTGTCGATCCCCAACTGATCACTTTGTCCATCATAGACCCCATGTTAGTGAAAGCGTTTGTCAAACGAAAATGTTTGTGTGACGGTTCTTTAGTCATTTTTTCTTTGTCTTGTGATGTTAAGAATGAATAAATCTATTGTCATTTAGATCACAACCTATGGATAAGTTGTGATTAGCAGTACCTTGCCATTTTTATTAAATTCCAGATTATAAAAGACTGTAGCAAGCTTGCAAAGGTACCAACAAGTATGTGGAGCCGTGCCGAGTGCAGTGTGTTGACCAGCTGCATTAGGTTTCTTAGGTAAGGATCCATGGCGGTAATAGCCCGACTGAGTTTGTCCCACAGATTCTCGATTAGGTTTTAATGCGGTTAGTCTAGTGGCCAGGGGTGTACTGTAAATACGTTCTGATGATCTTCCAACCATGCAGGCACACTGCGATGATGATGATGATTTGTTTCGTTGGTTGCACGGTCATCAGCGCCCTTACAAAGTCCTAATTTTTCACACAGTCCAATTTCTTTACTCAGTCCAACTTAGCCGTTGTCACGAATGATGATCTTGATGAAATGAGGTACACAGTGAGGCGTACGATATGCTGCTATTTTCTGCTAGTAAATGCCACCAAGGAGAAATAAAACTGCATCTAGAGATTGTCTTGGTCCCCAAGGATAGATGTAAACTTCTGTTGATGCACTGTGCCTCCCAGAATAACTAGATGAGCCAGGGGATGCTATGAAAACATTTCCCATACCGTGAAGTTTCCTCTTAGATGCAGAGTGTTTGTTTTCAGTCGTTTCGCACTATAAACGTCAAGAGCCATATGTCCAATGGAGCATAAAACGTGACTCATCTGAAAAGACCGCCTGCCGCCATTCAGTGGGCATCCAGTTCCGCTGCTCGCGTGAAAATTTCAGCCCCGGTTGCCGGTGCACAGCAGTCAGTACAGGTGCCTGCTGTGGATCCCCATAGAAAGCAATGCTCACCAGACAGTCCTTGAGGAGACGCTGTTGTTAGCTTCTTGGTTCATTTGGACGGTCAGTTGTTCAACAGTTGCGCGTTTATTTGTCTTTTTACGTCTCTGCAGCCGTCATTCACCCCCATGATCTATGACCAGTAGTGTACACGCAACGGGAGTTTCGGTTCCGGTTTTGGATAGCGCCTTTTTGCCCTGCACGTTGTACTTTAACCACAGCTGCATGCGAAATGTTTGCAAACTGAGCTGTTTCGTAAATGCTTCCAGCATTGTCCCGAAAGCAAATGACCACGCCCATTTAGACGTCAATTAAATCGCCCCGTTTCAGCATAACGACAACGACCGCACTGTTGTCATCCGTTCGACAGGCTTTATACACCTTCCACTGCCAGTTCGGCCACCTGCCGTCTGTGACTTGTTATTGCGTGTTGACGTCGAACGTAAGAGATGGTCACGATAACATGACTGGACCGTGTAATTAGCAACTGGAAACTAACAGTCGAATCCAGAAACCTTAACTACCGTTAAGGGCTTCTTAAAAGCGTAATATCCCCCTCAGTAACACACAAAAATACTTAAAGAAACAGCACTATTTTAAGATGTGCATAATTTTAACAGAATTGGTGAATTCGGCCGTCAGCGAAATGAAGCTGGAGGCTTACCACAGAAGCAGGGGGGAGGTAGCGGGACCACTGTGCGGTTACGGTTAAACGATGTGAAAGAGATATTATCTCAACCCTTGTCTTCCACTACTGACGACTCATGAGCGTGCTCGATCGAACAGCTACAAAAATGGCCATCTGCAAATGCAATACACATTTTTAGCATGGAATATCAAATTAAATTGAGGCTTTTGTAATACAACGTAATGCGTTGAAGAAAATTGTTATTCGAAGTATTTAGTTAACATTTGTGATCGTCCCTCACACTGCATAATGCGTTACGTATAAATACAAATACTGTTATTAATGAATAAATCAGACAACAGATCAAAACTTCGTCAGGTAATTACAGTGCAACAACTTAGGGCTCGCTAAGGGTGGCAGAAATCTGGAACAGAGAGCAGCAAGCACGAACTGTTACGAATGGTACCTACTTTCGACGCTCAGTATTAGGTGTCAGCAGCCAACTTATTGCGCCGTTGCTATATATAATCAAAATGGGGCTCATAACATAAAACTTTGTCTAGTTTATCAGTTAATAAGATTGCCACATATGCGGCCCGAAGTGTCAGCCCACAAAGACAGCATCGGCTCTTGAGCAAAAGGGTTTGACGACCGCTGATCTAGATGGCATGGCACGGGGTCGAAGAGGTGCGTTGCACTTGCGGCATCGGCAGGTGGAGCCTCTCACTGGCGCCGATCTAAGGGGCCTCAGTGATGGTTTGTTTTACCTTCGATTTTACCCGGCATGGTTGGGAGAAGGCTGATGCGGGGCTAGCAGTTGTTGCGATAGCCTAGTTACCGGGCCATGCTGACGTAAGAGCGCCAGGCTGCTACTGCATTGAGTATTACGTATTTGTAATTAATACAGTGTATTATCACGAAATTATGTAAAGTACTTAATAGACAGAAAGATGTTGAAACGTTGACGAAACACGTTCCTGTTCTCTTCTTTGGATCCGTATTCGTTACCAGACTCGTTTTTACCCTGTCGCTTCCCGTAAGCTGCTCGTTGGCCAGTCCACTGATTTATATATACCAGCCTCGACATTTTCGGCGAACTATCTCCTGCTGGTCTCGGTTTCTCCATTTAATCGTTATTTGCAGGAACTGGTAATTTTAATTTGATCTTAGATGATCCAAATAATCAGTTTTCCTTCTTTTTATTGTGACTAGAAGTTAAATTTTTGTTTAATTGTACATAACTTAATTTCTCACTTGTTCTATGTAATATCGAGGAGAAGATTGTAGCGTGGCACGTTCCATTCCACCTCACTCCATTTTTTGCTACTTGCTGCATAGTAGTCTGATAACTTGTACAAAGTAGCAAAATAAGGTGTGCTGTATTAGAAATGTTTTGGGGTGGTTCTGTGCACCTTAATTCTCTCACGAGCTACTGTGAGTCTGACCTTTCCTCGGAAGGGTTCAACAGATACTAAAGCTTTAGCAGCTAACATGGTTGACTTCACAGCATTTCTCACTTCAGAAACGTACGTGGCGAGGTCTTTGGCTGACGTAACAGAGAGACACCAGTGTGGGACCTGCCCGCTGTTAAAGGCTTGGCACCGAATTCATTTCTGGTCCCTGGGTGAGCAAATAAATGAATATCTGTGTCTCACTGGAATGAATAAAACTGTTAATAAAAGCTGACTGTACTTTCTCATTTCCATGAACTTTTAATCTTAGATAAGACAGCATTATATTTTGAAGTAAAAGCATTATAACCCATTTTTACTCTTCTGTTGTTTGCTGTCCTGCCCTGAACACAAAAACTTATCTACTTCATCGTGGAGGTGTAGTTCTTCCTCGTCAATTTCACTGATTATTTACTACTTTTGTCTTATAGTAATTGATTTTTAGGAATGCTTTCCAACTTAATCTGTAAAGCTCTAAGCTGTTAAGTAGCCTATTATCTGCTATGGAGGTGTAAACAGAAATCATCACCAACATGAAGCTGTTTCATATGCCTTCATCAGCATGGTTTTCTTCTTCTTTCCATAACTTTTAATGGTATGAAAGACTCATCTAGGTAATATGTTTGTCGACAAGGAATCAGCTTGTCTGGCAATTCCTTCATTATTCTCCTTCTCCTTCTTCTTCACTTCACATATTAGGCACAAAACGATATTAGGAAACGAAAGATAATTTAACATGACAAAATTTGTGCTATGAAAATTGGTTCTAACCTAAAATACAACAGAATAATACTACAAAATGTAACATAGTAACATAATGTAATTACCACAAAATACGTTTATTGTACGTATAAAAAGGAACGTGTATTATAGGCCTCTGAAAGTGCTTCACAAATGAAGAAGCAACAAGCGAACGGCAATAGACAAAGTGCCTTCAATTAGTTGCATAGACGGAAATTACCTCCACGAATTAAAATGTTTGACTTGCTCTATGATTTATTATTCAGGACTATTTTAGACTTTACTGGAAGTCTGCCCTGAAATGTCATCACTTTTATTTTATTTACCAATAGTTTTAGGTTGTAATTTGAGGCTATCTACTGCACTTATAGACTCCATCTGATGGTCATCTCCATTCTCTGTAATTGAGTTAGGTAATCTGCAAATAAAATTACATTTAGCCTAGTGTCACGATCTAAAAGGACTCCATACACAATAAAAGTTCAAATAAAACAATTTATCTATGTCAGTCACTTTTTATTTTCTCCTACGACGCATTTGTAATGGTTATACTCTCATCTTCAGGTGGAAAACGGTGATATCTTGTTACATGTGTACCACCTGGATGCAGCTAGTTGTCTGTATTGGTTTCATTATGAATCTGTTACAGTGGACAGAACCCTGCAGTTAGTCATAAATAAACATTTTTGACTTGATTTTTTACACAGAAACACAAACCACTAATATAATACATAATTTGCATTAGTATATAATTTATATTAGTGATTCATGTTTCTGTGTCAAAAATCAAGTCAAAAATGTTAATTTATGACGAACTGCAGAGGTCTGTACACAGGAACAGATTCACAATTAAACCAAAACAAACAACTAGCAGCATTCAGCTGGTACAAATCTAACGAGATATCGCTGTTTTCCACCTGAGGATGAGAGTATAAAATGGTTCAAATGGCTCTGAGCACTATGGGACTTAACATCTATGGTCATCAGTCCCCTAGAGCGTAGAACTACTTAAACCTAACTAACCTAAGGACATCACACAACAACCAGTCATCACGAGGCAGAGAAAATCCCTGACCCCGCCGGGAATCGAGCCCGGGAACCCGGGCGCGGGAAGCGAGAACTCTACCGCACGACCACGAGCTGCTGACTGAGAGTATAACGTCGCGAAACGCGTCGTAGGAGAAACTAAAAAGTGACTGGCACATATAAATTGTATTCTATTTTAAAAACTTTTACTGTCGAAATGGTCGCAGTTTCCTTAGAAGGTAGTCCGACATGGCCGACGCAAAATTAACTCTATTTAAGTTCAACACTTTCCATTCGCTGATAGCTTATCGTACTCCTTTTTGTTTATGTGTTGGCTTTGTTGTTATATTTCTCATACCTATAACAATTTCGGTCTTTGTGTATAGAATATTAACAATATTTGTGAGATGGATAATCTCATTCAGCGTCAATATTCCATAACATTTCTCTTTTCACATTATCGAATGCTTTCTGAAAATTCACAAAAGCAAGATGGGTTTCCCTACTGAAATCTTGTCTTTTTTCTGTAACTTGACGCAGTGTAAAAACATTACCAATAGTTCATCATCTTTTTATAAAACCTGCTGGTTCTCCAGACATTAGCTTTCCCATGATATTTCTGAGTCGTCCAGTCAGGATTTTGGCCTTCAATCTATAGGCTGCATCTAGGAGTCTCATCCTTCGATAATTACTACATTTATTTTTATCGTGCTTTCCAAAGATAGATATCACTTTAGCTCTTAGCCACTCTTTTGCTACCTTCTTATTTCTTAAAGATTCGTTAAATATGTGAATAACCCTCCGTATTTCCACTGTTCCATGTTAATATCTGTTAAACCAGAGACTTTGCTGTTTTTGTAGGTTGGTGATATTCTATCAGTCCTCTCATATCACTAACGGCCAAGCTTTTTGTGTCATTCGGTTCAGGTAACGTCTGAATAAAAGTATCATCATACCACAATTTTTTACAAGTATCTTTATCCAACTGAAGAGCTGATGCACTGTTCTGTATATTAATCAGTATATATATATATATATATATATATATATATATATATATATATAAAATGTGTAACAACACCTTGCTTCTCCAAGTCTCTTAGTGAAGGTTTCGTTGAAACTTGCTCCAAGTCTCTAATGCGCAGTTGAATAGACAGTAGGTCATACCTGTCAGTTTGTTCCATAAAGATTAATTGTGCAATCCCTAATAAATCCAGCTTGTTGCTTTGCCTGATTAAAATATAATATCATTTAAATGCAGCTGGTGAAACTATCATCCTGCGCACTATTGAAGGGAGCGCGTCTAGAATTTTTTATCTACCATTTCTTCTTCTGTTAAAGAGCAATTACACGCTTGCTTTATTATGGCCTGCCTTTGGATTTTCTGTTATACAGTTGATATAGTTTTTCTGCACGACACTTCAACGACCAAAATCGTCTTGTTACGTTGACAGTGCCTTACTTACTCCTTTTCCACCAACTTCAATAATTTTTATTCTTTTCATGGCGTCTCTGTTTCTTCATACTGATTTTAAACTCATTATTAAGCATTTTTTGTGAACGCGAAGTGGAAATTCTCCGATAGAATGAGGACTGACAATGTCAAACGATGATATCAATTTACGAGGAGAGCAGTGGAATACAGTGTTTCAAAAGGTATATTACAAGGCGTGGTGGTTGGTGGACGGGTACCATGTGATCATATTGCACTAGTAAACTTATGTTCAAAAACGCTTCTGTTGCGCGATAGGGCTTCTGAAATCTGGGGGATGACGTAGGCACTTTGGACCACACAAGCTTGCAAGGAGCAAAGGAGACAATGTACTTTATCATCAATAAACACCAGCTCAGCTCACTTACCGAAGGTGCCCAATAAGACACTCACCAATTCGATGCACTTTGTGAATCGCCTGGTAATGTCTTGTCGAACCCTTGGAAAGATTCCCGGCGTATTACGCGTGAGTCCAGCTGCTACACCTATTCGTACCACAAAATTTTATGGTGCCTTCATGGGTGCCACTCACATCACGGTTTTCGTTTATTCCCAGACATGAGAGTCCAATAGTGTCAGCTTCGGTGAGCGATAGCGCCAAGGTTTCGGCAAGGCGTCACATGGCAATACACAAAATGTAGTTAACAACTGTCGGTAAATAAATTAAACTGATGTTTACTGACAGTAATGTACATTGCCAGGAGAAATTTCGTATGTTTGGAAGGTAGGAAATGAGATACTGACGAAAGTAAGGCTGTAAGGACGTGTCGTGAGTCGTGCTTGGATAGCTCAGTTAGTACCTGCCTTCAGAAGCAAAGGTCCTGAGGCCGGCCGAAGTGGCCGTGCGGTTAAAGGCGCTGCAGTCTGGAACCGCAAGACCGTTACGGTCGCAGGTTCGAATCCTGCCTTGGGCATGGATGTTTGTGATGTCCTTAGGTTAGTTAGGTTTAACTAGTTCTAAGTTCTAGGGGACTAATGACCTCAGCAGTTGAGTCCCATAGTGCTCAGAGCCATTTGAACCATTTTGAAAAGGTCCTGAATTCGAGTCACGGTCAAGTACACAGTTGTAACCTGAAAGGAAGTTTCGGTATCGTACATTGCCTTCTTTACTCCCTGTTTAGCTTGTGTGCTCCAAACTCTCTACGTCATCCTCCATATGTCAGATCTGATAGCAAGCAAAGAATGCGTTTCCAAACAGAAGTTTATTAGCACATCGAGGATGTTGCCGTTAATATGATAATTTTGAGCCGGCCGCTGTGAAGGAGTGGTTCTAGGCGCTTCAGTCCGGAACCGCGCTGCTGCTACGGTCGCAGGTTCGAATTATGCCTCGGGCGTGGATGTGTTGATGTCCTTAGGTTAGTTAGGTCTATGTAGTTATAAGTCTAGGGGACTGATGACCTCAGATGTGAAGTCCCACAGTGCTTAGAGCCATGTGAATTTCATAATTTTGAGGCTTATGGTACCAGCAGTTATTTCGAAGGACTTCAGAAAGTAAGTTATGCGTTATTATGGCAGAAGACAGAAAGGATAAAAGGTTGATAGTTAAGACCATAACTACCAATGGAGAAGCCTTACGACAGAAGAGAAAAAGATGATTATCACGATGAGAGTAGAAAACAGAGACAGGCATTTAGTAAACAGTGCACATGTTACGGATTTCCGTTTGTTGCATTACTTATTAGGTTAACGGTAAACATTATAGATTAATGCATGAACTGCATGATATGAAGGATGTACATAAACTTAAAACATTGCATGACAAGAAAAGGGAGAACGACGATGCATGGTACTAACAAGTTAAATAAGACTACCCACTATTACTCTAATAATCACACATATGCAAATTCAGTATTTTGTAAATCTAAAATGAATAATAATGAGAGTCTATTTCTGCATGGATCGCTTAGAGGTAACTCCCCTCACACTCATGGAGCGTCCGTCAGATGTAAAGTAGCTTGATATTGTAAAGGTATAAAATAGGAACTTTTTTTAGAGGAAATGTACTCTCGCTTTTCACTGTGAAATATCTGTAAACTTTGTAAAAATTACGTACCCGATGTTATTAGCAGAGATTTATGTAGGAATTATGAGTAATGTGCAGATGCAGATGCAGGCAGACGGATGAGTGAGCAGCAGTGAGTGGATGGCAACACAGAGGGCCGGAAAACGGTGCATCAAGCCTTAGGAAGGAAGGTATTAGCATTGGGCCTTATGACATGACTCAATTTCGCCAGCGTCAGAAAGGGTGGCAAAGCGGCGCAGAGGCATTCGTCTACACCGGGACCCTATGGGGATTAGTTATCATAAGTCGCATGGCTACGTGTGCCGCCTTGTGTGTGACGGGTCGCCAAACCAGCAGATTTCCGACAGCTTAGCTTTGTGGACTGTCATGCGGTACAGTGGAGATACCACGTAACACGGTTGGCATGCACCATCCACCACGATCGAGAAGGGACATTTTCCTTTTGCGAAACTGCCCGAAACAGCTGAAAGCGCCAACAAAAGCGAGAGGTGATACTGTAGCTGGTTTGAAAGCGACAAGATGGGCAGGGTGCAACACGTGCCGAACTACACAGTATGTCAGTCCAGAATACCAATCAAATTCGTCTTTTTCACACCTTTCATGTTGTGCCGTGCAAAAAAAGAATCAAATGGCCTGTTCTCAATCAAGTCTGCTTACACCACCATGCCTTGTAAGGCACCCCAGAAAACAATGGTGGAATGTAAACTTGGAAGAAGCACTCTCTGGGTACCGCTAAAAACGGCTGATGGTGTAGCATTACTCTGAGACCCTATGTAGCTACACAGGGAAGCACGCTTCTCTGGACCAGCAAGCAGGACTTAAGAACGTGGAGTCGATCTCAGACACAAGAACAACAGTGTATGTTATTCCAATACACGGACACCTATCGGCAACAAGCCACGACACACCCACGAAATCCCATTGTAGTTGATGCCACCGAGATGAAGAGACAGCAATGCAACACATGCACATACCAATATGCCAGCTCTTTGATGCCTTCAGCCGACGAGTAACAGTGTACCTTCACCCTCAAGTTCTGAATCACTTGCGTCTCTCTCCGATACCCTGACGAAACGAAGCAGTGCGTATCTCACTTTGTGTGCATGTGCCATCAGTGAACAACATGTTTCACGTATGAAGCAAACTTAGTTTGCTACTGTTGGGAAAATGCCTGTTACGGGAGCTTCCACGATTTTTTTTCAGCAAGACGTTACTGCTCTCAGCGTTTATTATTCTGTTTGAATACTCTGATTGTTTCTTGTACATTCCTTGACATCACAATTGAGACACATAAAGCAACTTGTACAGGCATTCACATTTAACGAGTACATATACTAACTAAATGAGCTGATACTTTTTATTCTCATATATGTACATTGCGTACAGCGCGAACAGATACACTCAAATTACACATGTAAATTACTTGCAGTTGTGGTGTACGCATGAAAGATTTGCTACATTTTATTTATTTTACTGTCTTAGGTCTTGTAAACTGGAAGTTATTTCTGATTGTTCATTTTTATTCTATATGTTTTGTTTGTTTTCATGTAATGTAAATGTTATATCTTCTTCCCTGAGAAAATGATGTATTCTATAACGGCACGACCATATATTGATATGCACCAGTACATTTATAAATGCATTGGCAATATTTTTTGGTATAATCTCATTCTTTAATAGCTGATAAACTTCTCACAGTTCCCTTTCTCTCATAAATCGTGCTCTGATATAGGTGGCATATGTGCGGCTGGACTAAGCAGTAATTTTGTTTCATGTAAACATATTATTAAGAAAGTCACCTATAATTTCTAGGAAGAGTGTTTAGCATGTGCACTCTTACCAAAATTAATGATTGAATGATTCTCTGTTTGCCAGGGTGAAACTAATTTTAATTTTAGACATTTTCTCCTATGACATTGTTTGCTATTAATTAATAATTCCGAACATTAAATACAACATCTAATGAACTCCTTCTGTGGAATGGTCAGCTGTAGTATGAGTACGGTGATAACTCCCATTGGGGAATGTATGTGTTAGGATGTAGTTCATTGGGTAACCGCCCTGTTAAATTGTTAGAAGCTTAGTCAGCCGGTATCGTAATTTTCAAATGAGAGCCGTAGGAGGCTTCCTCGATTCACCAAGTGTCTATTTAGAAGAAGAAGGCTCGTGTAAAACATGTTCTCACTTGCGTCTATGCGTATAACTCACATGTCACTGATTAAATCACTGACACTGAATACCTAACTGTCATTGGATAACTATACATTGCCCCGTTCATTTTTTTACCGTTCAAAAAGAACTGTAGCTCATGACACCACTGGCTAGTTTTTACTAGTTTATACCCACGTTCGTTATTTGCTCTTGTATTCTCTCTTAAAACTGTATTGGTGTACATATTGCTCAAAATATTTCATTACACAAGTTGGTAGGTGAATTTCTTTTCGGACAATACGTGCCTCTAGTATTACAGTTCGCGATCTCGATACTATATTACACCTCACAGGGCACAAGAGAACACGTTTTCAAGAACAACAGCACTCCTCTAACTTAGGATCGTGCTACAAATGCACTTATACAGCGAAACGACTACACAAAAAAATTAATGCACCAAAACTGCTAATAGAAATTGTTTCCGAATGAGGCAAAATTTCTGCAGTAACTACCCGCGAGTTACTGTGGGCGGGATTTCATCTCTACGTCACCCAAGAGTGTAACAACGCATGGCACACATCAAACCAGTATAATGAAATAAAAACACACAAATAAACAAATCACTAAACTTAATTTCACACATAAATAGAAATTAAAATGCTAGGTAATACGAACAAAAGACTGATAATGAAGCTTGGCTGCTTTGTGCTATACTGCTTCCTAAGTCTGTGTCTGTGTTTGTATATGATTTCAAGTTAGCGTGTTCATCATTGTATCACTGGTATGTGCAGAGAAAATCGGTGTATGTATTTGTCTAACATCAGTGTAGATTATTAGTACTTTAATGCCGAAGAAAAGATAAGTCATTAAAATTCTATAGTATTACTGAGCATCAAGAAGTGTACTTCTCAGTGATCTTGGTAATATTTTATAAAGTCGATCATAAATCGTAGTGACATTAGTGTAACTTTGTTGCTTCTCATCGCTGGTTGAAGTCTCGTAGCAACTAGATGAACGTCACCTGTAAAAAATTTGTTTGTTTCGGCATTACCTAATTTCTCTGCCGGTCAGTTTCCTATAACTTACTTCGTACATATTTTATTTATTTTATTCATTTTTTATTTTTTTTGGTTAGAGACGGTGCTAAGTTTGCCACAGATGTCGTTTACAAAGCGTACCTCAACGGTGTACCTGTTCTCAAACGTGCGTATAAAGTTGAAAAATTATTTGTATATGTAAGACCACTAGTTTTTATTCATTGGTTATATATTTAGATGAACTTTACTTGTGTGTGTGGTGCCAGTATGTAGCACGCTAAACTTTCATTAGCAGCCAGAAATCATTTCATCATCGCAGCATACAAAAAAATAATACCGCTTTGCTCCACGTATTCGTAGATAATGCCTAGTGGTGTGGATACGTCAAAAAAACAACCTCTGTGCAACATACTTGCGTGACCATATACTTACCTGACCATATACGTATGTACCTTAGGGAGTCCAATATTTTCTGTAACTTACCCTATACCTTACAATCTTGATGCGCAAGTGGCATAAAAAACTTACACCTACTTTGTTCCGAGGTCTGCGCTAGTTGTTCACTCCAGAATTCTTCGTACTTAAACTTAAAAACTAAGATAACACTGTGATCAGAAACTATTCAGTCAAACCTTCCAAGTACACTCTGCGCTAACATTGCTAGTCATCAATTCATGTGTATGTCTTAGCTTGCTTGTGTATTGCATCCACAGTCACTGACAAATGTAAACAAATGTAATGAAATGCTCTGATTCACGTAGCTGCATAAAACATGATTACTTTACCCTAATCGTATTCCTTCTTTTTTCCCACAGGTTACTTATTTCACTTGTGTGCGTAGATAGATGTAAAGTATGATTAACATGGCGGAATTTCCTCAAATCTCTGTGTGCATAGATTGCATAGAGTGCATCACCATGTAGCTGTTTGTCAAAATGTTTCTTACGACGTTGAGCTTGTTCTGTAATACAGATCAATACCTGGCTTACCTTAGATCGCCCCCACGGCTATCTATGGTCAACACTGGGGAGCAATGCCACGGTTAGTTTAACGCCCCATTGTTACTGTCTGTAGTTGTTTCGTTTGTCACTTCTATAATATTCACTCCCGCCGTGTTGTTCCTCTGATGCGCATTCTGATCATGATTCTGCCCTGAGTTTATAGGCGTAATGTTACTTTGCGCTTGGGACTGATAGGGTTGATTACTAATCGGGTACTTCCACTGCACATTTCGTGGGTCAGGCGTGTTGTTGTTGCCAAACTGAGGCTGAAAATTACTGTAAGCGTTAGCCCACTCATTCCTGTTCTCGTTTCTATTCCAGTTTCGTGTCTACTTACCGGAGTAGCCAGAGTAGTTTCTGTCGCTATTTTTTCTTTTCGTTTTATACCCTGGGTTCAAATTTTGGCTATAGTTATTACTAAAATTGCCTGGCATATGCGCTGCTGCGACGGGGTCGACAAAAACCGGTCGTGACTCGGCCGCGCACGCTACGTTGCTGACGCCGTACTGCGGCTGGCGCTGCGGAGTCTGGTTGCCACCACTGCTACGGAAATTATTTTGGTTGGTGTGGATCTGTCTTGCATCTTGATTAATTAAGTCAATAGAGTCCAAGACAGATAGAAAATATTCCAAATTGCTGCCGGGTACTTGTACTAGCTTTTCCAGAATATTAAGCGGTGGTTTAGCTTTCAGAATGCGTAGGCCGTCAGTGTGTGTCACTGGCTCATCCCAGAACCTCGTCTTGTTTAAATATTTCTCAAAATACTTTCGCAATGATCCAAATTTTGGATTATATTGTTCAGGGTTGAATAGGGCTTTTCTTAATCTCTTTTAAACGTCATGTGACCAGTACTTTGAAATAAAGGCGTTTTCAAACTGTTCTAATGTCTAACAAGTTTCTGACGTTTCGCCGGCAGGTGCGGTCGTGCGGTTCTAGGCGCTTCAGTCTGGAACCGCGTGACCGCTACGGTCGCAGGTTCGAATCCTGCCTCGGGCATGGATGTATGTGACGTCCTTAGCTTAGTTAGGTTTAAGTAGTTCTAAGTTCTAGGGGACTGATGACCACAGATGTTAAGTCCCATAGTGCTCAGAGCCATTTGAACCATTTTCTGACATTTCCATCGCCCATAACGCTCCATCGCCTTGGATATAACACGTAAAATATTGTATCTTTTGCTGTTCCGACCACGTTTTAGGCAATACATTTTGAATGATTTTATAAAAGTTACCGGATGCACAGACTTCTTTTCAGATATAAACACTTGACATTGCCGGTGTTTTATAAGACTCTCTTCTAACAAAACTGATGGCAAAGTGGGTTCAGCTATCTGCTGTTTCTTTCTTTCATCACAATGTCGTTGGTTACCGTACATCTTATACTTTGCACTTGTATGGGTATGGTGTCTGTTCTTTCGGGCATGTCCGAAAGAACAGACACCATATCCATATAAGTATATAGTTCTGGCTATACCGGCCATGACCTCCTTCTTACGTGCGGATGCACACATATTTCCCGAACTCTTACGGGACTTGGTAATAATGTCATCCACGAGTAATGAGTGTGTTGGGGTGGGACACTACGAATGTAGTGTGTGGACATACAAGGTGAGAATGTGGGTTTCGCGGGAGGTGTGCGCGAGATAGTCCCTGCAGTCCCACTATCCTCCGTGCCATGGCTCAGCGTGTTCGGTCAGAGGGTTTAGCTACCCTCTATGATAAAAAACTGAGTGAACGGATCAACTAACAACCTGAACGAGTGTCATCGGACGCCCGCCACGAAGAAAGTCAACGAATAATACAACAAAATGAGATTAAAAAAAAGAGGAATGGATAGAGCGTCTGACATGTAAGCAGGATATCCCCGGTTCAAGTCCCTGTCAGGGCATACATTTTCATCTGTCCCTGTTGATGTGTATCAACGCCTGGCTGCAGCTGAAGGTATTAATATATTTCTAATTTCATCCTATACTTTGGTGAACACACATGTACATTCGAGGTATGATAGCCCCTAATTATACTATTGCTTTCACATGTGGGTATGTTGTCAAGCTCTTCTTCAGCGTCTTGGTGGCGTTCTTTCATTGTACTAAGTTTCTTGTTAAGTTCCTCGACTATTTGAATTTGCCAGCCTGGTAAGTACTGTGTCAAAGTTTTCTGTATCTGTCCTACGTCAGTTTGCAGTTTAACTACAAATGTGTATTGTACAGTGTATACTTGTTCCATTGTATTACTTACTGCTTTTTGTAGCTCCGTTTCTAGAGTAGGGTTTACGTGTGTGTCTTTTCCTTCTAAAAAATCCTCAAACTACTGTTTTTGCTGTTTTGTCATGCCCCCAACTTGATTTACAGCTTCCTGCATTTTTGTATTGAGCTCGGTTTGCTGTAAACTCATAGCATTGAAATTTTTAGTTAACTTACGTATCTGATCCGGCACATACTTAACTGTGGTTTCAAATTATCAATATCCTGATTCACGGAATTTAAGCCTCCACGCATCACTTCCATTACCTGAGCCGCTACCTTTCTTTTTATTTCTGTCAGTTGTGTCGTCAGCTTATCGTGGATATCAGTAACGTTTTTTACATCACTGTCTGGCTTGTTCATTTTTGATGTTACATTTCCTATGATGTTGTGTCATTGTGTACCTGTGTAGTGACATTGCTTCTCTGTGCTGTGACATTTCTTATCTGTGTTGTGACATTTTCTATCTGTGCATTCATTTGGGCTGTTACATTCCCTATCTGTGTTGTGACGTTTCCTATCTGTGTATTCGTTTGGGCTGTTGCCTGAGCTACAAATAGTGACATCAAATCTGTCTGAATTACTCTAAACATCTGCATAATGTCTGACTCTACTGGACCTCGTGAATTTGCGGAATCCGGAAGAGTTTCCAAAGTTGACATATTATCGTCTGTCGCTTGCGACTGAGTACCACTAGTCGCTGCAACTGCGTTATCAGTATTTGCAATGTTTCTCCCTCTATTAGGTATAGGCTGAGCAACTGATTCCTCATCGGCTGAACTATCCATCATTTTGGTTTCTTTTCTTAATTTCACCATAGCTGTATATAGCCGTAAACTAGCGTGCAGCCAAACTTCACTACTATTGCGGCTCGTGCTACACGTAAACAAATCACAAACGACGTCGCGCTCGCTCGTGAAATTCAATTTAGTAAAATATGTTTCTGTTGAAGCAGTAGACTGATACGTAACTTCGACGCGCGCTGTCAATGAAAATGATCCGCAATCTTGTGATACATTCACGTATAATATATTTACAACAATCTACAAAACTGTCAAAGAAAGAAGTTCTGGAAAAAAATGCGTGCTACGCAGTGGGTGTCGAAAAAATGCAATTCACTCCCATATGATCAACAAAAAACGTAGTAGTGCTGTTGCGTATTTTCTTTTGCCGGTCGGTTTTCTTGGTAGGAAATTTAACGTTTAATGTTACAAAAGTTCCTTATTTTCCAAATTTTTTTTAAATAAATATTTGTAAATTTTATGGACTGATTTCGGTTGTAATTTTCTTATCTGGTACGCAGTTCACGCAACATGTAACAGACACAACTGGTTATAGTCACAATAATGGATCGAAAAGATTACTTAGGTATTTCAACTTAAAATGTATACTGATTTTTCCTGAAACAATAGTTATGGCACTCAGTTACCATTGTAACCACCCTGTTAAAATTTTGAAGCTTAGTAATTTTTAAATGAGAGTTATTATCAGTGTCGCGTAATAACTATTTCGCGTGAAGCGCCGTTACGACACAGGCAAAGGTTAATTGTGGGAACAAAGCCACTGAATATTATAAGTAACGTTATTAAAGAATACACCCAACTGACTACACAAAATAAGAGGGCACGTACATTCGCGGGTGAGTGGTTCAAAATAAGAATTAATACTGCGAAGGAAATGGGTCATAAGTATAGTTAAGTTGGTACACACTCTACGTACGCGAACGTACGATCGTAATAAAGGCACGTACGTTCTAAATACTATCATTCCCCGTTGCCTGGGTAAAACGAACTGTGGTTAAAATGCATTTATTCACCTGAGAAAGAAAATAATCCGACTTCGTAATTAAAAGAGAAGAGCGTACGCAGGTTCTGAATGTCGCGGCAAATATATTGAAACTGACAATGGCGGCCACAAAGGGAAAGAGATGAAAACATTCTCGTACCTCTATTGTTGAGCAGCGCCGTCGTGAAGATCGTCGCCTCCATCTAAATTCTCCATATAAAATTAAAATAATAATAATCCTCCAGAGTTACAGGAGGTGGGATCCATGGTATCGTAAGTGAGAAAGTCGTCCGGTTGCATAAATTGCTTTCATTGTATAACACCATTTAACTTTAAAACTACACAAAACGTCTTATCACCAGGACATGAGTACAACGAGAGGTAATTAATACTAAAACTAATAAACGAAGATCGTAAATCTTCTTTTGTCAGTCCGTGTTAAATACTTTTAGAGTGGATCTTTGGTGTGAGAGTCGAATAATTATCTATACGGTACATTTATCAATAAGAAAAAATTATTAAGTTCCTTTATAGTTGTTGTGTTTTGTGCTCCATGATTTCTTCCCATAACAATTTTTCAGTTCATTGTATGGTGAAAGGTTCTGCTATTCATGATAACTACCTACTAGGAAAAAAATTGCTTTTAGAGTACGCACTACGTACATGTATCATCGACCTCGCAGTTTTTTCAGATGTAAGAAGGAGGTGATGAAAAGTGCCAAAGCAGTATGCCAGATGTCTTTTCATTCCGAGGTACGTTATTATGCAAATCAACAACATTTGTACATGCAAATTAATCAGTTTGACATGCAAATTACTTACATTTTAGTTAAATTTAATAGAGGTCGAGAAGACTGCAGAAAGCATCTTTATCTTCAATTGCAGTAAAACAACAGTGATTACATAGGTGATTTCTTCTTTTTCTTTTATCTTGGCACTTGTAGACGTCCTTGCCTGTTTACTGGGAACAGTGTGAAACGACTTCTGTGAGCTGCGTCAGCTGCAGAGTAGACAGGATAGTTCAACAGAAGAACCGCCAATAATTTTATGGTTATCTACTGCCTGGCCAATATATCTGGAACAATTTTATGTTGCGTCAATTTTATGTTGCGTCATCCCTGTGAATAATTAATGAAATTTTATGGTTAACACACCCTTCTCTTCAATATCGACGCGAGGGGGGGGGGGCGTTTTGCAGCTTGAAGATGGCTATTACTTGCATGTTTTCGACGAACACTACTGCGGCATTGCCACCGTTACAACCGTCATTCCAACCTCTAACAGGTCTTCTGACACCGTTTGTAAAGGATATGCCGGAGTGGAGCGATTGGTTCTCTTCAGAAGGTGTATAGCAGGTGTAGAAGATGATTATGGCTAATTGTGACAAAAAATTTACTAGCTTCTCAATCTGACGTGCATAAATGCACGCCCATGGGTGGGGGGAAGGAGGGTGGGGGGAGTAGCGGGCAGTACGGGCTGGCATGCCGGTTTCAATTCTTCTGGCGCTGTCACACCCAGGGGCTCAGTGCTGAGAGGATATTAGCTCAATGCCCGGCCCATTCAGCTACAGTTGGTAGCTCCGTTGGGATGGCGGAAGAGCTTTGGCGGCCTGTACGATGGCAGCCAACACACAACAGATGCCGATTCGAAGCCGAGCCGCCACAAGACAGCCACTTTTATAAATAACAAGGCAGGTTTTGTTGCAGCTGTGGTGAAGCACGCAGCTCGGCAAGTCTTGGATAACGTCTGGAAACGCTCAGTACTGCCCAACGACTGGGCGAAAGTTGCAAGCTCCTGGGCATGGCGTTAGTGCTGAATTAGGGGTGTCGACAAGCGCCCGAATTTCGGCATCGGGTCCCAGGTTGTGCCTGTAATATTACAATTTAGATCAAAGCTTTACAGAATGGGATAATTTCCACTTCATCCTATAGAAATCCAATAAGAACCAGAAATAATGAAATGTACCGGCATGAACAATGGATACGATCCTTACCTCATTAATCCATTGTCAGAACAGACAAAAAATAAACTGAACAAAGAACAACAAATGACAGCACAAGTGACAGCACCCCACCACATAAAGATGTTAAAATGCTATGCCTTGGTGTAACATATGGCACATAAGTTAGATTATTCAAAATACACTCGGAAAAATCAGCTTCGGCACTAAACAGAAACCTTTATGAAGCTTATTCACAATATTATACCGTCAAGGGCTGTACCTATGGCCTAGATGTAGCATCTTTGGCTAGTAACCAAACTGTCTTCAGCTCCGTGTTCGTACCTCACAACTAGTTAAATTTTGAAAGAAAATCATCAGCTGTGATGGCCGAAGACTTCTGGCAACGGCCTTGTCATAGAGGGTGGAGGAGCTAACAGAGGCTTAGGGCACTCTCTTGCCCTTTGTGTGGGAAGTCACCCCCAAAAGGCGGAAGAATCAGCAATGATTAACGGCATGAGAATACAGGCAATCCTTAGGATAGTGACATGCTTATATAAAGATGGCAGTAGTATCGTAAGCACAAGGTATGAAAGGGCAGTGAATTTTTACTCCACTGATTCATGTGAAAAGGTCTCCGACGTGGCTATGATCGCACGACGGGAATTAATGGACTCTGATCGCAGAATAGTAGTTGGAGCTAAACGCCTAAGACATTCCGGAAATCGGTAGGGAATTCAGTATTCCGAGATCCACAGTGCCAAGAGAGTGCCAAAAATATCAAACTTCAGACATGACTTCCCACCACGGACATCACAGTGGCCGACGGCCTTCACGTGACGACCGAGAGCAGCGGTGTTTGTGTAGAGTTAACAGTGCTAACAGACAAGCAACGCTGCGTGAAATAAGGGCACAAAGCAATGTGGGACGTACGACGATTGTATTCGTTAGGGCTGTGAGGTGAAATGTGGCGTTAATGAGTTATGGCAGCAGACGAACGATGCGAGTGCCTTCGCTAACAGCATGACATCGCCTATAGCGTCTCTCCTGGGCTCGTGATCATATCTAGTGGACTCTGGACCAAAGGAAAACCGTGGCCTGTTCAGATGAGACCCGATTTCATTTGGTAACAGCTGATGGTAGAATGCGAGTGTGGCGCAGATCCCACGAAGACATGAACCCAAGTTGTCACAAAGCACTGTGCAATCTGGTAGTAGGTCTTCGCTGGTGTGGGCTATGTTTCCATGGAATGGACTGGGTCCTCTAGTCCAACTTAACCGACCATTGACTGGAAGTGGATAGGTTCGGCTATTTGGAAGCCATTTGGAGCCACTCATGGGTGTCATGTTCCCACAAAACGATGGAATTTTTACAGATGACAATGCGCCATGTCACCGGTTTGAAGAACATTCTGGACGATGTGAGCGTATGATCTGCCCACACAGACCTCCCGGCAAGAACATCATTGAACATTTATGGAAGATAATCGAGAGGTTTATTTGCGCACAAAATCAAACACCTGAAGTACTTTCGCAGTTATAGACGGTTATAATGTCAGAATGGCTCAATATTCTTGCAGCGGACCTCCAACGTCTCGTTGATCGCATGCAACGTCGGGTTGCTGCACTATGCAGGACAAAAGGAGGTCTTACACGATATTAGGAGGTATCCCATGACTTTTGTCAACGCAGTTTACAGAGAAATGATAAAGAAAATTGAGAAACTGTTAGGCGACAATCAGTTTGCCTTTATGGAAGGTAAAGGCAACAAGGGGCAGTTCCAACGCTGCGGTTAATAATGGAAGTGAGACTGAAGAAAGTTAAAGAACTTTCGTAGGATATGTGAACATAAAAAATTTGCTCAGCCGTGTAAAATGGTGTAAGGTGTTCGAAATTCTGACTAGTATAGGGGCAAAGACGTTTATACACAATATGTACAAGAAACAAGAGGGAAAATGCGAGTGGAAGACCGAGAAGGAAGTATTCAGATTGAAAGGTGTGTAAGAAAGGAATGCAGTCTTTCACTCTTATTGTTTAGCCTATACATTGAAGAGGCAGTGACGGAAACAAAAGAAAACTTCAAGAGTGGAATTAAAATTCAGGTTGAAAGGATATCATCGACGGGATTCGCTTTTGACATTGGTAACCTGATTGAATGTGAAGAATAATTAGAGGATCTTATGAATGGAATGAACACTTTAATGAGTACAGAATATGGGCTGAGAGTAAATGGAAGAAAAAAGAAAGTAAGGAGATGCAGCAGCTGTGAGAACAGAGGGAAACTGAACATCAGATTTGGGGATAGCGAAATAGGTCAAGTTAAGGAATTCTGCTACCTAGCATCAAAATAACCCGTGAAGAACCGAGCACGGAGGACACAAAAAAGCAGAGTAGCAGTAGTGACAAGGGAATTCCTGCCCAAGATAAATCTACTAGAATCAAACATAGGCCTTGTTTTGAGGAAGAAATTCTTTTGGAGCATTGTATGGATGTGAAACATGGACTGCTGGAAAACCAGAACAGAAAATAATCGAAGCATTTGAGATGTGTTGCTACAGAAAATTACGTACACTGATAAGGTAAGGAATGAGGAGGTTCTCCGCAGAATCGGCGAGGAAAGGTGTATTGGAGACACACCGAGAAAGAAAAGGGACAGGATCTCAGGACATACGTTAAGATAGCAGGGAAAGGTTCTACGGCATTAGAAGGAGCCCAAGAAATAACTGAGAACGCAAGTTGCAAGTGATACTCGGAGATGAAGAGGCTGGCGCAGTAGAGAATTCGTGTAGGACCGCCTCAAATCAGTCAGAAAAGAAAAGTCCCGTCATATACAGGTCATGAGACACCTGGCATTTACAAAGCTACCTGCGGCGAAAGTAGCAAACATTGTGTGTAATATATAGGCGAAACGGGCAGATATTTCAGAACTCGATTTGTAGAACATTTAGAGCTACTGAGTTAATAATTACAAGAAACAGCAACAACACACACTAGTCGCACAGGCGGCTCTTCACTCCGAAACACCTTCAAATATGACTCAAATCCGATAATAGTGAAAAAACGTATGTTATGTAAGAAACAGAAAATTCATGCACAATATAAAAAAGTGAGATAACCGGGTTCAAAAACCCAGAATTTGTCAGTAGCATTAACGCAGTGCTAATGCAATACATTTTAAGAATTGAGGCCCAAAGATCTTCAGGAGTTTCGGAACCTCATGCGAACGGACGTGGCTTATTTCGACAAGTAGCTATCGATAATAAAGGAAGTAATTCGTTCAAGTGACAGAGTAATGCCGGAGGCTGTTTCACCGAGTCGGAAGTAAGAATTAAACCATTTGTCAATTGATTTTGTGATCGGACTCTCTCGCTAACCATTGTTTATTTTACCTACCTCGCATGCTGGAATAAATCAAAAGAATCGGTCAAATCAAACGTGACCTTTCGTCAAGTACGGCATTACGTACACCAATCACACATATAAATTATTCGCACATTCACTCAGAAATAAACCATTTCCGCCGTACCTTATTATCATAAAGTGTGTCGTGATAAACATACGGACAACTTTCCTCACTATACGCCTGAATTAGGACGCTTAATACAGGTTTGGTCAAATCCATTCCTAAAACACGAAGCAGTCAGTGCAAATGATGCATTTTGTAAATAGGTTGTGCAATAGAAAGTTTGTTGGCAAAAATATTGCTTTTTTTAAAATTACTACAGTTGTGAAAATTTAATCATTGGAAAATTCGCGAAATGGTCAATATGAAAACCTGAAGTTAGCTGCTGGCCTCACTGTCAACAACACCTGGAAACCGTATACAATACCAGGCAGAAAGGATGTTAGACGACACATATATTATTATTGCACGTGGGAGTGAGGACGCTTAAGTCGGTTTATGCAACTTAGTGCGTAATGGGAGTTAACAGTGTGTGGACAGTTGACCTGATACCATTGTCAGTGTGATGCGTCTAAGTGAGCACTATACTTGTTTACTGTAACGTTAGCACGTGTCTCGTACGTGCTGCCATATTCTGCGAACGTTTGGAATTCTGCGAACTTTTGGAAGCTGTCGCACCACTGACGTCTGAATAAATCGTATCTCTTTCTCGTGCCAAATTGTCAAGGTTGTTTTTCCTAAAACTTTCATATGCCAGTAGGAAACTGCGCACATTAAATCACTAACACGTATTCATTTTGAGAGTTAGATGTTCCGAGACATCTATTCTTTCATATCAATTTTTTTAATTTGCATTTACTGCTAAACAACCTCAGAGTTTTTAAAAGTCTGCCATGGGTGCCATTGCGTGACAAACGACTGGAATATGCAAAAAGGCAACACAATGTCATGTAGCTCCATGATAACGCCTCATGACACACATCAAAACGGGTCAAAGAAAAGATCGAGGCGATGAGTTGGGAAATACTAGAAAATGGCTCTGAGCACTATGGGACTTAACATCTGAGGTCATCAGTCCCCTAGAACTTGGAACTACTTAAACCTAACTAACCTAAGAACATCACACACATCCATGCCCCAGGCAGGATTCGAACCTGCGACCGTAGCGGACTGAAGTGCCTAGAACCGCACGGCCACGACGGCCAGCGGGATATACTAGGCCATACGACTTATTTTACGGACTTGGCTCCGTCCGATTAGCATATATTTGCATCACTGGGACATGTTCTCGCTGAAACGTTTCAGTTTGTTTGAAAATGTACGAAATAGGCTCGCTGACTGGTTCGCTTCAAAAGAACTGTTTTTTTAGGCGTGGCATTCATAGCCTGCCGGAGAGGTGGGAGAAATATATAAACAGCAATGGAGATTATTTTAAGTTAAATATTGTTACCAGTTTCAAACAACAGACGTGTAGTGTTAATCTTACGGTTTTTTCGCACATTGCCTGTTACGTTGCCCAGACAGAGCGGTCATTCAGTTTTCTTAACAGAGTAAAGAGAAAAGTTCTTCGAGAATTACAGTGGGGCAGGAGCGGCTTGTTGGATTAACTGTGTTCAGAGCAGAGTCAGAGCTAGCCCTCTCGTTAGATTATACTGGGATTATAAAGGAATTCGCATCCAAAAATACTGGACAGGAATTATAATTTTGTAAAGTATCGAATTTATGTAAACCGTGAGAATTGAAAAACGTTCTTAAAAATGCGTTGTTTGATTTTTTTATATTAAAATTTTGTGGCAAATTAAAAAACCAGAATTCAAAATAAAGTGTTGAAGGGTGGGGCCTAAGAATGCTTACCCGGGGCCTAAAAATCCTAGTGCTGGCCCTGCCTATGTATTTGCTCTTATAATCTCTTCTTATGTGCCCGCCGTGGCGGCCGAGCGGTTCTACAGTCTGGAACCGCGCGACCGCTACGGTCGCAGGTTCGAATCCTGCCTGGGCATGGATATGTGTGATGTCCTTACGTCAGTTAGGTTTAAGTAGTTCTAAGTTACAGGGGACTGATGACCTTAGCAGTTAAGTCCCATAGTGCTCAGAGACTTTTTTCTTCTTATGTAAATGATGGTAAGTTTAATTCATAATAACATGGCCTACATTATAAAGTATGTGTGTCTCGGAGTATTCCGCGACGGCATGTCTGAATAAAATCTTCTCGGTTTTCAAACCGCGTCAGTTCACATAAAATTCTCGAGTTTTCGACAATCATATCCGCCATCGTGGTCAGTAGTAAACCACTGATTGCCAGGGCTTCCACGGTTTTCCTCCTATATGGCCATTATAATGTATAAAATTAACACAGAAGTCGTTTGCAAATGTATTAAGACCTAGTTTTTTTCTGCGCAATACGTGAAAACAAATAGATTATCGTGCAATCAGTTCCTTATGCATCAAATTTTTCTGACTATATGTTGTAAAACGCTTCTTCTAGTGAAGAATGAACAGCGCAGACAATATTGCTTCTTAAATTATCTCGATAATGTTATATGCTGAGAAGCAATAAATTATTCTGCTGACAATGCACTGTAAATATGCAACATCACGAAAAAATATTATGAACTCGCTTGAAAGTAATAGGCACATTGTTTACTCGATTTTTTTTTTTTTTTTTTTTTTTTTTTTTTTTTTTTTGTCAGAGGGATCACACAGACTATCGTGAATATTTATTTTAGATCTGTAAGACATGACAGTTAAAAGTTAAATAGCAGATGAGTTTTTATCTGATCATGTCATGGACTGCTCAAACTAGCAGAAGTCGATATCACTAATTTCCTACAGATTTCCCAACTTTTTCAGCATAAACTTTGTGCAACTGATTCATCGGTATGAACTAATGTTGGATTTATAAGTACATAATAAATTGAACAGTTGTATTTATTACTATTCCAAAAGAGTACACACTCGCATGTATTTCAGTGACATGCCAAATAAAACAGCTTGTCATTTACGAGTGTATGTGTTGTCATGTCTGTATGAGGCAGTGTAGTTCACATTTATCAGTGCTAACTCGCTATACGTATTTATATATTGAATAATGTGTGAAACTTGAATTAATTCTACACTCCATGTGATTAAACAATCCTGTCTGTCATTATTACAGACGGCTGTACGATGGTGAAAGTCGAAGCCAATATGAAAACAATTCATCGGGCTGAATGTGTTTCACTGTCGTCTGTGTACATGTATACTGAAGTCAAAAAGTGGATAATGAACTTAGGATCACAGCGAATCTCGCTGGTTGAACTTCTGTTTTAGTTCACTCTGCTAAGTTCAATTCTTCATCGTGGGAGCTGAACGTGGGATGCACGTGATCCTGATGCCGCGGACAGGCTTGCCCGTGATGAAGACTGCGATCTCCTCCAGCTCCTCCCGAGTGCAGCTGGCGACGATGCGGAACTGCCGCATCACCATAGCCAGCGTCGTCTTCATCACCAGCATGGCGAAGCGTGCACCCACACAGAGGCGCGACCCAGCGCCGAACGGCAGGTAGCTGTAGGGGAAAAGTGCACCAGCGACGCCGCCCTCCAGGAAGCGACGCTGGTCGAACTTGTCGGGGTCGGGGAAGAGCGCTGGCTGGCGGTGCAGCAGGTTCAGGAAGACGAAGACGACGCTGCCGCGGGGCGCCACGTACCGCCCGTCGCTCAGTGGGATGTCTTCCGACGCGAACACCGGTGCGACTGGTACCGTGGGAAACAACCGCAGTGACTCCTAAGGCAGAAATCAGGAAATTACATCGTTATTATGAGCATAGTTCCCTGATAAATTAAATAACCTAGAATCAATGGATTCATGGGGATAAAATTGGTGACGATGCACAGACATAAAAATAGACCTCTGACTGATAAAAATTTAATCTACATGTGTTATGTTTGGTCTATACAGGGGGTTACAAAAAGGTACGGCCAAACTTTCAGGAAACATTCCTCATACACAAAGAAAGAAAATATGTTATGTGGACATGTGTCCAGAAACGCTTACTTTCCATGTTAGAGCTCATTTTTTTACTTCTCTTCAAATCACATTAATCATAGAATGGAAACACACAGCAACAGAACGTACCAGCGTGACTTCAAACACCATGTTGCAGGAAATGTTCAAAATGTCCGCCGTTAGCGAGGATACATGCATCCACCCTCTGTCGCATGGAATCCCTGATGCACTGATGCAGCCCTGGAGAATGGCGTATTGTGTCACAGCCGTCCACAATGAGCACGAAGAGCCTCTACATTTGGTACTGGGGTTGCGTAGACAAGAGCTTTCAAATGCCCCCATAAATGAAAGTCAAGAGGGTTGAGGTCAGGAGAGCGTGGAGGCCATAGAATTGGTCCGCCTCTACCAATCCATCGGTCGCCGAATCTGCTGTTGAGAAGCGTACGAACACTTCGACTGAAATGTGCATGAGCCCCATCGTGCATGAACCACATGTTGTGTCGTACTTGTAAAGGCACATGTTCTAGGAGCACAGGTAGAGTATCCCGTAATAAATCATGCTAACGTGCTCCACTGAGCGTAGGTGGAAGAACATGGGGCCCAATCAAGACATCACCAACAATGCCTGACCAAACGGTCACAGAAAATCTGTGTTGATGACGTGATTGCACAATTGCGTGCGGATTCTCGTCAGCCCACACATGTTGATTGTGAAAATTTACAATTTGATCACGTTGGAATGAAGCCTCATCCGTAAAGAGAACATTTGCACTGAAATGAGGATTGACACATTGTTGGATGAACCATTCGCAGAAGTGTACCCGAGGAGGCCTATTAGCTGCTGATAGTGCCTGGACACGCTGTACATGGTACAGAAACAACTGGTTCTCCCGTAGCACTCTCCATACAGTGACGTGGTCAACGTTACCTTTTACAGCAGTAACTTCTCTGACGCTGACATTAGGGTTATCGTCAACTGCACGAAGAACTGCCTCGTCCATTGCAGGTGTCCTCGTCGTTCTAGGTCTTCCCCAGTCGCGAGTCATAGGCTGGAATGTTCCGTGCTCCCTAAGACGCCGATCAATTGCTTCGAACGTCTTCCTGTCGGGACACCATCGTCCTGGAAATCTGTCTCGATACAAACGTACCGCGCCACGGCTATTGCCCCGTGCTAATCCATACATCAAATGGGCATCTGCCAACTCCGCATTTGTAAACATTGCACTGACTGCAAAACCACGTTCGTGATGAACACTAACCTGTTGATGCTACGTACTGATATGCTTGATGCTAGTACTGTAGAGCAATGAGTCGCATGTCAACACAAGCACCGAAGTCAACATTACCTTCCTTCAATTGGGCCAACTGGCGGTGAATCGAGGAAGTACAGTACATAGTGACGGAACTAAAATGAGCTCTAACATGGAAATTAAGCGTTTCCGGACACATGTCCACATAACATCTTTTCTTTATTTGTGTGTGAGGAATGTTTCCTGAAAGTTTGGCTGTACCTTTTTGTAACACCCTGTATAGTACGCGTCATCTTAAAGCAGGGTCATTCCATGTCAAGTGTCCCAGCTCGACCATCTTCAATTTTGATGAAATTTGTACAGCATGTACCTCAGCGCCTTGCATGAACTTATGCAAAGTTTTAGGCTCACCTGTAACTTGGTTAGGTGCTAGAGCCATTTTCGTGAAGACCACTTTTACAGAGACCGAAAATCCGTGAGGAAATCGTCAAGTTTGGCATTCCACTGTTCCTAATGTAAAAGAGCTAGACTCTGGCTTCTGGGTATAGTGGTACAGCTTTGTGTGCTCTACACACAAATGTTGCAAGTAGAGTTCAAACAGAAATACATTTTGCGTAAACTCAGTTAAAAGTGGGCAACAATCATGTCGCGAGAAATTTGCCCCATAGTTTAACGAGACATACGTAGTGGAGAAAGTGCGCTATGGACCTGGTCTTTTGCCAAACTGCTGTCTGACTGGGTGTTTAGTGTATCACAAATTTTGGCCTGGCTTGTGTGTTTAATTACTGTGCTACCATCCTGTAAATTTGCTAAAAAACATGAATGTATTAAAATACAACCGTGTTTAAAGTCACGTACCTCAAAATAGACACCTACCACATTGCATTCATTAACACCATTCAACAGAGCATATCTAATTCTGTTAGAAAAACTTATTTTCATTTTGGTGCCTCTTTGGGCATGGTACAAAAATGTCACCTAAAATTTGGAATTTTGTTGATTATGTCTTCATTGTTTAAATATTCATTTTGCTGTTTATTCGGTGATTTTAAACCTGTTTGTGACAGATTCATTGCTAAATTTAACCATTTAACTGTACTAGAGACTGCTACATAATTTTTGCGAAGCTGAATGCTTATTAATTTTATTTCTTTTATTTATTTAGGACTCGACAATTTGATTTTAGTGTCTGAAGTATATCAAGTTGTTGCTAAAATGGAAGAACGAGATCATGTTAATGTATACAGTTTTGGAAATACTGATTCCCCATGCCATTTAATGACATACAGTGCCTTAAAAGGACTGAAAGCTGTAAAGCAACTTTCCTTAGGAGAACAAGGAATACCTACTAGACGGAGTGGTTTACACTATACTGAAAATAATCAACTATGCTTCTATCATGAAGCTTTAGTGCTAAAAAGGTGCTCACTTATTCCTTAAGTTTTCCTATTTTAACTGGACCTGACGAAAAAACGGCGCTGACTAGCGATTGCAGCAGGGCGTAGGGACTTTAAGACTGTGCAGTAGTGTCAGGACTTTACCGCCTATTTGAATGAAGCGAAGTTCCTAGAATAGATGGCCGCAATGAATATAGTAAAATTACGTGGCAACACCAGCAGCCTCTTCAGGATTTTTAAAAGTTTTATCTGGGTATAAGGTGACTACTAGACTTATCCCCATTAAACAAAGGGGGAGGTATGAGAACCGCGTTCCCATGACTTCGCCTGTAAACAAAGTAACAATGAAGATCAAAAACAAAATAAACTTTACATAACTGGATGCAAAAAAGACTCTACCGCAATGCCTCAGAAGGACCACTGTCATCCCTTAGAGTAGGGAATAAGAAGCGGTAAAAAAGATCAGATGTTAATAAGTTTCTTCAATAAGTTTCTTCATATCGAGCAATAAATTTGTTAAAAAGACCAACATTTCCCACCTTCATTGTTAATCAAACGATGAGATAATCTCAGCACTGTGGCATTTGCAAGTACTACTCCTATTGCCGTAATTTTACACTGTAAGCTTGCGTTGTTCCTCTTGGCATTCATACAAGAAAGGCTTCTTCGCTAGGATCGAAACTAACATACGCACCGCTGCGCGGGATTAGCCGAGCGGTCATGGGCGCTACAGTCATGGACTGTGCGGCTGGTCCTGGCGGAGGTTCGAGTCCTCCCTCGGGCATGGGTGTGTGTGTTTGTCCTTAGGATAATTTAGGTTAAGTAGTGTGTAAGCTTAGGGACTGATGACTTTAGCAGTTAAGTCCCATAAGATTTCACACACATTTTTTTAACATACGCACCACCTAAGTTAAACGGTATTAACCAAATAGTCACTGTAGTTTCATTTATTCCATTGGCTGTTAAGTCTATATTATCTGGCTCCCTTGTCGACACAGCAGCAGCTACGTGTCTGCCATGTGGCTAGTAAGCTTTCAGGCAAGAAGTGCCTACAGCTGGATGGCAAAGACCCATAATACAGTAAAAATACATTGTGGAATGAGAATTTGATCTTACAGTAATCATACTGATTCGTCGGAAGATTTTTTGTGTTTCTCGTGTAACGGCTGTAGACGAAACTGAGTTCAGATCATGAGTGTAATAACGTGACTGGAAACTGTGGTCCAGGGAAAGAAATCCACCTAGGAGCTTCTACGAAGTGCTGGAAATCAGTGGCTCAAGTGAGCAATCACGCACGCCTAGTTCTGAGATGTCGTCTGTAAAAATTGTCGGGAGGAAACTGGGAAACCAAAAATTGGCAATCTTCTCCTCATCGTCAGCGGAGAATACAGCAGAAACGGAAGGATAAGATGGAGAACGAAAACCGAAGGGAAGAGAGAAAAATTAATCAAGACTGTGAGTAAAAGTCTATTTGCCCCAAATACACGTGAATTAATGTTCATTCCTTTCATTGCAACATCAGCGATTTCGAGGCTACTATCGTCTTTTCATGCTAGTAGCTTCAAAATTGATCATTTTATATTAAAAAATGAGGATCAATAATTTCAATGTGCGGATTGTTCTTTCTTTCTCTCAGCTTACCACGTGACTACGTTCCCGTGATTCCGTCAACGATGGAAAGTATAATCATAGGAAACAGAATCTTCTAAAACAGAATAATACTCCTGCTGTAAACAGGAAATTTTTGATAGGTCCCCGTAAAATTGATGCCGCAAAAAATGCATCAGCTCAGGATGCTGAGTGATTTAGACAATTAGTGAGGCCTGGAACGGTACTTAGATACCCTAACAGATCAGGCGTACGCAGATACTCTAACGACTGAGACGTAATCAGATACGGAAATGCTTAAGGCGCCTCCTCGCGACAGTGAGGATAGCGGAGTTCGAATCACTGTGTGACGGAAATTTCATTCATACGTCAGAATTTGGAGGCTGGAAACAAAAGTGAACAAAATGCTTGGGTGAATACAGAGTCCCATCAATGAAGCAGGAATCAATGATGCAGGTTTTGAAGAACACGCACCGGACGTTCATAGACCGAGAGCGTTGTTTTTATCCACTTTTGTAAGTTAGACTGGGTTTTTATCTACCAATTAGCGCATATTGCGAAGACTGGTTTGTCCATGGTTTGTAAATGATGCTTCTTCCTTTAAAAAATTTTGCAAGGCTATGCCATACCACTTTCCATATATAACATTCGGAGAACAGTAACCTATTTTAGAACCCATTGCAATGAAGTGGTAGATGCAGTGAAATGTAAGGAGGATGAAATCCGATGGAGTGTAATATTCGCATAATACTTGTTTAGTAGACGCCTTCCAGGCGGGATACAAAAGCTTCAACAACAGAACACAGACTGATGGGCTTCAAGCACACTTGTAAACACAACCGTCATACGTGAGTCACATGTTTGCTTATATTTCGTATAATGAGGCAGATGGTTGTGGAACCTCTTCTCCTGGCTATGTGACAGTCGTTTGCGGCGCTGGTATCTTGTAAGTACTTGATCAACTCCGAAAGTCCTATACCCGTTAGGTTGTTGAAGTTCTCTTAGAAGCATCTTTCAAAAGCCACATAACAAGTTTATAGTTCCATTGGAAAAAAACAAATTCGATGCCGTTGTTCGGTGACTATAAGCGATAAAAATTACACGCAAATGTCATGAAATTCACCATATTGTCCGCTATAACTTGAGCAAAACCGGATCTTATATATTCATTTATTCCGTATGTATTTGGGGTGGCCTGTGTTAGCTGCCTCACCCTATTTTTTCGAAAACATTATATCAGAACCAACCGCAAGCTATTGTGGGAGATTCTGCTCTTCATTGATGGAGTAACCTACCAGACATTCAGCAAAGGCAGTGATACCAAGCCGCCTCAAGAAGTAATTCCTAACAATGTATTCACATCTGATGACGCTGCAGTGGAAAACCAGGATCAAATACGGAAACGTTTTTGATTTGGCCGCCATAATAAGGTTGACCTGTTTTATTTGAGTCAGACATGCTGCAGGATTCTGAAGCAGTTGGTAAGGGATAATGCAAAACTTACTATCACTTACAAACAAGGCAGTATGAATTTTAAAAAAATGTTTATCAACAGCATGTAGCAAACAACATGACATTCAGTGAATTTATTACCATATCCTGGACATGCAGTAGGCCTAAATGGTCACTGATAAAACGAGAATATTGAATGACAGACGATGCAGACGAAACATCTAAAAGTTTCTATTTAAAAGAAAGTGTACAAATTTGTAATAGTGTCAGTTTATTATAGACTATGGGCAAATGTGCACACATGCAGACTTCTTTCGAGTGGACGGTACACTGGCCAATCATTGGTTTAAACGTTGATAGCTAAATAAAAACAATTAACATAGACATAACGGAACTGGATAGCATTAACAAGGCAGCTGCTACAGAAGGCGAAATGTATGAATCTAAGGTGGAACAGTTGAATGACATAATCTAGCGATGTGATTCTATGTTGAGGGAAAAACTGAACAGTCAACGGAAGTCTCAACGCACAAGTAACGGAACTGGATGGGTTTATTACAGGAGGCTGAAATGGTGAAGGAGAAGAAGAAGAAAAATGAGGAGGATGTACTCTTTGTTACGGCGTAAAGTCAGCGCCAGCAAGCCAGTCGGGAACGAAAGGAAAGAGAAGGCTGTGAGAAGAGATCAACCAATCGCAAACTGACTGACCTCCTTTCTGGACCACAGTGCGACAGCAGCGGCCCCCAATGAAGACGACATAAGCGTCATGCCCGACTTGTGACAGCCCATTACGATAGCACCATCAACGTTAGCTACTTCGTTAGCTGATGCATCGTAGCCGCTTCATTACAATCTCCACGTAGCTCAGTTAGAGATCAGCAGTCACAGCATTTCATTTGATGTTTTATGTCGCCCTTTGATTGTGACACATCTGTGTAATCAAAGATAAGTGCTTGTATTTGTCTAGTTGTAATAAGACTAATTAATATGAGTTGTTTGACTGTTTGTCTAACGAACCAAGTGCGCTAGATTCCTAAACACAACACTTTTAGCAATTTGATTAACCACCACAGTGTTCGCCAAAGAGGTGCGACCTACAGGGTGTGCCAGGACCAACTGTATCTGCTGGGAAAACATCTTGTTTAGTTAACCAAGTATGTAACTCAGAATGAAAAATACTCCTATCATAGCACAAAAAGGGCAAGTATGTCCTGGGCTGAGTTAAGGGTTAAAAGAACGTAACTACCGCTCCTAAGTATTTGGTAGCTTCGAAGACATTTAAATCATAGCGTCTTGGTATATTTGCGCGTTTTTACATGTTATTGTTAGAGTCCAAATCTGTAGTATAATGTACCGTGCCAAGTGAAGTAACTTGATATGAGGTGTCGTATCATATAACATAAACTTGCCACCATGTCATCCAACACGGCTTTTGGCAAGTCATACAATATGACACAATGTGTCATAAGATTAGAATGCATGCGCCTCCATTGTGGGACACTTTCTATTATACACAAATCAAAAAAAAGTTTTGCAACATCACAGTTATCAGAAATCCTGAAGATAGTCGTTGACTGTGGATATTGTGTCACAGACACAGTCCCTTTGAATGGTCAGAGCTGTCTCTAAACCCACCCAAAGATGTAACCAACCTTGCAAGACCAGCGCTTATTAGAAGGAGGAGGTCCGATAGCCGATCAGTTCCAGTCATTCCACCAGGAAGGAGGTACACGGCTCGTGTTGTCTGTAGTTCAACCACGCCTAGACGGTCAAATCCTCGGTTCGATAGCGTCCTCATTGATACTTTGTGGTAGGAAGGGCTCACAACAAGGGAAGTGTCTGGGAGTCTCGGAGTGAACCAAAGCGATGTTGTTCAGACATGGGGGAGATACAGAGACACAGGAACTGTCGATGACATGTCTCGCTCAGGCTGCCCAAGGGCTACTACTGCAAATCACAGTTATCAGAAATCCTGAAGATAGTCGTTGACTGTGGATATTATGTCACAGGCACAGTCCCTTTGAAAGGTCATGGCTGGGAGTAACCCCGACAGCAACACCACCATGTTGAATAAAGCTTTTCGTGCAGCCACAGGACGTCGTGTTATGACCCAAACTGTGTGCAACAGGCTGCATGTTGCGCAACTTCACTCTCGACGTCCATGGCGAGGTCCATCTTTGCAACTACGACACCATGCCTTAAACCATAAAATCGTGGAGACCTGTTTGAAAGGCAACCCGGTCAGGCTGAACGCCTTATACACACTGACCAGCGAGTGCAGCAAGATGGAGGTTCCCTGCTGTTTTGGGGTGGCATTATGTGGGGCTGACGTACGCCGCTGGTGGTCATGGAAGGCGCCGAACGGCTGTACGATACATGAATGCCATCCTCCGACCGATAGTGCAACCATATCGGCAGCATATTTGCCAGTCATTCGTCTACATGGACGACAATTCGCCCCCCCCCCCCCTCCATGGTGCACATCTTTTGACTGACTTCCTTTAGGATAGCGACATCACTCGACTAGAGTGGCCATCATGTTATCCAGACATGAACCCTATCGAACATGTCTGGGGTAGATTGAAATGGGCTGTTTATGGACGACGTGACCCACCAACCACTCTGAAAAAATTTGGAAATTTGTGGCAAGTACTATGGGACCAAACTGCTGAGATCATCGGTCCCTAAGCTTACACACTGCTTAATCTAACTTAACCTAATTTAAAATAAGGACAACAAACACACCCATGCCCAAGGAAGCACTCGAATCTCCGAGGGGGGGGGGGGGAGGGGGGGGGGGTGGGAGCCGCGCGAACTGGGACAAGGTTACCCCTTGCGGCTCACTCTGAGGGATCTATGCCGAATCGTGGGACCAAGTGGTGGGACAATCGGGACCAACTGGCCTTGGTGGACTTGTGGATAGTATGCTACGACGAATACGGGCATGCATCAAGCAAGAGGACGTGCTACTAGGTATGAGAGGTACTGGTGTCTACAGCAATCTGGACCAACACCTCTGAATGTCTCGCTGTATGGTGGTACAACATGCAATGTGTGGTTTTCATGAGCAATGAAAAGGGCGGAAAGGATGTTTATGTTAATCTCTGTTCCAATTTTCTGTACAGGTTCCGGAACTCTCGGAACTGATGTGGTGCAAGACTTTTTTTGATGTTTGTAGATGCGCTCCTACTCTAAAATACTTTGTATTGTACACCCCTCTCCCTAAAATCACATAAATTGGTGTCTGTTTATTCTTACAACCATGCATGTAACTCATAACAAAGGGTGAATATGTCAAGGTGTTTTGATTTAAATGTCTTTGGAGATGCCAGATAAGTCGGAAAAGTAGTTTCCTTCTCGTACATTCCTATCTCTTTCCAGGAAATATTCATCTTTTTGGGCTACGATAGGAGAATTTTTCGTTCTGGTTACCAAATTTTGTAGTGTGCCGACTGTTTTCAGTCATAGAGTACGCCAAAGTGAGTTACAACAAAGCCAGCTGCAGACATGGAAGAGTTTCACGCATTGTGAAGCAAAACACAACCCACAGGCACTGCGAAGCAGAGCTGGGCGGGCACGGTACAGTAACAGCCAATGCTGGAATATGGTAACGGTAGGACAGAAGCCTTTCCTCACTAGCCATCATGGATATGTTTACAGTATGTGGCTTAGGCCCTAAATGAACATAGTCTAGAGTGTATAAGTGATCAACCATTTATGAACTAAAGTGTTCTTGTCTTAGTATCACAGCCTACATCACGAGACTGTGACAGCCAGAGGAAGAGGATTGCTGTTCAACCACAGGGTGGGGCAGCCTGCCCTGAGTCTCAAGAGGAGCTGCCACTGGACCAGAGAGCCATCTGCTTGCCGGGGGAGGTCACGGCCACCTCCACAGATCTGTCAGCTGGGCTGCCATGCTGTCATCAGGGTCACAGCCAGAGACTTTGCTGACTGAGGCATTTGACTGACATTGCACTTGGCCCCTCTCTTTGGGCTGTCAGTGATGCTGGACATCTATTGTTTCACATGAGTGGAAACTGCAGGCCTCCACCAAGCTTTTCCTGAAGTTCTAAGGCCGAGGGCCAGACTAAAGAAGTTAGTTAAACAAATCTACTACAGCGCTGATGTCTCATTTCACTCTCCATGGGTGAAAATCTGGTGGTCATCTAATACTGGTTTCAGATCATTGACGCCACCTTCTTAGAGCAACATTTGGACCTACAACCTACAGTATGGTGAGTATAAAAATTTTGCTTGTGTTTTGGTCATGGAGAAAACATTTCATGGTCGTGCATTTTGTAAAATAGATTTTATTGTGAATAGAGAACCAATGGATTTCTCTAGTTCCAGAAGTAGGAAGTCATGGTTGGTAGTATGTGTTGATTATGCACAGTGTGACTCTGAGGACCACTCAATGCTCTGTACAGAATAATTTTCGGTAAAATTGTATACTAGTAAACGTTGGGGGCATATGGCTAGACAACATCAAAAGTCGAGATGGCTCATGATTAGACGTAAGAATTAAGCTAATGTAAACAAAAACACCCTGAAGAAGGTCACTTTCAAGAGTTACCGAAACGTCTGTAGTTTTACGTATTGGTAATGCAGTCACAAACCCAGAAAAAAATTATTGACTATGACAATGGGCACGGAAGCCTATATTTCCGTTTCCTTCTCTTGTGAGTGTTAGTTCTGAAAATGAGTGTTTTCAAGAACAAAGCTTCGACAGAAACAGAGATGCAAGGTGTATCAGAGCCAGAAGCAGTACGCATATTGTTAGAAAGGTAGCACAATTAACAGTCGATAATATAGAACTGGGTGGGTTGCTAGAATGGCAGTTGTCACAATAGTGTGTAGATTTGTCAGTTGCAATTTTAATTACTCCTCTTTCTGGTAAGGCAACCAAGGTTGCGAAGGCCTTTGCAGGACACCTTGGAAATCTGACTGAGACGAAAGGTTGGTGTGATAAGGAACTATTGAATGTTGCAAAATTAAGACTAAAAGGGGAAGCTAAAACTTATGTAGGGTATACATAAGCTCTTAAGGAAGCTACAACATTCGAAGAATTTTAAGAAGGGTTAATCCAGAGATATAAGAAATGAAATAGTCCCAGACACTACAGGGAACAATGGGGTAGTAACTAAGAGAAATACGGAAGCTGTGGAACAATATGCGGATAGGATAAGAAAAATTAACGGATGTACCTATGAATTGAGACAGGATGACAGGATGTTGCAGCCAATGAAATTATTTTGCAAGTAGTAATGCAGAGGCCGCTAGAAGCTTTTCAAAGAGGTTTCATGCGCAAATATCAAGAGGTGTACTGACAGAGGCCCGATGGATTTGCACATAGCAGTGTGGTTAGCTATAGAGCGAGAGGAGATGGATTTGTCAGATGAAATTCGGGGTAAATGGACAGGGTTTGCAGCTGGTACAAGATGTTTCAGGGGTAGCTGAATGAGGCAGTGCAAAAATGGTGCAAATGGCTCTGAGCACTATGGGACTTAACATCTATGGTCATCACTCCCCTAGAACTTAGAACTACTAAACCTAACTAACCTAAGGACATCACACAACACCCAGACATCACGAGGCAGAGAAAATCCCTCACCCCGCCGGGAATCGAACCCGGGAACCCGGGCGTGGGAAGCGAGAACGCTACCGCACGACCACGAGATGCGGGCTAATGAGGCAGTGGCGTCAGCGTGTAGGTGATGTGGGTAAGGTAAGAGGAAGTATTAGTTTTAGAAAGAGAGGATTAGGGAAGAATAAGGTGTTAGACGGCGAAGGTATTCCTAACACTGAGTACGGAAAAGTGTAATTTTGTGATGGAAGAGGTGGCATACATACAGTAGGTCATTTCAAAGTAAAGATGGGGTGAAGACAGACCAATATTAAATAGACCTACACTTGAATTTCCTGTCCCAGAATCTGTAAAGGAGTATGCCCTTAAACAGGTGAAAGAAGCTTTAACATTGAGTCAGTGTGTTGTCACAAGAGGTAGAAGGCGTAGAACATCATGTAGCTTAAGCGTCAAGCCAAGTAAATTCTGCAGAAAGAAATTATTGCACAAGGGATATAGAAATGTTAAGCCTTATTTATCGAATCGAATATTTCAGATGTTACCTATACGGGAAAAATAACAGATCAATCGGTATTAAAATGGTTCTTGGGTTACAGGATCCATCTAGTAGGTTGACGCGATAGGCAGTAAGACTGAGTGAATTCGATTTCATATAAACCTGGGAAGAAGGATGGAAATGCGGATGGCCTACGTAGAAAAGTAGCAGTATTACATATTGGGGATAATGAGCATAAGTAATGACGAATTGCACAAAGAGCGGATGACGAATGTAAGTAGTATTTTAAATAGTCACAGTTTTGTATCCAGGATGGATTGCTATGCAGAGAAACCAAGTTCGGATCATGAGTAGCAAATCAGCGAAGCAAAGGAATAGAGTGCTATAGGAAGCTCATGACGAAGTATTAGTGGGTCATGCAGGTTGCAGATCTACCAACAGAAGAGTATCAGAAAGGTACTGGTGGAAGAATAGGCAGACGGACAAAAACCAGTATGCGAGTAATTTTATACAGTGTGCACAGAAATCGGATTTGCGTCGAATAAGAAAGAGGTTACCTGAAGCTTGGCACCATTTCAATTTCTGGGGATTGCTGTTTTGGGTCCATTCAATGAAACATCTGCAGATAATTTTTCAAGATACGTAGAAACGGTCACGATGTCAAACCAAAAGGCAGCAGCAGTGGAACAAGCACTAGTGTATTATAGGATACTAGCGTTTAGAGAACCTGAAACTATAGTAACAGACTAGGAAACGGATTTCATGTGAGATCAATTCAAGAAACTTTGTAGGTGACTGAACGTGAAGAAGTTAAGGTCGAGTCCTCGCTATCCACAAGGCAACAGAAGAACTGAAAGAGTGCATAGGACAATCGGAAAGCCACTTGGATACTGCGTTGAGATACGTCACAGCAACTGGAACATCCATTTAAAGTATGTCGTCTCTGCGTAAAGCTCAAAACAGCATACAAATACGGAAGTAGTTTATGGTCGTAAAATGCCACCACCATTCGATATACTGAAAACGAGGAAAGGCAAGAGTGGATAGTCTGTTAAGGAATTTGCCACAGTGATTAGGGAAGTTTGGAATATAGTACGGAAGACAAATACAAGAGTACTAGAGGAACAGGAAGAAGCAGTGGGCTGTATGGCAAGAATGCCGTAATAGAAGGTTGGTCAGTGGGTGATGCTATCAACTTCGTATACGCCAAAGGGTAAGACAAAGAAGTTTTTGCAAAATATCAGGGTCCATACCAAGTTGTACAGACCATGTCGTCAGTAAATGTCAAAATTCAGTTGCCGATGAGAACGACAGTTGGACATACAAGGGAGTCTGGAAGTTATTCCAGGGATAGGAGATGCACACCAGAAAGTAAGAGTGAGGAGAAAGGCTTCGTAAGATACACAAGAGGTTGTGAATGAAACGGTAACGAGGAACCCGTATGGATTAAGGCCTAGGAGATAGGCATTTATTATTTTTATGGTTAGATACAGAATTAGTGTAATTAGTATAAGCAGTTGCGAAGCAACAATTAATTTAATGGGGAGGAAAGTAATATGTATTCCTGCCGATAGGTGAGACGCAGAGAAGGCGAGATGATGTTCATAGCGGGACTACTGTTCTTCGTTCGGGTGGAAGCGTTACAAAACCACCACCTGCAAGGAGGCGTGCTGGTCTCCAAGCAAGATGACGTAGTGGTTGCCAATCATCGCTAGGCGATACAGATAGTATTCAAGGCATGGAAAATGCGTAACGAGGTGAGAAGATTGGAAGAAGCATTCCATAAATTCTGTCAGGGAACAGAAGGCACAGGATACTCAAAGGAGTGCTGGGTATTTGAGAGAATACATGGAGTGTACGAGAAATTAAGGAGTGAGATAAACCAGGTACTTGGGGTTATTCAACATACGCGAAAGAAGAGGGGTTGGATCGATGCTTGAGGTCGGATTATCAATACAACATTAGGCAATGCTGATGAGGAAGACATTCGAAGGGAGGATGACAAAGTAGAAGAGATTAAGCAGTGGGAAACAGGGAACAAAGCTGTAAGTGATTGGCACACTATGTATATTGCGAGTTTAAAGAAGGGCGTGTTGAATAACACACGACTACTACCGCAACTGACTAGAGAAGTAGTGCGGTATGCTAGAGCTGCAGAAGAGGCAGGGAACTATAAACCGAAGTAGAAATCTTCGATACACTGCTGTAATATATTTAATAATTCTTTCTTAGTCTCCTTCTGTATGACGTACACAGTTTCCACGTCGGTGGTAAGAGTTTTAGCTTACTCAACATTGCATAACTTGACTAACCAGTGCTACTGTTATGGATTCCTGCCAGTCAGATTCTTTTTTGGAAAAAAATAAGAATTTTAATTCTTTCCTACATACAAGGATAACTATTTTAAACACTACAGCGTTAAGATTTAAGTTAACCAATGACATGTAATGACTTCCAAGACCTGTAGATAATCTAAGAGCACCTCTTGCTCATACAGCTCTACTTGCGAACTACCATCACTTAGCAAACTGCAGCATATTTTAATTTGTTCCATGACGTGAACTGAAAATTTTCTCCACATATAAATGTACAGTAAGCAAAACTACATGCAGGGAACTAGGAGCCAATAAAAGGAAAATTCTAAGTTTCACTTTCCAATGACAGTAGTCGTAATTAGATGTCTCCCTCACAACGAATATGGATTCTTCTCTTGCCCGGGTACACTCCTTCAAACTAAGTAATGGGGTTTTTGTTGAACACAGAAGGGCAGTATGCAATAATTTACTGGAATATAAGGCCATGTCATGGTCGAAAGTGTGACAGGTGATCAAAAGAAAATTATTTATTTATTATTATTATTTTATATGCCCTCTCTGACAATGCTCTCGTTCCAAGGTGATGTGAAACAAGAGAAGTTGAATTCTCAGAAAAGATTATATTATGTGTAACAGCAAGGAAAAATCTGAAGCATTTCTAATATACTTAAAGCATCCACTGCAATTAAAACAGCAGATCATGTAACATTACTGGTTAATTATCTCGATAATTAATAATGGACAATAAGCGTCAACATTACTGCCTTCACCACTACTGGGTCCTCTGGTCTCTCAGGGAAATAAAACGCCACAATGTATTTGATAACGGTCTTCACTGAAGAGAAAATATCGCAAATGTTAATAAAACCAAGGCTCTAGCTATCTGCCAAGTATGTAGGCAAAGATTTAACCTTTATCTTTTTAATTAACTTCCTGATGAGTAGTTTCATGCAGACGTGTTTACAACTATCATTAAACCTCATTTTGCGTATCTTAATATCCTTTAATGAATAACATGTATTTTGGATAATTATTCAAGTTAAGTGATAATTCATTTATTCATTCATATAATGTCCAAAAAATTTAAGCATGCAGACAGTACTTATCTGAAATTGTTTTCTCTTTTATAGGTGCATTTCACGGTTTATTCCTGTTCTCTAAGAGTGAGTCGCAACCAAAGAGAGAATCTAACATTCTGCGTGGTTTCTGTTTGTTCTAAGTCGTGTCTCTCTACCACTTTCACATAACGACGCTCTGAGCGTGCTTTTTAGGGAATTGACTGGTTTGAACCTGGGACCTGTTGCTGGTAAGGAGACGCCAGACCACACATGACATGTAGAGTTCAGAAGAGTTCAGTGAGACTAGCGATGATATAACCAAATACTTAATGATTTCAGCTTCAGCTCCACTGCACACCCTGTAAAAGAGTCTTAGTACCAACTAAATTTAGTGGAAGGGGTTCAAGGCTTTCCTATTTTTAGTTAGCTGGTAAAATAACGTCGAAAAAGCAGTTAAGTTTACCATTGGAAATTTTATTCTACTCACAAAACATTGTTTATAAATTGCACTATTGATAAAAGGAAATGTTTTAATACAGGATGATAAAAACCAACTGCATTCAACAAAAATGTGAAAGAATATTCCCTGAATGGGTTTCCAAGTTCTACAATGGATCGAAGGGTGACCTATGCCATATCACATCTATAATCTAGGTTTAAATTAAGTTTCACAAAAGAGAAAACTATCAAAATGGTCTACAGTGACCCTCAATTATCTTTAATTACTTATCTAACTTGTCGTAAATTACAGTAGCTGATGTGGCTTCTCAATAATTATATAACAGAAAAATCATCACGTTTCAGATTTTAACTTACGTAGCAAATGTGAATACCATGAGCTTCAATTGACGATCGACACTAGTATTACGTAAAAAGGGGATGTAACAGATGAGACTTCTGCAGTTCTGAGTGAAGCCTTATGCGCTCAAAAATGCGGCATCGCGTGCGTTAATTACCTTGTCGGTGTTCGTCAGGGGGCGACGGCCGGCGCAGCTCCATCCAGCTCGCCGTCTCCGAAGCAACTTTCTCCTAACTTCTCCTTACTACAATTTACCGAAGTTGGTTTAAAAAAAAACTATCTGGCTGTGTTTTCATCTGACCAGTCAGGGTCTCAATGTTAACCTTAAGGTCCGCCTACAAAAATTCTGTCCATCCAATGAGGAACGTTATACGTTTCGTGGTGGGCAATGTTTTTAACGTTTGCAACGTAACAGAGACGCGAAAAAGTCTCACGCTAAAACTTGCAGCTGGTGTGGCCCTTTTAGTGTTGGCGTAAGATCTATACTGTTCTTCTGGAGGGCTCTAGCTTTTAACATGGGCTGGAGGGTGGTCCTGGTGGTTACTTTTCGTGGTGGGGCAATGGTTTTTAGGTTTGCAACATAACAGAGACGCGAAAAAGTCTCACACTAAAACTTGCGGCTGGTGTGGCCCTTTTAGTGTTATCGTAAGGTCTATACTGTTCTTCTGGAGGGCTCTAGCTTTTTAGCTTTTAACATGGGCTGGGTGGGTGGTCCTGGTGGTTAGCTGGCGACGTGGGTGTCCGTCCCTTATCGTAGGGCCTTCTAGCTTAACACGGTTCTGGCTAAATGGTTCAAATGGCTCTGAACACTATGGGTTTAACTTCTAAGGTCATCAGTCCGCTAGAACTTAGAACTACTTAAACCCAACTAACCTAAGGACATCACACACATCCATGCCCGAGGCAGGATTTGAACCTGCGACCGTAGCGGCCGCGCGGTTCCAGACTGTAGCGCCTTTAACCGCTTGGCCACCGCGGCCAGCTAACACGGTTCTGCTCTCGGCTTCTGTTCTCGTTTCTCCCCTTGGAACTGCGTCTGTCACACGGTGGGAAGGTATGACATGTATTTAGGTATTCTTGTGTTAGTCTGTGGTATTCCATCTGCTCACTCGTTACTCGTATTACTTTGATTAATTTAATGTCACGATTCATTCGGAGCTATGTGACATACTACTGGATTTGCTTATCATATCAGGGTTTTCATGGAAGGTGTTGGATTTGCCTGACACCTTACAAGAATACATCGGGAGAGTGTGTCATGTTATTCAGCGTTCCCTGCAGTGTCATGCCATACTGTTAGTTGCCATGTTGTAGGAAGTCATTCCATAGTTCTTTTTAAAGATAGAGAGTTCGTGTATGGTTTTGTAAGCCACATAATTGCTGAGTTTCTTTTCGGAATCGTACGCGCGATGTGCTCACAATATAAATGTACGCACATGTCTAGAAAAAGGTATAATTATTCTTATATATTGTGTTCTGTAATTCTGCTGTGTTTTGTGTACAGTGAACTATTTGTTTACTTGTGTAATGAAGCTTTGTTTTATACACATTCTTCTATGCATATGATATTCCAAGAGTTTTGTGATGACAGATAAACTGATAAAGGTCTGCATTATACTTAGCTGCATTTCCGAAATGCCAGGAGCATAAGATGGCAAGCTTTTTTTGTGATGGAAAACTTAGTTGCTGGTTGGAAAAGAAAATATGGTCGATTATGTCTTTTTCGTACGATTCTTTTTTTTTTTTTTTTTTTTTTTGACAGTTGCTATAGGCAGTACCCCAATAACCGTTTTTGTTGCTGTCCGGAAACTAAATGAAGTTTGCTTTCACATTAGAAAGTATGGATTATGGGAAGTAAGGTCAATAACTCCCAGTGAACTGATAGTTTTTTGTTTTAAATTTTAACTTCAAATTATAATATGAACCCTTTATAAGCAAAGTATAAAGCACAAACTACTCTGTGAGTCAATCTTGTCACGACTTTGTATGTGGACAAGAATTTTCCAAACTTTGAACATACAACAGTAGTTACATATTTTAAATTATAACTTCTGGTAATTCCGTAGACAAGGTATAATATACAAGGCGTAAATTAATCAGATCTGATACTGAAACTTAGAAATCAAATGCAGAAGACTACTCATGGAGCTAAAATGCGATATCGGATGCCACCCCCTTCCCCTTTAAATTTTGATTGTGGTGACCCAGACCTGTAGCAAAGCTTAATGTTTACTTTCCCCCTAATTTAACTGCTCTCTTACGTATTTAACGCACTTTTCATCATAAAATCTAAAATTCCGTAGTAAATTCGGATAACGCATATTAGATACTGGGCAAGTCTTCAAGTGTTTTGATGCAATTACGTACATATATTATAAATAAACTACGAAAAATGTAAGGGGGCGATTTACTACATAACTTTCTACAATTTTTCTCTATACGTAACTACACATAAGCCGAGTAATCTGATTTGTGCGTATACAACCGCCTGTGTGCCTTAGATCGTACGAGTAATATACCTGTTTTGTGAGGCGGTGCTCCCTGCTCAGTGAAACACAATTTTTGCTTTGAATGTGAAATGTAGAACGTTCGTCCCTGAAATTACTGTTACTCTTTGAAAGTTTTCTGTAGAAAAACGTGTACCAAATTACACGAAGATGTGTCCTAAACTAAATTTTACAGACAGTATCTTTTACTTCTAAATGTTCCACTAGTGACCATCCCGTGTTACAATATTTATATGAAAGCTACTAACACTCTCAACAGACAGTGTATCTGGAGTATTAGTGCACTGCACTCAGAAATAATGTTATTAATAAACGTTAACAGCAGCAATTTCATGATCTGGAGTATTAGTGCACTGCACTCAGAAATAATATTATTAATAAACGTTAACAGCAGCAATTTCATGATTTTCTTATGTATTGTCACATACCACACCTCATTGATTTCACTTCTGAAAATGTGGTGCAGGCTTCTTCAATTTTCTTCTCCCTGGTCTTGGTATTGGCTCTCTATGTTATTTTATCTTTTGGTCACAACTGTTTGTCTGGATCTAAAGCATACCCACCTAATTTCCGCACAACCGATAAAAATTAAAGGGACATGATATTTCCGCCATAAATGCCTCAACGTGTTTGCTATTAGCGAGTATTTTGCACAGCATCAAATTGACTGCCCTACCTAGGAACTGGTATGTGTGGAAATGCCCACCAATGCATACAAGTTCTTTATGTTTAAGAATACTCATCACCAGGAGTGCTGCCCCTTATCATTGATGTGATTTTCGAGTGCCTCCTAGTTCCTATGGCACATTATCAAGGTGGGCCCATTACCTCCTTCACTAACGCTGGCTGAAGGATTATATAGAAGTCAATAGCGAAAAGAGGGCCGTCTGAATGTGTGATTCTGAAAATAATTTTTAAAAAGTCAGTATACAACTCAGTTTTTTGGAAAATTTTAGGAGATTTGAGAAAGCGCTTTGATATACATTTAATTTTCCGTTAGAATGGGCATTATGGCGCAAGAAATTAACACGCCAGCCCAAATTTTAAATTTTAATTTTGAATCGAAGAGCAGTCACTCTGGAGATGGCTAAGGTTTCGGTAGCGTTCATAAAACCTGACTAAGCAAGTATGTGTACAATGCACCTTAGCAAACGCCACATTTACAACTTCCACTATGACTTTGCGAAACCAAACTTCGCTGATCCAAAGTTACTTTATATGGATACAGGCAGTTACATCTACTTTGCGAAAAGTTGTGATCCATTTGAAGTAATGTGGTACCAGCCCAATGCATTCGACACTTCCTAATATGCAGCTGATAATCCTAATGTTATTACAACAACAAGATTATTATCGCCCTGATGAACGAGGCGAATGGCTTACACATTACAAAGTATGTGTGACTTAGAAAAAAAAAAAAAAAACGTACTCCATACCATACGGACATGTGTCATCCAAATACAGGCTAAGGATGTGCATCATGTGGTCATAATAGCCTTAAAGATTGATGATTACAAGGATTGCTCAATGATGTTGGTAGTGCCCCACCTCACACCTCAACCTCCGTAATTCGTGAGTCAAGTAGTCTATGGATCACATAACCACGTGACACATCCTGTATCGCAGCTGAAAGTTGGTCTTTCCCACCACGATAACAAATGGTTCATCTGTGGGAACAGGATCAGAGCCAGTCCATAATCATACTACTCACATTGGTGATAGTGTTAGTAAGAGAGTGGGTGCATTTCTAGAGTATATGTGTATAGATTAGTAGTAGGAACCGTTTGTCACAGGTCTTTGTATCTCAGTAGTCACTGCATGTGTCATTGTGCACTATCTCAGTGTGTGTGTGAGTGTTTTGTGTGTGTGTGTGTGTGTGTGTGTGTGTGTGTGTGTGTGTGTGTGTGTGCGCGCGTGCGAGACAGACAGAGAGAGAGAGAGAGAGAGAGAGAGAGAGAAAGGGGGGGGGGGGAGAGGGAGAGAGAGAGAGAGAGAGAGAGAGAGTTAGTAGTACCAATTAGTCTAGTGAAATGTATATATCGTACGACAAACTCAGTACTCTGAAAAAGATACTGGATTGTTTAGAAAAGGTATGTCAGGAACGAATCGGAAAAATGACGGAAACGTAGTAGTATACAGATTCTTTATGGGTAGTTTCTCATTTTGTATTTAAGATTGGTCCCTGTTTGTATTTAATTTTTCTATTGAAGTTCAAGAAAATAACATAATGTAAAACATAACACTGAATACAAAAAATGTTCTTAATAAACAAGATATTTGTTATATTACTGTTATTGTTTACGAGGAACGAGCTGTTACTGTAGTGTACAGAGCACGAATTATGAGGAAGATAATGTAATTACTCTGCAAAGAGAAGGAAAATGAGGACGGGATTGAGAAAAAGCTATTGTTAGTAAAATCCTGTTATTAATTTGTTATTATAATTTATCGAAAATACCTACAAGTTGATCCTAAACATACATGATCCTCTCACTAATAAAGAACTCAAATGACTAGTCGATTTACAGTAAGAAAAGGGAGAGGTGAGGGAAGGGGAGAGGAATTTCATTTCCGCTGCTCGGAGGTTTCCCGCCTTTTTAAATGCACATAATCGGCCTCGGTCGTTATCTGGCCTCGTATTGATATAGTGAAAGGATGACCATGGTTTTCCCACTTTCGCAAATGCCCGATGTGCAAAACCCCACTAGTAGTGTTTGTTGAGGACGATCCCAGAAGTGTTATCCTGTCAATGAACTAGGGGTAGGATCGTTAATGGGTTCAGAACATGCACTGCTGCTTTACTGTTGTTGAACGGTTACTAGATCGAGTGTGTCCCTGCCTCGGTATTCCAAGGACGTGTGGCTTGCGAGAGCCAAGTCAACACAAGCATTGCGATTCGTCTGGCTGTGTTTGATGGATTTTTCCTAATTTTATGAGCTTTTCGTGTATTGGACGATTGTGTGCCGTTCTATAGTAGTTACGTTGTTGCCTTGTGATGTTAACTGTTTGGCTTGAGTATTCTCGTTGTGTGTTTTGTTCCTTAATCTTGATGTCTGTAGCTATTGAATGGACGTTTGAGTACATATTTTAAGTGGGTGCCTTGGGTTCACCAGTGTCTGAGTTGTGTAATGTCATCGTGTGTTTGAGCATTAAATTCAGTAGTAAGGAACAATGTGTGGGTCCATTCGCTTACTCAATCGGTAGGATGAGCGCTGTACAGTGAAGACTATACCTGGAGGGGGTTTGCTTCTACCAAACGCTAAACCAGGGTTGGCACACTGATTATAGCAAGGCTATTGTCGTATGCTGGTATGCTACAGTCAGTGCTGATCAGGCTAGTGCAGTCTAGTTATAACAGGGCTGAATTCCTGACGTAAATTCGAATTGTGGGTTAAGCTATGGCTAGGGCCGATTATCATAAGTGGCTTACCGCTCCGTGGGTGAGTAGTATCTCATGATAAACGACTATCGCCTTCGGGGTAAGTGACGCCGCCATCGTAAGTAAAACTAATTCATATGGTAGCTCTGGATTAAGAAGTACAGTAGCTCAGGTGTAGCTTAGTGAGTGGCTGCTACAGCATTCACAGTATCTTCACTGCTAGCCATGTACACTCCTGGAAATGGAAAAAAGAACACATTGACACCGGTGTGTCAGACCCACCATACTTGCTCCGGACACTGCGAGAGGGCTGTACAAGCAATGATCACACGCACGGCACAGCGCACACACCAGGAACCGCGGTGTTGGCCGTCGAATGGCGCTAGCTGCGCAGCATTTGTGCACCGCCGCCGTCAGTGTCAGCCAGTTTGCCGTGGCATACGGAGCTCCATCGCAGTCTTTAACACTGGTAGCATGCCGCGACAGCGTGGACGTGAACCGTATGTGCAGTTGACGGACTTTGAGCGAGGGCGTATAGTGGGCATGCGGGAGGCCGGGTGGACGTACCGCCGAATTGCTCAACACGTGGGGCGTGAGGTCTCCACAGTACATCGTACATCGATGTTGTCGCCAGTGGTCGGCGGAAGGTGCACGTGCCCGTCGACCTGGGACCGAACCGCAGCGACGCACGGATGCACGCCAAGACCGTAGGATCCTACGCAGTGCCGTAGGGGACCGCACCGCCACTTCCCAGCAAATTAGGGACACTGTTGCTCCTGGGGTATCGGCGAGGACCATTCGCAACCGTCTCCATGAAGCTGGGCTACGGTCCCGCACACCGTTAGGCCGTCTTCCGCTCACGCCCCAACATCGTGCAGCCCGCCTCCAGTGGTGTCGCGACAGGCGTGAATGGAGGGACGAATGGGGACGTGTCGTCTTCAGCGATGAGAGTCGCTTCTGCCTTGGTGCCAATGATGGTCGTATGCGTGTTTGGCGCCGTGCAGGTGAGCGCCACAATCAGGACTGCATACGACCGAGGCACACAGGGCCAACACCCGGCATCATGGTGTGGGGAGCGATCTCCTACACTGGCCGTACACCACTGGTGATCGTCGAGGGGACACTGAATAGTGCACGGTACATCCAAACCGTCATCGAACCCATCGTTCTACCATTCCTAGACCGGCAAGGGAACTTGCTGTTCCAACAGGACAATGCACGTCCGCATGTATCCCGTGCCACCCAACGTGCTCTAGAACGTGTAAGTCAACTACCCTGGCCAGCAAGATCACCGGATCTGTCCCCCATTGAGCATGTTTGGGACTGGATGAAGCGTCGTCTCACGCGGTCTGCACGTCCAGCACGAACGCTGGTCCAACTGAGGGGCCAGGTGGAAATGGCATGGCAAGCCGTTCCACAGGACTACATCCAGCATCTCTACGATCGTCTCCATGGGAGAATAGCAGCCTGCATTGCTGCGGAAGGTGGATATACACTGTACTAGTGCCGACATTGTGTATGCTCTGTTGCCTGTGTCTATGTGCCTGTGGTTCTGTCAGTGTGATCATGTGATGTATCTGACCCCAGGAATGTGTCAATAAAGTTTCCCCTTCCTGGGACAATGAATTCACGGTGTTCTTATTTCAATTTCCAGGAGTGTATTTCTTTTTCAGTTTCCTTACATTTTGCATGCAGCCATTCTTTTTAAGCTTCCTTGCATTTGCTATTTCTTTCGTTTCTAAGTGATTGGTGTAACTGTAGTCATAAACTGTTGAGAACATTTTTATACTTCTTTTTTCCGTCGATCAGCTAAAGTATTTTATCTGTTATCCATGGTTTCAAATCATTCGCCTTCCCTCTATCTACAGTTTTCTTTCCAACTTCTGTGACCGCCCTTTTTGGAGATGCCCATTCCTCTTCAATTGAAATTCCTTCTGAGCAGTTCATTAGAGGAATTTCTATAGACTCAGAGAACTTCAAGAGTGTCTCTTCATTTCTTAGTACTTCCGTATTCCGCCTCTTTGTGTACTGATTCATCCTGACTAGTTTCTTCAACTCCAGCCTTCGATTTACATTACTGAATTGTGTTTTGAGTCTATATCTACTTCTGAGTACGCCTTAATATCCAATATCCGATTCGGAATCTCTGCCCGATGATGGTGTAATCTACCTGAAATCTTCGAAATCTTTCCGTATCTCCCGATCTTTCCCAAAGTATACCTCCTCCTACAACCACATTACAGTCCATCGTACCGAGCCAGGTGGCGCAGTGGTTAGACACTGGACTCGCATTCGGGAGGACGACGGTTCAATCCCGCGTCCGGCCATCCTCATTTAGGTTTTCCGTGATTTCCCTAAATCGCTCCAGGCAAATGCCGGGATGGTTCCTTTCAAAGGGCACGGCCGACTTCCTTCCCCGTCCTTCCCTAATCCGATGAGACCGATGACCTCGCTGTCTGGTCTCCTTCCCCAAAACCAACCAACCAACCAACAGTCCATCGTGACTATTACATTTCATTTCTCTTTACGCACAGAATTACCCGTTCAGTATCCTCATATACTTTCTCTATCACAAGTTTCTTGTGCTGGCCGTTTTCTTCCTCTATCTCTTCATGTCCTGGTTAGAACGAGCGGATGAATACCTGAACCATTGTTGTCAGTGTTGGTTTGATGTCGCTTATGATGAGAGCAATCCTGTCACTGAACTTATTTAATGTCACTGAATTTATTTAATTTATATAAAAATGAATGAGCTGGTGTATGTTAAACTTGATGTTTAGAAGAAACCCAAATTTTATAGTTAATTATCTCAATTTTTACCACAGTTTTTAATAGATTTGAAAAATTGTGAAGTTTCAAATATGTGCAAGCATGGTTTGGATGCTGTGGAAAATCCATCGAAGAATCTCTCTTGCTTATGAAGAAAAGTATACCTATAACTACAAATGTAGCTATTAGTATGTGAAAAATGGATAAAGTTACACATGTAAAAAAAAAGTATTTTGTTATGTTTTTGAACTTCCACTGCTATGAGTGTGAACAGTGAATCCTTCCTGGTCAGGCTAAGAAAGGTTTATGAATTTAATTGTAAAAGTATAGACAGTGGAAATTAAAATGTCCTGCGGTGCCTCTCCTGCTCCAAGTCGGCCCGTTTGACGTCCTACCCCTCCCCCCCCCCCCCCCCCCCTAACGTCACATTCCTTCGCTCTGTCCTTACGGATACGTTCGTCGTGCGTCCCACATTGTTTTCCGCTATTGTTTCATGCAGTGTTGCTTGACTGCTAGCACTGAAAACTCTAACGCTGCACTCAGTCGTCTAGTGAAGGCCGTCGGCCAGTGCATTGTACGTAGAGAGAGGTAATGCCTGAACTTTGATATTCTCTGCTCACTCTCGATACCGTGGATCTCGAAATATTGAATTCCCTAGCTATTTAATAAATGGAATGTCCCATATTCTAGCTCCTACTACCATTCCGCGTTCAAAGTGTGTTATTTCAGTCGTTCGACCATTGTTGTTGTTGTTGTGGTCTTCAGTCCTGAGACTGGTTTGATGCAGCTCTCCATGCTACTCTATCCTGTGCAAGTTTCTTCATCTCCCAGTACCTACTGCAGCCTACATCCTTCTGAATCTGCTTAGTGTATTCATCTCTTGGTCTCCCTCTACGATTTTTACCCTCCACGCTTCCCTCAAATACTAATTTTGTGATCCCTCGATGTCTCAGAACATGTCCTACCAACCGATCCCTTCTTCTAATCAAGTTGTGCCACAAGCTCCTCTTCTCCCCAATTCTGTTCAATACCTCTTCATTAGTTATGTGGTCTACCAATCTAATCTTCAGCATTCATCTGTAGCACCACATTTCGAAAGCTTCTATTCTCTTCGTGTCCAAACTATTTATCGTCCACGTTTCACTTCCGTACGTGGCTACCCTCCACACAAATACTTTCAGAAACGACTTCCTGACACTTAAATCTATACTCGATGTTAACAAATTTTTCTTCTTCAGAAACGCTTTCCTTGCCATTGCCAGTCTACATTTTATATCCTCTCTACTTCAACCATCATCAGTTATTTTGCTCCCCAAATAGCAAAACTCCTTTACTACTTTAAGTGTCTCATTTCCTAATCTAATTCCCTCAGCATCACCCGACTTAATTCGACTACATTCCATTATCCTCGTTTTGCTTTTATTGATGTTCATCTTATACCCTCCTTTCAAGACACTGTCCATTCCATTCAACTGCTCTTCCAAGTCCTTTGCTGTCTCTGACAGAATTACAATGTCATCGGCGAACCTCAAGGTTTTTATTTTTTCTTCATGGATTTTAAGTCTTACTCCGAACTTTTCATTTGTTTCCTTTATTGCTTGCTCAATATACAGATTGAATCACATCGGGGATTGGCTACAACCCTGTCTAACTCCCTTCCCTACCACTGCTTCCCTTTCATACCCGTCGACTCTTATAACTGCCATCTGCTTTCTGTACAAATTGTAAATAGCATTTCGCTCCCTGTATTTTACCCCTGCCATAACACGCCGGAAAGCCTTTCACATAAATCACTTTCATACCAATGACAGATTCGGCCGTGTATTTCCCTTTTATATTCTGCGTACGAGATGCTAACGTCATATATACATGTGCATATCGCTATCATGACTTTTGTCACCTCAGTGTTTAACAAGGTAGCAGTCTGACGCTGAAAATTTAAATACCTGAAGACGTCGCCGTAGCAACGTTGCAGCTTTCTAAAGTCGTTCACGACAATGGGCAGCTTTCGCCAGAAATGCGGGAGGTTTCCCTGCAGCGGCAGTGGAGTGGGCCCGGGCGCGTTGGTGTGAGGCCGAGTGATCCAGAGCCAGCTGAAGACGGCCAGCACAGTTCCCACCACGAGGCCGAGGCCCTGCCAGCAAGCGGTTCACACGCTCATCTCTTCTGACGGTCCGTACGGCAATACACAGCCACTTGGAACCTCACCTGCAACAATTGTAGTATTTTCCTGTGGTAGTTACATTCAACATTGGTCCCTCAGAATACTTCTGGAACTTGAACAGAGAGCGACAGAATCAATCCGTCTTGAAATTTCAGTTTCATGCAGGTGGCAATAAAATAATTTGGAAATTTATTTTAGAGTTCCAAGTATGTATAAGCTACACGTCAGACACCCAAGTATCGAAACGTTTCTCTTACTATCGGGAAGGGAAATAGTCTGGGTATCCCTTTTGTTGACTGTTGCTTAATCCATGTTTTTGTCACATGAGGGGCTGGGAGATCCTGAGGGGTAGGTTCAACCGCGTAATCGGAAAGGGTAGGCCGTGTACACCTAATTCACTCTGTATATTTCAAACTGACGGGATGGACTGCGGACATCTGTGGGTGAGTGTGTTCTGATCAGTTTTAATCGTTTTGTTTCATAACAGTGAATCAACAATTATTAGATCTTTTTTGTAAGCATTAAATACGTCAACTGTCAAATAACTGCTTTAGACGCCGCCTACGTACGCTCTCTGCAGACATTGTATACGAATCTCATTCTATTGCTTGCCTGTGCGCTCGCTTGATATCGCTTCCGTGAAGTTACGGCGGCACTACAGTGCATTATGTTCAAGTGTGCGCACCTCTTTGTGAGTGTTGTATTACCATTTCACCATTTTAGCCCGTAGGTACGACTTCGTTAAGGTACGTTCATTTTCATTATTTATTTAAAATTCTAGCCCGCGTTTACACGAAATTACATCACTTGTTTTTGACTACATCTTTGTGGGTTCATCTGATTCGACACGTGCTTCAGTCTAGCACAGAGCCATTTCATTGCTTTTAATATGTTGTAAAAGGAAAGTTTTAAGAATAGTGAAAATTCGTTATTAACATTTAGAATCGAGCAAGCTAAGACCTTATTTTTGCTTATTTTGTTATTATTATAGACAATACGAAGATGCCCCACGAAGGGGAAACGCGTTGATATTAAAAGAACAAAGTGCCACCAAGACAGTTTTTAACTCAGCCGGCCAGGGTGGCCGAGCAGTTCTAGGCGCTACAGTCAGGAACCGCGCGACCGCTACGGTCGCAGGTTCGAATCCTGCCTCGGGCATGGGTATGTGTGTTGTCCTTAGGTTAGTTAGATTTAAGTAGTTCTTAGTTCTAGGGGACTAATGACCTCAGAAGTTAAGTCCCTTAGTTCTCAGAGCCATTTGAACCATTTTTTTTAACTCAAATATTGTACATACGGTTGCTGTGCGAGACAGTCTAATGCAGTTGAAGCAATTTAACTAATAAAGATACTTTATGAATTTTGGTTGGCTTACTACTCTGGCATCTCCTCAAGGAGCAAGAGCAAAATTTCTTTTATTTTCATTTCTTCACTGGTTTTTGCAAAGTACGTGAGCAAAAACAGACGACAGAGCTGCACTTTTGTTTCAAACGTGCGCCATTTTATTATTTTGTCAAATTCAGAAAAAGAAAAAAAAAGAACCTGTGCTATTAGTGCGTGCGCAGTATCCTTTTGATTAAGAAAACTGTCTGTTTTACGATTTCAGATAAAACCTACGGACTGCAGGACTTCCGTCTTGGACACATCTCACTGCGGTCAGAGTAACTATAACTTCTCGTAAGTGGACTTAACGATTACTGAATTTCTTAAAAAATCTGAAAATATTTCCAAGAATCAGTAAATAATGTGTAAAAGATTTAAATTTATTGCTTCATCAGTTTTAAAATAACAGTGAAAATCGTGTATTTTGTAACTTGACTGGGAAGAATGGGCCATAAAACGTTCAAACAACTTACTGGAATGCAGCCGGGTGACGTCTTCGACAACTACGATGATTCAGTAGGGGCATAATCCGTCATTTTCGAGGCATATCATTTGGTGTATATCTGTCTTAAGATAGGTAGTTGTTGAAAACGTCATCCGGATGCGTCCCCGTAAGTTACGTAGTCCGACAGTCTAAACTTGACTTCATGGTTCCTGCTGGAGTGATACGTACTACCACTGCGTACCTAAATTCCTCACTTCACACTGCTTCTTGAAGATTTTTATGTAGGATTTTCAAGAGTAACTGGCCTTTATTTTCTAATGTGTTGCAATTCAATTTTTTCAGTATCTCCATGACACTTTCCCATTATTGAGACATACCTGCGAAGCACATGCAGCTCGTTTTTTGTATACGTTTAATATTCCCTGTTAGTCCTATTAGGCACGGATCCTAAGGAGACTGAACAGTAGTCCAGGATGGGTGAAACTATTATTTTGTAAGCAACTTCTTTATTGCCTGATTGCATTTTCTCACTATCCTAGTAAGGAATTGAAGTCTGCTACGCACTTTACCTACGACTGATGTCATTTTACATAACTGTAATATCCAATACTTGTATGAAGAATAAACTTATCTTTAACATGTAAGTGGAACATGTTCGTTGGGAGCGATCTGTCATTGATGAATATCAAAATCTTCTGCACCCAAAACGCTTGGTATTTTTATTTTTTTCACATTGAGAATTTCGACTGATTCTTGCTGTCATCAATAGATCTACAGTGCACCAAAAGTAAAGCCGTTACAAATGAAATGTATCACCATATACAAATTCATATATCACTAATAAGAAATACATAAGAATTATTTTCGATACTTTTTCTTTTTTCATAATACCTTCATCCCCCCGCCCTTTATGGGCGTGGGCTTGGCTGTCAGCGGATACAATTTGCCGCTCTTCAGCCACATGAGAGTCAAAAATTTCAAGTAATAATATAAAAATCCTACATGGCGATTGACAAAAATAATTCTTTTGCACAAAAAGGAGAGCTCGCCAATTGCCCGATTTAAATTATAAAAGGATGATTTGTTGACTAATTAAAATATAGATAATGAAGAATGGAAAATGAGTGTAGCATACGAATATATAGAACAGATGGATAGTTGAGTAAGTTAAAAGGAAAAATGGAAATGAACGTTTGGCGTCATTGGCCGGGAGGCCCTTTGCGGGGCAGGTCCGGCCGCCTTGGTGCAGGTCTTGCTACATTCGACGCCACATTGGGCGACCTGCGCGCCGGATGGTGATGAAATGATGATGGAGACAGCACAACACCCAGTTCCTGAGCGGAGAAAATCCCCGACCCAGCCGGGAATCGAATCCGGGAACGTAGGACGGCAATCTGTCATGGTAGTCACTCAGATATCGGGGCGGAAAGTTAAAAGGTAAACGGCCTTCATGTTGACTGGTTAAAAACACTGACGGAAAAATGATCTCAACACCAAAAGTTAATTAATGCAGAGTAATGACATTCTGGGAACATATACATCTACTTAAAATATTCAAGTGATTAAGATTGCAAGCTCATAGATTAATGTAAGCGTGAGATACTATTGCAAATGTGAAATGCCGGTACAATAATAATCGGTGTAACAGGCAGAATGTTGAACGCAAGCATGCAAACATGCATGCATTTTGTTATACAGGTGCCGCATATCAATTTGTGGGATGGAGTTCCGTGTCTGTAGGCTTGGTCGGTCAATACAAGGACGGTTAAAACTGGTTTTGAAAGACGCTGGAGTTGTCGTGCGATGATGTCCCATATGTGCTCGATTAGAGAGGTCTGGTGATCGAGCAGGCCAAGGCGACATTTCCACACTCTGTGACGCGTGTTGTCCTACAACAGCGTTATATGGGAGAGCGTTATACTGTTTGGCAAACACCTTATGGAATACTGTGTATGAATGGCAGCAAAATCGGTGAAATCGCTAGATTAACACGAAAACTTGCAGAGTGTGTGGGATAACCAGGAGAGTGCTCCAGCTGTCATAAGAAATCGCAACCCTGACCACAGCATGATTGGATGGTCTAGCGTCGCTTCATAAAAATTATACAACATCCGAGGGCACTGTAATACGTTGAGAAAATGTAGCCCATTGCGCTTATAGAAGTTAAATTAAGTCTCCATGGTTATTCTTTACTGTGCAACTATGCATGGATTGGATGAATTCTTTCTCTTTTTAATTTCAATCGTTCCTTTTCACTATCTCATATTGAGGGGCTATATTTCCCGAACGTTATCATATTGAGGGGTTCGACTGTACTTTCAAATAACTTACCAGACAGAATGGCTGCTTGTGTAAGAAGCAAAAAATCAAGACAAAAAATTCCTTCAGATATATAAATTGCACAGACACACAAAAACATAACACATACAACCTGTGTTCCATATGAGTGTTGTTGCTAGAATGAACTTCTCGTTGTTGTTTCATGTATTGTTGATAAACTCTTTGAAGAAATTAATTATTACAGCATTATTGAAAAAGTATAAGATCTAACAATAGAGGAATAACACCTTTCCGATTTTTTTATGTTGAAAAGTATAGCAGAAGAATTATTTGAAACAAAAATTGAGATGGTGAAACTTGTGATTCGGCAGAAAAAATATTCCTGAAATTTGCAACAAAAAAAGGTGAAAAATTACGTTAATTACACAATTTCAAACGTTTGTTGCTTAGACACATCACTTTAATATTTCTTATATTATAGCTCTATTCTTTTACTTTCCAGTGACACCAAATTGAATAAAATTGATTCATAAATAAAAAAGTTATACTGGTTAAAAACCTACAAGGTACTTCGTTTCTCAACGCTAGTTCATAGAAGGGGCCAACATTTAAAAATGGCCTCCTAATTACAATTTTTGTCAAAAAATTCAAGAAAAAACATTTAACCCTAACTCATTATGTATATTCTTACACCAAATTTTCAGGAAAACCTGTGACATAAGGCAACGGACACTGGGTGATTTCACATGAAATTCCCCAAAATTAAACAGGAAATTATGATGAGCCGTCGCCTCCAAGCTTCCACGTCTGGAAGTCAACTCAAGTTCTTCGATCACTGCTAAAGAAAAACCCTGAAGTGGCTCGGAAGCCATAAGATTTTGCTGTATGAAGCTACCGATTCACTATAAACACATTCTGATAGGACGTTGTAAGACAACATTGAGAGTTTCAGAAACATATTGCGAGAGTTGGATTATCCATATGACGCGCAAAATACCAAAGCAAGGCTTGCAGTTTCAGATGGGATGCACCAGTTTCTAAACAATATGAATCATTATAGACGAGGAAATAGTTCCTGACACACAGTAGGAGGTAGTTATGGGAATAAAAGATGACAATTCAAAGGTGCGCAATGAGATAGGGGCGATTACAGGAATAACAACTGGAACAACCATGATGATCGCCAATACAGTCAAAACTGAAGGGAATGTAACTTGGAAAAGGGGCAAACCGTTAAGGTGTACAGTCCGAACCCCACCGAGGAAAAATGGGATCCTGGCTGAAAACGTGCCCACACAACATACCGGTTCGTTCAATATAAACCTTCTGGACGATGAAGATCTTGGTCAAATCTTACTAGAAGAGACAAGCTAGCCCATTAGAGAAGACGTGCACCCTATGCTAAAAGTTACAGTGGAAAAGCACGTGCTGAAGTGCATTCTCGACAGCAGCAGTCAGGTTGCTGCGGTAGCCGAGGTTGCATACCAATTAAGCACAGCAGACCGAGAATGGCTAGTGTTATGTCTGAGTAAGACCCGAATTAAGGGCGCACTCAAAGGAAAGTACACAGATGTACATTTACAGAGGGGATTGAAAGTAAAATGATACGAAAAGATGAAGTACGACTCATCAAGTTTGTTGGACACACGATGCAGGCGTTGACGAACAGGAAGAGGAGGATGTGACCTTGCGACGTTAAAAGATTGAGTTATGTGGGTCAGATGAGAAAAAAATAAGGTGAATGTACTACAAGCTATCAGAGACAAGTGCAGCAGTGTATTCGGCACTGTGGGGAACGAGAGAGCAAAGCTGCAGAATATGTTAGTGGCCGACACAGAGGTATTCTCGCCTAAAACATGTGCAATTAAGGGCTTCGTGTACAAGTTTATCGCCAGAGAACACAAAAACTTCCTTGCGTCTTTGGAAACCAATCGGATGCTTGACTAATGAATAATCAAGCCTGCAACGCCCACTCATAATAGCCCTCTATGCATTTTGGAAAAACAAAACAAATCGATAAGATTCTTGCTAAATCCACGGCGAATTAAACCATTATAGAGCCTCAGGTTGATGGGCCAGAAGGATTGAGGGAATCGGTACAAAACTATCATGGAATAATTGTTTTCTCCTCCATCAACATTAGATCCAATTTCTGGCAGATCACGTTCCACGTGCAGGAAACACACAGGCTTCCTTGCATTCGGGAGGTGCTACCATTTCACCCGACTTCCCTTCAGGCTTAACGCGTCTTCTGCCGCTTTCATTCGAGGTTTCGATAGCATTCTGAGCCCTATCTTAAAGGAGCATGTAACAACGTATGTCAATGATCCTTTAATAGTCGAACCGACTTGGGAGCGGAATGAAGATACTTTAGTGAAGATTTTGCGTGTTTTAAAGAACACAGGGTCACATGTTATATCACAAAATCATGTTTTGATTCCTTATGGATTATATTCCTTGGCCACATAATCTCAGATGAAGAGACCGAAACTAACGCCGAGTAAATTGAAGCCATAGAGAAATTCGCAACCTGACTAATAAAACACAGGTGCCTTACTTTAGTGGAGTGGTAAATTTTTATAAAAGATTTATTTGTGTCAGTGATCTGGTCGCTCCTTGATCATGTCAACTAACGTGCAAGAAGATCCCCTGCGAATGAGATGGCCCAGCGGAGTGTGAATTCCAGTCTTTAAAGGCTGCCTACTGTAAACACGGAGATTTTTGCACCCTAGCTTGGAACAAGACTTCTGTATGGCAACAGACAGCGTCTGCAATGGCCTTCAGGTTGTAGTATTTCGACAGTACAAAGAACGAGGGAATATGGTGCACATAACCATCGTGTTCGGTAGCCGGGTCTCCAGTAAATGCGAACGAAACTACTCCATAACTGAATTTTAGGTGTTAGCTATGTATGGTCTGAGCTTTTGAAAAGTTTAGATTCTTGTTGTTCGGACGCAAAACTAGGGTCTTTACAGACCATAAAATCCTGGAATTCTTCATAACTGCTAAAATAAAGACTAAGAGATTATCATGGTGGGCCTTGAGTCTTTAGAAGTTTCAGTTCTCCGTTACCTATGTTTTTGGGAAGACTAACATTATAGCGGATGCCTCATCCAGATCATGGACTGATATGACTGAAAAGTTAGAACTAAACCATTTTAGCTTATACTATTTGCACTAGGTAGCGTTTGAGAATTACGTGACGACGGCCCTTAAAGAATCTGGCAAAATAAAATCCAGTGCTGTTCAAAATGAAGGAATGTTGGCATAACAGTTCACAAGTATGAACACTACAGAATTCTGTAGTAGGCAAAGGCATTCTCTTCCATCAGACTTGTCCTGATGATCCTGTTTGGTTCATTAACAAGGTCATCTGGCATACACATTTGTTTACAGACACTTTGAACAACACAAATGCTATTCCAAGCTTTGTATCCTCTGTTGCTTTAAGAATATGGAGAAGCATATACGAAGGGTACTCGCTGTCTGCAACAACGTCAGAAGTGCAAGCAAACCACCACGACAATGCGTGATCCTCTGTATTCCATTGTGCTGGGAAAATTATGGGAACTTATGGCCATGGATCTCATGGCACCGTTTCCCCGCAGTACTAAAGGACACTATTATATCTTGGTCGTTGTTGGGCTGATCTCAAAATACGTCATGCTACCTCCGTCAAAGAGTCAAAGAACGCCACTACTTTGGTGGTATCATGCGCTTTCTACATAGACTTCTTGCCTAAGGTGGGGCAAGCTGACAGTCATTTCTAGTAATGGCCATCAGTCTCGGTCTGAGAGGTGGAAAGAGATTCTACCGAGACAAAAGAAACTGTTCTTAATTTTGATGGAGTACCACTCCTCTAACCCTGCTGAAAGGATTATGAAGCATCTGGGATATCTTTGTCACATCTACTGTTCCAATGACATACATCTTGGGATTTCTTCCTGAAGGACTTTCAGGAAATCATGAACACCATCCCACAGGATGTAGTAGACATCAGCTGTGAATACTTATTAAGCCTGAGAAATGAGTGCACAGTGCTCTCTAAAGGATTAATGTGGCAGCCAACAAGTGGAAGGACTGATTCCACACGTTCTTCGAGTGGGAGACAAAGTATTGAACAATCTTCCAGACCATCGAGTAAGTAAATAAAGACCTACCACAACTTTTTCGCAGTATACGATGGAGCAGTACGTGTCAGAAGATTGCTCCATCCTGATCCAGTGGTACTGGAATCCTTGAGATCAGGGAAACCTGTGTGTGCCACATTAAGCTGTGTGGGGATGATAGTGCTGTTTCTGAAGAGCAGTTTATAGTAGAATAGAGTACATGAATATGTAGTGATTTCATGTGTTTATTTTCTTTATCAAGTGTTTTCTTCTTCCCAGTATCCTGTCATCGATGTTGTTTGATGTGAACACCTACGAACGTCATTGATGTTATAAGTATATAGTTTTGAATGTCGTTTTTGTCTAACCCTGTCCCTCTCTTTGTGGTGTGATATAATCTTAAAATCGTACCTTATGTTGTGTGATAACCGTTGCATTGTGAGATGCATGTGTTACAGCGAGGTCTTGTCTATTAATTTGGAGAGTAGGTTCTTCACTCATTTCCATTCATTAGACTCTGTCCTGTGTTTCTGTTTTGTCGAATGTCTGAGTATTGCTAGAGTCTGTGTCTTCTTGACTGGAGGGCAACATTCCGTCGATTGTTTTGGATATTTGGCCACGTATTGAGTGGCTGTGGCATTCGTTTTGGTTTATTCGAGGGTGACGTAGTTCCATCCACGCGGTGGTGCATTGGGTAATCACTTCGGTTTTGTGTTGATTTATATCTATCCACGTGGTGGGACTTAGGATGTTGTTGTTTGTTACCTTGGACCATCGCTGAAATGATCGTGTCTTCTTATTTACTCAAGTAGTTATTGCCCAGGTCGTCACACACTTGTGTAACTTGTTGGATATTGCATGTGGTGTGCAAGCCACTGTCATATGGTATTTGAGTTTTGACGTTTGGTTATTGAAGTTTGATAAACGCGCACTTGTTATTCAGTGGCCCACCCCCTCCCTTTTTCAGAAGCACTGACAGTGTGTTCTAACTGAAGTAGAATTCTTTGCATGTCTCACATTGTTTCTGTTTTACGTGTAAAAATGATGTATAATCTGAGTTAGAGAGTTTTCTAAATGTGATAACTTGAGGACAATGTATGAATTGTAACAAGATTCATGCAGAGCCAGGACAGTGGTCTTTGAAAATAAGATATAATGATCATGATGCATATGAAGAAAATTTGTTCATTGGCTACACTAATAGTGCCATGGGGCGCAAACACTATAATAATCTGGTGAGAACACAACAGGTCAAGCAAATGTGGAAAATCACATTAAATTGGTGGTATGACAAATTTAAAGATTGCATGTTCTTAATCATTTTAATTTGTATCTCTCATAAATGACATGTTTTATAACATTTCTTGAGTTCTTAGTTTAACAGAAATGGGTTGCTGGTTGTAGACTGCAGCATGATAATTGATAATCTCATATAATGAGTGCATAAACATAACAGTGGAGGTGTGAACTAACCACTAATCTACAGTTAAATACCACACTGCACCACAACAAGAGAATACTATCCGTTTATATGTTTATGTGCCACTTTCATATAATTTGATTAATATAAAGTCCTAACGTTTTTCAAGTATTTTAAGATTTTCTTTGAATGATATTGTAAGTTGATATTTTACTTTTTTTAGAAAATGTAGCTGTTTGTTAATGTCTTATTTTGTGGAGTTAGTGAAGAGGAAGATTAACATAGCTTAATATCACATTGTAACTCCTGTATTGTATTTGAACGTAAGTTCGTGAGGCCTCTGGTTAAGGCAATGTTGAATGTTCTGCAGTTCCTGTGGACTTGTCTGCCACCGATGACAGCGTGGGCTAACTCACGTGACTCATGCTAGTTGAGAAATTACAGTAGTGGCACAATAGGGTCCTGTTTGGACGACCGCAGGTACTCGGCACATGGGTGAGGGGACAGAGGTGTGTCTTATGCCAGAGAGCAGTGCGGCCCCTTTGGCCAGCTGAGCGGTAGCAAAAGAGCCAGGTAGCCTTTAACTTCCAGTGACTGCAGCCCCTAAACAGCACAGTGCATGGCGGATGCGTGTTGCTAGTACCTAGCACAGGGCGAGCCAAACGGGAGTCAGCTAGGCGACTGCCTCTTATGGGGACCTCTACCATCTGGCAACTGACCCGCTTGTGTGTCAGCACGCACTACGAGACAAGGAAGCAGTGCGCCAGTAGAAGCACCGTTGACAGTATTTGGTTGCAGAAGAGGGCTTGGCTGTTTGAATATTTTTCACAGTTAATCATGCATCACAAAGCAGTCTGTTACCCACTACTATTGTCTCCTTAACTTACGAGTTGTCACAACTCTGCGAGCTAAGCTATATCCCCCATCAGTCCTTTGGAAATGTTGAAAGAAGACTCACATACATTACTCTGAGTTCTACTCAGAGTTATTGTTTTCGATGAAGACTGTGCATAATAGCAGTTCTGTGTCTACCCATCTTTGTCAACACGGAAAATTCAAACTTCAAAAGTATTCCAACTACTTTTCAGCGACAAAGAGAGTAATAGCACAACTGAATTCCTCTAGATATTTCTGAATAGCAAATACAGGTAGCTACTCCAACGCTATTAGTTCACTCTCGAGTAAACAGAGCATCATTACTCAAGTCAGTCTGCCAGTCACAGAAAAAAGTCAACAGTAAACTGTCAGTATCAAACAAAACTTCGCCGTGCCACACTCATGAAGAGCTCCTCTTAGAACTACAGTTAATGTCTAGACCAACTGGTCTGCCAAACTTTCCATTCGGGAGGATGTCACGCCGACTACTCGAGATTACTGGTTGTTGAGATACCTTGTCGAGGTGACCAGCCACAGTCTCCAACTGTCCACTCCTGTTGACTCTCTTTGCGACACACCATTGTGTTGAGTGCTGTGCTTGCGTGAGAAGTCAAACACATCGAATACTGCACAAGGGTTGGGAGAGTAGAGAAGTGAGAGCATAGGTCATGATCCAGTAAATCTTTCTGCAAAAAAAAATTATCCATAGCGTTACATGTAATCTACATTCTTTAAAAGTTTTTATTTATGTCTTTCAGATCAATGTTCACATGTATAACTGTCCATTTCATATTTAACTGTTCACAATAAAAAAACTTCTAACTAAGAATTTTTCCTTGTAACACTCTATGCAAGGCCATTTTTGACATTCTTAAAAATGCCAGCATTCAAACATGAATGTTGACAGAACTTCGAAATTTGATCTTTTTAAGAAAGTATATACATGTCATTTTAAATATCATCTCTGGCAGTACCATGGATGTTATATACTGTGTACAATATTTAACAGAACTGTTACATAGTTGGAGACACATACATACGCTGGGTAAATTTTTCGTTTTTGGTATGTATTACCTTTGAATTCATTGTTTTAAAATATTCACAGTTCAATTTTGCATCAAAGTGTCACGGTATGATATCCACATTTGCAGAAACACCTGTTGTGTCATTTGTTAATGTTGTTCTATGTAGTAAACAACCTTACGTTCACCTGGTGTTTGATTTTGTGCTGCTATACTCATTGTTTACCATACCCGTTTCTGGTAGAATGCTGGGTGGGATTGGAATGCATGCGATTCACCAAAATATTGTCAAAGATTTTGGGACAGCTGTTTCTGAATAATTAACATGTTCTGTAAGTTTAAATGCAGGGAGATGTAGGAAATTTTTTGTAAATAATAAATAAAACCTTTTTTTCCTTATCTGGTAGATGGAATGAAAGTTGTTCACTGATTATTGATAAATCATTTGATTTTGTTTAATGGAAGACCGACATGTTTATGAAGACTATGTAGTCTTGGACAATGTAAGTCACATGCAGCCCTTTTCTTTAGTCATAACTAGCAGCAAAGCTTGTGACTTGGTGGCTGTCCAGCTCAATGAGTGACTCACGCATTATGAAAGAGGATTAGTTACAGTATGGTCTTAATTATCAATCTCTTCCATCCATACCACTCCATTTTCGATTGTTCCAGAGGGTTTCCAAAATTTTCTCTTCATGCTTGTCTATATAATAGTTATTAACATCAATGTGACATACTCAATGAATCAGTTACAGCTGAACCAGAGGGTTTTCAAGAGGGTCTGTTTCATTCAACAGCCATCCTTCATATCATTTTTTAGATATTTATTTATGGATCTTTATTCGGTTAGCACCAGGCAGTAGGGCTTTGTTATAATTTAATTGGTAATAAAATCACACATGGCTAATTATTATGAACATTGTGAGTAAGTACACTGATCATAATGTTGTTTGGTCTGGGCAATGTATGTTCTGTGAGCTAGGTCCAGTGGTACCTGCGATGGAAAGGCAGGCCAGCAGTAGCCAGCCTGCTGTCAGACCTTGCGCAGAGTATGGTTTAAGTTGATTCACAGAAAGTAGGAACGCTTCGCCACGAGATACATATGTGGCCCCTGGGCCAGCGACTCTCTGGCGCAGCTGCAGCAAGCTTCAAGGGACCATTCGACACGATGGGTGTGACCCACCGTGGGTGGCGCCTGAGGAAAGCGACCATGGAAGCAAAGCGTTGAGCTGTATTACAAACAAAAGCGTTGGGCTCTATTACAAACAAAAGCGGCGGTGACTTGCGCCTGCAGATTTTATTTTTATTTTTTTTTTTTTTTTACGGCTGCGTTTGCGCTGTAGATACGTGATTCAAAGTCGATTCGTCAGACGCCTTGTGCCACAGGTGCACTAACAGAAACTTGCATCAAAGTTGCGGCTGCGATTACCACTGGCTGAGGAGTTTTATGCGTAGACAGTGAACCGGAATTTTACAGAAACGGGATAATTCTGACATTGGTATAGTAATCGGTTACGACGCCTAGCCTCGTTTTGCATGGCGGTAGGAACAGAGTTCTGACTGCAACAGTCTAGGTGCGAGGACGGAGCTCTGGCTCCGCCCTTCGTATTCGGGTTGCAGATGGACAATTGTTTGATTCTGAGCACACCTGCAGCCCTTCGAGAGGAGGTCAGCAAGCTGTCGTCTGACGCAGTCCCCATGTAGCATAGCTAAGATCAATGGTGCCCTCCAACCAGATGTTGAAGATCGCGATATTTCAATAAATTTAGGAACAGTTCGTCGTGTGGGATCTGTAGGCTCATCTCTTTGAATATTAGCCCTATCTGATTTACGTCCGATTTGTTAGGCGTTTTCATAATTATTGTTTTGCCTTGTTGCATTTGCCAATATGAGTTGTTAGTTTCCTGCAAAATCGCTGCCGGCTTTTTCTATTACTTTATATTTTTGTCAAACCTTAATTTCAATGAAGGTTGTGACATTTTAGCGTACTAAATCATCTTGTGATACCAGTAATCAGTATTGTTATTTCACGTACTTTATTTTGGAGGTGTTTTTATAGATTCTGTTCTTGATATCCGTATAATCGTGGAAGAGCTCAGCCACTCAACTGATCAGGACCGAATATTGGATGTGTTGTCAACAGTGAGTTTCTGTTTTATGTCAGCCAGTTCATACGATTTATTCTGGTTAGCAGGGAGTGCAATTAAATCGCTCGACGCGGCTATTGAGACACAGCACTGTCGACAGTAATGAGGTGTTGGCAAGACTAGCCTTGCACTATTCAGTGTTTGAAGGTATCAGTTTGAGCCACCTACGTGGATCGTTTTACTGCGGAGCAATGCTTAATAGCGTAGCTGAGACACACATTTCATTTTTAAAACCACGACACCTTTTTGAAGCTTATTTGGAAATATAATTTAACAAATCCCAAGGAGGTAGGTTGAATCTGTAATGTATATCACCAAAAGAGAGGCACCCACGAGTATCAAGCTACGGATGTGACACGTGGGAACTGAGACAAGTTTACAGGCTGTGAATCAATGTAATGGATATAACAGGCGAATCCATTTATAAATCCATCAGTGAGTACGAGCACCTAACTAGCAACAACAGCTTGGCACACTAATAGGCTGGGATATTCAGACCCTTGTAAACAATGTATTCGTAGACAAATGTAGGGGACACAGTGTTATATGGTAACCGACTATATGGATAAAGCGGGAATACGTCAAATCGATAGGAACATAAGTAAGCTGCAACGAGTTTTCCTGATGATACATAAACTGACCGAAGTACCTGCACTGAAAATGCTTGTACCACAATTAGGCTAAAAGCCGATGTTACTGATCTCTGTTTTTGAAGGGAGAACATAAATCACTAAAACACCAGTGTGTATGATATAAAAGGAACACAGTTACACAGTTGTGAATCAGCAGAGACCATGATATATGAGAGCAAGCCAAGTGAGGCGTATTTTACATTGTTATTGTACTATAGTATGGATGGAAAACATGTAACAATCATCCTCTGCGTCATAAGAGCATACATTCCTTGTAAAATGAGTGGAATAGCTTTATACAAAAAAAATGTCTAAAATTGCAAGAAAACGTTTGTTACGGTTCTAAAACGAATTTTTAATTTTTGAACTGTAAAATTTAGTGAGCGTGGCATGTATGGGCATGTACTTACGTATCGACTACTTTCGTTGTTACGACACATACTATTCTCTTGTGATCTGGTTTTATATTAATGGTCTGTGAAGTTGAAACATATATACACAGAGTAAATTAATTCAGTTGTTATAAGAGAATATTATATTGAACCAGCGATGGTCAAATGTAGTATCGATTGTGTAGTAGCGTCGCTGCACAACAGCGATCGCTGATTCAAGATGCTATGGGTAATGTGTTAGAGTAACTTTAGATCGAGAGATGTGTGGAGGACTCTCAAACGTAAAGACATGTTGTATCTGTTGCGTGCTGGATATATACTTTCTCGCTACGGTCAGTAATGTCTGCAACTCGCGGTCTAGTGGCTAGCGTTGCTACTGCAGAATCACGAGGACACGGGTTCGATTCTCCGCTGGATTGGGGATTTTCTCTGCCCGGGGACTGGGTGTTTGTGTTGTCCTCATCACTGCATCGTCATTCGTGGAAGTGGGTAGATTTGGCTGTGTACAGACTGGGAATTTGTACGGACACTGATGACCGTGCAGTTTAGCGCCCCACAAACCTAACATCATCATGTACGTGCAGTAATGATATTTTTATTTGAAAGATGCTATGATGTTTGCTAACTGTAAATGGAATCTCAACGGAAGTTGGAAATAATTAAAGTAAAGAACGTAGTTTCGTTACTAATTCAATGCGTGTAATGATTGAGACAATGTTAGCACCCACATCCCATGATTTTGTAAATCTAATTGTTAATATATAACCACTTACTTTAGTGTAATAATTGTGAGGAGTATTGATTTTCAAAGAGCCAAAATACAAATTTTAAGGTTAGTGCCATATTTTTACTTACCCCAAGTCAATGCCGTTTTCCCGAGCCAAGAAGTTATTGTCTCAAACATATTCGATTTAATTAAAAGGTATGCTAAGCAACAGCCGTGCACAATAGCTGTTCGCTGACTATATAATTTAAACTGCTAACGCAGAGTAGCGCCAATAGCGTTACCATTACCCAGATAAAGTTAAGAAATTGTATTATTTTGTGAATAGCATTCATTTAGCACCGGGACCATTGTTTTCAAATTGATCAAGTTTTGTTTTATTACCACGGCCAGTTTCAAATCAATAGTGTTGCATCAGATTCAGTTTTAGTGCTACGTTACGTTCATGCAGTTTTGGTTTAGTTTAAAGTTGTTGAGAGTTAACATTCTCGCAGATAAACTAAATTTATATTCTCGCAGTCAGAAAAGTTCATTACAGGGCAAAGAGCAAAAGCGACGAGATAAAGTACACGTTCACATGATAATCCCATTCTAGCACATGATAATCCCATTCTAGCAGTTGTAATTCAGAATGCTGTCAGTTACGTAATTTCAATCACGTACATATTTCAGTTGGCGAAAACTTTTTGCAGTTCTAAGTTGTTTTTGGAATCTTTTGAAATAATACAGTCAGTCATAAGCTCTGCTCTTTGCTACTTAGTAAGTGTAGTTGGCAATTTTTCGCTGCGCATTTACTAATCTGTGTCAGTTATTCCTAACTGGTCAACGACAAATTGCTGTTTATTTCTTCTCTACTTGTTTGTTCTATGATTGTATTTGTGCATTATGCCGCGTAAAACGATTAATAGTACTAAGCGTAGCTCAGTTAAGGACAATGTCGAAAATACTCATTTGCCAAATAACACTGTTGCAATGAATATCAATTCCGACAATACTGCATTGACTACAGTACGTCACACGAGAGTCAATGGAAGTGCATTTTCGGCGCCAAACAGTCAAATTACCTTGATTTTGCTTCACTTACCGATGTTGCAATTAATTAGATGGCACATTCGATAAATGCGGAAGGCGCTGATACACATACTTCCCATGTACAAAATTCGCATTCTGTTCATTTACCTTTAGAATCCAATCAAAATGACAATACTCAAACCTCTACAGACATGCCAAATGGTGACGCTGTTGAACAGTTTACGCAAAATACTTTAAACTTATGAAGATGTTTCAACAAATCGTGGATGACAAAAAAAACCACAGCAGAAACAACAGAAACATTTCACTCAAATTAGTGACGCAATGAACCAAGAGACGTAAAAAATCAGTGACGAAGTTTATGAAGTCTACCAAAAACAAGAAGAACTGACACACAGTATAGAACAACAGATTAATGAATGTTTTGAACAACAAGAAACGCGACTTAATGAACGCTTCAGTCAGCACATAGAGGCATGTAATCAGTATTAAGAGCAAGTTACACTTGCAATCCAATGCCAAAATGAGATCACTCAGAAACAAAACAAAAGATAGAACAGATACGCGAAACTCTCGTTCACGTGCAACACGAAATAAGCAAAAATGTAGCAGCTCACCCGAAAAATACAAAGACAAGTGCTACAGTAAAGTTTCCGATGATTTCAAAATCCGTACAAGACATGAACAAACAGCTTCAAAGCGATTTTACAGAGCATAAAGCACAAGTAGAAAATTATTTGAGTCAACAACACGAAAAACAGCAAGAACACATACAAACTGTCACCAATAGACTTGCACAATTAGAACTTGATTGTGCTGTACTCAGATCTGATATACGCAAACTTAACAAGTGCATAAAGGAAGTGCAGAAACAGATCGACGAAAATGGCATCAACAATACTGCTCAAATCATGACTTACAGAAGACCTTGATGGCCTTTCGAACAGAGTAAAAATTTTAGAAAGTAATACAGATACTAAATCTTCTTTCATTCAGTCCCAACAATTTCAGTCTAAGAACCGTGCTATTAATGAGTTGAAATCACATAGCAATGTACAGAATCGTAGAGTTATCAGTTTGCACGATGAAATAGCAACGCTAAAATATCAGACATTATACAATCAAGTACAGAGTAAGCTCCAATATAATAAGGCAGAACAATTTGACACGACACCGCTAGAGCACAATATTGACGGATTACGACATGTGAGAGACTTAGACGCAGAACAACGTCCGCAAAACACGCTTTTTAGCAGCAATGAACCGACACAAAATTTCCGATACGATGGCTTCGATTACAAGCATTTCTTGTCAGTACATAAGTTTAAAGTATTCCGCAATATCAAAACAGATCTCCAGCTCCTAGACTAGGTACAACATTTCTCATTCTCGTTACCACCTAATTGGCCTGTTACCCATAAATTGGAATTAATTTACAGTTTTCAGGAGCTTGAGCTCGTCACCAGGATGCGCTCATTGCAAGACAGTGCTACTCATTAGAAGAATTTCAAAATGCCTTTTTGTCAGCTTATTGGTAGGAAACTAAACAACGAAGAATTAAATATCAGTTAATCAGTTTAGCGTCCCTTGAAAGTTCTGACTACCCAATCATTACACAATTTTTTGAACACATGGATCAACAAAATCAGGACCTTTCCGAACCATATAATCAATCAGCATTACCGCAACTACGCATCTCTAAATTGACACGTTGATTACGAGTCTCCCTGTTAACGGGACAACAAGAAGATAGCCTTCCTGCATTTTGCGGTCTTTTACAGTTTTTGGAAGTACAAAATTCTGAATATTCCTTTGTCAATGAAAGTGTCTCCGAAAATAGCAACAGTAATAACACGATATCGAATCTCATCAGGAAATTTTAATGACAGACGTAATGAGAGGATTAGGAATTGAAACCACTTTCAGAACAATTTTCACAGATGTCAGAATTTTAATGATCAGTATTCACAAAACCCACAACAGTACCAACAGTTTGGTAGCAACAACCAGAACTTTCAAGAACTAATTCACCAACAAAAGCAGGAATTGGGAAATTCCGGACGACAATTTTCTCAGCAAGGTCAACCCAATTTCAATGGTTCGCTACAAACTTTCGTAAAGACGCGATAGCATAGCGATAATACTACACCACAAGGCAATAATTGCGTGTATAGAAACCAGACATCTCATTTCAACCGAAATGTTTCGTATCAGACTAATTATAGTAACAAACGAAGAGGTCATAATTAGTATTTTCAGCGTAATTATGGAAATAACTATTTCTTCCACAATCAAGGACAATATCAACAACAATCTCGTCTTGTTCTGAATGAACCTGTCGTTCGTTTACACCCAACTAAAAACCCTAATGATCACAGTAGCAGAACTGTACAAATTATTGAGATGCAACAACAAGTTACGACAAGTAATCAAATTCTGAATACTACATGACTCGAAGTCAACCCCGTTGCAATAGCCTGCAACGACGACCAGCAATTAGAACCTCCCTAAATAGTTACTGAAAATGAAATCACTAGAGAAACGCTTTTACAAGAAAAGAATCGGACTATGAAAGCAGCTTGACACCCATCATTGAAATACAAACAGATACACACAAATTTACTGCTGTGGTAGATTCAGGTTTGCCTGTTATTGTGATAAGTGATGCTTAATTTAATAAGTGTAACCACGATAAGTCCTTTACGACTTTTCCACTGAACAAAACAAAAGTACATGGCGCAGTTCTAGCAAAGTCGTCGATGTAAAACTTCAAACACATTTACCTTTCTCTATACATGGTCATATCTTTTATTCTAATTTTTGGATTGTTCCCTTACTCACCACCGACGTAATGTTAGGTATGAACCTCCTGATCGAACGTAAGGCTATTTTGGATTTCAAAAACTCGAACTTCATATTAAATGAAAATTTCAACCAGGTTGCTTTGGAATTTTACCAAACTTTATGATCAGAGGAAAGAAACGTCAATAGAACTGAACATATTTCTCTTCCCAAAAGTACGCACTTGCATACATCTTTTTGCACTGACACTTTATTTTCATTGCAGTAGTGTACCAGACGATGTGGAGTACGACGTTTAACAAACAGTTACCAACACAGTAAGTGAAAGCCAAGCAAAAACTGATGACGAACGGCAACAATTACATTATATTTTACTAGAATATTCACAAGTCATTGATAGCATTCCAGGTACTATGACAGGTTCCTGATACGAATTTCAGGCAAACCTCACAATCCTATCAGATCTAAACGTTATACCATACCATTTATTTATAGGGAACAGGTCAAACAGGAACTTCAAGCCATGCTCGACCAAGGAATTATAAAACCAGCAGTTAGTTAGTAAATAAGTCCACTACACATTGTTATTGAAACGAATGGATCATTATGCCTTGTTCTCGGTACACGCCGCGTCAACGACGTTGTAGTAATGGAAAGTGATCCACCACAGACTTTAGACGAACATTTACAGAAATTTCATGACACACCTGTTTATTCAACGATAGATCTAAAATAGGGTATTTGGCAGATTGAACTTCACTTCAGAAGTTAACTCACATAGTGCTCAGAGCCATTTGAACCATTTTTTAGTCCGTACAGAATAAGACATATTCCGTATCCAAATGTTGTTCATGTAGGAACTTTGCGTACGAAAAAGTCGCGAAGGACTCATCATGTAAGTAATATAAAACATTTTATCAAATGAAACCATTTTTTCCTGATTAAGACGATATTTGATACTACACTGTCCCAGAGTGACATAGTAGTTTTTTCCGCACTTTTTTCTAGTTTTAGCACTTTGATTTCTACTATGTACTATTTATTTGTTGTCTTGAAACTTAGTACCATTTTATGCACCACTATATTTTTACAGATAGCCACCTTTTAGGCAGAGACAAGATTTCACATATACATTGGTGTAATTACTGGCACACGCACTGTTTTTCTGTATGTAACCACTATTGTTCTGCGGACAGTCACTACCAGTAAATGTATATATCAGTAGCTTACTACTAAAATAGCTTACCTATGAGACTAAAACATACCCCATGTACCATATTTTTAGATACGAACTATGAACACAATTTCTTACTTACATATTGATGGTATTCGCATAAACAATGCGGTTGTTACCTGCAGAAGTTTAGGAGTTTGTATTTATATCCACAAGTGTCATACTTGGCAATCTTAAAAGCATTTAAAAGCTCTTTCTATTTTCTCATTATTCTACTGTCCTTCTCTAACTTATCCACTGAGGTGGTCATGCAACACAGAGTTGTTTACTTGTCTGCGACAATATACAGTAAATACATGCAATCTTCCTGATGTCGACGATAATACACTACAGATGTAAGAGCTTTAATGACACCATTCGTTGTGCTCACGACTATACCAGGCAGCGCTTAATATATCATTGGCTGAGATGTCATTGAGTACCACATCTGCAGTTGCTATCAATGAGTCTGCTCAATATCATGAAGATAACTTAAAAATATAACCCTCTTATGAAGAGATGTGAACCAGTATCTATGGATCCTCGATTTCCAGACCATCCAGGCGGTAACTTTACCTCAACCATGTTTTCATCCTTGCCTTTCTAACGCTTTACTTTATATTTTATACTTATGATATAGCTACACTGTGAGTTATGTAACAATGCCTATGACTAGTCGTAACTATGTAAATGAGCGTTATAAATGGACACTTGATCTCATATGCTAGTACACATAAGCACTACATTTGTTAACAAGTTTGTAAATATTTAATAATGTTTTTCTATAACTCTGTATTGTATTATTCAGGTTAGCTTAATTCCCATGTACATTATAAAGTGCGAGTTGCTCATACTATTATGTTTTTATAGTGCACATGACCACTATCATACGTGACTATTTGTACATTCATGATCCCTAACCACAGATGTTAGATGGTTAAAGAAAATGCTTTACAAATTAACCATGTTAAATTTATGCTGTTCAAACAATCAGATGCTCACAAAGATTTGTATGGCCAGTTGTCACCCCCAAAAATAACACGTTTTTCATATTAGGTGCTGCCACCTGCTGCCAGGTACTCCACATCACGACCTCAGCAGTCATTAGACATTGCGAGTGAGTAGAGTGGGGCGCTCAGCGGAAGTCACGGACATCGAATGTGGTCAGGTGATTGGTTGTCACTTGTGTCACGCGTCTGTACGCGAGATTTCCACACTCCTAAACATCCCTACGTCCACTGTTTCGGATGTGATAATGAAGTGAGAACGTGAAAGGACACGTGCAGCACAAAAAATTCCAGGCCGACCTCGTCTATTGACTGACAGAGGCCGCCGGCAGTTGAAGAGGGTCGTAATGTGTAATAGGCAGACATCTACCCAGACCATCACCCAGGAATTCCAAACTGCATCAGGATACACTGCAACTGCTATGACAGGCGGGAGCTGGAAAACTTGGATTTCTTGGTCGAGCGGCTGCTCATAAGCCACACATCACTCTGGTAAATGCCAAACGACACCTCGCTTGGTGTAAGGAGCGTAACATTGGACGATTGAACAGTGGAAAAACGTTGTGTGGCGTGACGGATCACGGTACAGAATGTGGCTATCCGATGGCAGGGTGTGGGTATGGTGAATGCTGGGTGAGCGTCATCTTCCAGTGTATGTAGTGACAACACTAAAATTCTGAGGTGGTAGTGTTATAGTACGGTTGTGTTTCTCATGGAGGGGGCTTGTTGTTTTGCGTGGCACTATCACAGCACGGGCCTACATTGATGTTTTAAGCACCTTCTTGCTTCCCACTGCTGAAGAGCAATTCGGAGATGAGGATTGCACCTTTCAACACGATCGAGCACCTGTTTATAATGCGTGGCCTGTGGCGAAGTGGTTACACGAAAATAACATCCCTGCAATGTACTGACCTACACAGTGTACTGACCGCAATCCTATAGAACACCTTTTGGATGTTTTGGAAATCCGACTTTGTACCAGGCCTCACCGACCGACATCCATACCTCTCCCCTAAGTGCAGCTTTTCGCTTCGTAAGCTCTTTTCTGTTTATTTTGTTTTATTATTATTATTATTATTATTTGCGTAACAACGCATATACGAAAAGAGCCGCGAAATACCTTTTAGTAATGCTGTGCCATGAAGTTCTGTATAATCATTAATTCTCAACAAAACAGAATATATTGTATTCTTATTGTTCTGTATCTGGCTTTCTATTAAAGGAACATTTTTCGTTACTGTAACTCACTATAAAACTCAACATATCTTCCCTACTTTAGTTATTGAAAATGTTAATGAAAATTACTTTGTTATGAATACTGATGTTACAGTTCGCAATGATTGTTCAACAACAAAATTTTGCAGTGGATTTTTGCTGTCAGTAAAACACCAATAAGTACCACGACTAGCACAAGAACATGAGACTATTATCGGAGAAAAATACGTTTTTTACTATAAGGTTAGCCAGACCCAAACTAAGCACAGCAAGATTCCTATTATATTACGAAGGTAAATTATCTTTTTTGTACTGTTAGTAATATATTATCAGCATCCCGCGTCAACCTGCAAAACACATCATAAAATCTGCTGCCAAGCAAGCTACTACAAATAATAATGCAAGGTTTCATTAAATAACTCTATTCAAAACATTTAAATATGTTAATTATTACACACCTTTAAAATGAGTATGTAATGGCGTACATCTCTCAGTCTCGACAAAAGAATGCTACGTTAGCATACAATACAACGTCACAGGCTATCCTACTCACGTAACTCCAAGAAGAAGAAGACAGAGAAATTAATGTTCGTTCTGTATTATTTATACTAGTTGCATATTCTCATCTTTGTTTGATATTTATCGTCTGTGGCGGTTTCAGTACTCGCCGACACAGATATTATCTAAAATAAATAATAAAAAAAGTACATAATTCCATACAATAACAAAACATGATACACAATGTTTTCTCTTTATCACATAACATGTCTTTTGCTAAGAGACGTTACAAGCTCTCGTGAAAAATCGATTGCCTCCCCAAGAAACCTTCCAGCACCTGATAGAGCTTTTACCTGCGAGACTGGAAGCTGTTGTCAAGGCTAAGGGTGGGCCAACACCATATTGAATTCCAGCATTACCGATGGAGGTCGCCACGAACTTGTGAGTCATTTTCAGCCAGGTGTCCTGATACTTTTGATCACATAGTGTATCTGATGCTTGCTGGATGTATACTTACTTGCTACGGGCAGTAATGATTTCTTTATTTGCAAGATACTATGCTGTTTGCTAACTGTGAAAGGAATCTCAACGAATGTTGGAAATAATTATGGTAAAGAAACTTGTTTTCTTACTAATGCAATGCAAGTATTCATAAGTGATGACTGAGCCCATGCACAGCACTCACATCCAATGATTTTGTAAAGCTAATTGTTAATGTATAATCAGTTTCTTGAGTGTGTTAATTCTGAGCCTCATGAATTTTTAAAGAGTTAGAACACAACTTTTGAAGTTAGCGCCATATTTTTACTTAGCCCAAGTTAATACTGGTTTTCAGATTCATGTCATTTTTGATTAACTATTTTTCTCAAGAAGTTATCGTCTCAATCATATTCGATTTAATTAAAATGTATGCTACGCAACAGCTGTTCATTATAGCTGTTTGCTAACTACACAATTTAAAGTAGTAACAGAGAGCAGTTACCAGGATACAAATACAGATGAAGGTAAGAAATGTTATTTGAGAGATGACATTCATTAAACACAGATACCATTATTTTCAAATTGATCGAGTTTTGTTTTATTACCAAGATCAATTTCAAACAAATAGTGTTGTATCAGATTCAGTTTTTGTGTTATGTAAATTCAAGCAGTTTTGGTTCGGTTTTAAGTTATTGAGCGAGCACATTCTCACAGCTAAACTAAATTTACGTTCTAGCAGTCAGGAAAGTTCAGCACAGAGCAATGCCTGTAAGCGACGAGATAAAATACTCGTTCACATGCCATTCCTATTATAACAGTTGTAATTCAGACTGCTGCCAGTTCTGTAATTTCAGTCTTGTTTCAAACGTACATGTTTCAAAGTAATACTTCGTTTATGTCATCTACACTATGATGAACGAGTCATGGTATACTGAACTAGCATATGATGTATGCTTTGCTTATTCAAACTACAACTATCTGTATTTACCTTAAGTCGGCGTCTATATGGATGCCAAATACTTGGTGCATCACATGGTATATTTTCGATGCCATGGTGTAATGATACTACAGTGTAGCTTTTGTAAAAATGTCAGTTAATGATTCTCCAGTGTATTTCTGTAAGAATTTCAAGTGCCGATATATGCACACATACACCTCATAGTAACCGTCCATGTAAAGTCTCGCTCTGCCATAAGCTACTTGTCCAGTTAGTTTTTCCTGTAGTGTGCTTGGGCCCCTCCTGGATACACAGTTGGTGCCATGGATGTTTTATGTTTTTTATATGTGTTTGATAAGCCAATGTGAGGTACTTTCCCGAAACTGGAGTGTATTTTCTTTATACTGATAGCATGTATGAAATATAGTAAGAATTTTCCAATTGTATGTAAAGAAATACATACGTACCTCTTATCGCTGATATATGCGATTGTAGACAGTGGTAATGTCTCTTTGAAATTCCATTCCTTTTGGTACATTTTACATCCGATGACGACATGAAGGTTCTGCCGAAAATGATCATTGTAAACTAAAATAAAAACACCAAACGATCTAGGCTACAGAAGATTTTCCTGTTACCATTAAAACCTTTGAAATATGATGTATTTTATGGATCGATTAACTATCAATTTGAGATGTTTTATTGTTTACGTATTTTGTTTGAACATCACATCTATGCTCTATCATACTTAAAAGCATTTGGACAACCTGAATCCCTTTCCTCCCGATTCTCATGCAGTCCATGTTGGGTTAATTTTGCAGGTCTTCTAATCACTCATCGGTACAGAATGTTTAATAAAGGGCGTGCCGGTGTCACCACAAGAGACACGCAGAAAACAGTTTTGTGTGGCAGTCACTCCAAATATAAATTAATATCGTGATATTGCAGATATAAAGAAACACAATATTAGAAATGAGAAAAACCACAACACTCTTAAATTGAAATTTGTTACAATAAATTACATTATTGTTTGAGACAACTAATATCCATAAATCTATCAGATTAATTTTAAAGTAATAGTTGATCTATATTTTTTGCAAGAATTTCTAAACTCTCGAAGTTCTAGTATAACAGTAAGTTGAAGGTGGGTGTGTTTCTGTTCGCACATCAGTCATTCTTACGGGCTGTGATGTGCATGTTCTGATATTATGTTGATACGCAAAAAGAAAATTATACTCGCCATCAAAGGATAGCTAACACTACCTGCCTCGTAAAAATGCTTCGTTACATAGCACACACTTTCATATAATTGAACAGAATGTTTAATAAAGGGTGTGCCGGTGTCAGGATTGGATAGAATCCTTAAGTAAACGGATTCATGAAAGCAACAGGTGCGACTAATTTTTGATAGCTTCATGTAGAGATCCACTGTGCGACTTGGTTGCTTCCGCAAGTAATTACACACCTATTCATCGTAAATGGAATACTGAGCATGAGAGTAAGAACCATTCCACACCACTTCACATTTCTGGCACATAAAATGAATAGTCGTACGTTTCCGTGCTGTAGTGATACCAGACGAAACAGCCCGATATTCATCAACAGCTAACAACGTCCCCTTACCTACCTAACAAAGACTGTGCAACACGTATTGTTAAAACGAATATATTGCTCAGGAAAATCATAAACACACATTGCATCTTTACGATGAGAATCATATCCATATTCAATCTCAAAAAACAAGCCTACATCTTCGGAAGCACAACGCGACATCATTCAGCAGACCGACCTTCTCTCATAAAACTTAGGACGGATGAGTTGAATACAAAATAGAACCAACTTAGAAATGATGTAATACCTAGCTTGTCAGTGCTTGACAAGCACACATCCTCTCTTAGCCTACAGTACTACGTATCAATATTCGTTAATAAAAGCGAGTTCCCGGAAGAATTGAAATTCACGATTTAAGCCCCCTAAAACTGTTCCATAAAATGCAGCACAATAAAATGACGTGGAATTGTCACAGAAGTAATCTTGCACATCGTACACATCATTCAACATCACAGTTGTCCATCAGTGAAACGTAATTTCGACGCAATAGCATAGTGCATCAAATGCAGCTTCAAAACCAACAATGCCTTAGCCCTCTGAGCACTGTACACGTAAAGTGATGCAACTAGAACCAGAATAGAAAATAGAAACTGCTGACTTCCTTCAAACAAGGAGGCATATGTCGTTCACTACTGCCAAGGAACATGATTGGCTGTGGGCCACCAGCTCGCTAAGGAAGAGCTTTCAAACACAGTGGTTCTGCAAAGCGTCTACAAATGTTTCAGAATCGTTATGTAATGAAACTGGCTGATTGATATCTCAGAGATAATTGTATCACAGATCTTTAAAAATAGGAGATAGATAGTCTGAAAACCAGCCAACAACAGGGGCGTTTGAAAGTATATTTGATCTCTAAAAGGTTTTCCCATCAGTCGTTCGGTTCGCGATTGATTTTGCATAGACTGGGTAATTAACCTAATGAAATGTCCTGAGGCGAGGACATCCCAATGGGTTGATCGGTCATCTGGTGCTTTTTTAGTGGACGCCACTTTGGCGACTTACACGTCGATGGCGATAATATGATGATGAAAAACGACGCAATACCCAGTCCATGACCGGGAATCGAACCCGACTCCCTTTGCATTGCATTTCACCGCGTTGACCACTAAGCTACCGAGGCGGACAGTTAACAAAATAGAAAAACCACTATTAACAGTGTTAAGCGCTCTATAGAAACTTCAGCGTCACGTACACATGATGGTACGAGGGTGTATGCTCAGTTCCAAACTCAGCTATCGTCCTTGTTATCCTATACATAGTGACATTAAGAATTGAGGAACTTCTGAGAAATTAGTTTTGCACGTGTTTTATCCTTAAATTACATGCCCACCCGTATTTCTCGGGGTATGGATTCAAATCCGCAACCTATAGCCAACGCTAACTGAACAAATCTTATGTTTCTGACCGAGACTCGAACACAACACCAATGGTCATTGCCGACTAGGCATAAAAAGAAATGAACTATCTAGATTTGCCCATTATTGGTTAGCAAGTCTGAAGTAGAAGTTACAAGACGAAAACTTTTGTACTGCCGCAGTACTCCTACGCAGCAACTATTGTACCTGTTAGCCATCCACTAAGACATGAAATATGGTTTCAATTACAAGTAATAAAGTTTACACATGTTGACGAAAACTTCTGAGACGACTAGATGTCCAACCTTGCACCATAGTTGTTACTGACTACACACCAAGACACGTTGACTACCGAATTCTTTTCTTACCAGTACTTGGAGTAACGTGTTTGAGCTTGAAATGACGTGATGAAGACCTTCTGTGTCCGATTAGGAATCGAAACCGGCACCTAAAGATATTGTTGAAAATCCACGAAGACATGCTACAAACTAAAATTATTTTTCACGAATAATTAAGAGTGTTCATAGTACAGCTTGAAATGGTTTGATGAAAACGGCACCTTTTGTGTTGACGTTAGGCTTCAGTTTCCACGAAATGGGAGATCAGTGCAAGAAAGCTTACTAGCGGCACTTTCTACTTGCCACCGCTTCTGCCTCTGTCATGACTCTACTTAAATTGACTCCGCTCCAGCAAGGAGTGAAGAGACTTCATGTTTAATGTGAATTTGGAACCGTGATGGAATCCTGTCTCTTCGGCTTGGTATTATCTGAGGTGAAGAGGATCTGTTTGTGTCTGTTAAAAATGGTCGTCTGAAGTGCGAACAGAACATAAACCTTAGGCATATCAAGATAGCATTTATATTACTGACCACTGATCACATTCGGACGAGTTATGATTTTATCGTAACGCAGATGTGCCACACTGGATGAGAATTTCTACTAGTAGATTACAGCCTGTTCATTATATTAATTTCTCTTTTGGACCATATGGTTAATCACCAGCTGTCTTGGCTGCCCAATGTATACTTTCGGTCTCATTTTGTAATCAACGAATGAAATATATGTCCAACATATGCACAAACTGGCAACAATGTAGGGTGCGAATATTTTTGCAGGGAATGTGGAATTACACCTGAGCTGTTGTGGTAGTGTATCTGTTTATGGTGTAGTAGTAAAAGCTGCACAGTGTCAACGCAAAGCCTAGAACTCGAGTGTCATTCCTTCCTCAATTTTTAAAATTCTTCCCTTCTGGTACAATTCTGTAGGCAGCAGCATCGTGAGCACTTGCCATTCGAGAAATGACGTGAGGAATACTGACGTGTGTAATCTACCACTATGAGCAAAATTTACCTGATACGACTAGGTTTGTTTAGACGTTTGTCGAGATTTTGCTTGGTGTTTTGTTACAGAGGTTGTATAAGTGCTTCTATCTATTGTCATTTTTAGGGTTCCACACCTCAATACGTAAAAACGGAACCCTTATGGGAACAATTTTTTGTCCGTCTGTCTGTCTGTCTGTCTGTCAGTCAGTCTGTCTGTTGGACTCTTAAATACCTTTTCGCTCAGGACCGGATAGAAGTATAAAGTTGGAATTTATGTCACATACTGAAGTCTACAGTCCCTTCGAGAATTAAAAACCTGAAGTTTCTAATCAGTGGAATCGAAAAATAAGGCCATTTATTTCACGTCATTTGATACTCGCAAACTCACTCATAAAAACAGTGGGGTACTTATCTTGTACGTAGAAATATTAAATTTTGTAACAAGCGAGATATCACACTATAATTAAAGGAAAAAAATCAGGAAAATGTTAATTTATAATTATGTCACATGAAAAAAAATTTTTTGGTCATTTGTTGTCCGACGTCAAAATCGAAATTAAAATCCTCTCTAAAGTCTTGGAATCCCTGGGACCGATATCTGCCCTGTATTAGTGTCGGTAACTGGCAAAAACAGTAGAAATGCTCGATTTCTGGAGTGCATGAACTGTCAACATACATAATTTTATTTCTGCGGAACCCTAAGTGCGCGAGTTCTACTTGCACCAGCCAGTTTTTATTTGAGATTCCAGTACCGTCCTCGCTGTGACTTATTGTATGTTGCATATTTGAAATTTATGAGCTGCGTTGTTCAACAATCCTAAAATGGAGTGTAAAATGGAAAGTGGTCTAAATATTTGTCACATTTAAGGGAGTAGTAAGGGCAGAGGAGGCAGTTCCAATTACTTGTGCCACGTATAGGGTGTGTGCCGTCCAAGAAGCAACGTCAGAAAATAGTTTTTTGTTATCTGTTGGGATCGTTTTGACGTTAATTATTTACCACATTCAAGAAGACCGACGTCCTTTTTTGATGCACCACGTCACTGTAGCCGATAACTGGCAAATGTGCTGAAATGTGAGCGATTAACCTTCGTGCGACACTTTCATTCAGTGAGCTCTGTCGGGGAGGAAGGAGAAGAAGGAAGATCAGAGCTAAACGTCCAATCAACGACACGGTTGTTACAGAAGAATCAAAATCTCCGATAGCGTACGACGGGAAGGAAATTGACTGTGCGCTTCTAAAGGAACGATCAAGCATTTGCCTTAATAGATTTAAGGAAACCGCAGGAGAGTTACATCAGGGAAGCCAGATAGGAATTTGAACCACGAAGCGCTAATTTCACGAAAATAAAGGTTGAGCCCAGCAAAAAATATCTAATGCAAATGCCAGAGAATAGTATTAAGTATCTGGTCGTAAGAAGGTGTTTTCTGTTATCAGTTGCTTCCCAGTTCACTCAGAGTTGGTAATCGCTGCCAACAACTGAGACTTCTTGAGGCAGCCATGTAAGAGTACCTACCGTGGAAACTGCGTCGTACTTGCTGTGTCTTATGAGAATGCCCGCATGCACACCACATATTTCAGTAATGACGATATCAAGGAGGTTGGTTGTGAAGCCATCCCACACCACACTCATTCTTCTAATCTTGCGTCCTCAAATGTTTTTTATCGAATAACCATGAAGGAAATATCTTTGCAAATGAAAATTCGCTATAAAATTGGCTCGATAACCTCTTTAACCCCGAAGCAGTAAGTTTCTACAGGCGTGGAACCCAAAAACGACTTGAGAATCATCAGACTGGTTTAGGTAATCTGAGAGAATATATTGTTGGTGATTAATTTGTCTCTTACTTTTATCTCCTTCGTTCAATACACAAACCTTAACTATTTACTATACTAACACAATGAACTACAGCTTACCTCGATAGCCTTATGATGAACGTCTATCTCACTTTAACACGAACGTGCCCAAGACGTCACGCATTAGTAAGGTATTACACACTCTTCACCTCAAAATGCTCTGCCTAGTCTTCTGTCATGCCCAGGTAACATTACAGGACTACCACATCTGTACTTACAAATGGCAGTGGAGTCAGACGTTTAAAGAAACACGGTTAACGAATTATTCAGTGATACAAAGTCATGAACGAAAAAAGTAGAAACGTGACAAATTTATGAGTTTATAAATTTTAACGGGTCATAAGACTCTCATCTTTGGATTTCCAGGTTTCTGAGTGGAGTGACAAATCTTCTTATGAAATTATTATATTTCCTTTCTGATTTTCAATTTGGATTAGTGTATTTCTGCCACGTATGAGACAAAGAAATGGTCTCACGTGATGCTGGAACCGACAGCTAAAAAGAATCCGCTTTAGAGGGCGATCGTATTACGTCAAAGCTAGCACACAGCAATGGCATCCAGCTCCCTCTCCTTTTTTCAGAGACGGGTGAGACAGGTAACTCATAAAAGACAAAATTAATTGTAATTCTTCACATAAAGACTTTCCTAGACTCAAAAACATAAACCTGATAATGTGATAACACGCCGCAAGTGATAACAAACCATAATATTTAATTGAGATTCCAAGAAAATATCTAGTAATTTTTGCAGTATAATTCTGTGGCACTCAAGGAAGTAAGTCGGGTATCACGGAGTTGCTATATCTGTACTGGTATGTTTCCAATTCTCAGCCATGTTACCAGAAGGATGAATATTTTTATATAGCTAATGTATTTCTTGCGCAGCCAACAACTGAGTAAAACTTAGGTTTCAAAGACGTGGGTGTCTTGTGGTAACCATTTTGTAGAGTCAAATGACTGTACTGTAAGATAGTTGAGGACGTGCAAGAAAGTTGCCTGCAAATCAGACAGCACGAAATTCTGGTCGTTTGGATATTTTTGAGCATTATAGTGCAAGTAACAAATGGTGAATCAATACAGCCAAAAGTGTTTCGTGTTTCATGTATAGAGAAAGTAAGGGTGGGTATTACAAATTGTAGATTCTTAAGTAATGGAGCGTACGAGAAAAACTTTGAGATTGGATGGGATTGGATTGTTTGAGGGAAGAGACCAGACAGCGAGGTCATCGATCTCACCAGGTTAGGGAAGGACAGGGAAGGCAGTCAGCCGTGCCCTTTCAAAGGAACCATCCCCGCATTTGCCAGGAGCGATTTAGGGAAATCACGGAAAACCTAAATCAGGATTGCCGGACGCGGGATTGAACCGTCGTCCTCCCGAATGCGAGTCCAGCGTGCTAACCAAACTTTAAGAGTCGAGCTAGCAGTAATTACTGGTGTTTTATAATCTTCTGCAGCATCTAGTAAGTTCCCGTTCTGAAGTTCTAGATGTGCAAAACGCTTTACAAAAATATATGTTACTACAGACAAAGAAGCATACACTTCCACACCGCAACCGTATGACGCCATTGTCAGACGATGACACGGCGGCCGGTAGGTACTGTAGTCAACCCTCGGAAAGAATACAGAGCTCTGACACACGAGATGGAGAGATCAGAAAGTAACCACTAAGTGGGTGTTGAAGAAATCAGAAAATAACCACTAAGCACATTTCTGCCCCAAAGTTGTTAGCGTATGGAGAAAGGCGGTGTACGTCACTTGAATAAATCACATTACAAGAACGTAAACAAAACAATCGTAATGGCATAAAGGACGTCATATCCTGCTTATAGCTCTAAAAATTTTATTTTGCTACTGCAGTTTCGTTGTTACGTGATTTTAAAACATAAATTTCGATGCCATGTCACGACAGAATGTGTGTCATTCATGCTTCAGAATGATGTATCGCTGAAACTCCGACAATATAATAAAAACTTCTAAGCCATAAGGGGAAAATGTCCTTTATACATTTCGTACAGGATACAGACACATATTGTAAGAAATTAATCGTAATGGTATTAAGAAATTAAGGTTGTGGAAGCCTATCGTATTGTAATAAAAAAAACAGTGTATGCAAAAGCGTGATACTGGACTACCAGACCACACAGCGACTGAAAATACATAAATCACGCTGAGAAATGCGTTGTGGTGGAAACTCAGGACGAGTGGAAATGAGTGTTTCGTGCCTGTTCACTTAAGATTATTTGCATACTACTGGGTTAATCAATTGCTCTGTGTCTTTATGGAGGAACAATTCGTTCTGCAATTACTCTAAACTATACCTTTGACTAGAGTTACACATGTGCATTGTAACAATCACAAACAAGCAGCAGAAGAACTTTACAAGCTTCTGTTACGAAATGTTAATGCAGACCATATGATCATTATTTGGTCCAGATTGTTAAGGTTCTCTCTAATCTTTTCCTGGTCTACTTACAGCATAAAATTGCTTCTGATATTCAGTATCTATCGCGACCTGCCTCGCAGCGGTCGGTTCTCCGGACTGGCGTATTCCAGATTCCAATGTCAAACTATACACCCGTTCCTTCAGCTTCTTATCAACTTTTGTGTATGTTGAGATGCAGTAAGTGAACTGCTGACTCTTGTGCTTCACCTTGACCTTAATAATCAGAAACGCAAATGCTCATATCACTATTTAACTAAATTTTAAAACATACAGTCAGACACCAGCTATAGATAATGCAGTGCATTCTTCATATCATCACTTTTTTTACCATGGAGAATAGCTGACGTGATGGTGTAGCGGGTACATCACTGGACTCTGACCGTGGAGGTCTAGAGTTCAGGCCTGTATAGGAGCTGGGGCTTTCCCTCTTCACAGTCCCTGCAGGCGGTCGCAGGTCCCGTCAGCCTGCTACAGACTGAGTACCGTGAAGTACCGTGCCTTTTCTCCAGGTGTAAAAGATAGCCGAGGCTGGGGGCCGCCCTCCCCCTCCAGGCCGGCCGGAGTGGCCGAGCGGTTCTAGGCGCTACAGTCTGGAACCGCGCTACCGCTCCGATCGCAGGTTCGAATCCTGCCTCGGGCATGGATACACGTGTGTGATGTCCTTAGGTTAGGTAGATTTAAGTATTTCTAAGTTCTAGGGGACTGATGACCTCAGAAGTTAAGTCCCATAGTGCTCAGAGCCATTTGAACCATTTGAACCTCCCCCCTCCTAGTAACGCGACGAAGGAAACGTTGCCGTTCTGCTTGCAGCCAGGCTAGAAGCCATATCACAGGATGAGCGCCCACAGACTTTTCTTAGATTTACCATGTAGCTTCTGTGTTTCATTCTCAGAGTTACGGTTTACTTCATCGATAGGCTAGTTTAATGACATTGCATTTCGTCTTACAGGGTGACAATTATTGAACTATATGTAATAAAATCGTCATAATTTCTGATCGGTTTGCGTTAGGAAGTTCAAACTGTACGGTTGGCCATGGGGCGTGACGGGAATGCATGGGCATGCGAAGGCCACTTTCATTTGGATGGGTTCGTCAAGAAGCAAATTTGGTGCATATGGAGGACTGAGAATCCGCATTTCGCGATCGAGAAGTCTCTATTTGGTGTGCAATGTCCGGTCATAGAATAATCGGTGTGATATTTCTTGATAGTACGGTGACTACCGATCGTTAGGTGACTGTTTTGGAACATAATTGCATCCCCATTATCCAAAGTGACCCTGATTTTTACAAGATGTGGCTCATGCAAGACGGAGCTCGACGCCATCGAAGCAGGAGAGAGTTTGATGTCCTGGAAGAGAACTTTGGGGACCGCATTCTGGCTCTGGAGTGCCCATAGGCCACTGGTGTGGGCCTCGATTGGTCGCCAAATTCACTGTATCTGAACACACGGAGCTGCTTTTTGTGCGGCTATGATAAACAGAAGGTGTACAGTAATAACCCCAAAACTATTGCTGAGCTAAGAACACCCTTTCAGGAGATCATAAACAGCATCGATGTTCTGATGCTTCAGCGGCTTATGCATATTTTCGCTCTTCGTCTATTCGTGTACCCTTCATCATCGCCAATGATGGCAGGCATATCGAACATGTCGCAACTTAAAGCCGAATACCTGTAGTTGCATTTAAATGTTGAATAAAGTGTGTGCAGGCGTAGTTTATAGCTAATTTACGCATTTTTTTCGTACAGTTCAATAACTGTCACCCTTTGTGTGCTTCTAAGGAATATGGCGTACATTACCTTCACCCACGTAATGACGTCGACAGAGAATAACATTTGAAAGTTTGATTTTTTCGTATCCCCTTCAAAATAGACAGATCCTGGCTGATAACCTGAACATCACGTATGTAAGAGATGGTACATCCGACGTGGGGAAATTAACATGTGAAGAAGTACCGTCGCAGGTGTCATTGTGTTTAAGACCACAGAATCGTATTCAAGACGAGGGCCAATCCCGTACACCTGTATACATTCCTCGTGTTTATTATGTTTCTCTTGAAGTGGAGAGGTCACGCAGATAGGACTCGTATCGAGCGGACTACGAGGTATATCTCCCTACATCTACCCGTATCTAGGTGCTCCGTGGTTAAAAAAAAAAAATGTTCAAATGTGTGTGAAATCTTATGGGACTTCACTGCTAAGGTCATCAGTCCCTAAGCTTACACATTACCTAACCTAAATTATCCTAAGGACAAACACACACACACATGCCCGAGGGAGGACTCGAACCTCCACCGAGACCAGCCGCACAGTCCATGACTGCAGCGCCTCAGACCGCTCAGTTAATCCCGCGCGGCTCCGTGGTTTCCCTACATCTTTTACGGTAAATGATGCAGTGGTTTTTCCTAAGACACAGTCGATCTGTTTCCAAGTATTCACCAGTCCGAATTTGCACTCTGCAGCGAACTAGTCCGTAACGTCTGAACTTGTCGGTAACGAGACGTCAAGCCTAATCTTACTTAACGGAGGGACACCTTAAATAACGCTACAAACGATTCCCCTTCTCCTGCTTACATAATACGAGCTTCTGGGCTTGCACCCTCCGCCTTTTCTTTCGAAACTTCTTTTTTCTGGTCTGGTCTGGTCTTCACGGTGTCGGTATGTTATTCTGGATCTGGCAATGTAGGGATAGAGGGTGGCCGGATGCCCTTCCTATCTCATCCCCTCCCCCACCCCACACTGGGACAGAATTTGTGTATCCCATCAGTCTGCGTCTAGTGTTATCCTATATGAAAGAGGACGAACGTTTTCTGCCTGTGAACCCTGTAACTGAGGCGGGACAGGGGTACGAGACGGTATTCACCTAGTCGGATGTGGGGAACCGCCTAAAATCTACATCCATGCTGATCGACACACCAGTTCTCGTCGTCAAAGAGCCCGGCGGATTCGACTCGGGGTTGTACCGAATCCCCGAATCACGAAAGCGGCGTGATAACGAGCACGGTTGTACCTGTAGAACTTTTTCCTTCCCGAAAGAAGAGAAATTTCAGTTATTCAACAAGACAGTAACCTCAATCATGATTCCATTAGCATGTACGTTAAGATTTATCATAATGAAAAAGTACTGATGTAGCGTTTTCCATTATTCTCTACTTCATAAATTAAATCTCGTTTGAAGTAAAACTCATTGAGGAAATGAGTCTAAATTACGCTGAGCGACTGGCACTTTTCGTTATGCCACCATGTTCTACGTCTTTACATTTGATCTCTGTGTACAGTAGTTTCCATGTAAGGAAAAACCCCATATCAAACAAAAATAAAAATCTACAACTTTCACCAAAAATGTGGCATGCTTTTGCTATACTAATTTTGTCCGAAGCTACTTTACTAACCAATTGGTCCCACACTCCACATCAAATGAACGTTCCAACGTTTTCGAAGATCGGTTGAGCGCACTGGAAAATCGAACACTTAAAACTTCCGTGGTTACTCTAACTCTACTTATATTGTTACGATGATCAGTTTTTCCTATGCCCAAAAAATTTTCGCAGCCACAGTAAAACTTTGTGACTGAATTCTCAAGAAAGGACATCGACGCAACGAAAAACACCGTTGTTTTCTTGATTGCCACGCCAACTCACGTATCGTATTGTAGCATTATAATGAAGGTTTAATGCTTCCTATTAAAATTAACCGCTGTTTAAACGCATATTCCTCTCACAAGGGATGCCTACTGCAGCACTACCACAACAGACAGGGGAATGAATGTTCCAAATATCGTCTGCTACGGTACGTACACGGGGACGCACAGTGATGCTAAGTGTGATTTAGGGATGACCGTCCCCTACTTCTCGTAACTGTATTGTAGCCTGCTTGCCTACCACGCATCTGATAGCCGTTGCCCCAGGTGGTTTCATCTCCGTCGCTCGCGAGCTCTAAGGTTCGTGAAATAAACAGTGCATAATAATGTGGCAAGTGAGTAGGTTTAAATACTAAGCATAATAATTTTGGTGAAATATAAAGATGTAAACTGATTTTGCTTTATTTCACCTATCGAAATATTAGTAAAACGATTTCTAGAGCCAGTCTATCGTTAATGCCAACGGCCTTGCCGCAGTGGTAACACCGGTTCCCGTCAGATAACCGAAGTTAAGCGCTGTCGCGCTGGGCTAGCACTTTGACTGGTGACCATCCGGTCTGCCGAGCGCTGTTTGCAAGCTGCCTGCACTCACACCTTGTGAGGCAAACTGAGGAGCTACTTGATTGAGTAGCGGCTCCGGTCTCGTAAACTGACGTACGGCCGGGAGAGCGGTATGCTGACCACATTCCCTTCCATATGCGCATCCAGTGACGCCTGTGAGCTGAGGATGAAATGGCGGACGGTTGGTACCGTTTGGCTTTCCAAGTCCCGTTCGGACGGAGTTTAGCGTTTAGTCTGTCGTTAATATTCATAACAAGATTCCCGGTCAATAATCATTAGTTTCCTTTCACGTTAAAAGTCACAAAATGCTCCACACAATCTTACAATGGACACGAGACTACAGAAATCAGTTTCCTGAGACAGCTGTAAGAATTAATTCCATCTTTACGAGGAGTGCCACTTCACACAGTAGTTTGCGTGTTGCCACTTCGAAAACCGATCGCTCTGCCTCGTGATGATTGGGTGTTGTGCGCTGTCCTTAGGGTAGTTAGGTTTAAGTAGTTCTAAGTTCTAGGGGACTGATGACCATAGATGTTAAGTCCCATAGCGCTCAGAGCCATTTTAACCAGCCAAAACCGATCGCAGACTGCCTGGATTAACACAAGATCGTACAAGAACTGTTTCGTCTTTAGCTGAGATCAGACTCTATACACGGATTCGTCTATTGCCTCGTCGGAAACGGATCGTAGACTAGTATGAGCTACAGTATCTTAGCAATTTGGTGCCTGCTTTCTGAGGGCGCACTAGCGACTGGTCCATGCTTTCCATCAATAAGCACTGACAGTGCAGGTAAATCTAACAGCGTGGTTGGAGGTGTATATTAATATTCAAACTATAAATATAAGTAATAGGAGATTCGATTTTGCGTGTTTAAAAAATATGTTTTACCGCAAGTCCTGTGTTGTTTCATACTTCATAACCTCTAATTATAAAGCAGACACCACTTGAATTATAGCTAGTTGTGGAACGTAGAAAAGATAGTGTTTTTTCCCCGACATGTGAGTAGATTGCTTGAAACATGTTGTGATGATCAAATTGATTACAAAACTACAACGAAAGTAGCGCCTGTTTGGCAGAAAGTTCATAGACATGCCGGTAGAGGAGACTTACGGTGCAGAAATGTCAAATGTAAGCACAAAGACGGTAATTGGTTTTGATGTAACGGAAGAGAGAGCGAGAGGGAGAGAGAGAGAGAGAGAGACTAAAATCTTGTGGGAGGTTCTATTACAAGACAGGATCTCTCGACATGTCACGTAAATGACAATGTGTTATAGCATCGCACTGGTAAAACGGGACTAGCCATACTGTACAAAACAGCAACGTCCCCTTGAATTACAGCATTCTGTACCATGTAAAAGTGATTGTGTTTTTTCCGACATGTGGGCTAAAGGCGTGAAAGACTGTATTCTCTAATGTTATTTCGTGTTTCGGAAATGTCTGTAATACACACTTGCATGACAGTTTATTTACAGACACTGATTTGAATGCGAGAGACACTCTCTGTAACAGAAATACGTGATGCTGATCCCTTAAAAGTCTGACTATGGAGCAATGGAAAATAAAAGAATGTCATTTTGTTGGATGAATATTGTTTCACGGTGTTCCCACTTTATGGCAGAGTTTACATTACAAGAGCGGAACATGACGTGCGTTCGGTGATGCTTTGCAAAGTCATATCGTGGTATTCTGTGGTTCCACTGATTATTCTGCAAGGTCGCACTGCTGCCAGAGATTATGGGACCATTTTGGCTACTCAGGGATGTACCAAGATAGAAGTTTGGTCCCCAGTGGTAATGCTGAGTTTCAAGATGACTGTATCACTCTTCACACAGTTCCTATCGCACGGGACTGGTTTTGTGAGCAACAGGACAAATTGTCGCATCTCCCCTGCCCAGCATAGTCAAATGGTTCAAATGGCTCTGAGCACTACGGGACTTAACATCTGTGGTCATCAGTGCCCTAGAACTTAGAACTACTTAAACCTAACTAACCTAAGGACATCACACACATCCATGCCCGAGGCAGGATTCGAACCTGCGACCGCAGCAGCCGCGCGATTCCGGACTGCGCGCATAGAACCGCTAGACCACCGCGGCCGGCCCCAGCATAGTCAGCACATCACAATATTGCTACGCCTTTGTAGTCTACTTTGGAGATACTTACACGTGATCACCATCCACTTCCATCAACATTACCTTAATTTGCCACCTTTTTGCAATAAGAATGGTATAAGATTCCCTTGAAACTCGTACATGACCCGTATTTATTTACTCTAAAACGACTGCAAGCTGTTTTAAATGCCAACGGTTTTCCTGAACCACATTAGGCATGGCAATATGTTGTGTTTATACTGTTTCGATATATTTGTCCACCTCTTGTACAAAGTATCTAAAAAAAAATTCAATTTGCGTCTGGGATAATAAATGTCTTTGGTTCACATGGTTCAAATGGCTCTGAGCACTATGGGACTTAACTTCTGAGGTCATCAGTCCCCTAGAACTTAGAACTACTTAAACCTAACTAACCTAAGGACATCACACACATCCATGCCCGAGGCAGGATTCGAACCTGCGACCGTCGCCGTCGCGCGGTTCCATACTGTAGCGCCTAAAACCGCTAGGCCACTTAGGCCGGCAATAAATGTCTTTCACCCAGAGATAATTCAAATAGCGCTAATCACCCAGTTCTGCCAAACGTTTTCGGAAAGTCTCCTTTGGCTGTCATGTAAACATAGCTCTCTGTATTCCATTAGCCGCTCGCTCGCCTCCTATTTGCGACATTTGATTGCAAAATGATTAAGAGAAAAACTGTTTGGAACTAACATCCCAAGAAATACATTACTGAAATCAGGTACTATTCCTGTCAAAGCCAGCCCACTAACAACGCAGTATGAAGATTTCCTTTTCATTCTATTTTATTTTCCAATACAAGTTGATTTTATTTGGTTTTGTCATTACTGAGCTTTGTACTAAGCTAGTCATAACTATTAGTAACGGTATTAAGAAGAAAAAGAAAATTAACTAAGCTGGCTATGCACCACGTCAGTGAAACGATAACTATAAAAACTCATCAATAAAAAAAAATCACAGTTACGTCATATGTACTCGTACCTGCAAGGGATTAATTATATTATAAACCATGATATGATTGTCTTAAGCGCAACACAATTCTGAGACAGCAGCTGTTTCAAAGAAAGCATCTGAATATTACGTATAACACCAGGACGACTCAACTACAAGGAACTCTGTAGTGAGGTCATTATGTGTAAGTGCTTCTCTGCTTGTTGTCATTTGGAGAGAGAAGTTTGACCACGGATCGCGCCTAAATAGCCCGTGCACGGCGACCGGTGAGGCCGCCGCAAACAGGCAGCGGGTGAGAGCGGGAGGAGAACGAGTGGTCGGCCGCAGATCGCTCCACGTGCACCTGTTAGTTTCAAACGTGACGTCTCGCGGGTTTAATCCTTTAAGACAATACATTATCCACGTATGCGTTGTTTACACGCAAATGCTAATTAGTACAACGAAGTACGACATGGCAAAAGAAAGAGGAGTTTGAGACGAATCAGCCGAGATGCTGATACTATTTATACGAATTTTATAACAAAATATATTAATAATAAATAAATCTGCAGTATTTGCAATTTACTGAATAATTTATAGCTTTTGAACCAATGCAGGTACAAAGTAGAGCGAGTGTTCATTTTAAAGGTCTGACATACTTCTATAATTTGCGGTATTAATATCACACTGGTAAAACAACAGTTTCATTAACCTGTTGCTAATAATTAATTAAAACAAATGGTGCAAAACAGATACACGAACATGAAGGCAGTGTATGACAGCAGGTATCATTATACACATTTCAACATCATTAGATTGTGATATTTGTAATTATTATATGTGGCCTTTCTTTATTAATAATTTTTGTATTGTTTTTCCCATATTTGTTTAATTTTAATATATAAATAAATTCTGATCTTCGCATCAGAAAGAGAGCTTCAGATCCGAGTGCAAAATGATGCTTTATAAATAACTGTAATGTTATTTAGTGACACAGATGGACAAAAACTATTTTCGCGCTCTGCAAAGATAATTGCACATTAATTTTGAGCAAACTATTGCAGCTACAAATATGTGTAATATATGTTTTTTATGAGAATTTGAGTTCACATATAGTGGTTCATAAAGTATTAAGGTTGCTCTTCTACGTAAAATGTTATGAAAAGAAATGGTGAATAATGGAGAGCAGTTACGTGCCGCAGCTTGTGGGATTTCAGATCGAGGGAATTTAAGCGAAGCTGACACAAATCTCCAGGACAACATTCTGCGTGCCTTTGCCAACATCGGACCTGTGTTGCTCGACGCAACACTTTAGTGACAGTTTTTGTGGTTCACGACGTGTTGAACTTAGCCAAATTTCGCGTGTGTCAGCAAACGGGAGAATTTTTCACGACGAATGCGGATATAGTATATTTTCGGTGTGGATCACAGTAGGAACTTGCGTTTTTCAAGCGTTGTGTTTTCTGGTGTTTCTTTTTGCAAGCTAACGGGACTGTGCTCCCAAATCGTACTTGTGGGTCTCTATTGACATTCGAGTGCTGCCACGCTTAGCCTCTCTGTTTATTTTGGAATACCAGCGGGACTTAGTTTCTGATGGGTCAGATTTGGTACTAATTATTTTCACCTCGTTTAGGTGATTGATTCTGAAACGGGCCACCGGACTTTAAATGTGTTTAAACGAGTTGGGAATTTGAAAATTTTGTGGCGTCCGACACTTAGGAATTCAAGCTAGTGTCGAGTGAACTTTTGATGATCGGGATTAAGCAGTCTTTTAGCGAACTGATCGATTTGCTAACTATCAATCGATGTTCCTTAGCATTGAGCTCTTATTAAAACTTATAGCGTGTTCTATATCGCTACTGGGGGCACGAGCTTTAATGAAAAGGGCACGTAACTGTTTGGAAGACACCATCATTGAACTGTATTTGGTTGTGTATAAAAACTTGTAAATTTTAATGAACTTAACACACGCATTCGATTCGTCATTTGTCATCAGACTCCTAGACTGTACCCTGGTTAACATTTTTACGCCGGCCGGTGTGGCCATGCGGTTCTAGGCGCTTCAGTCTGGAACGCGTGACCGCTACGGTCGCAGGTTCGAATCCTGCCTCGGGAATGGATGTGTGTGATGTACTTAGGTTAGTTAGGTTTAAGTAGTTCTAAGTTCTTGGGGACTGTAGACCACAGATGTTAAGTCCCATAGTGCTCAGAGCCATTTGAACAATTCTGAACATTTTTACTTGTCGGCCAGTGGCATCGAGAGTATTTTATTTATGCACTTCAAGAGGTGTTAAGGGCACGTGACCGGCGGTAGAAATGGTAGGAGATCATCACCGAGTTAAACGACGAGAGCTTTCGAGCAGAAGCGCTTGCAGCCGCATGGTATTCCGCCGAAAGTCGCGTGATGAATAAAGGAGAGCAGTTGTCGTGGACTTTATCAAAAGCACATTACTTACAATGCCAGAGACTTAGTTTGCAGTCGGTACCAAAAGTAATGCATGTGCAGTCCTAAAGCATCGACTGCACATCGAGTAACGCAACCACGCTAAACGACTTCAAGAAGGCACTGCCGCGCTTGGTAGCCGCGTGGTCTAAAAAAAATGGCTCTGAGCACTATGGCAGTTAACTTCTGAGGTCATCAGTCCCCTAGAACTTAGAACTACTTAAACCTAACTAATCTAAGGACATCACACACATCCATGCCAGAGGCAGGATTCGAACCTAAGACCGTAGCGGTCGCGCGGTTCCAGACTGTAGCGCCTAGAACCGTTCGGCCACCCCGGCCGGCCCGGGTGGTCTTTGGCCTCTTGCACGGTTCGCGCGGCTTCTTCCGTCGGAGGTTCGAGTCCTCCCTCGGGCATGGGCGTGTGTGTTGCCCTTAGAGTAAATTAGTTTAAGTAGTGTGTAAGCCTAGAGACCGATGACCTCAGCAGTTTGGTCCCATGGGAACTTAAGCCAAGAAGGTACTGATACGCACGCCAGTGGAAACAGCGCCCAGCGCCGCACCTCCTGGCAGGCAGATTTCAGTGGCCCTCGTGAACGCTGAATTCGGCCATCGCTGGTCGGCCGCACTTTGGTCGCAGACCTCGAGATCATCAGTACCAATAGGAAGACGATAATTAGCATGTGTTATGCGAGTAGGAATAGTGTGCATACGTAATTGCTCGTAGCAGACACAGAAGCAGAGCAAGCCACCTCACAACGAGAAGTTAATTTCTTTTAATTTTTAGAAATAAATAGTTCCATTAATCTGAAAGTATTATGTACAGATCATTTTGGATTCCAAGCACCGGCCATCGCAACTTCCTTTCTTGCGTCGCTGCTATCACAGCAGGATATTTAACTGCATTTTTTTCAAAAATAGTTCATACATCATGATCCGTCCTCATTTATCGAGAATCGTCTAAAGCTATCAAGGCCTATTTTAGTATCCAAAACGATATTTTCTACAAAAATTTTATCTGACAGGTAAGACACTACACAGTGTTTAAGCCATTTTTTGAACAAGGCAGTTTCTTCTGGTGCAAAGTCTATTTCAGTCTTGTCCAGAATTCTGATGAAAAATTTATGCTCAGACCTTTGAAAACTAATATTAAGATTAGCCAGTTTCTTCTCATGTCTTTTTTCAATACAATTCTTATAGTTATCCAATCCATCATTGAAAAAATCCCAAAAAGCATCAATCTGAAAATTAAAATGTAAGCTAAATATTTTAGTCAGCTCAAAACACAAATATACTCCTCTTTATTTAATCGTTCCTTTTACTTGCGTAAAGCAATAATTTTGCCGGAAATATTTTTGGGAACCAGGCACTGAAAAGTTTTTGGATCTTTCAAGCACTGTCTAATGTTACAATAGAATTTAACATAACTTGGCTAAAGTGCGTTTCCTTCCGAATAGTTATTAAAATTAACAGCTGTACCTGTGTTTAAGAATTTTCTTTTTACATCTTTGTACTTTGACATACCTTAGACACTTGTCCGGCAGAAATATTACAGTTTTAAGAATGGCTGGTACTCAGCAACCTTAAACCTTCAACAAAGGATTTTACAGCCAACCGGTTGCAAATAACTGTCTGGTACATTGTACTAGGTTTCGATACTTACCAAGGCTGTCTTCACCACAATGAAATTTTGTTAATCCCTGTAAAATAATACATAGAAAATTTAGTATGACAAAAAACGTATTAACACAAGATGACAACTGTCAACATGTACTAAGGCTACTGACGTAAAATTACAATGCGGAAAACTAATGTTCGGAACATAAAGCAGCTATGCTCAAGTCAAAACTAGAACAAAATATTTAAGCCTTTGTCACGTGCCCCTAGCTAGCAGCAACTTTGTTCGGCCCAGTGGCTCACATTCCTGCTACGAAACCAATACAAGTTACGCCACCTATCGGTCGTAGAGAGTGACGTGTGACCATTTGAAAACATTATAACGCAAATAGTTGAAAACGCAACAGTTTCAAAAATAAAAATATAAGGGAAGAGAGATTAACGTATCCAGAATGAGATTTTCACTCTGCAGCGAAGTGTGCGCTGATATGAAACTTTCTGGCAGATTAAAACTGTGTGCCGGACCGAGACTCGAACTCGGAAACTCTGCCCTTCGCGGGCAAGTGCTCCACCTACTGAGCTACCCAGGCACGACTCCCGACACCTCCTCACAGCTTTAATTCTGCCAGTACCTCGTGTCTTCCAAGCTTCACAGAAGCTCTTCTGCGAACCTGGCAGAACTAGCACTCCTCGAAGAAAGGATAGTGCGGGGATTTCGAGTCTCGGTCCGGCACACAGTTTTAATTTGCCAGGAAGTTTCAGAGCTGAACGTATTTTGGAAAATACGCAGTAGTCAAGCACATTAAGTATCTCCATAAGCCATCTCTTATGCTTTACATAAATTACTATTACGTAAAGAACAGAATAACATAGAAAAATCTTACAAACAGATGTACAATCCATAAATATTTGCATTTCGGTAACTTCAGTAGCAAATGTCTATGAGTTTTGACGAAAATGTTTCAGAACCAGAGGCAGGAAAATATAATAAAAATAGAGGAATCAAAATTCCGCAGGCAGTAGATTGGAACTACTGAAAAATGTTTTGGTACCTAGTTTTAACTGTTCATTGAGGATGAGGCCATCGCTCTTAGAAATATCCTACAAAATCTCCAGCTCTTCGAATACATCGAGACTATGACGTCTCTTTCCTCTACGCAAAATGGAAATTTCTTTAACTCATTTCGGTCTGTGTCCGGAAATTAACAGGTGATCAGCAAAAGTGGTATTGTATACTTTAATACCTCTTTCTCCCAATAAATTTTCCTTTTACGTGACAGTAGAAGACCTTCAGTTTGTCCTGTATACTAAACGGGACACGTATCACAAGTTATTTTATACATCCCAGAATTGCATATTGGAGCAACTGTGGACCTGAGATTTTGAAGCAGAATTTTTTCCAAGTTATTGTTCGTGGAAAACGCAACTTTGAATCCATATTTTTTTGATCAGAAGGTAACGAGTTTTATATGAAATAGGGCCAAAATTGGAGTCCCGAAAACATGTCTGTACTGGTTACCGTAGGAAACAGCACTGCTACCTAATGTGGTCACTATAGCGTCAGTTTTAAATTTGAAGATCTTGTCAACGAACGTGGCAACATAGGCGTTATTATCATTTCATCTATTAATTAAGCATGTCACATAAAAAAGGTACAGGAACTTCACGATGAATGGATGAATGGAAAGATAGTTTCTTATGGGAATGAGGATGCACTGAACTAGTGGGCACAATTTTGCCTGTATTAGTGGATTTTCTTTGTCAACAGTAATATTAATGTCCAAGTAATTAAGCTGACGGTCGTTGTTTCGTAATTCACAAGTGAAGCTGAGTTTTTCTTGAAGCCTATTAAAAATTTGGAACAAATACGTAATAACGTCTGGGGAACCACTTTATACGATCAAAATGTGTCCTACGTACCGAGTATCAGAATAGGCCATTGCTATTTGCATTCTGACGTTTAATTCTCTCTCCCTGTCCTCGTCATCCAGTGGAATTGCGTTAGGTCTGTGTACCATCGTTTTGTATACAGCTTTCTTGCGTACATCTGGCTGACATGGTATGGCAGAGATTGTGTTGTGGGAGAAACTGTGAATGCTGGTTTTGTTTTCTGTGCATAAATCTAGAAAATTAGTCATATTATTTTTTTGTATTCAGCTATGAATTTTATTACTTTGTGTACATTGTTACACTAGTTAATGATGCTACTGGTGTTTTTGGTGTCACCCCTGAATAAATTGTGGGTATTATTTGCATGTCTTTTGTGGTATACTACGTCTCTTAAGCAGCTTTCCTGACTGCTAAATATATTCTAATCTAAGTGCTTCATGAAACTGTCCCCTATTGTGCCAGATATCAAACGGCTCATTTCTAGCCCATATGATTGTTGAGAAAAGATACCATTGAATGCACAGTTATTGTTGTTGTGGATTATTTCTTGCAGCTCCATAAATTCAATAATTTCAGCTTGTGAGCACTTCTTGTGCTTTAGTAAATTGTTCTTTATTACTCCTATATCTTATTTAGCCAGGATATTGGAATATAGGCTTGCAATGAATGCCTAGTGGTATAAAATGGACACCATTCTGAATGTTTATTTCTTTTGTTTCAGTAGTTAGTGTGTTTCTTTACCGTATATGTTGTTTCAAGCGTGATATACATTTCTAGGAACCGACTGATGTTGTGAGATAGTTCGCATGCCCAGCTGTTCATACTTTTAACTACAGGACTTACAGGAATTCCTTCCTTGTTTACATAAGGCTGAGATCTTAATAGGGAAGCTTTAGGATTCATACAGGTGATGTATTTCTTTACATTTTCAGTCATCAGGAAATGGGTTTTCAATAACTATGTTTCGAGTTTGTTATGGAACTCTTTTTTTGGTTCTTTGTGTAATTGTATGATACTGTTTTCTGTGAAGAATTTAAGAATTTTATCAATATATTCATTCCTTTCATAATGACGATTGTGTGCCTTTTATATGATTTTAAGTTTAGTGCCTGATTTTTCCTAAGATCTTTCTGAATCATTTTGTATGTGGGTATGTTTATCTTCCTATCTCACTACCACCTTTTCGAAACGTTTCTTGTCATGATTCCATTGTGGGTGAATAACTGTCATAATATTTCACAAACACTGGATTTTGAACGGATGAAATTACTACATCTGTAAAAGAACGTATGACTTATACCTCTCTTAACGATTTGCTTTAAGCAGAAATTAAATGGTGCGTTACTGTCCCGTAGCTCCAGTTTCTCGTTAAGTGGGTGACTGGACTCATGTGCAAACCAGAAGAAGACATTGGTTTGATGTTTTAAATGATGTCTTACATCGCAAAGGACTGTGTGACACTATCCACTCTTAGACCCCCCTTTGATTTATTCTTTGTTACTTACCTCTGTAACCATGTTCATACGTAACACAATTTTCATCGTATTAACAGAAAAATGTATTTTAAAAAGTTACACTTAAAAAATGAGACTATGTTCCACGTTCTCTAAGTCACAACCGTTAAAATTACTCTTCTCTGAGTTGGTGAATATTAAGATGGTGCTCATGAAATGCATGTTCAAACTTAGCTGTTTGTTCTCGTGTACGTCTAAAATATATATTAGCAGAGGAAAAGAAGTGAAAGTAAGCTATTTGTATCGTTATTACCACCCTATGAATGGTCGTTATGTTTCTCGACTTGTGCTTTCATCTCCCGCATCAGCTTCCTTGCATGCTACTTTGGCGAATAGGATGACACTACTAAATCGTGGGCTAATAAATGGTAATCTAATGCCGCAGAATAAAATTAGGGCTTGGTACCAACCATGTGTCGTACAGTGACGTCGAGGGGAGCATATAGAATTCTGTTACGTTACACGTATGGCTTGATTTACACTGACTCAGTACCGAGGCATGGTAGGCCTACTGTGTGCAGTCTGCTGTACATATTTATAATACAAGCTGAAGCGTGGGGAGATTCTCAGGATTGGTCGGAATCATTTTGCGCGAATGGCTAAATGAAACCTTAATTTATATTCCTATATGCAGTATATAATGACAGTCAGAGCATAACAACAACAACGTGCTGTCCACAAAGCAAAGTACGTCAGTACCCAGCCAGTAACTAGTCTGGTTGTTTTAACTCCAGGAAGAACCAAGCTGATCACAGTGATAACAGAAAAGTTGTTACTCTGTCTCATTCCTCACAAACACACACACACAGACACACACACACACACACACACACACACACACACACACACACACACACACACACACACACACATGCGAGTGCGTGCATGAAAACATACATAAATAGTAGCTACCCTTCACTGCTGTAACACTGGTGACAGAATTTTGGAGTTCCACTGTCTAACGTAGAATTGTTAACCTTAGCGGCTGCTATTAAATCCACAGATCTTTGTAGAACGTAACAAAAACAACAAAAGCTTCCCTAACATTGTTGTTGTAGTCTTCAGTCAAGAGACTGGTTTGATGCAACTCTCCATGCTACTCTACCTGTGCAAGGTTCTTCATCTCCCAGTACCTATTGCAACCTACATCCTTCTGAATCTGTTTAGTGTATTCATCTCTTGCTCTCCCTCTACAATTTTTACCCTCCACGCTGCCCACCAATACTAAATTGGTGATCCCTTGATACCTCAGAATATGCCCTACCAAATGATCCCTTCTTCTAGTCAAGTTGTGTCACAAATTTCTCTTCTCTCCAATTCTAGTCAATACCTCCTCATTACTTATGTGATCTACCCATCTAATCTTCAGCATTCTTCTGTAGCACCACATTTCAAAAGCTTCTATTCTCTTCTTGTCTAAACTATTTATCGTCCATGTTTCACTTCCGTACATGGCTACCCTCCACACAAATACTTTCAGAAACGACTTCCTGCCACTTAAATCTATACTCGACGTTAACAAATTTCACTTCTTCAGAAACGCTTTCCATGCCACTGCCAGTCTACATTTTATATCCTCTATACTTCGACCATCATCAGTTACTTTGCTCTCCAAATAGAAAAACTCATTTACTACTTTAAGCGTCTCATTTCCTAATCTAATTCCCGCTGCATCACCCGATTTAGTTCTACTACATTCCATTATTCTCGCTTTGCTTTTGTTGATGTTCATCTTATATCCTCCTTTCAAAACACTGTTCATTCCGTTCAGCTGCTCCTCCAGGTCCTTTGCTGTCTCTGGCAGAATTACTATGTCATCGGCGAACCTCAAAGTTTTTATTTCTTCTCCATGGATTTTTCTTTTGTTTCCTTTACTGCTTGCTCAATATACAGATTGAATAAGATCGGGGGTAGGCGACAACCCTGTCTCACTCCCTTCCCAACCACTGCTTCCCTTTCGTGCCCCTCGACTCTTATAATTGCCATATGGTTTCTGTACAAATTGTAAGTAGCCTTTCACTCCCTGTGTTTTACCCCTGTCACCTTCAGAATTTGAAAGAGAGTATTCCAGTCAACATTGTCTAACGCTTCCTCTAAGTCTAAAAATGCTAGAAGCGTAGGTTTGCCTTTCCTTAATCTATTTTCTAAGACAAGTCGTAGGGTCAGCATTGCCTCACGTGTTTTAACATTTCTACGGAATCCAAATTAATCGTCCCCGAGGTCGGCTTCTACCAGTTTTTCCATTCGTCTATAAAGAGTTCGCGTTAGTATTTCACACTCGTGGCTTATTGAACTGATAGTTCGGTAATTTTCTCATCTGTCAACACCTGCTTTCCTTGGGATCGGTGCCGCGCTAGATTAGCCGAGCGGTCTAAGGCGCTGCAGTCATGGACTGTGCGGCTCGTCCCGGTGGAGGTTCGAGTCCTCCCTCGGGCATGGGTGTGTGTATTTGTTCTTAGCATAATTTAGGTTAAGTAGTGTGTAAGCTTAGCGACTGATGACCTTAGCAGTTGTGTCCCATAAGATTTCACACACATTTGAACATTTTCTTTTTGGGATTGGAATTATTATATTCTTCTCGAAGTGTGAGGGTGTTTTGCCTGTCTCATACATCTTGCTCACCAGATGGTATAGTTTTGTCAGGGCTGGATCTCCCAAGGCTGTCAGTAGTTCTAATGGAATGTTGTCTACTCCAGTGGCCTTGTTTCGACTTAGGTCTTTCAGTACTCTGTCAAACTCTTCACGTAGTATCATATCTCCCATTTCATCTTCATCTACGTTCTCTCGCATTTATATAATATTATCCTCAAGAACATCGCCCTTGTATAGACCCTCTATATACTCCTTCCACCTTTCTGCTTTCCCTTCTTTGCTTAGAACTGGGTTTCCATCTGAGCTCTTGATATTCATGCAAGTGGTTCTCTTTTCTCCAGAGGTCTCTTTAATTTTCCTGTAGGCAGTATCTATCTTACCCCTAGTGATATGCGCCTCTACATCCTTACATTTGTCCGCTAGCCATACCTGCTTAGCCATTTTGCACTTCCTGTCGATCTCATTTTTGAGACGTTTGTATTCCTTTTCGCCTGCTTCATTTACTGCATTTTTATAATTTCTCCTTTCGTCAATTAAATTCAATATCTCTTTTGTTACCCAAGGATTTCTATTAGCCCTCCTTGTTTACCTACGTGATCCTCTGCTGCCTTCACTATTTCATCTCTCAATGCTACCCGTTCTTCTACTGTATTTCTTTCCCCTATCCCTGTCAGTCGTTCCCTAATGCTCTCCCTGAAACTCTCTACAACCTCTGTTTCTTTCAGTTTATCCAGGTCCCATCTCCTCAAATTCCCACCTTTTTGCACTTTCTTCAGTTTTAATCTACAGTTCATAACCAATAGATTGTGGTCAGAGTCCACATCTGCCCCTGGAAATGTCTTACAATTTGAGACCCAGTTCCTGAATCTCTGTCTTGCCATTATATAATCTATCTGAAACCTTCTAGTATCTCCAGGCTTCTACCATGTCTCTCTAGACACGTCTTCAGCATCTTCTGTCATGGGTCTCACTTCAGACTGAGTCACAACGACCAGCAAAGACGGCCGGCCGGTTCTAGGCGCTTCAGTCTGGAACGGCGTGACTCCTACGGTCGCTGTTTCGAATCCTGCCTTGGGCATGGATGAGTGTGACGTCCTTAGGTTAGTTAGGTTTAAGTAGTTCTAAGTTCTATGGGAGTGATGACCTCAGATATTTAAGTCCAGTAGGCCTCAGAGCCATTTGAACCAGTAAAGACGTGCCTGGAGGCGCCCCAGATGGCTGTGGGATACTAACTACACTGTCTTCAATCGTACATCCTGGCAACAAACAGTGATGGTTTTGGGTGTCATTTCATTTCATATCAGGGCCCCTCTGGCTCTTGTCTGTCTCACCCTTATGGCACAGCGATGCCTCGATGATAGTCTATTCTCCATTTTGTTGCCCTTCATGGCAAGCCATCCTACACTTAAATATTAGCAAGATCATACATACAGCGAGAGCTTCTGTTGGTTGTCATCATGCTTGCCAAACCCTACCTTGAACAGCAAGTTCGCTTGCTCTCTTCTAAACTGTGAGCGTCTGGAGCATTATGCGAAAGACCTCCCAACCAGCTCGCTATTTGGAAGATCTAATGCGCCAGTTGGATGGTATTTGTCACTGTATTCATCAGTAGGGCACCCAACAACTCTGTCAATCAATAAATGTAGTGAGACAAAGCTGGCTCTGGAAGCTTTGTTTGTGCAGGTTGCATATATTCAGGGGCAAGCATACACTCAGAGACGAATCATCACCTTTCCTTGCCCCTTAGCCTTTTGTTATGCAACTGATTTATGAGTCCCTGATGACTGATTTATGACTCCTTGATAATAGTCCTTCCTAGTGAGAAACCGCCAACCCTCCTCTGTCCTCATTTCCCACACTCCTCACCAGTTCCGATTAGAGTCTCTTTTCCACCTCCTAGGAAATCCCCTCAGGTCTCCCATCTCCCAACAGGCATGCAGGAATCCTACATCCATGCACATCATTGTGACATCAGGGAAATATAAGACAGATGTTTTCTCAGTTGCGTCAGTCAGTGGAAGAATAATTAACCATCAACAGCGGTGGGGATCCTGTGCCTCCATCTGACAGAAGAAGGATAAAAGTAAGTACATGTGCATTAGTAATATGTCTGTGTTCAATTCCATGTTTTGTATGTGGATCCTTATTGTTTCGTTTTCTTTGTACAGCGATCTCTGGTAGGTCCAGACCTGCAGCATTCCCCAATATATCCAGACCTGCAGCAACCTCTGGCATGTCTAAGCTAGCAGCAGCCACTGCTGGCTCATCGGAACCTGCACAACCTCCATCTCTCAGCACGAGCAGTGGCAGTAACACCACGGGATCTTGTAGTCTACTTGAGCAGCATATTAGAGCAGGACAACGAGCAGCTATTATCCATAATGTTTGCCGAATTGTGTAATTAAGGCACCCAGACACTCCCAACGTTCAGAAGAACTGTGCTGGGAGCCTACACCACATTGGAGAACATACCCACATTTTTGATATGAAGGATGAGAAGGTGCCGTTCTATCTCAGTGATCTACTGCTTTTCACTTCTACTTATAATTTAGCAGCTAGTTGTTTGAAGTGCTTAAATACTAGTGTAAGAAACATCATTAGACAGTTAATGGCATGTTGTGTTAGGAACTGAAAACATATTGAGAATTGCTAAAAAGCAATTTAGAGAGATGGAATACAGTTGTGTAGAACCTTACATCAGTCAGCAGATGACCTCCAAATATTCATCATCTGATCTGTCTCTGGGCAGTTTACTGTGCTGGCTATAACATTATTGCAGAATGGCGTGACACTCATAGTGAGATCTGGAGGTCGACTCGTATATCTGCAACACTCCCCAGTCCCAAACTTGTTTGGCCTACAGATGATGCTGTCCTTTGTGTTGGAAAGACTAAACTGTGGATTGCTGTGTTTTAAAATTGTGCCGCGCTGGATTAGCCGAGCGGTCTAAGGCGCTGCACTCATGGACTGGGCAGCTGGTCCTGGCGGAGGTTCGAGTCCTCCCTCAGGCATGGGTGTGTGTGTTTGTCCTTAGTATAATTTAGGTTAAGTAGTGTGTAAGCTTAGGGACTGATGACCTTAGAACTTAAGTCCCATAAGATTTCACACATTTTTTTAATCTGTGTAAAAAGATATTGAGAACTATTTCCATACATACAGCTTACAGGCAGACGATTTAGAACGTGGTGTCAAAAGATGAAGCTAAAAGAAACACCCATCAGCTTGAGAAAAATACAAGCTGAGTTCTGGGCATGCTAGAAGGCTTCATATGCAAAATACTGTACTGTTGCGATTGAATTAGTGATTTTTAATTATGTATACCATTGCTGATGTAAATAAATAAATGTTATCTTAAATTTTTGTAGTCTTTCTTATTTAACTACCCCATCATTATATGACATAAGGCATTGTATCTGAATCTGTAATATGACTTCGTTTTAGTGGCTAAACATAATGTTATTATAATTAATATGAGTGTTAATTGTCTCTATAAAAGCCCATTGCGCACCAAGACACGATGTAGTTAGTATCATGGCAAGGTGGGTGAAACATGAGTACATCGTTGTAAGGGACTCGTCATGTGATGGAGCGGAAGAAGACCAGAAGAAGAAGAAGAAGAGTGGGATACTCCTACCTCATATATATTTATACAAGCGATAATTGTAGCTCCATCCAACTGCTGGAAGGCAAATGTTGTAATGTCACCACAAATACAACCCGATGGAGTCCACCTTGGAAATGTTTGTGTATTTTCAAAAACACTATTTGAGCCGAAGGACGAGTTTCTGAGAAATATATTGCAGGGTGTTGAGGGTGTAACATACATGACATTCAGTCAAAGCAATCAAATACCTCCATCAGAAAAAGTAAACCAAAACCGTGTTAATATTTGACGATCTTGCTGTGGAAGACCAAAATCAAATTCGACGATATTTCTGTTTTGGTCATCATAAAGGTGTTGACGTATTTTATTTGAGTCAAACATATTGCATAATCCCAAAACGGTTGGTAAGTTATAATGCATGTCTCATTATAGCTTCCAAACAATATAATTTGGCTTTCAAACACATATACTGAGCACGTGTAGGAACTGACATGTCGTTATATTGTAATGTTATATGGTATAATTTTTTGGTGTTATTCATCAAGCCAATCTAAAGATTTCCAGGCACAAAACATGCAATAAGAGGGATATGTGCTTTGAACTCAAGAACATCCTGCAGAGGCCTGTTTAGGGAACTAGGGATACTAACTACTACTACCGAATATATTTATTCCTTAATTAAATTTGTCGTTTCGTGTATCACTTTTTCAAATTAGCAGCCCAGTTCATGAATCAGTACTAGAAATAAGAACAATCTTCATAACGATTTAAAGTCACTTACTCTGGTACAGAAAAAGTGTTCATTGTTCAGGAACACACATTTTCAATAACTTGTTAGCAGCCATAAAAAGCTTAACAACCAATGAAATTCAGTTTAAGAGACGCCTAAAGGATTTATTGGTGGCCAACAGCTTCTACTCCATTGATGAATTTCATAGTAGAGACAACTGATCTTGCGTGTGTGTGTGTGTGTGTGTGTGTGTGTGTGTGTGTGTTTGGGTGTATAAAGTACATTCCAACTTCTGCACTATTTCAGTGCAGTAATGTGTTCATCGTAAATAAAGATTGTAGTAGCTCTATTATATGTTTATTAACTTATAAACAGATTTTTTTAATTTTTAAATTCAGTGCATTAATGTGATGTTGGTAAATGAGTGCTATGAAATGATCCTTTCATATAGTGCACATGAAACAAAAAAGAATTGACGATCATTCCGCTAGGGACCTGTGGATGGTACATTAGCTTATTTGCTTAAGTTGTAAATATTTGTCATCTATTATTGTATTTCTGACGTTGTACATACTGGAGGACCTTCTCACTATGGATCAATTGTAATGAAAGTAAATCTAATCTAATGTAATCTAATTCAATGATTTTCTAAAGATATGCAGAAAGTGCTGGAACAACACACAACACACAGTGTGGTTCAAATGGCTCTGAGCACTATGGGACTTAACATCTGAGGTCATCAGTCCCCTAGAACTTAGAACTACTGAAACCTATCCAACCTAAGGACATCACACACATCCATGCCCGAGGGTATATATATATATAAGTGATGAGTTCATTAGTTTACATCACTGCCTAAGCAAGTTCGCATGTATATCAGGCATTCGGCCTTAGAGAATAGATATGAATAGACAGAAAATGTGTCTATACATAGATGAAGAAGTTCCACGTCTCGAACACAAAGTTAATGGCCTAGAGATGTATGCACGGACCCTTCTGAGACTGATCAATGATTTAGATGCCAGGGTTAAGGAGCTAGAGATGTACACCGAGAGCATCCTGAGACAGAAAGTAGACGACTATGCTGTAACGGCTGATGGAATTCAAACGAATGTACATGTCTGTAAAGGCTGATAGAATTGGACAAAATGTGTACATGGTGCCCCCTGAGAAGGAGTCCTCCCAGTGAATGACTAGGTATCAACTAAGCATTACATCATCACTGAGTGGAAATTTGTTTGAGAGAAGATACGTCTGCTACGGTTAGAGCACCTGGGTCGAGAGCAGACACTGAGAAAAACTTTTAAACCAGTTATTGATTGTCTTGATGAATTATCAGCGGAATTACTAAACGCCGATGGCGTTGCTGATTTCATAAAGTGTCACAGCGCTGCTAGGATAGATAAAACAATTGTTATCAGTCGTCAGAAATCATGTATGTTGGCCATGCAGCCTATAAGCTTAAAAGAAAAAAAAACAAAACCGGTAGGTGACACGGAATTTAAAAGAACAACTAGTCTATGGAACCCATTTTCCTAATTCCACCAAAACTGTAAATTATCCAGCCAAAGATCGGTAGATGTATGGTGACATACTGCACTTGGATTGGTGTACGTAGGGAGGGGGATGCCAGTGCTGTGCACAACGCGGAAACATTATAAAAATTATATTAGGCGCTCGACTTAGCGTTGGTGATAATACTGACATTCAGCATAAAATAATCAGCAATTAACTGCCACAGTATATATAGTACAAGGATTCAAATGCGCTAACGGATCAACTGCGACTGCTCATGGCGTCAGCTGCTGCTGGTAATACTGGTCATTGATTGGAGTTGTTTAAATAAACTCCGAGGGAAAGAGGTTAATCGAATAACTATAAAGGTTTAGATGACTCATGGCAGGCAGATCGTCTAATTATGTGGGAATATTCATATGTGAATAATGGAGTCAATTATACCTTAGTGATTATTGATTCACACTCCAAAATTGCCTGGACATTATCTGTTTTGCTGAGGACAGGGACGAATCGATGCTCAAACAACCTCCAAACCAATCGCGTTTGAGAGTTTTACAATATGTATGGAATGTAACACTGCTCAACATTCACCCACCTGAAGGCGAGTATAGTCGAGTGTCTGCACAGAACAATAAAAGGTCAAATGTGGATATGCTTTAATCTTTGCGATTCATACAAATGGAGGGATATCCTCCCTGAAATAGTTGCACAGTGTAATCTAACCAAACACAGCACAATGTAGTTGAGGCCAATCGATGTTCACGATAATGGACTCGTGAATACCTTATAGTATTGTATTAAAATGCTGGATCCATGTAAATAGAAATTTAATATGGGTTATTTGGCATATATCTCAAAACACAAGAAAACATTTGAGAAATCATACCTCGCAAACTAGTAGAGTCAGATAATCATAAAATGCAAAGAACAAATCCCTGTACTTACTTGTTAAAAGATAGCAGTCGTCCTGAAATTTCAGGGTGCTTTTACGCAGAAGGTTTTCCTGCAACACGAAACAGCTGGATTGACGCTGATAATTTGCTGTATAATGGTGCACACAGAGCACAGCGAGTATAGTAGCATAAAATGGACGGTAGAAGACACATACAGAAGATGGTGGAATTCTCGACAAACTTCCAGTCGAATAGCATATTCCAGAGAACTGTTCTGTGAATCTGGCACAAAGCTTCATAAGGGGATTAACCTGCTTGGATCTGGCACAAAGCTTCATAAGGGGATTAACCTGCTTGATGAGGAGTGTTTCAAACAATACTGCAAACGAAAAACGTACAGATCTTCCAGCATGTCAAGATGCAGATCGAGTTTTAGCTGATACCGCCAAGCCAATACATGGGAGAAAAAATATTGGCAAAAGGCAGTGCATTGCAGCATTTGTAGCTGATGAAACCATGCATAGTGAAATTAAGTTGGCCTTGGGTACGAATTTCAAGCAAGCTAAGAATGTCGCAGGTCATGGACTGAAGGAGAAGAAGACTCCAGAGCAGCTGTGTTTAACAAACTGTGTGCTGACAACGATGTACGCAGCTAAAAGGGCTCTGAAACATGAAGTACCGGTTGAAGTATCCTGGGTTCTGCCGATACACGAGACATCAGGCGAAATTATCCTCTTACTCATCACCATCCTCGCAGATCCCTCAGTGATGGGTTCACTGGCGGGTGGTGCTGCGGATATTGTCAGAACAGTCAAGAATGCTCAGAACTCCCAGAATCAGCTGGAGGAAACAAGAAATAACCACATGATGGAAACAGCAGCCGTAAGGAAAGAACTATACCTGAAACCATACATGGTAAGATTATGTGTGTTCATTAAAAAAACCATTGGTTGTCCTACCGGATAGACCGCTTACAAATACAGATCTACTCAAGTTTGTTAGGAAAAAATTCAGTATTCCAAGATTTCGTGGTGTGTTTATGCAGGATACATTACAGAAGACTATGTGGAAATCTTGATAAAGTGGAATAGTGAATTTGGTTATTGCTGGGGGACCACAAACATACTGGGTGGCGTATGTTAAGAAATATACAAACAACATCTGCTATTTTGAGACTTGCAGCTTTCAGAAGAGTTACAACGATACTTCACCGTCAGAGGACGTGTGGCTTACAATTTTCATAGCTACCACGAATTTTATACTTACTTGTGTGGGCATGTGTGGATCACGTTCCTCCTAACGTTTATGAAGAAGAGTATACAAGGAGGTGTCTTAAACATCCACTCTTCAGTTGAGATTCAGATGTAGTGCCACATAGTCCGACTTTGACAGAACGATAGTTAACTTGCCGGACCAGAATCAGCGGTGGCGATCTTCAAACAGGGAGGGCTCGCAGCAGCAGTAACGTCCTCCTATTGTCAACGAAGACAGGATGAATTTTTAGAGATATAAAACCAACAAGCACAACGCACATCGTGGCACTTCACACAGCAGCAAGGTTATAGCACGTTCGAACTGCGATTATCTTAAATTACGAGGTGTGAAACATAGCGATAACATCGTTCGATATAACTACCCCAGTGGAAAATGACGAGCGTATTATATACCAGGAATACTTCTCACGTAAACGTTACGGATGAAAGATCCACTTAATATTGCTTCATAGATGAGCCACTGGATAGAATAATGGAAGAGTACAAGAGATTTACTGTATGTATACTCAAAACTGCTTATGGGATACTTTGAAGAAATGTGATAAATGGTTCTGAATGCTAAAAAGGAACTTAATCTGGTATGGAGTGCAACAGATAACTCATACGTTCAAGGAGTTCAAGATGAGAACGAGGTCACCATCAGTAAGATAATATGGAAAATGCCACACATCACTCTGTTGTATGAGCAGCTTTAGAAGCTTCCTATAGAAGAGGGATTACAGCAACTGTATCCATAAAATTTCGCAATTGCAGGTTAACTTATGACAGAGTTTACCTGAACTCCGAATTCTAACCATATGATAATTTATACGTGCAGTAGAATGAAAACTTAAACGATCTGTTATAAGATATGTTTGGGAGATTCTATGCTTCATACTATAAGGAGCAATGATGACTACTCGGCCTACGTAAATTCAAAGGAGCTAAAACGGAATTAGAATTACATTAATACCTTCAGCAGCTGAAGGGCGTTGATATATATCAATGGGGACAAATGAAAATGTGTGCCCCGACCGGGACTCGAACCCGAGATCTCCTGCTTACATGGGAGACGCTCTATCCATCTGAGCAACCGAGGGCATACAGCAGAGCGCGACTGCAGGGAATACCACGCGCACGCCTCCAGCGAGACCCACATTCTGGCCAGGGCAGCAGTCGAACATTTTCTGCATCCAGAAAGGCCTGTACAGGACCGGCAACATGCGGTCGTGCATTATCCTGCTGAAATGCAGGGTTTCGTAGGGATCGAGTGAAGGGTAGAGCCACGGGTGGTAACACATCTGAAATGTAACGGCCACTGTTCAAAGTAACGCCAATGCGAACAAGAGGTGACCGAGACGTGTAACCGATGGCACCCCATACCATCACGCCGCGTGATACGCCAGTATGACGATGACGCATACACACGCTTCCAATGTGTGTTTACCGCGATGTCGCCAAACACAGATGCGGCCATCATGATGCTGTAAACAGAACTTGGATTCATCCGAAAAAATTACGTTTTGCCATTCGTGCACCCAGGTTCGTCGTTGAGTACACCATCGCAGGCGCTGCTGTCTATGACGCAGCGTCAAGGGCAACCGCAGCCATGGTCTCCGAGCTGATAGTCCATGCTGCTGCAAACGTCGTCGAACTGTTCGTGCAGATGGTTGTTGTCTTGCAAACGTCCCTATCTGTTGTCTCAGGGATCAAGACGTGGCTGCACGATCCGTTACAGCCATTCGGATATGATGCCTGTCATCTCGACTGCTAGTGATACGAGGCCGTCGGGATCATGCACGGCGTTCCGTATTACCCTCCTGAACCCACCGATTCCACATTCTGCTAACAGTCATTGGATCTCGACCAACGCGAGCAGCAATCTCGCGATACGATAAACCGCAAAAGCGATAGTCTACAATCCGACCTTTATCAAAGTCGGAAACGTGATGGTACGCATTTCTTCTCCTTACACGAGGGATCACAACAACGTTTCAACAGACAGCGCCGGTCAACTGCTGTTTGTGTATGAGAAATCGGTTGGAAACTTTCCTCATGTCAGCACGTTGCAGGTGTCGCCACCGGCGCCAGCCTTGTGTGAATGCTCTGAAAAGCTAATCATTTGCATATCACAGCATCTTCTTCCTGTCGGTTGAATTTCACGTCTGTACCACGTCATCTTCGTGGTGTAGCAATTTTAATAGCCAGTAGTGTAAAAACCATTTCCTGGAACCACCAGGTCAAAGGGACTTAGAAAAGGCTCGTGTAATTCGATCACACATTTTCAAAGGAAATTCATACAAACAGATAGTAAAAAATGGGAAGTACTGCGAGAGAATGAATTTAGCACCAGACTAGGGACAAAGTGGACTGAAGAAAGAGAAAAAATCCACGGAGAAGAAATGAGAGCTCCCTGGATACTCTGAAGGCTGATAGATAACAGCATTGCATGAGCCTATAGTGTTCAATCACAGCTAATGATAATACTATGTTTATAAACAACATAATTTATTTCTAGTCAATCAGTCATTGTGCTGGTATATAATAATCGTCCTGACCAACGATTGCTAACGTAGCGCCAATGCTGTAAGATTTCGGTTTACTTGCGAACTCGTCAACTCGTTCTCCTTTCGATGCTTTGTCTGATCTTATGCAGGCGGGGACTTCGGAGATGACCTCATAAACCCGCTGGTAAGTTTAAAGAGAGTATACGGAGTTCGTCTCTGATCTCTGCTGGAGTGTTTTTAGGTAGATAGACTGCGACAGTAAACTCAGGTTTCTGGGAAAGAGGTTTCAGTGTGGCCAGGTAGGTTGGTTTTGCACTCTGGAAGCAGGGCCCGCATCTCGTGGTCGTGCGGTAGCGTTCTCGCTTCCCACGCCCGGGTTCCCGGGTTCGATTCCCGGCGGGGTAAGGGATTTTCTCTGCCTCGTGATGGCTGGGTGTTGTGTCCTGTCCTTAGGTTAGTTAGGTTTAAGTAGTTCTAAGTTCTAGGGGACTTATGACCACAGCAGTAGAGTCCCATAGTGCTCAGAACCATTTTTTTCTGGAAGCAGGTGATCATTCTGCCAGCTGTGCACATGGATACAGAAGGTGTGAAGTCTTACTCTGAGTAGCAGTGAAAATCAGAGCGGCACGAATAATCAATCGGTCATGGGATTACGATGTAAATAATCGTTTGTGAATAATATTATGGATGCGAGTCCTCTAACGACAATAAAACAAAATTTTTATGGCAATCTGTTCAGAAACCTTTAACATTACTTGGTGGCGTATTAAGGACGCTCCACACCTTAATGAGAAAATAATTAAACCCTATCTCATGGGGCTTTTACGTAGTAGATTACTAAGGATGTCGAGAGATAAATTAATTGTGCAAAATTTGGAAAATGCATAAGGTCTGCTTGAATTTCTGGATGGGCTAGAATACTCGAACCTATCGAAATCTCTTGAGAGGTCTAACTGCATTTATAGAGATGATCAGAGTAAGAATAAAGAAACGACACGTGTGGCAGTGGAAAAACAAATCGAATACATGAAGTCAATTACGTGGAGGGAATGAAAAATTCTCACTGAACTTCCTAATAGAAGGACAGAACGAATAGTCAGATTTTTCATCAAAGTATAAGGATCATATTCAAGGCCTTCGAAAGAGAGTTGTGTGTGTGAAAAGGAGCTAATGTTGAGAAGATACTCAACTGGCCAAGGATACAATTAAAGATCTATGAAAATCGATGGCAGTGGCTAACTGTTTTTCAGAGGAGAACTAACGGTACCTTTCTTGTAATAGAATATAAGTATTTGTATAGTAAGCTTCTCATAAGAATCTAATTTCTCTTTCGCTTTTGGTCTACTAAGACTGGACCATAAGCATTATTGGGAATGAATCATTCAACAAACTCCCGATGTAACATCATACACTTACTCCCCGTGGCGAGTATGTAAATAATGAGAGTTGCAATTCTGTGTGACATGTAGAACGACCACCAGGGTGCATAATCGTTATTCGTGTTTAGTGTTGTTGCGAGGGTATGTGCGTACTAAACCTATCCAAATTCCACATGCACAGCATTCAGCATGAGTCTGCGTAAGCTCATAGCTTTGATTCTAAGCTACTTTATAAGGATATAAATAGCTTGTCCTATAAAGAACTGTAATCCACATGAAGTAATGATGTGCCATGGTGAAGAATTCGACACGGCATCATACGAGTACATAGCTGATAATCCTTGTGGTATTGCTACACAGGACAGGGAGGTTATCGGCCTAATGAAACACGTGGCAAACGGTCCCTGATTGTGATTATGTAGGTTTACGAGCAAAAATGTATGCCTATAACAAATCGGAAGGTGCCATCCAGAGGTGGGCTAATGGCGTATGTCATGTGGCATTAAGAGCCCTCTCTATCAAAAACTATTTGCAGCTTCTGGAAGGTGGTGTTCGCCGTCTCTGCTGCAACTGCAGCATATGGTGCAGTAAACTAGTATTTGATCAAGAGGACATGGGTGCACACTTTGAAGCAATTTAAGGTTTATGGCCTTATGGCCCCAACATTAAATTAAGAAAAAAATTACTTTACACAAGTATAACTTTAACATAACTGCAACTCTGAGCTATCTGTTTGTGAAATTAAGCTAATTATCAGGACTTGTGAATATGAAAAATAACAATTTGTAAATCTATTACGTTCAAAAAATACTCAAGTAGCAAGATCTCATAAACACGTAAATTAATTACTTTGGAAAACATTCGGCAATATGATGTTATGATTTCCTGAAAGATCTACACAGAAATCACCACATCCTTGACGTGTGGCGATCACATCGGCTACGCGTCTGAATTCCGTGCTCGAGAGCTCAAGTGACAAAAACAGGTTAAGAGGGCTAGCGCATACTAACAACGATTTCTACAATACACAAACCCAGTATTAATATACAGTTCACTAAAATACTAAAACCATCAGCCAAGCACTGGGTAGCGGCAAATGCAGGAGCATATGTTAAACGTTATAGTGTGACAACCGCATTACTATTAAAGCAATAATTCACTAAACAATCTCTAATGACGTGTAATTTCACTTGATAAACTTATATACCACAACTAGCTCAAGGTGATAATCACCAGACAATCCGTAGACGACCTTAAACATCAGAGCACCGTTTGACGGCGCAAAAGTGTTGCTATTATAGTTGCCTACAAGGATGAAGTTTGCAAATGGTGGCTGAAGTGTTATACAGAGAATAAACTTTGGTTTACAAAACTGACCACTTAACATATTAACAGTAATAATAAAAAAGAAATCGCCGAATGTCAGCCACACTTGTAATTCAAGATAAGTGCATCCGAACAAGAGCATAGCGCAGTTACATGGACTTGCAATACCAGGTACCCTGGACCCACGTCCATGTGGTAAGGATTGACAAGCGAAAATCAGAGTGCCTACACGGAGAAATCACATCCAAAAGTTCCACCGCAAAATGGCCCACTATTTAAAATTAGTCCAGGAGCTCGCTTTTAACGTGCACGCCAGGGTAGACTCACGCGCTCTCCTCAGGATTCGAGATAGACACAACTTAAACAGAGCCTTTGTTGACCGGTGACTGTTTCCGCACTCCAATACCGCACAGCACCAGACCCAGTCGCCGGAATATCAACAAAGGGCTTCCTCACAGTACACCAAGCTCCAACTGACTACTCGCGATGCTCCGTGTGCTGTCTTTCCTCTGTCACTGCCACCGACTGAGTCTCCGTCACTGTCTTCACCATGCAGGTGGCAAGGATAGTTAAGAGGGGTCATATCGACACCGTGGCATCAAATCTTTGGGAATTTCACGCTGTGTACTCAGCTGGACTGTTATTATGCCTCGCAGACGTGAGCGTGAACAATGTACGTCTATGTCAGAGTTTGAGAGAGGACATGTAGTTGGGCTCAAAGAAGCCAGTTCGAGTAATCGTAGAATCCACTTGAATAGGAGCAGAGCAACTATCCCACAGTGTTAGCAGGAACAAGATAACCTCGGCCAAACAAAGTGTCAGAAAGGAAGCGATCTTCCTAAAGAGACGACAGAACATAAAGACCGAGCAATCGTCAGACAGGCACTGCGAGCCCCGGATTCATCACTGTTATCTATCCTAGTGCAATTGGTGCTTCAGTGGCCACAAGGACCGTTAAAGTGCAGCCGAAAATAAGGAGCTCAACTCACGGCACTCCTTACACAGACTGCCAGTGACCTGTGCACACCAACGAAACCATTTCCAGGTTTGTCGGAGACATCCGGCCTAGAGGTTCATTGACTGGAGAAGATGTATGATACTGTAGTGTAGTTTCACCATTCAGGTGGCAAGGATAGTAATGAGAGGTTAGTGTGACGTCATAAGCGCGTGACTGCGTATGAGATCGCTTTCTAGGTTTTTATGTATTTTTAGGTTTCAGATACATATTTTAACGGTTTTTGTGATAATATTTACTATATAAGTGACTTATTAGCGGTTTCTTCATTCACCTCCGCCTTTATTGTGTTGTGACCTGATATTTGTGTTTCGTATCGAGCAACTTAACCTCTTACCTGTGTTTACATCACGCGCTGACCAGTTGCAGCTGTAGCGGCGCATCGAAAGCTAAGTACTAATTAATTGTTTGTGTATAGTGGTTTATTTAGGAACTTTAGTAGTCTTCAACCGGTGTTCTTGGTGTTTTCTGGCGAAATAATTTCAAAAGAACTTTTTGGGAACTGTTTTCAGTTTCGTTACTATGTCATTAGACGTTTGACTTTCTTTCTGTGCTAGTATTTTGTTATATTCTCATTTTTTGTTGGTTAATACTGTTAATAATAGTAGTTACTTCCCTTGTAGAGTAAGTTTGTGATTATTGTAGTCAGTTTTCTAACATCTTCTTATTGTAGTAGCGGAACTTAGATAAAGTAGTTTTCTTGTTTCAATAACTGTTAAATTGTACCATGAGTGAGAAGTGTGGGATCTGCCGTAGGTTCGTGAGTAGTGGATTGTTGTGAGAGACTTGTTCGAAGTATTTTCACGGGGGGGGGGGGGGGGGAATGCAGTGGGGAAGCCAGTGGGCATTCTGGTGAGATCCTCTCCTGGAACTGCTGGTTATGTAGCAAAAGTAAGTTGATAGATGAGCAGGTGCGTAAGATCTGTGGCCTTCAGGTGCAGTTGAAAAACGCACAGGAGGAGCTAGATAGGATGAGGAGGGAGAAGGGGGTTGGGAATGGGAGCTGGCTGTTGGCAAGAGATCTGCTAGGAGAAGGAGATTTTCAGATAGTTTTACTATTGGTGTTTGTGATAGATACGACCAACTGTCAGAGTCTAGTGAAGAGGAATCTCTAGTAGCCGTAGATGTAGGAAGTATGCAGCTGACCTCAGCAGTTACGGTGGCTAGGACAGTTACAAAGTCGAAGAGAAAGAAGAAGGTTCTGTTTTTAGGTAGTTCTCATGGCAGAGATGTAGGCCAGCAGTTGCAGGAAGCGTTGAGGAGTGATTACCAGGTCACCAGCATTGTGAAGCCTAATGCAGGATTGGCTCAGGTGACTGTTAACATAGGGGGGCTATGTAGGGATTTTACTAAAGAGGATCAGGTAGTGATTGTGGGTGGGGCTGGTAATAGTATTGATAGGGATGGGGAGTATGACATAGATGGTGACCTGGAAAAGATAGCCACTCAGACTGGCAACACGAATGTGCATTTCGTGGGACTGTTTCAGCGTCACGATCGGCCTCATCTTAATACAGCCGTCAGGCGTAATAACATGAGACTTGGGGGTGCGCCGATGACAGAAGGCGTGAGTAACATTTCAGTGTGTCGGTGGAGTCTATCAGCAGGACGGGTTTCACTAGACATGGCCTGCACCTCAACAGGTATGGGAAGGGGAGGTTGGCAAGGCTTACAGGTGACAGCATAGGTGGGGGTGGTTGTATCACTCATGGGAAAATTCCTGTAGTAGTGGGTGTTAGAGCTGCACCTTTTTTAGACTGAAGTCAGCTGATAGGTATTCCTGCTTGAGGGAAGTCTCTCTAACAAAGCCCAGGTATCTGAGTGATGAGGGAATTATCATATTTTGTCAAAATATACCAGGTATCAGAGATTAAGTTATTGAACTGCTTATAGATGTTGACTCTGAAATTATTGGTATATCTGAACACTTCTTAAACAAGGAGATAATTCAGAGGCTTCCTTTACCAGGATACAGGTTGGCTGGCAGCTTTTCTAGGAGCTCTTTGCGGTGTGGGGTAGTAGCCATGTATGTGAAAAACGGCATTCCATTTGAGTCAATTGATGTTTCAAAGTACTACACTGAAAAGGTGTTTGAATGTTGAGCAGCCGTGGTTAAATTTAGTGGAGCTAAGCTTCTAACTGTTGTTATTTATAGATCCCCAGACTCCGATTTCACAAAATTTTTGTTAAAGCTGGAGGAGGTTCTTGGTTCACTTTATAGGAAATACAAAAATTTAGTTATATGTGGTGACTTCAATATTAATTGTATAAGTGATTGTGGAAGGAAAAGGTTGCTGGTAGACCTCCTTAATTCATATTATCTTATGCAAACCGTATTCTTTCCAACGAGAGTGCAAGGGAACAATAGAACAACCATAGACAACATTTTTGTTCATTCCTCATTACTAGAAGGGCATTCTGTTAGCAAAAAGGTGAATGGCCTTTCAGATCATGCTGCACAAATTTTACTCTAAAAGATTTTTGTGCTGCAACACATGTTAAATATAGTTATCAACTGTTTAGGAAAGCTGATCCAGTTGCTGTAGAGACCTTTGTAAACCTTATGAAGAACAAGAGTGGCAAGATGTTTGTAGTGCTGATACAGTAGACGATAAATATAATGCTTTCCTCAAGACTTTTCTCGTGCTCTTTGGAAGTTGCTTTCCGTTAGAACGTTCAAAACACGGTACAGCACAAACAGGCAGCCTGGGTGGCTGCCTAGAGCAATAAGAATGTCTTGTAGAACAAAGTGGCAATTACATCAAAACGTCAGAAACAGTCAAAATCTAAATGCAGCAGCCCATTACTAACAGTGTTGTAAGGTGCTTAAAAATGTTATTAGGAAGGCAAAAAGTATGTGGTATGCAGATAGAATAGCTAAGTCTCAGGATAAAATTAAAACCATATGGTCAGTTGTAAAGGAAGTGGCTGGTCTGCAGAGTCAGGTCGAGGATATAGAATCAGTGCATAGTGGGAATGTCCATGTTACTGATAAGTCGAATATATGTACAGTATTTAATAATCACTTTCTGAATATAGCAGGTGAACTAAATAGAAACCTAGTCCCAACAGGGAATCATATAGCGCTCTTAGAAAAAAGTGTTCCGAGACTGTTACCTAAAATGCTCCTCCATGATACTGACAAGAGGGAGATTGAGTTAATAATTAAATCACTAAAGACCAAAAACTCTCATGGATATGACGGGGTATCTAGCAGAATACTGAAGGATTGTTCTATGTATGTTAGCCCAGTACTTAGCTATATCTGTCACTTTTCCTTTAGGAGTGGTCGGTTTCCTGACTGATTAAAGTACTCGGTAGTGAAGCTACTTTATAAAAAGGGAGACAGGGATAATGTTGACAATTTTAGAATTTTAGACCTATTTCCATGCCATCGGTGTTTCCTAAAGTTATCGAGAAGGTTGTATATACAAGGTTACTGGAGCATTTAAATTCACGTAGTTTTCTGTCAAATGTACAGTTTGGTTTTAGAAATGGTTTAACAACTGAAAATGCTATATTCTCTTTTCTCTGTGACGTTTTGGACGGATTAAATAAAAGGCTACGAACGCTAGGTGTTTTCTTTGATTTAACAAAGGCTTTTGACTGTGTTGACCACAAAATATTACTGCAGAAGTTGGACCCTTATGGAGTAAGGGGAGTAGCTTAAAATTGATTCGCCTCTTACTTTAAGAACAGAAAGCAGAAGGTAATTCTCCACAGCATTGAGAGTGGTAGTGATGTTCAGTCCCAACGGGGCACTGTTAAGTGGGGCGTTCCCCAAGGGTCGGTGCTGGGGCCACTGCTGTTTCTTATTTATATAAATGATATGCCTTCTAGTATCACAGGTGATTCGAAAATATTTCTGTTTGCTGATGACACCAGCTTGTTAGTGAAGGATCTTGTGTGTAATATTGAAATAGTATAAAATAATGTAGTTCATAAGTTCGTGGCTTGTGGAAAATAATTTGATGCTATATCACAGTAACACTCAGTTTTCACAGTTTCTAACTCATAATTCAACAAGAACCGATATTTTGATCAGTCGGAATGGGCATATTATAAGCGAGACGGAACAGTTCAAGTTCCTAGGCGTTTGGATAGATAGTAAGCTGTTGTGGAAAGCCCATGTTCAGGATCTTGTTCAGAAACTAAATGCTGCTTTATTTACCATTAGAACAGTATCTGAAATAAGGGACAGTTCAACACAAAAATTAGTCTACTTCGCATATTTTCATACGATTACGTCGTATAGTATTATTTTTTGGGGTAATTCTTCTGATTCAATAAGGGTATTTTGGGCTCAAAAACGGGCTGTTCGAACTATATGTGGTGTAAGTTCGAGAACCTCTTGTCGACCCCTATTAAATAGTCTGGGAATTCTGACATTGCCCTCACAGTATATATTTTCTATAATGTCGTTTGTTGTTAGCAATATTAGCTTATTCCCAAGAGTTAGCAGCTTTCACTCATTTAATACTAGGCAGAAATCAAATCTGCATGTGGAATGCGCTTCCTTGACTCTTGTGCAGAAAGGAGTGCAGTATTCTGCTGCATCCATTTTCAATAAGCTACCATCCTTGACTCTTGTGCAGAAAGGAGTGCAGTATTCAACTGCATACATTTTCAATAAGCTACATCAAGAACTCAAAAATCTTAGCAGTAGCCCAAACACTTTTAAGTCTAGACTGAAGAGTTTCCTCATGGCTCCCTCCTTCTATTCTGTCGAGGAGCTCCTGGAAGAGCTGAAAAATTAAGCAAATTCCAGTGTTACATTCTTGATTTTCTTTATTTAAACTTACGACTTGTCGCCTGAATATGTTTCTTATATTTCATTTTATCTGTTTCTGCTATCGTGTTATAATTTCATGTATTGACTCGTTCCTTGACCATGGGGACTTCTCCTTAATGTGGTCCCACGGAACAATAAATAAATAAATAAAATAAAAATATCTTCAGTGATGGGTCCCACTTCGAGCTGAATCCCGACAACGAAGCGAATGTGTGTCTGGAGACACCCTATAGAGACCTGGCTTTCGCTCGCCATATGGCCCGACAAGCAGGAGTGATGGTCTGGGGTGCCATTTCGTTTCATAGCAGGAACCCTTTGGCTGCCATCCGTGGCACCTTTACAGCCCCCTTACAGGTACGATATGCTCCGTTTTGTTGTTCATGGCAAGCTGTCCTACGCTTATATTTGAATAAGATAATGCCCGTCTACATATGGCGAGAGTTTCTGTTGCTTGCCTCAATACTTGCCAAAACCCACTTTCGCCACCAAGGTAGCCAGATCTCTCCCCAATTGAGAACAATTGGAACTTTATGGACGGAGCCCTCCAACCAGCTTGGGATTTTGATGATCTAGCGTCTCAGTTGGACAGAATATGACACAATATCCCTCAGAAGGACGACCAACAACTCTATCAATCAAGGCCAAGTCCTATAAATCCTACTGTAGGGGCTAGGGGTGAACAGCGCAATACTGACTTTCTCACGTTCTGAAACGCTTTCTCTTGAATAAATTACGTAATTTTTCTGCAGTTGTAATCATTTGTTTTACTACGTATGTACATCACATCTACAGATTTCAGTTCTATTCGGATGATTCGTTCGTGGTGCTTCCTTTATTTCTTTTTGTCGTAAAGTGTACACTGGTTGTCTCTGCTACGGATCGACAGGCGGATTTTCTCTTGTGTTTCGGAAGACATCGGCGATTTCATTTATACAACGAGTAGCTTGAGTCATTCAAAAGACATCCTCCTCGTCATGTCTTTCATGAGAAGCACAGCGTGGACGCAAAGCGTCGCTTTGCTTCTCATTACAAACTAAATGAGTTTTAGAATGCAGTTTTACATGACCATTCGATAGAGCGGTCCCACATTAGTTAGCTGCATTATTCATTTTATCGATATGTATTACCAGGAGCAGTAAACCACGGAGAATAATCATTACTCCAACACCGACTGAGCAATACTTCGGCGTGGCGGTTGTACTCAGCGCGGGCCAGGACGGTGTCGACGCTGCTAAAGTAGCGGTTATTTTTAGTGTTGTACTGTCCCTGTTAATACACATAGATAAAAACAGTATCGCACTAGTCTACATAGAGACCGCTTTGTCGAATAGGTACGTAAAACTCCACTTTAAAAATCATTTTGTTTGTAAAGGGGGACAAAACGACGCCTTCCTGGGCGTCCAATGAAACACGTGATGAGCAAGATGGAACTGACAGCAGTTAAGAGTTCAGAAAAACAGTTCAAGTATCCGCTGAAATATCAGAGAAAACGGTGGTGATGACGCTTCAGAGAGACACTCTATACTCGTAGTATAGTGTGTCCCAGGAGGAATGGTCAGTTTTCAGGAAGACTGCAGGATCGCTTACTTGAAGCGAAATACCTCACATGGATATACGCCCATTCCCCAATGATTCCTGAGATACAACACACTTAAACGATTTTTTTTGGGAGGGGGGGGGGGGTGAGGGGAGTGTCCCTTACAGGAGAGCACGTATGTGGCTTACCCTGCCAACCTAACTTTCTGCTTTCAACCTCTTTGCTGGAGATGTATTTCTGCCACTAAACTAGCCCGTTGAGCTTGCAGTAGTCCGTGGTGTGTTGCGACTGAAGTAGTGCGAGGGATTGTGAGTGTGTCAGAGAGAAGCATCGGTTAGGTGTGCCTGCACACATGCTGTCAAAAATGCCACATATTTACACTAAAATGGAATATGCAGATGTGGTATGAGTTTACGATTTTTCGGAATAGTACTGCTCGTACTGCTGCGAAAGAATACCATCGGCGATTTCCAAACCGTCGAATTCCAGATCGTAGAGTGTTTACGTGAAATTTCATCACCCTGTATAAAACAGATATTCTTCCGTGTTTCCATTTATTTCTGAACGTGTAGTTCAACAACCAGTGCAGAAACAGCAACACATTCTTGATATGATGCAGCATAGTCCTATGACCAGCACACGGCGACTTTCTGTGCTTCATAACGTTGCGCGAACACTTGTATGGTGAACTTTATGTGTGGAAACGTTGTACCCATTTCACATACAGCTTATCTACAATCTTCAAATTGGTGACAATACCATACGACTTCAGTTTTGCCACTGGTTAAAAGACAATGGTCATTTGGTTCTGTTAATACCATTTAGTAAAGAGGCCACGTTTACAAAAAATGGAATCAACCACAAACATAATAATTATCTACTGCGGGAGAAAAGTCCACGTGCTACTGCCCAAAACAATCTCCACTTTCGTTTTTCGATGAGTGTTTGGTGCAGAATAATCAGTAACATGTTGCTAGGCCCAGTCATTTGAGGAGATCGAATGTCGTTTCAGAATTACTAGCATTTCCGGAAAATTTTGTTGTTGAACACTTCGAGGACGTTCCTTTGGCGACGTAGACTGCAATGTAGCTCTAGCAAGACGGAGCCTCTCGACATTTTATGAGATGTGTAAGGGAAAATCTCAACCACACTTACGCTAGTCGTAGTAGTAGAATTAACAGGCCACCAACATCGCCAGAAATTGTGTCATTAGATGAATGTAGTCTGACATGTACACACGAAAGGCGAATATGCGAGATGAACTACTTCATCGCTTTATTGTGAACCGCAAAATACGTGTGAAGTAACGAGTACGACAATGTTTAGAGGTGAATGTGTTTAAAATAGATGTTTATTGTTTATACTATGTAAAAGACTTGTTATAACGTTTACTAACTGTTTTATGTGTGTGTTTGTGTAAACCTGTCAATTCATTAGATAATGAATAAAATAAATAACAATATACATTAAGTGTGTTCCAGAAACCATTCACAACAGGGACTATGTCCATATGAAGTCTTTTTTGTTCAACTGATCGTTCCATCTTATTCCTGAATAATGAGCACTCCTAATGGGCCCCCACTACATGTGTACATATGTATCTATGTATTTAATAGTTTGTACACACAGACACACACACACACACACACACACACACACACACACACACACACACGTATGTGTAGATGTAGGTGTTTAGAAATACGTTTATCATCGATATGCATGTGCGTGTATGTATATGAATATGTCTCTGTACAATGTGTGTATATGTACAAAACTCTTCTGCTGGCACCTGTAAATTTATTTTAGTATTTCTATTCACAGAACGACTAAAAATTACACTGATGTATGCATATATTAGAGAGTGTACACAATCTGTGTTGGTCGTACAACGTAAAAGGACATGAGGGTGAAGTATATTCTCTAAATGGCGATTACTCCAAACACACAAGTATTACAAATCTGGGCCAATATACACTCCTGGAAATGGAAAAAAGAACACATTGACACATCATGGAGTGGGGAGCGATCTCCTACACTGGCCGTACACCACTGGTGATCGTCGAGGGGACACTGAATAGTGCACGGTACATCCAAACCGTCATCGAACCCATCGTTCTACCATTCCTAGACCGGCAAGGGAACTTGCTGTTCCAACAGGACAATGCACGTCCGCATGTATCCCGTGCCACCCAACGTGCTCTAGAAGGTGTAAGTCAACTACCCTGGCCAGCAAGATCTCCGGATCTGTCCCCCATTGAGCATGTTTTGGGCTGGATGAAGCGTCGTCTCACGCGGTCTGCACGTCCAGCACGAACGCTGGTCCAACTGAGGCGCCAGGTGGAAATGGCATGGCAAGCCGTTCCACAGGACTACATCCAGCATCTCTACGATCGTCTCCATGGGAGAATAGCAGCCTGCATTGCTGCGAAAGGTGGATATACACTGTACTAGTGCCGACATTGTGCATGCTCTGTTGCCTGTGTCTATGTGCCTGCGGTTCTGTCAGTGTGATCATGTGATGTATCCGACCCCAGGAATGTGTCAATAAAGTTTCCCCTTCCTGGGACAATGAATTCACGGTGTTCTTATTTCAATTTCCAGGAGTGTATCTGTGTATCTCTCTCTCTCTCTCTATCTATCTATCTCTCTCTCTCTCTCTCTGTGTGTGTGTGTATGATCCACATCTCTTTGTAAGCCAGTGCACAGATATAAATAAAATTTGGTGCACACATCTCTTACCATCAAGCACCTATCGCTGTCAGGCAAAAACAACCTATCTACCGGTAGTTCCAGAGAGATGACATCATAAACAATGACATACGTGGAAAACGGCCACTCCATGCAGTTCTACTAACGGCATTTACAATAAATTTTGCTGGTAGTATTGCGCTAAATGCATCTTTTGAAAGTATATTATGGTACGACGTGTAGTTCAAGAGATATGTTATCATAAACACAGAGATGCGTGGAAACCGCCGCATTGTGCATTACATTTAAATCTATTGCTTCGTTTCCACTAAATCTATTCACTGCATATTTGCAGACATTATTCACGTATGCAGATGAATGTATCTACCGAGTTACATTAATATATGAGACAGAGATTAAGGTATATGACAACATAAAGCCTGAGATGTGTGAAAAGTGCCATATCACGCATGACGTTTAAATTTATTATTTCCTTGTTTCTAACTCTATTCGCAACGTATTCCGCTGGCAATATTCACATACTCCGCTGAATGTACCAATTCAAATGTATCACTGTACGCCACATAGTTCAGGAGATATGACGATATAAACATTGTGATACGAGAAAAAAATGCCGCATCATGGATGAAATTTTAATACATATATTCTTCACTTCTGACAGTCCTCCATTCGAGTAAACTCAAGGAAATCCCTGTCCCTGGCAGCGTTTTTGACAGCTTTCAACAGCGAAGTGCAGGCGCCTGTAGGATAAAACGGTAGCCATGTAAAGAGTTATGAAGAGGTGTGGCAATAAAGACGTTTACAAAATCGCGTTGTAACCAAAGCGAAACAGCTGAGCCCAGCGGCCAGAAACTGTCCTGGATCATGTTTCTTAATGTGGATACTGCACTTATACAATAGAACGTTATGCACATTTCTTTGTGGTATTGTTCCATAATATCAAAAGTGTGTTCAAGAATACATGTATATGATAATTTTTTAGCACATTACTACAAACATAGATCATTTTTTAAAAAAATTTCGTTCGTGTTAGAAAATTGGCCAAACGAATAACCAGCATATGCTCAATTTACATTTAGTTATTAAAATAAATTTACAATAGTATTCGGAAAAGCAACAGGAATAAACGATAAGCTACAGAAACCTGTCATTAAGGCGTTTTTCCTGCAGTTTAGCTCAAGTAGAATGAGTTTAAAAATATGACCTTTTTTAAAAGAAAGATGTATAGATGCCCCAGAAAGTCTAATGTTTTACGGAACGAAAGTGACACATTTGGTAATGTGATATGCTCTTTACTGCTTTCAGGTTATACAGGGTGATTCAAAAAGAATACCACAACTTTAGGAATTTAAAACTCTGCAACGACAAAAGGCAGAGCTAAGCACTATCTGTCGGCGAATTAAGGGAGCTATAAAGTTTCATTTAGTTGTACATTTGTTCGCCATTTCAGCCAATAAAGTTTTTGGTCCCATTTTCTTCGAAGGTGCTACTGTAACTGGACTACAGTATCTGGAGATGTTAGAGAATTGGCTGTTCCCTCAGCTCGAACAAGAAGCACAACAATTCAAATTTCAGCAGGATAGAGCGCCACCACATCGGCACTTATCTGTCCGTAACTACTGAACGTCAACTACCCGAGGCGATGGATCGGCCGCCAGGCAGCCCGTGACAGAGCACTTCATCACTGGCCTCCAAGAAGCCCTGATCTTACCCCCTGCGATTTTTTCTTATGGGGGTATGTTAAGGATATGGTGTTTCGGCCACCTCTCCCAGCCACCATTGATGATTTGAAACGAGAAATAACAGCAGCTATCCAAACTGTTACGCCTGATATGCTACAGAGGGTGTGGAATGAGTTGGAGTATCGGGTTGATATTGCTCGTGTGTCTGGAGGGGGCCATATTGAACATCTCTGAACTTGTTTTTGAGTGAAAAAAAACCTTTTTAAATACTCTTTGTAATGATGTATAACAGAAGGTTATACACTCCTGGAAATTGAAATAAGAACACCGTGAATTCATTGTCCCAGGAAGGGGAAACTTTATTGACACATTCCTGGGGTCAGATACATCACATGATCACACTGACAGAACCACAGGCACATAGACACAGGCAACAGAGCATGCACAATGTCGGCACTAGTACAGTGTATATCCACCTTTCGCAGCAATGCAGGCTGCTATTCTCCCATGGAGACGATCGTAGAGATGCTGGATGTAGTCCTGTGGAACGGCTCGCCATGCCATTTCCACCTGGCGCCTCAGTTGGACCAGCGTTCGTGCTGGACGTGCAGACCGCGTGAGACGACGCTTCATCCAGTCAAAAACATGCTCAATGGGGGACAGATCCGGAGATCTTGCTGGCCAGGGTAGTTGACTTACACCTTCTAGAGCACGTTGGGTGGCACGGGATACATGCGGACGTGCATTGTCCTGTTGGAACAGCAAGTTCCCTTGCCGGTCTAGGAATGGTAGAACGATGGGTTCGATGACGGTTTGGATGTACCGTGCACTATTCAGTGTCCCCTCGACGATCACCAGTGGTGTACGGCCAGTGTAGGAGATCGCTCCCCACACCATGATGCCGGGTGTTGGCCCTGTGTGCCTCGGTCGTATGCAGTCCTGATTGTGGCGCTCACCTGCACGGCGCCAAACATGCATACGACCATCATTGGCACCAAGGCAGAAGCGACTCTCATCGCTGAAGACGACACGTCTCCATTCGTCCCTCCATTCACGCCTGTCGCGACACCACTGCAGGCGGGCTGCACGATGTTGGGGCGTGAGCGGAAGACGGCCTAACGGTGTGCGGGACCGTGGCCCAGCTTCATGGAGACGGTTGCGAATGGTCCTCGCCGATACCCCAGGAGCAACAGTGTCCCTAATTTGCTGGGAAGTGGCGGTGCGGTCCCCTACGGCACTGCGTAGGATCCTACGGTCTTGGCGTGCATCCGTGCGTCGCTGCGGTCCGGTCCCAGGTCGACGGGCACGTGCACCTTCCGCCGACCACTGGCGACAACATCGATGTACTGTGGAGACCTCACGCCCCACGTGTTGAGCAATTCGGCGGTACGTCCACCCGGCCTCCCGCATGCCCACTATACACCCTCGCTCAAAGTCCGTCAACTGCACATACGGTTCACGTCCACGCTGTCGCGGCATGCTACCAGTGTTAAAGACTGCGATGGAGCTCCGTATGCCACGGCAAACTGGCTGACACTGACGGCGGCGGTGCACAAATGCTGCGCAGCTAGCGCCATTCGACGGCCAACACCGCGGTTCCTGGTGTGTCCGCTGTGCCGTGCGTGTGATCATTGCTTGTACAGCCCTCTCGCAGTGTCCGGAGCAAGTATGGTGGGTCTGACACACCGGTGTCAATGTGTTCTTTTTTCCATTTCCAGGAGTGTATTATGTTTCTTTCATTAAACACACATTTTTAAAGTTGTGGTATTCTTTTTGAATCACCCTGTATTTGGGACTGAAATTGGTCATTGCGGTGATGCAGCCAGAGGATCTTAAGCAAGTACCGATAACCAGTAAGGAGCACCAACGTGACCCGTATATCATGAGATCAGTGCCGTTTCTCATCGGCAATGGACTGATCACCAACAACAAAGAAACATGGAAAAGACACAGGAAGCTACTTGAACCAGCGTTTCACTTCGAGGTACGTTAGTTTTTCGTATCATAGCTTTGAGTTTTTTTCTAATATCCTTTGTTTCCGGAGAAATAAACTGTGAAAAATGTAGCTTTTCTTCTACAGTACACTAATGGGAACTGCGGCCCAACCATCTCTTAGATTCACTCTGTTTCTTATTACGCACTTCTTCTTTGCTCACTCTTTACTGGCTGTCTTCCTCCCTAAAAAAAGTTATAAAATAATTTTTGAGAAGTAACTGAGCTTTTAAAATATGGTTAAAAATTCTCCTCAATATAGATTAAATAAGCATCAATTAATAGAGGTAGCAACTTTGGCACAGAAGCCACACCTCAGAAAACATTTCACTGTGACATTGTCTGAAGATATATTCCCGCGGCAATTCTAGTTACTGGTCGTTAAACTGATATGCAGCAGAAGGCTTTATCGCCTTCTAGAACACTCAACAGATTGTAAACATTTTTTATTAAAATATTTTTACACATCTGTAGGTCTGGGGTCTATTAATCATCGGCAGTTAAAACGTACGGCGAATGATGGGCCCCCTCAGGGAAATGGCAATAAGGGGCAGCAAAGAACAACAGGTGTACTCAGTGTGTATGCCTGGGGGGCCTCATTCAACATTTTGGTGAGTCTATTGCGCCAGCCATTCAGGAAACAGGTTACAACCAACTTCAGATTTTGGCACAAGTTGGAACAAATTATGCCTGTTAGCTGGCCTCCGAAGTCATTCTTGGGTCATTGCAGCGAGTGGCAGAGAAGGTTGAGAAGACCAGCCCTGCACGTAGAATTTGAACAAGGTTCACAATTTGCACCGTTGTCCGCAGAACTGATCGTGGTCCTTTGGCTCTGAGTCAGGTTGAGGGTCTCAACCAAAGATTTCGAATGTTCTGTGGCGCCTTTGGGTTGAGAACTGTACGATTTCCCTAAATAGGTCAGGTTTGCACTACACATCAGAGGTTGCTACTCACGTAGTTGGATGTGTGTGGGTTGCACACAATGGTTTTTGAGATTAGGCGATGCTCCATCCAATCCAGATAGCAAAAGCAGTAGGAAATCCTGAAGTATCAGTGCACGATCGGAAGAAATGCTTCCCACAGGTGAGAGTCTCAAAATTCTAATGGTAAACTGCCGAAACATTCCCAACAAATTGCCGGTGTTTGAAGCGCTCATGAAAAGCAATGAAGCTCACATAATACTAGGTACAGAAAGCTAGTTGAAACCTCGAATTGATTGCAGTGAGGTTTTTGAGGAAAATTTAAGTTATATCGAAACGATTGGCAAATGGGAAATGGGTGTGGTGTATTTGCTGCAGTAGGCAAATAACTCGAATCCACCAAGATATTAATTGAAGCTGCATGTGAGATTGTGTGGCGAGATTCAACAGGCATCCTTAGGTGAATTGACGGTGGCATTAGCCAGTGCACCTGTGCTAGCTGTACCGTATTTAAAAGAGAGTTTGACTTGCAGAGAGACGCCTCCTGTTGAGATGTCCCAGCCATCTCCCTCCAAGGGAACGAGGGACAGAGGAAGCGTATCGGATACGTCTCCGACTCATTATCAGTGCTGGAGAGCAAGTATTTGGTATACAAATTAGAGGTATAGCCGTATTATTTGGATTGGAACAATTCTAATTTTATCATGGGCATTAGCCATTTTACTTAGACACCAACAACTAGGCATTAACATGCGTGCTAGCTAGGCCGCAAAAGCTTGGGGGGGGGGGGGGGGGGGGGAACACCCAGATGGACAGTGCAGATATCAGCTTCCCGTTCTAATGTTCACTATATAAGGCATACGGATAACAACATGGGTAACGCCTTTAGCCGAATGTTTCAAACCAATTCTGAGGATGTGGACATCCTGCAAGACGAGGAAGAAGCGCCATGTGGGGAGACAATCTTTGGAGAGATTCTGGGAGGGTTACCCGAATAACAGGGCTCTGATTCTCGATTATGGAAAGTAAGATAACGCCTTACAGGAGAGATATAGCTGGCAGGGTATTCGCTTGAGAAGGGATTGCTTTCCTTCCGTATTCGCTATGACGAGGAGGATAAGATATGCCTGCCTAGCAGGTACAGACGAAACAGTTAGCAGTTTGTGGATATTTCGGTGTGGATTTCTTAAAAGACATAGACAGGACAAATGAACTAGAATTTCCGTTTGGGCATTTCAATCTAATTTCAGCAGTAAATTTTCCAACTCATGTGTAACAAAATAGTGGGACATTTATCAATAACGTATCTATAGACAGTGCTCAGGCTGAAAGAATTAATGTGTACCATATTGCTGATAGACTATCTGATCATGATACACAGTCAATGGAATAAACAGTACGGCAACTTACAACCCGGAGGCAGGTTCATACAAAGCACTGAGGCTTATTACTGTGCAGAGGATACAGTATTTTAAGAGTAAGGTACTTGGGAAGGTATGGGGTGAGCTATATGTCGAAAGAGAGGCGAATGTTCAAATGGTTCAAATGGCTCTGAGCACTATTGGACTTGACATCTGAGGTCATCAGTCACCTAGAACAAAGAACTACTTAAACCTAACTAACCTAAGGACATCACACACATCCATGCCCGAGGCAGGATTCGAACCTGCGACCGTAGCTGTCGCGCGGTTCCGGGCGGAAGCGCCTAGAACCTCTCGACCACCGCGGCCGGCTGGATGCAAATGTTAAATTCAGTTTATTCCTTAATAAACTTGTGTGATTATCTAAAAGCTGCTTTCCTAAAACAGTATATAAAGGATCCATTAAAAATAGCAAGAAAAAAAAAAACAAGTAAGCCATGAATAACTAAGGGAATGAAATTCTTGTTCTTCCACAACCGCCGTATTCCCCTGATTTGGCCCCTGCGGACTTCTACCTGTCACCTAAACTAAAAGTTTTTACTGAAAGGGAAGCCATTTGACTCGATTGAAGACATCCAAGAAAATACGGAGACCGTCCTTAACACACTACAGGAAAAAAATTTCAGGAATATTTCCTAAAGTGGAAACACCGATGGAATCGGTGTGTTCAGTCAGAAGGGGACTATTTTGAAGGAGATACATCACAGTAGCATATAAGTACCACCATTGTACAATTACAAGTCCATTCTTAAATTTTTCCGATCACACGTGGTATATTATTCAAGAAACATGAAAAGTACAGTAATCTGTGTGCTACATATAGAATACGATTTACATTATAACGTTGTTTGCCATGTTTTGTTAACTTACAGGATTTGACGTGCAATGAAACTTGTTTATATTTTAAGGTTGTTACATTATGAGATAATCGTCCGAGGAACTTACAGCTGAAAATTTCGTTGAAATATCTTTGAATCTAATCTCAAATAGACACTGAAACGAGATCATTGCGAAAATATCCTGCTGTGCTTCACGTTCACATCGATCATCAGACACATCTAAGTCACGAGATGGATTCTGTAATACATTTTTGTACCCCTCAAGAGTGGGAATATTCTTCCAGTTTTCTCCAAAATGTCTGACTAGCAGCCTATGAACATCTCCAAGTTTTCTGTCTCGATTGGTAAACCAATAGAAATGTTCTGATAGTTTATCCCTTCCTGCTTGCTGTGGACTTCCGAAATTGATTACTCTGTTCACATATCTATGTTGTAAGCAAATCGTTCTATGACCACCACTTTGCCTTTCTTCGTTTTCTGAAAAATAATGTGCTTTCATGGTGATAGTTTGAAGTGGAACTGACATGCTGACTTCATATGCCACCTGGATTGTTATTTCCAACCCTGGAATACCTTATCTCTTCCGATCAGTTCCAGAGTTCTATACTTCTTAAAAACATTGTGATACTTAGTTTTATTGATGATGGTACCATTTTTTCTGAGATGTCTTCCTATTAGGCCGAACACTCTATCTGAAGGTAGGAATGAGTGGCCAGTATCTGGAGAGACTATTTCAATGTCTAAAATATTTGTTGGTGTATAGCTAGCCAGGAACTTGTTCAAAATTGTTAGCATATTGAGACTCTTGTTTTGCCTTGCAGATCCATCCACAACCAGGCAGATAATGTTATAGCCCGAGAAATCAATGCTTTGAAGTCACTGAATACGATGGAAGCCATCTCATTCAATGATTCCCTGACTTCTGTCCAGCTATATAATGATACAATAGTGGAGTTTATACACTCACTCGACAAGCCTGAACAACTGGAAGGTTGCAGCACTAAATCCGCCTGGAGTAGTAACCTATTTGGTCTGTTAACTTAGGAAGAACAAGGTTCTTTTTTACAGCCGAAACTCAAGAGGAAACAGTCTGTTGGTTTTATACCCAAGTGCTGGAAGAAATCTTCGGCTTTTTTCGTGTAGCTCCAATTTAATTTTCAGTCTTCACTTGCAATCTCATTTTCCTGCATTGATATCTTATTTCTCAGTTCAGTACGTCTACTATACTCATCCGCACATGGATAAGAAAATCGTATGTGCAGAAAATTTTTCTGTGAAAGACTTGATGGACTTGATCTTGATCGTCTCCTTGTACACTGAACATTCTCCATAGTTTAATGATGATCACGTCTATTGGCAGAGGAAGAAGAGTTTTTTTTTTTTCTTTTTGATAACGCGATTCACAGGTGCACAGACCGGAAATGAAGGTCTTCACTGCTTCCCTAAGTGAGCTAAATTTGATTTTTTTGTTATTTCCTCCTTGTGCTTTAGTAGTACATGATAGTATCTTTCTTGAAGTTTTTGTTTACGTCTATGATCCTATGATTAGTTATTGGTGTCAACACTTCGAGGGAGGTTTCGCTATAGACCTGCAGATTATTACTGCATTGGTTGACAATACTGTGTTTCAGAATGATGGATTTTCCTTTAAGTCCTTCGTTCTTCTTCCTCTGAGGATTGGATGTTCCAGAACGACAATATTTGAGAATGAATGCATGTTGTTTACCATTTGCAAGGATGGAGTAAAATGCGTCTTGGAAGTCTCTGATGTGAGGCATCATTAATGATGTCCATTGATAGGTAACTCTGTGTTCGCATATAGGATACCCTGCGAAGCCTTTAGCGGATTACCTGAACACACAAAACAATGAAACCACTTTAAAAATATTGTGTTGACACATAAGAATAGTAGGTACATTTAACAATAGAAGAAACAGAGACATATAAAAATAGCAGTAAATATGTGTGTTTCTACATTAACATTACTAATCATAAGACTATATTGACAGCACTGAGTCTGGAAATACGTTTGAACTGTTGATGCAAGTTCTGTGTTTTAATATTTATTTTTCTTATATTTCGGTACTAAGTCGTGTCGGCTAGTATAACTTGGACACTGTACATCACATCTCTGATTCGGTTTTCCTCTGGTCGCCGGGTAGCGTTCTTGTACGGCGTCTTCCTCTTTGAAATGTTCGCGACGCAGGCGAGGATGGGACGGAGAGTCGCCGGGGAACGAGAAGGAAGGAAGTTGGTTGCAGAAACCTCCTGTTGTCACGCGCCAGTGACCTTTGTCTTGTCTGATTTGCTCCGAGCGATCTGCTGCAACAAAAAACGGCCTTGATTATGATTATCTGATTCCAGTGCTCCGAAAGGGCCCCTCTTTTCCGCTGTCGGGTCGTGTTGTGTGATCTAGTTTCGAGGCATTAGCGGACTCAGTTTTTACTGCCCTGCCGTATGTGATTCTTACCTAAGTCATGAATTTGTGCTCTCCATTATTTTTAGATTTTGAGCTGACCAGATCTATTAGTATAACGGGTACACTGCCGAAGAACTGTGAAATTTTCTGCGTTGACGCCCTTGGGTGTTGTAAGATGAGATGTCTTACTTGATTCTAGGAGCCTGACTGGGTGGGCAGGCCGTCTTGTATCTGACCGTTATATTACTAACAGAAACAGGATCTCAACCTGGAAGGGAAACTCGAGCTGTTATTTAAGAACTATTACGTTTGTTGATTGCCTAAGTTAATATGCTTGTTTCTGGTTCTCGACAGTGTTTGAATTGTACTGTTCTAGAAATTCTTAGTTTAATCTGTCAATGACCGTCTACCGGGTGTTGTAACTTATTCTGAATTTCTTGTTCAGGCAGTTATCTGCTGAAAGTGTGTTATCATACTAATTGACTAACTGATGTTTCATGGCGTCTTCTTCTCGCATGACGCTTGTTTTACGGGCGCCCTGCTGTTACCTGATGAGTTAGCTACTGTTTCTACAGTCTCTAAGTGCAATTGGCCCCACCTGACAAGGGTGAGCGCACCGGCGATATGATGTTACTGGACTGCATCTGGGATTCGTCACTGCTGTTATCTCGTGTGAAGCATCTCTACGGCAGGCTGACTGCTTTTTGAGTCACGTTTTTTCTTCGCTGGTTCACGTGGGCCTAAATCCTTTCAGAGTTCGTGTATTTTGTCTTTTGGCTTGCATCCCTTTTGGTGCCATGCCCTTTCTGTACCAAGTTTTCCTTACTCAGCCGGGCCATTTACTGACCCTTGTATCGCTTCAATTTGTAAGCTTCCTTAAAGGACCGTGTTATATAATTTGTTCACACCTTTCCCGTTACTTAATTGGTGCTAGTGGCAGTTACATTTGACCTTTTAAAAAGCTTGCATTTGCAGTTCTCTTAAAGTACCATGTAAAATTTTGGTCTGTAATTTACGTCAGTTCTGTTACCTTGGGACATTGAAAATGGTTTAAACACTTTACCTGTACTAAATTTGTGCTATTCATTGTTACAATTGAACGTCAAAAGTCGGCCGGTGTGGCCGTGCGGTTAAAGGCGCTTCAGTCTGGAACCGCGTGACCGCTACGGTCGCAGGTTCGAATCCTGCCTCGGGCGTGGATGTGTCTGATGTCCTTAGGTTAGTTAGGTTTAATTAGTTCTAAGTTCTAGGCGACTGATGACCTCAGAAGTTAAGTCGCATAGTGCTCAGAGCCATTTTTTTGAACGTCAAAACTTTTCCTTAATTGTCAGATTTCTTAAGGATCGTCTTAAATCTTGGATCTGTAGCTCAAAACCATTGTGCTAGCCTGTTATCATTTTGCTGTCATTGTGTTTTACCACGTTTTCTTTTAAATTGTTTAATACGTGTGAATCACTTGGTAAATAAAGAATGCTGTCACAACCTGATTCCCAGATCTTTCACGAACCTGTTAACATATCTCGATGGAGCCCAAGTACGAATTTTTAAGCAGTGAATTTCTCACCTCTTCCTCTGCGCCCCTTTATCCAACAGTTCAACCCACGATATCAGACTTTATCACCAGAACATCAGAAGCAATCAGTATGATTAAGACTTTGCCCATCTTTCAGTCAGTAAAGCAGCCTATAATACTACTGTGCATGGCCCTGTATCTCGAAAATTCTTCGCCTAACGGTAGTTAAAACTGTTATCAGATTCCTCCCTATATACTGTTAGATTATTTATGACATCAAAATTATTTCCAACAACTGATAATTACATCGAATGCACGCAAAAAATTGGAGCGGCGCAGGCTACAATCTATCGTTACCTCTGTCTCTTTTCAGTGTTCCTTTTCCACTTTTCAGGTTGCCGGATTGCCTTCCTGGTTTTTCCTTCTGTAGCTGTTGAAACATTTTCTGCCATTTCACTCACTTAACAATTAATTATTTGTAGGAATATAATAAAGACGCTTAACATGTTAACACGTTAATTATCAGGCATGGTAACTCCTATGTGTGATTTTGGAGGTCCTATAATCGTTAACAGTCCTATGATTGGTTCACATTGGTTTATTCAGCAAATACTGGATTTGATACCAAGCTGTTGAGTAGGTGTCAATTTTTGAAGTGAACTGTGGATTCAATGTGTAATTTATCATACTTATGTCCATTTCTAAATCAAATGGACTTCACTAATGAAAAGAGTGGAAAGCTCCCTCTCGGAATACATTGGTAATTAAATTTAGACTGGGATGGCAGATGTCCAGGTTTGATATTAGGCTACTCGTAGTAAAAACACCAGTCCACAAAACTTTAATCAACTGGAAGTAGCACCAACTTCCTTCACTGAAATTAATACAGATATAAAAATCCCAAACAACAAACGCTCATTTGGGGTTGATGGAATTTCAAACAGAATTCTGAAAAGTTGTTAGAGCTTAATAAGTATTGCCCTTAATGGTGTATGAAATACATCACTGGCACCGGGTATCGTTCTAGAGAGGTAACAATATGCAATTATTAAACTAATTCAAAAGAAGGGTGACAAGACAGGCGAAACAATTATCGTCCAGTTTCCTCACTGGCATCTTATTACAGAGTACTCGCATGCTTAAGAGGAAACAATTTGCTGAGCATATTACACTTTGGATTCCAGAAAAGACGCAAACAAAGTGGGAAGAGTCCGCTGGGTGCCTTAATTTTGCTTGCAACACAGCAAAGCACAGGACCAGAACTCCAAACATATGTTCGCATTTCCTGTTCGCTCATCACCTTCCAACCTGTGGGTCGATCAATGACCTCATTCCTGCAGATATTGATCCTAAGGTCAATAAGAAGAATTAATAACCCCGAAGAAGTTACATCACACTTGCACATGGGGGGTGGGGAGTCAGCGCAACCTAGCAAGGGTAGGCGACCCACCTTGCTACGACTGCGGGATCGAGTCTGCTCGAAGAACTTCTGGGACCAAAGCGAGATGGACAGAAGATCACTTCTAAGATGTTGCCACGATTTCAGGGACTTTAGAAAGTAGACCAAATCCCCTCGCCAGTCGGTTTTCTGATCCAAGACCTATCCACCAATAATTTAATGTTTACTCCTATCAGCCAGTGGGTACCAAGATGCAGGAATCTTCTCATAATATGCTGTTCTAGCTTCAGGGCGAAGGTTTGTTCCGAGTGCATGCGACATCCATAGCAATCAGTTATCGATAGTACCTTCCCTGAATATGGCGCTGCCCCTTTACTGGGTGTCTGGAGGGCGCCCGCCAGCAAGAGGGTGTGTGTACAGCATCGAACAGGGACATTAGGGTATGTGCGGCATGCAGAAAGGAAGTGATTGGCTTACTACAGTTTCGAGTGTTAAACGTCTGGTTTTACCTAGGGTGGGTTAGCCAAACATTGCGCGAAGATGGTGGTCTAGCCTATGGACATTTATTGTAGACATTTCGCTGGTTGGAGCTAAAATGTCAGGTACTCGAATGATGGAGGAAGTGAGTCTGCTTGAGGAAACCGCTGCAAATCTATATTGTGGACTTAATGGTGAGCAGCTTCTCTGTAGTGGATAACACAATGGTGTCCAAAATTAAAGCAACAGATGGAAATTTTGCAAGGTTGCGTTTGTTTTCCCACAAAACAATATAAACAGACAACACTAAAGTAGGTACAATATACAGAACACAAAACTTAAATAAGTACAACATGCATAACGGGATTGTAAATACGTTCTTCGTTTCTTCCAACTTAACTGATTTGCACACACATTCCGACATCTGGTTACTGTGAACAGTATGGGATGTGACCGCCTATTGAAGCAACACAGGCCTCACAAGGATGGAAAATATTGTGATATATATCATCAATCTTATGATGAGGCAATAACACCCGTTCTTGCTGAAGACCTACTTGCAAGTACTGGAGAATGGTTGGCGGGTGCTGACGTGATGCACCCCATCTCCATAGTAGCTCCCAGACATACTCTGTGGGATTCATATCAGGAGAGCGACCAGGCCACGCCATGTGTGCAATATCTTCCGTAACCAAGAAAACATCAGCTGCCTGTGGTCCATGTTGTGGAGCATTATCGACCATAAGTACGAAGACTGGGCCTACGGGTCCTCGCAACAACCGCACATTATGTCCCAAGATCTTGTCACGGTAGCTGATAGCAGTTAAACTTGTCGATTCATCCATACAATTTCACGAAGACTAGTTTGGTTGGTCAACATAATCCCTGCTCCCACCATTAGAGATCCTCCTCGATATCGGTCTCTTTCCAACGGTTTTGAGTCTCAATATAGTGTTCCACGTTCCCTTCAGGTGGAAATCCTTCGAGAATCGCTCTTCAGGCCAAATCGATGTTCAACTATGGAAAAAACCATTGGCCCACTCTTTGACCATCCAGTTGGCATGATGACGACTCACTGTAGACTTTCTCTTCTGTGAAATCACGTCAGAGGTACACGTACAGCGGGTCTTTGACAACAAAGGCTACTCGGCCGAAGCCTTCTGAACGCCGTTTGCCTCGATGTAACTAATGCACTGAACGCTGCGCTGTCAGATGCCTGTTGCTGTGCTGTACTAATACACTACCTGTCGTGCCGTTATAGCCGAATTACGGCCCTTACTGACGTTTTACATGGGCGGCCCTGAGATGGTCTTCGGGAAACAGTTACGGTCTCTATAAACTATCGCCACACCTGAGAAACAACAGAACGATTCAGATTAAGCCATCTAGCCACATCAGTTTGAGACTGTCTTGCTTCCATTCTTCCTATGACCCTGCACCACAGAGAGCCGAGTAAGTGTCTCCATTGTGCCGTACGGCACCGTCTGTGACAGTGTACACAGCGAATGTGGGGCGAGAATACCTGTCAAACACTAACTAGTTTGATAGGTGCCCTGGCGTCATCATTGGCGTGGTTTTCCGTTAACCACAATGCCGTGCAGAACATTATAGTCGTTCAGAACACTATAGTCCAGACATCTGTTGACAGTGTCTATGATTACATCGTGTACTGGTCACAGGATGGGGAATTAGCGGTTTGCTGCTTTAATTTTGGACACTAGTGTAATTTTGAACTTAACTGACGGGTGATTCACTGCGTTATGAATCGTTTCATATCTACCTGGTGTCTGCCTTCATTCCTCGGATATTCTTTTGTGAGCGAAGGTGCTGGACACATATTCGCGACTTGTGGTGAACATGGATTGTAATTGGGATTTTGATTTTACTTACCACGTTGATGGGTAACGGAGCATGGGTGGCTTTGTACGCAAGACCGTGTTTAGTGTTAAAACTTATGAGTATGTATCTTGTGGGACGTATTACTCCATGCTTGTTAGCCTTGTTTTATTTATTGTTGTTCTTCATTTTATTACAATTACGGCGTTGTCGGCCAGTGATACCTTCAGTACAGATGCGCACCAAGCTCAGGCTCTTCCGAGAATCGGTGATATGCTGCAAGTAATGAGGTAAATGGGAAGATGCACTACATTAGTAGTGTGCGGTAATAGTTTAAAATTTCGGTCTGACATGGGGGCTTGCTAGCGCAGTCCGTGCAGTTGCAGTGACCACTGGGTCTGGATGACGTTGTGATCGGCGCATCTGCTTAGTAAGCACGAGACCCAGGCTCGAATTCCGATCTGTCACAAATTTTAAACTTGATCTGTTGATAAAAAATCATTGCTCAATGCCAGCTAATGTCTTCAAATTCTTTGTGTTTTATTTCGAATAGTGTTTAATTCTGCTTATGAATGTATGTTGCAGGACTGATTAGACATTATATTACAATACTTTACTTTGAATACAAGAGTGGACGTGGAAAGTGGCCTCATGGTATGGTATAGTCGGGCTTTTTGCTTTCATCAGATCAGTTTTGCTATCATGAATTCCTTGGACACCTGTGGGAAAGGTACCTATTTTTGAAGGACAGTTGCCTAACAGATTCTAGAAAATCGGTATTGCTTGTTATTAGCTCTTTGCCTGTCTGGCCACCTATGTGGTAATTATATTGTGATTTGCTTGTTTGCCATTTCTACCAACCGACTTTGCTGCTTCTTTCAGTATTTTTGTTCTGCAGCTGCTGTAGTTCACTTGCTTGTAACCCCCTGACATTAAGAGTTTTCCTTGCTTTGCCGTTTTAGATCTGAATTGTATGTGATTACAGCCAAGGCTTTTAAATTTGTAATTAATTTTCCCTATGATTCATATATTCTGCGCAGTCTCCAACTTCATGCCTCTTTTACTGGCCATTGCGCAATATGGCTCACTGTGTTTCTAAGCCAGATAACCTGACCGACTGCAAGTAGTGGGATAAAGCTGGTAAGAGCACACTTTAGAAATCAAATTGATATCAAAGCAACTAAATAATTCCACCCCCACATCCTGATGACATCATGGGTGTTCCAAAAAGGCCAGGTGGCCCTGAATATGAGTGCACATTTACTTTCCAACCTCCACTCTGGGAAATACGCACCCCTTCCAGGTATCCCCACCACCTCCCACCCATCAATACGCACCTTTGAAGGAGTCTCTGGCCCACTTTCTTTGCCACACTCTCCCTCTGAGCAATTCCCAGTCTTCCTTATCCTGGGAATCCTGCACCACCTTTGATAATTAATTAACTAATGAATTAAATTAGCCTCATATCACGACTTTGTTATTCGTTTATCACCTCCAACTCCAGCAAACTGATTGACTAACTAATTAAACTGATATACTTTTGTATGGGGGGGGGGGGCATCTGGGATTCGAACCTGCGATGGTACAGTTTGCAAACCCTGCTCTTCCCCCTTCCAGGTGTTTTCCATGCCTCATATTGGCAGCTACTGGCTGAGAGGACTCCAAATTCTCGGTACTGGCCGAGGTTGCAATGACCTACAAGCATGCTGAAGCAGTGTTGGGAACTGCCATTGTACCACTCATCAATTTATATGATAATGAAGACATCCAACCTGCCCCAACTCACAGAAGTGTACCATGCGTTTCAAACTGCATGGTGTTGTTCAGTACTGGACTCCAACACACGCAACACCCATTGAATTGTGGGTTATTCCAGCAATTGTGCAAGGAAAGTCTGGATATGAAGATACTGCTAGCTTTCTGTGCGCTACAGCTACTTACTCCACATACAGTTTAACTGCCAGTGGATCAAAGTGCTTGAATATTGGAATAGAAGTAGAAGCAGGCAGTGACTGCTGTGTGGTGATAGGGATCAAATATGCAAGTAAGTGTGTTAAAAAGAAACAGTTTCTCGAAAAATACTGTAAATAATGAACTAATGGCTTTTTATAGTAGATGTAATGCATTCTTTTTACCACTGCCGAAGTGCAAATAACATACCTGTTATCGCAAATCATGTGTTATTTCTTACTTAATAACCCTCTCATTATAATGTAGCTCATTCACTAAGATGATTGCACTTTCGTGGCTACAAATATTATTATGTTTGTGTCCACTATAAAAGCCCTTGCACGACAATACTTGCTGTAGTCGCCATCATGACAGGGCGAATGTAACATCAGCGTAAAAGAGAATTTGCTGCAAGCAAGTGGCCTTGTGATGGTGTGGAAGAATAGAATACTGGGTTTGCCTGATTGGAACATTGTACTTTAAGCCAAAGGACAGAAAGGGTGTTGTGGTAGTACCATAGCTAGCAAGTAAGGTCACAGGATATTGAACCTGGCACAGGTGGGAGACAGAGGGTGAGGACAAAGCAGAAAGGTATAGATTCGTTCAACCTAACAGGACAATAGCTACGAAAATTTCAGCACAAACTAAAAATTGTAAGTGCAGCAGATCATTTCACTAAACCCACAGATAGACGGATCTGCTTCCATTTCCTTTGTTGTTATTTAATATTTCTGCCCCGTGTTGTTAGGAGTGGACTGGGAGTGGCACATTTCGCCACTCATCACCCAAGTGACTACATAAAACACCCAGGAGAAGGGTGCATACATAAAATACAGGGATGAAAGATGAGGTTTACACTTGAGAAGAGCAGCAGTGCGAGTGAAAATTTACAACAAGAAGAGGTAGTTTCACAAGGCACGTTTGCATAAAATCCACATATAATTAAAATGATACTCGCTGCAGGCGCAGCACACAATACCGGCAGCACAAAGAGCACAACTAAAAACGTTGTTCACAGCAATGAGAGCGACATGGGACAATGGCACTGACTACACACTGCACTGATGTTACATACATAGCAACCACCAAAATGCAACAGTGTAACTGGATTAATATTGGAAGTACCTTTGAAGGGAGAGTAGGTGAGATGAGTAGGGACAGTTGGAAGATAGCAGCAGAGTGGGGGCGGGAGGTGGTGCGAGGACGGAGCTAGTAGCACACCAAGGGGCAGGAGACAGGGAGGGTGGGGTGCGAGCAGTCCAGGAGGGAGCGCAAGGACTGGGAAAGAAGAAGTGATAAGGACAGGGGTAGGTGGAAGGGAAAACCAGAGGGGGAGGCGAATGAGAGGGAGTTCAAAGGATAAGGGGGAAGGGTAGAGAAGGTCCAGAGTTGGAAGAAAGGATAAATCCTAGGGCAAAGTACATTGTCAAGGATGGGGAGACGTTGGAAGTTCATTTGGGAGAGAAGGGGGAGGGGGAGGAAATGGACAGAGGGTGAGACACATCAGTAAAGGCACTGCTGCAGGTGGGGAGTAGAGAGGAAGGGAGACACCAGGAGGGTGAGGGGGACTAAGGCGGCGGTTTGTGTAGAGGGTGTGGACGTGTTCAAGGAGGAGGAGGAGATGTGGGAAGGGGACGAGGTCATAGAGAATCCTCATGGGGGATGTGAGATGGGCACAGAAAGCTAGACAGAATGTATGGCGTTCCAGGATTTGGAGGGCTTTATCGAATTTATGAGGGGCAAATATCCAGTTGACACACATAAAAAAGGATGAGTTGGATCAAGAATTTATAGGTATAAAGCATTGTGGAAGGGTGCAATGCCCATGTCAGACCGGACAGGATTTTCATGGTGTGGAGTCTACAGTGGGTTTAGTGTTGGATTATATGGAGACTGGGAGACTGGGAGTCTAGGTGAGGTGATGGTCAAGGGTGAGGTCAGTATATTTCAGGGTGGGGGTAAGTTGCGTAGAGCTGTCATGGATAGTGTGGTAGATATCATGGAGCTGTAAGGAGGAGGTGGTACATCCAATAATTATTGCCTGGGTTTTATAAGGATTGATGCAAAGGAACCAATGGTTGCATAAAATGGTAAAGTGGTTGAGTTGGGTTTGGAGGGATCGCTGGGATCATTGAAGGGTAGGATAGAGGCCAAGGAAGGCGATGTCATCAATATATTGAAGTGGATGGACAAGTGGGGGTGGTTTGGGCACATTAGTGGTGTAAAGGGATACAGGAGAGGAGAAAGGATGGAGCCCTGGGGCAAAATTGTAGTATACAGGAATTGGTATTATGAATGGTGACATAGGAAGGACAGCGGCAGATTAAAGAGGCAAGATGCCAAACGAGGTTGATATGAAGATGTGGTCATAGGCGTTCTGGAAGTCAAGGGAAACAAAAATAGCACAGTGATGCGGGTTAAGTGGGAGGGAGAGGAGATGGGAAAGGTTAGGGAGCTGGTCATCAGCAGACAAGGAGGGCTGGAAACAACACTGGGTAAGAGGGAAGAAGTGGTGTTGAGTTAGGTGGTGTTGGATACTGCAGGAAAAAATGATCTTGAAGAACTTACTGAACATGAGGGTGAGGCATATGGGGCGATAGGAGGAGGTGTTGGAAGGATGTTTGCTAGATTTAAGGAACAAAAGAATGCGGAAAGTCTTCCACAGGTCAGGGTAAAAGCCAGCAGAGAGGATCGTGTTGTACATGGTGACAAGGGTGTTGAGGGAGGAGTGAGGGCGTTTCTTGAGGTGGCATCAGGGTACAGAGAGTAATAAGAGTTAGGGTCATTGAGTATGGAGAAGACTTTAGAGAGTAGGTACGCAAAATGGTTAGCATAACTGAGGTAGTCGGTGAAGGGGTGGTTGTCATGGAGGAGTAGGCAATGTGGGTCAGAATGTCTAACGATAAGGCTATAGAAGGCAGACCAGTATTTGGAGGAATTGAGTTTTGTGCATGTATGGCGCCAGTTGCTGCGTTTCTTTCATACAAGAAGGTTTTGAACACAGCTTTGCAATTACTGGTGGTGAAGGAGTGTGTATCGGTCACAAGTGAGAATTAAGAAACTGAAGTCACGCCAGGGTTCTTGGAGAAGGAGTATGGCCTTTGGAGGAAGGATAGAACGGTGGGGTGGATAAGTTTGGTGGGAACAAGGGCCACATTAGTGTCAGAGATGTTCTTCTGGAGGAAGGATGAGGCTTGAGCAATGTCATCAGAATGATGGAAGAGCAGGAGATGACTTCAGATCTGGGTATCGATGGATTCCCGGTAGGCATTCCAGTCGGGATAGAGTATCCATGAACTGCTTTCTGAGGGGCGACAGGGCGGGGAGCTGGGGTAGGGCGAGGGGCAAAGGAGCTAGTGAGGACAACTGGGAGGTGTTCACTGTCAATGGGATTGAGAAGTACCATGGTATTTCATAGCTGCCGCCGCGTCCGCGCCAGTGGTTCGGCGAAAGTTCGTGTGGCCCGGGGATCCGTACCTGACGTCACGCTCAGCGCGTTCTGTGATTGGCGGCGCGCACCTGGAGCGCGTCACGCGGCAGCGGAAGCGGTTCGTCATGGTCAAACCATGACGCAGAGCCCACCGCGCCTTGCCGCTGACGCCATTTCCATGGCAACCACGCCGCTGACGCGCGGTTTTGACACGCGGCAGCCCTAGTGGGAACCGGCCTTTACGTGACAGCGGGAGCAGCGAGGAGGAGGGCTAGTTGTAAACTGGCGGGTTTCCCAGCAGGAAACACTGTCAACATGGCCACTTCGGGAGTGCAGTCATAACAAAAGAAGGGTACGGGCCAAACACTTTCCCTTGCGCCCAAAGCTAATGGCCGGCCGCACCAATGCGACCCTCCATGGGGGTGATGACCTGAGATGGCCGAGCGGTCCACCGTGCGGAAATCCATCTGCTGGCAATGCACCACACGCATGTGACCGTGACAAGATGGCCGTGGTGAAACGACAAAAGACAGGGGATAAAGGGCCGTGGAGCCTTTTGACAGGTACTGTCCAGAGAAACTTGCAGACGTCAACGACGCCTATCGACATTTCCTGATGGATGCCCACTGTCAAGTGACAGTAAATCATGGTTCGATGTTCTCTGGTCGCTAAGGGTGGCACAAAGCCCAGGAATATCAACCTGGCGTGTCAAACAAGGATACCGCACGAATTTGACAACACAAACATGGAACCAAATCGAGATGAACGTGACACGGGCCACCAAGAGAAACTTCATGAGAGGGCAGAGACAGCGGGATTGCACGCAACAGATGGACAAAAATCCCTACTGACAGCTGCGGCGACGAACCCCCCCCCCCCCCCTCCCTCTATATTGTGCCTCGGAACAGTGGACCTACTGAGTGTGTCAGTGAACATTGATTATACGGTTCTTAGTTCAATGCATATATGTGTGTTTCTGTCAGAGAAACTTTGACTCGTGTGTTTTGCAGGGGTTCGATTTATTGGTGTTTATTATACTGACTCTTGTATTTTGCAGGTGTTCTATTTTTTTTTTTTAGACTTTTACTCTTGTATTTTGCAGGTGTTTTATTTGTTGGTGTTTTTTTTAGACGTTGACTATTGCACTTTCAGAGCTGTTTTATTGATCAATGTTTGTTCTTGTGTAATGTATTAGATTTGTGATATTTTGTTTCGTAAATTCATTCCTGTGGTATTGCTTCGTTTATCAGTCTGATAGCTATTCATTCTCATTGGACTGTGATCGATTTGCCTTTGCATGGGGCGTATTTATAGTGAGGAACCCTATAAGGGTAACAATCAGATAATTAATTGTAGTTTCAGTATAATGACACAGTGATCATTGTTTGCTAACTAACTGAAATATAGTAGAGTGATTAAATTAGTGCCACAAAGTTATTTTAATTCTACAAATTATTAGTTTTATAAGATATAGAATTTTTTTGCGATAACCACTTTATAAAACATGTTTTTTTCTCTTACCATATTTTTTGCTTTTGCAGATTGTGCATTGTAATGTTCTGCTTTATAATACTGATGTTATTTTCATGTTCTTTTTTAATTGCAGTGGCACTTTTGTTATTTTCATAAATTTTACTTGTTAATAAACACTTATAAATTTTCCTGTGATCAGTTGGCTCTTGCAATTAGAAAATACTGGTGAACTCCATAAGGGAAACAACCAGGAATTGTTTTCATATTAATGACACAGGAACAATTGTTTTTACTTGCTGACCGAATTAGGTCTACACTATCTTTTAAATAGGTGTCACAGATTGTTTTTTTTCTCATGGTAGATTATAAAGATGTGTTGAATATATCTGGTGACCTTTTGCCTTATCTTTACATTTTTGGTTTAAGTTGGTTGTGAGAAGCCTGCTTGAGAATGTCATAGCATGGCCAGAAAATTCCCTGCACAGTCTTTTCCCGGAGCGTTGGGGCCATGAAAGGTCCTTGTTGGATTCCTTTCATGTTAATTTCTGAAATCTGTTGTCATTAACGGCATAGATTCCTCTTCTAAATTTACTGTGGCGTTTCTGACTATCTGGGAGGAGACTGAGTAGTTGAACGTGTTACTTTTTCACATAAACAAGAATGATCTGTCACACAACTACACTTTAAAACAGTTTATATGTAATTCATGTCACACAGTCTCATACGGAACCTACATCCGCTTTCTTTTATATACTGTATATGATAAGATACTGTACTTCCCCTTCCCTTCTGTGTGAGAGGATGAATGAGCAAATGTATTTCTAGTTGCTTGCACGAGGGTAACAGACAAGCCTGTCTGCTAGAGAACAGTAGGACCATCGTCGGAACAGGTAGCTACGCTTTCTAAAAGCAGAGAGGTTTCTATTCTTAGTATGGTCCTGTCTGTCCCTTGTCATGTTGGTATAGGAAGCTGGCCCTCTGGCCACTTCCGTTTGTATTTGTGAGCCTCATGAAGGGACCACGGCAGTCTGTCCGCGGCGAGCGTCTAAAGTGGTAAGACCTCTGGCTAAGCGCGTGTCTGCTAAGTCCGTAGGACAACGGATTTCTTCAGCCTAAATGAAAATTTAATCGCCTTTATTTCAGGTTTAGCTCTAAAACATCTAATGTTATCTTAGATTGCAACGCAGTGTATTTCGAGTGTGAAGTTCAGAATATCTTCCAGTAGTTGCTTTGTAACTACTTTGTGAGTAAAGTGGACCCACCTGTTGATTAGTAACTCTAACTAAGATCATTAATCTTAAATGTGAATGTGCGTGAGATTATAACGTCTCGTCCTGACAATATTTTTCAATACAACAACTTTTATTTATGTTCAACCCACGTGGGCTGTACTTTGTGAGACCAGTACCACGTGTTTATACAATTGTTTGACCCATCAGGTTAATAGTAAGACGATAGTAATCAGTTCGAGGTTTTTCGTTTGTAAATTGGTTTTCGATCTAAATTATTTTAATTATCAAAATTATTGTGGAGTTACACTCTTTGTATAAACCAAGTTGAACACGTGAAGCATGTGGTGTAATCATAAAAGTAGCCCTCAGCTATTCTTTTCGGGAAGATTTCACAGAGACTTAGTATGAATTTAGTATACCAGTGTGTGGTAATTACATGACGGACAGGATTGCGCTACGAACGTAACTTCTTTGGGTGAAAATTGAATCGGTTGGTTGTGGTTAATTTCCTCTTGCATATGTTTCAACGTTCTTCGTGTGTTATTTTATGAATGCAGTGTTGTATGCAGTCTCCCAATCTTGGCTCCATATTTGATGTGTTCCGTAAGATCACAAACTCACATTTTCACAGTCGTAAATAAGGTAACAACTTAGTTATGACTCGAGTTTAATATGCAGAAATTTCAATGATCAATATTAAAATAAATTTCCAAATATAAACTGATTTATTTCTTTTTATTTAAATTCTCATATATACATCACCAGTTGTCGTATGACTATTAAAAGATTATAATTAATGTTAGTCTGGTTGGGAAATTGGTGAGCTAGACTGGATACCTGGTGAAACAGTTGCTCAGTAATGCAAGGTTAACTTCCCCAGACAACTCACAGTTTTGAACCCTCTTTTATTGTCTATCAGCACCGCTTTCATAGCAAATTAAAGCAACAACATTACAACAGTTTCTTGGACATCTACCACCCTGTTATTGATAATATCTTTTAAAGCTGATCCACAAGCTCGTAGCTCTGTCTAGATGGATTTAAACATACTCAGTAAGCGGTCGGTGATGTGTCCGCACTACGTAAACGACCTCTACAGGTGGAAGTGGTTCAACTTTTGTACGCTAGAGGACCTAACTTTACATTCGTCTTTAGCTCTTAATCGGTAAAACATGCTATTTGGAATTAACGAATATCAAGACATAAATCCTTTTAAAGCTAAATCATTCCGATACTTTTGATGTAATGTATTTTACAGTTTTTATAACCTTTGCTCGCTGACTTTTCTGAAGATATCATTGAGCCCATAGCCATTTAAAGCTGTCTTATTTGTATTTCTTATCCTTCGATGTTACGTCTCTACCGCACAATGCAAGTTTCGTAGTCTGTCCGTACTTATACTCTGCTGGCGAACACAGTAATGCTTCGCAATCACTAAAAACGACTGGGAGAGGTATATACATCTTAAACTCCTTCCCGTCTCCTGCCTCCCTGACAATATCCTCCTCTACCTCTCTTTGTCCATCTCTTGTTACCCTCCACCGGTTTCTGTGCATGTGTTCTTCCAGCCTCTCTCCTCCATCCTATCTATGTCTCTTTCATCCCCTTTGTTAATTCAAACGAAATATTAATTGGGAATTGAAGTAGCTTAAATGTATGGGAAAATCATCTGGGGTCATTGGTATGTGGGGTATGAGGGAGCCCATTCCAGCTGCTGGATCTGTGAGGATACTAACTTGAAAGACAGTTTTGTGAATAGATCTGTGAATGGGTAGAATTACACAGTTTCAGATTCTGTAGCGGTATTCTAATCATAAGTCAGTAAGCCATAAATACAGTTTTCCAGGTTTCTGTAAAACCGATAGCGAGGAAGAAAACAAAACAGCACATTGCTATACATAATATTTTTATTTGAAAATATGTGTAACGAGGAAGAATATATATGGGAGAAACAATCTGTACTGTGATTTATATGCCCTCCTATCGTAGCTGAAGCTAACTGCAAGAAAGAGATCGAAATCACACATTTTCACAGCACAGTATTTTCTTTCTCACAGTCGATTCTAACAAAAAATCCACATTGCAGTTTTAAAAAAAATATGTAGCCTGTGTCTGCCTGAATGTTCATTACAGTTTTGCTCAGAAATTTTAATGAAACCGCTCAAGAACTCTAACACATATTTGCAAATTTCCAATTTGGTTACAACATTTCCTCTTTGCGTACTACACATAGACTTTTAAATATACTTTTGTATTACGTATGTTAGCTTACGTTCCTCCAAATGTTCTTCAGACTATCGTGAAGAAAATTTAAGTAAATCGGTAAAGTATTTTTCGAGATTTTTAGTAACATAACCAACGACGTGTCTTCGTAAAGTAGCATGGATATATGTATGCTTTGGAGCCCTTCTTAAGGAAAATTCAAACACTATAAAGCCACAAACTGTGCAGGTCATTACAGGAGGACCTATAGCAACAAGAATAATTTTTAGAACAGACGCTAAAACAATGGCTATTCACTTTTCTCTGCAACAGTCGTGGTGTGACTACAGAAGTATGGGACCTACTTGGATATTAATTTTAATATTTATTTCTACTTCTCTCAGGTATATAAATACGTTGGGAGTAATGAAAAGTAGTTTCAGAATGAAGAGCTAATCATTTTATAACAATAGATGCAAAAGTAAAATTATCGCGTTTCATCAGCAAAGAAACATGTGACAGAAGATTAGAACTGCAAGATCTATCACATTAACTAGGTTTATAAGCAATTAAAAAGACCTCTCCACTCTCCCACAAATCACAACAGATCAGGAACTCACAAAAATTTTCACATGACGTTAGCAAACCAGAATGCCTGAAGATAGTGTCGTGGACAGTGGGAAAAAATCTTAAAATAAGTGACTATAATCACATACATTTTGTTTTCATTCGTAATGTTTAAAAGTGTAGATAATTAAGATGGGTTCCAAACTTCAAAAAGGCTTACCGGATTCAACATTACAACTTTCGTTGTCCACCTACAAGGGATCTTGCGTAGATAAGATGGCACAAAAAACCATAGCAGCAATCCAGAAGCGTCAAGTTCGGGAATTGCCATCATATGGTCAACTCCTGGAGGACCAGTCGTGGAAAAACGGTATGCAACATTAAGAAAAGTCAACACAGAAAACCATGGAGGAAATGAACCGGTGCTGAAGAGAGTGACAGACGACAGTAAATACACGCCACCAAACAGAAATACAAAGAACTTCTGAAGCATAAGAACGAACAACGGTAGATAGGATTCATAAATGAACACCTTCACTATAACTTCTGGGAATCAGCGTATAAACTGGTGACAGACAAGATAAGATTGCCTATGGGTGTGTCCATAATGATAAAAGGAGACAATACTATGAGTAGTTAATTAGGTGTAGGTTCTAGCGCAGTTCTTGTAAGTTAGTTCACCTGCTCGTTCACTAACTCACAAAAACGTACCTGGAACCTACACTAAGTACTACTACAGTCCGATTTTTCAGGGATCCTGTGATTCGATAGTTGAAGCAGCAGCCGCCATAACGCAACCAAAACATTGCCATATATTTTGTGTGACTGGACACCAGTGACGGTTCTGGCGGCGGCGCGACTACACCCATGCTTATAAATTAAGGATAATGCTCATACATGGTGAAGCAACGCTCTGGTGGGCGGTTTACAGGTTTAAATCACCTCGGGGTATGACCATGCGGTGCATTTGACTTGTGGTGGTCGCACGGTGGCGCTGCCAGCAGTCCACATAAGCAGAGTTGTGTTGGTGCATGTCAGAGTACGATGCAGAAAGTAAGTGTGCAGACGTTTTCAGAGGTGTTAATGGTGACTGTGTTGAGAATGGCTCAAAGAACACATATTGATGACGTAAGGGGGGTAGAATACTAGGACGGCTGGAGGCTGGTCAAACACAGCATGTCGTAGCACGGGCCCTCCGTGTGCCGCAAAGTGTGATCTCAAGATTATGGCAACGATTCCAGCAGACAGGATTCGTATCCAGGCGCTACAGTACGGGACGTCCACAGTGTACAACACCACAAGAAGACCGACATCTCACCATCAACGCCCGCAGACGGTCACCGAATACTGCAGGTAGCCTTGCTTGGGACCTTACCGCAGCCACTGGAACAGTTGTCTCCAGACACAGTCTACAGACGACTGGACAGACATGGTTTATTCACCCGCAGACCTGCAGGGTGCATTCCACTCACCCCTGGTCACAGGAGAGCCCGAAAAGCCTGATATCAAGAACACAGTAAACGGTTATTGGGACAGTGGTTCCAGGTTATGTTCATCCAGGTATAGTCTGAACAGTGATTCTCCCCGGGTTTTCATCTGGCGTGAACCAGGAACTAGATACCAGCCCCTTAACGTCCTCGAAAGGGACCTGTAGGGAGGTCGTGGTTTGATGGTGTGGGGCGGGATTATGATTGATGCACGTACACCCCTGCATGTCTTTGACAGAGGAAGTGTAGCAGGTCAGGTGTATCGGGACGTCATTTTGCACCAGTATGTCCGCCTTATCAGGGGTGCAGTGGGTCCCACCTTCCTCCTGATGGATGATAATGCACAGCCCCACTGCGCTGCCATCGTGGAGGTGTACCTTAAAACAGAAGATATCAGGCGAATGGACGACAATTTTTTTTTTTGAGTCATCAGTCTTCTGATTGGTTTGATGTGGCCCACCATAAATTCCTCTCCTGTGCCAACCTCTTCATCTCGGAGTAGCACTTGCAACCTACGTCCTCAATTATTTGCTTTATGTATTCCAATATTTGTCTTCCTCTATAGTTTTTGCCCTCCACAGCTCTTCTGGTACCATGGAAGTCATCCCCCCATGTCTTAACAGATCCTACCATTCTGTCCTTTCTCCTTCTCAGCCGCGCGGGATTAGCCGAGCGGTCTGAGGCGCTGCAGTCATGAACTGTGCGGCTGGTCCCGACGGAGGTTCGAGTCCTCCCTCGGGCATGGGTGTGTGTGTTTGTCCTTAGGATACTTTAGGTTATGTAGTGGGTAAGCTTAGGGACTGATGACCTTAGCGTTTAAGTCCCATAAGATATCACACACATTTGGACATTTTTCTCCTTCTCAGTGTTTTTCACATATTGCTTTCCTCTCCGAATCTGCGCAGAGCCTCCCATACCTTTCAAAATTTGTCTGTAGCACATCTGAAATTCTTCGATTCTCTTCTGTTCCGATTTTCCCACAATCTGTTTCTCTTCCATACAATGTTGTGCTCCAGACATACATTCTCAGAAATTTCTTCTTCAAATGAAGGCCTATTTTTGATACTAGTAGACTTCTCTCTTGCTTTTGATGTCCTTATTTGTCCGTCCGTCATTGGTTATTTTGCTGCCTAGGTAATTGAATTCCTTAACTTCGTCTACATCAATTGTGATACTAAGTTTCTCCTTGTAATCATTTCTGCTACTTTCATTACTTTCGTCTATCTTCGATTTACTCTCAGTCAATATTCTATACTCATTAGCCCTCATTTCATTCAGATCATGTAATTCTTCTTCATTTTCACTCAGGGTAGCAATGTAATCAGCAAATACTATTATTGATATCTCTTCATTTAGAATTTTAATTCCACTCCTGACCTTTTTTTATTTCCATCATTGCTTCTGCGAAGTACACTTTGAACAGTAGAGGCGAAGGACTACAGCTCTCTCTTACTCTCTTTTTAGTCCGAGTACTTCGTTCTTGGTCGTCCGTTCTTATTATTCCCTCTTAGCTTTTGCATATGTTGTATGTTACCCGTCTTTCCCGGTAGCTTATCCTATTACTCTCAGAATTTCGAACATTTTGCACTATTTGACGTTGTCTAACCCTTTTTCCAGTTCGACGAATTCTGTGAATGTGTCTTGGTTTTGCTTTAGTCTTGCTTCCATTATCGTCTGTCTAATACCTTTACCTTCCATAAAGCCAAACTTATTCTTAGCTAACATTTCGTAAATTTTCTTTTCCATCCTCCTGTACATTATTCTTGTCAGAAACTTGGATCCATGAGCTGTTAAGCTGATTGTGCGATAATTCCCGCACTTGCCAGCTCTTGCAGTGTCCGGAATTATGTGGATGACTATTTTTCCGAAAGTCAGATGGTATGACACCAGACTCATGCATTCTACACACCAACGTGGATAGTCGTTTCGTTGCCACTTCCCCCAATGATTTTAGAAATTCTGATGGAATGTTATCTATCTCTTTTCCCTTATTTGATCTCAGGTACTTCAAAGCACTCTGAGATTTTAATTCTAATACTGGATCCACTCTCTCTTCCAAATCGACTCCTGTTTTTTCTTCTATCAGATCAGACAAATCATCTCCCTAGTAGAGCCCTTCAATATACTCTTTCCACCTATCCGTCCTCTCCTCTGCATTTAACAGCGGAATTCCCGTTTCACTCCCAATGTTACCACCCTTGCTTTTAATTTCACCGAAGGATAGTTTGGCTTTCATATATGCTCAGTCAGCCCTTCCGACAATCATTTCTTTTTCGATTTCTTCACATTTTTCCTGCAGCCATCTCGTCTTCGCTTCCCTGCAGTTGCTGTTTATTTCATTCCTCAGCGGCTTCTATTTCTGTATTCCTGATTTTCCCTCAACATTTTTGTACTTCCTTCTTTCATCGACTAACTGAAGTATTTCATCTGTTACCCATTGTTTCTATGCAATTACCTTCTTTGTACCTATGTTCTTCTTTCCAACTTCTATGATTGCCCGTTTTTGAGATGTCCATTCGTATTTAACTGTACTGCCTACTGATCTATTCGTCACTGTTTTATCTATAGCTCTAGAGAACTGCAAACGTGTCATTCCTTAGTACTTCTACATCTCACTTCTTTGTGTGTTGATTCTTCGTGACTAATCTCTTAACCTTCAGTCTACTCTTCATCACTAATACGTTTGCTCCTGGGTACGCCTTACAATGCAGTATCTGGTTTCGGAGTCTGTCTGACCTTGATGTTCTCTAACTTATATCTTCCCGTACCACCCGACCTTTACCAAATATATCTCCTCCTCTTTTGATTTTTGAACAGAGTTCTAGCTATTACTAGCTGAAGTTTATTACAGATTTAATTAGTCTATCAGCTCTCTCATTCCTTGTCCCAAGCTTATATTCTCCTGTAACTTTTTCTTCTGCTCTTTTCCCAACAACTGCGTTCCATTCCTCCATGACTTTTAGATTTTCATAACCCTTTAGTTACTGTATTACCCTTTTAGTATCCTCAGATACTTTCTCTGTATCTTCATCTTCAGCTTGCGACGTCGGCATGTATACCTGAACTATCGTTGTCGGTGCTGGTTTGCTGTCGATTCTGATAAGAACAACCCTATCATTTAACTGTTCACAATAACACACCCTCTCTGCCCTAACTTCCTATTCATACTTAATCCTACTCCAGTTATACCATTTTCTGATGCTGTTGATATTACCCTATACTCATCTGATCAGAAATCCTGGTCTTCTTTTCAGTTCACTTCACTGACCCATATTCTATCTAGATTGAGCCTTTGCGTTTCCCTTTTCAGATTTTCGAGTTTCCCTACTACATGTCCTGTGGATACACATTAGGTGTCTTTAATACAGTGGTTTCCATTGCCTTCTGCATCCTCGTTCCGTTGATCATTGCTCATTGCTCATTCTTCCGTCTTTACAGGCTGTTTCCCACACCAGGGACAACAGACTGCCCACTCCTCCGTCCAATTTGACAACTCCGTTGGCTGAATAAGGGTGAAGTCTTATGCCCGAATGCTAATTGTTAATCAAAATTTAAGCGGTGGCGGTCTCTAACCCAGGAGCGAAGACGTTTTCATTGCTAACAAAAGACTCTACCCCTAGACCAAGGGCTTTATTTTGTGATAATGCTGCAAGAGCATACATTAATACTTAATTATTCTTGTTTCTATGTCAAGTGACTAAAGGTACACTGCCCAGCAGGCTAACCTTGGGTGTTTCAAATAACATCGTTTAATGAAACTTAATACCATGTGATCAGTTAATATTACTGTCTTTCTCCCCTAAAGACTGCCCGCTCCTCCGTCCAATTTGAAAACTCCGTTGGCTGCATAAGGGTGACGTCTTATGCCCGAATGCTATTTGTTAATCAAAATTTAAGCGGGGCGGTCTCTAGGCCAGGAGCCAAGACGTTTTCATTGATAACCAAAGGCTCTACCCATAGACCAAGGGTGTTATTTATTGATAATGCTGCAAGAGCATGCATTAATACTTAATTATTCTTGTTTCTATGTCAAGTGACTGAAGGTACACTGCCCAGCAGGCTAACCTTGAGTGTTTCAAATAACATCGTTTCAGGAAACTTAATACCATGTGATCAGTTAATATTACAGTCTTTCTCCCCAACAAGTACCTTCAAGCGTTTGAAAACGGCATATCATTGTCAAAGCCTCCTCTTCGGCTACACAATGATTAGGTTCTTTTGCTTTAAGGATCACATTGGCAAAAGACGTGGTGTGATGCCCACTCACACGTTCCTCTTCTGTTTTAAGGAAAATTTCAACACTAATCCCATATCCACATGCATCAGTTGCCGTAAAAACTTGTTTGCAAAAATTGGGTTTGTATTATATTTTGCTACTGGCTAATTCCGTTTCCAAGCACTGGAAGGATTCCACATATTCTTCGATCCATACCCTTTCAACGTATTTCTTTAGTAGATTATGTAAGCACTGAGGTCAATTACAAAAAAAAAAAAAAAAAAAAAAAAAAAATATCAAGTTTCGATAGCTCTAAGAGTGTCTTCATCAGAATGGTGGTAAAAGTTACATGAATTCACATGACAACTTTTACATTTTCAGCAAAAGTGCTATCGCCAAATGACACGTATTTGTGCCATGAATCAACAATGTAGGTCATAATGACATGTATTTGTGCCATAAATTAAAGAATGTAGGTCATAATAAAAAAGACAGACAGTTATCACTGAATAATACAATCATAGCTACAAGCGGCGACACAAGATAACTGTTATAGCCGGCTAAGACCGTCAGCCGGCCGATGTGGCCGAACGGTTCTAGGCGCTTCAGTGTGGAACCGCTCGACCGCTACGGTCGCAGGTTCGAATCCTGCCTCGGGCATGGATGTGTGTGATGTCCTTAGGTCAGTTAGGTTTAAGTAGTTCTAAGTTGTAGGGGACTGATGACCTCAGATGTTAAGTCCCATAGTGCTCAGAGCCATTTGAACCATTTAAGACCGTCACATACACAGTGCAAGAGATATCAAACTAGACACATTTAACTCGACCATTCTGATGAAGATATTCTCAGAGCTATAGAAATCTGGCTAACGTATTTTTTAAAAATTGTGTGCAACTGGTTGTCTGACTTAAATTTTATATAATTGCATACACGGTCGCTGAGCGCAGAGTCACAAAATGTTTAGAATATTAAGCACTGAGTATTGAACTTTTGGTTCTAAACAAGTTTGCAGTAAAAACCGGATAAACTGAATATATCTCTTAAATGCTTATAATTCTTAAGAGCTGAGGCATTGTCGTATGGCTGCTAATTTATCTTCCTCTGGCCTAATAGTATGCCATAAGAATTTTATTTCTGTTTTGATAAAAACTGTCTTGCTCAGCATCCAATTGGCAGTAGTGTTCCCAAGGGAGAGTCTTCCTCTGAACAAGCCTGGAAAGGCCCAATGGGACCGACGGACCACAGTGTAATCCTTGGCCAATAGACATAACTGGATACAGATATGGAAGGGCATGTGGTCAGCACGCCGCTCTCCTGTCCGTTTCAGTTTTCGTGTTTATAGCCACTACTTCTCAATCGAGGAGCTCCTCAATTGGTCTCACTTTGGCTCAGTGCATCGCACTTGCAAACAGTACTCCGCAGACCCAGACAGTCACAGACCCAAGTGCTAGCCAAGCCCGAGAGTGCTTAACTTCCGTAATTTGATGCGGAACGGTGTTACCACTGTGTCAAAGCCGTTGGAAAAGGGGGAGTAGCTACAAGAATATCTTCACATTGACAGCCAACTGTTCCATTAGTTCAGTAACCAAATTCTGTTTCATAACCCTAACAAAAGCACATATAGCGATGTTGAGCACAAATGGCGCCACACAAAACTGGTATCATATACCACTGTGCGCAAATGCACTGTATTTCCTATACACTGGAGCCAGTCATAAATTCCGCTATCCGTATATTAATTCCAACGAGGAAGAAATTTAGGACCATGAAACCTTAGAAGCAACTGATCCACTAGCACTGAGCAATCACTTTCTCCATATATTGTATCACTCAGGCTTCTTGCACCCAAAGCTGAGCATTCACTTCCATCACAGTTGGAAACAACTGAAAGTGGATTTATGTACACACTCCTGTTTTGCTCAATGACTCTTCAAAGTAGTATCCTATTAATTCCCTCTTAACTGCTTCTCTGACTCTTCAAGGTAACATCCTATCTAATACCGTCTTAACTGCTTCTCTTTGGAACGATATATATTTTCGCTCATGTCTTTATAGTTCATCGACGGTCAAAGTCCTTAACCTGCATTGGAGATTCCGAAAACAATTTCTTGTATGTCATAATACCTTCCCTTAATCCTCTTCCTGGCTATGAGACAAAGCTTAAATTTTCTCTACTGTAACCTTCATTTCTTCTAAAGTATTTTTTTCTTTTCACTTCTCGGAAAGTTTTAGTGCTTCTCTGGTCTTCTACATTCTCATCCTGGAGTTACCCCTTTCAAACTTTTTAAAAATTAAATCACTATCTCTTGACATTCTGCACACAGCTTTTCAACTTCAAAATCTAGAGAGCATTATAACTCATTCAAGAAAGCTACTCCTATTAACAATTTTTCACTTAATTGGCTACAATAAAAAAAATATGCTCTTTATTCTTCCCACACAGCACCGTAGATAACAATAATTCATTCTAAATGGCTCTAGGAACTTTCCTGGTTGAATCTAAAATTACCAAACCTTATTAGGCAAAACTGAAAAATTTTCTGTCTCTGGGACAGATTCATAGAACTCTTCAGGCAAAGCAGATACCGGTGAACCACTAAACCATAACCATTAGCACCTACTAAATGGTTGGTAATTACAGGATTTGCATAATTCACAACATATTCATTATCATCCTCCTATTCCAAAATATTCTTGATTATTTCCTTTCTACCAAAATCAGAAGCATTCCTTGATTCATTATTATTAGTAATGATGGGTAAACATCAATCAAATATGCCAACCTATCGTGAAGCCTTGGATTGCATACGTTTTGCCGGCCGCGGTGGCCGTGCGGTTCCAGGCGCTTCAGTCCGGAACCGCGTGCCTGCTGCGGTCGCAGGTTCTAATCCTGCCTCGGGCATGGAAGTGTGTGATGTGCTTAGGTTAGTCAGGTTTAAGAAGTAATAAGTTCTAGGGGATTTATGACCTAAAATGTTAAGTCCCATAGTGCTCAGAGCCATTTTTATTTATTTATTTATTTATTTTGCATACGTTTTATGTGTGATGCCACACCTCTTGTGCGTCCAACTCTGACGCTCCATATCATCAATTGAAATGATAATTAAATCAAGACCCTACACTGTCGACAGGCGTCGATATACACTCCTGGAAATTGAAATAAGAACACCGTGAATTCATTGTCGCAGGAAGGGGAAACTTTATTGACACATTCCTGGGGTCAGATACATCACATGATCACACTGACAGAACCACAGGCACATAGACACAGGCAACAGAGCATGCACAATGTCGGCACTAGTACAGTGTATATCCACCTTTCGCAGCAATGCAGGCTGCTATTCTCCCATGGAGACGATCGTAGAGATGCTGGATGTAGTCCTGTGGAACGGCTCGCCATGCCATTTCCACCTGGCGCCTCAGTTGGACCAGCGTTCGTGCTGGACGTGCAGACCGCGTGAGACGACGCTTCATCCAGTCAAAAACATGCTCAATGGGGAACAGATCCGGAGATCTTGCTGGCCAGGGTAGTTGACTTACACCTTCTAGAGCACGTTGGGTGGCACGGGATACATGCGGACGTGCATTGTCCTGTTGGAACAGCAAGTTCCCTTGCCGGTCTAGGAATGGTAGAACGATGGGTTCGATGACGGTTTGGATGTACCGTGCACTATTCAGTGTCCCCTCGACGATCACCAGTGGTGTACGGCCAGTGTAGGAGATCGCTCCCCACACCATGATGCCGGGTGTTGGCCCTGTGTGCCTCGGTCGTATGCAGTGCTGATTGTGGCGCTCACCTGCACGGCGCCAAACACGCATACGACCATCATTGGCACCAAGGCAGAAGCGACTCTCATCGCTGAAGACGACACGTCTCCATTCGTCCCTCCATTCACGCCTGTCGCGACACCACTGGAGGCGGGCTGCACGATGTTGGGGCGTGAGCGGAAGACGGCCTAACGGTGTGCGGGACCGTAGCCCAGCTTCATGGACACGGTTGCGAATGGTCCTCGCCGATACCCCAGGAGCAAAAGTGTCCCTAATTTGCTGGGAAGTGGCAGTGCGGTCCCCTACGGCACTGCGTAGGATCCTACGGTCTCGGCGTGAATCCGTGCGTCGCTGCGGTCCGGTCCCAGGTCGACGGGCACGTGCACCTTCCGCCGACCACTGGCGACAACATCGATGTACTGTGGAGACCTCACGCCCCACGTGTTGAGCAATTCGGCGGTACGTCCACCCGGCCTCCCGCATGCCCACTATACGCCCTCGCTCAAAGTCCGTCAACTGCACATACGGTTTACGTCCACGCTGTCGCGGCATGCTACCAGTGTTAAAGACTGCGATGGAGCTCCGTATGCCACGGCAAACTGGCTGACACTGACGGCGGCGGTGCACAAATGCTGCGCAGCTAGCGCCATTCGACGGCCAACACCGCGGTTCCTGGTGTGTCCGCTGTGCCGTGCGTGTGATCATTGCTTGTACAGCCCTCTCGCAGTGTCCGGAGCAAGTATGGTGGGTCTGACACACCGGTGTCAATGTGTTCTTTTTTCCATTTCCAGGAGTGTACATCAACGGGGACAGTTGAAAAAGTGTGCCCCAACCGGGACTCGAATCTGGGATCTCCTGCTTACATGGCAGACGATCTGTCCATCTGAGCCACCGAGGGCACTGAGGATAGTGCGACTGCAGGGATTTATCTGTTGCACGCTCCCTGTGAGACCCACATTCCCAAGTTGATGTCCACACACTACATTCGTAGTGCCCTGCCCATTACACTCATTACTAACGGCAGACAATCTTACCGAGTCCTGTAAGAGTTCGAGCAATACGTGTGCATCCACACAGAAGAAGAAGGTCAAGGCCGGTTAGCCTTAACTATTTGAAGATGGTATCTGTTCTTTTGGACATGTCCGAAACAACATATATCATCTTCATATATCATTAATTATCCTCTCAGAAACTTTTTTTATATTCATTACCATCTTCCTCTCCAAAAACAAACTCCCTTATATTATCCTTATGACTTATAGGCACGTCATTATTACTAACTTCATGCACATTCAGCACATTCTTATCAACACCACACTCCTTTTCACGTTCTTCTCACAGTTGTTCTTCATTTTCAGGAGACCATATGCTCCAAACGCCCTTACTGAAATTACTTGTACTCACCACGTTTTCCTTTAAATTTTCGTAAAAAATAATTCTTCTGTTACCGGTTCTTTGAATAAATCAGAAAGGTCATAAATACCGTCTGAAACCCGTTTTCCCTTTAATAGCTAATGTGGATGAGTTTTGCTGCATGTACTGCGAGTGGAATAGTCTAAAGGACTGTACTACCGCCCCCAGCAAGTTATGACGCGGCTGCATTATACCGTATTCCACTACTTCGCCATCCCCAGTTACGGCCTCCAACCCGCGCGATATTTGAGTTTCACTCACAGGCTGTGTATGACTTCGTGGGATCTCAGATACATGTGTCGTCTCTAGTCGATCTAGCACTGGGAAATTCCTTAGTTCAGCTCGATGTTGTGTGCAGAATTGTCAGTCAAATAGCGATGCAGATAGTTGCCAGCGACGTCGGCGGACCCTATAGATGCGCCATGTATGCGCAGTCAGCATGTTTGCCTGCTAGACAACTCCCACGATGGCTGCCAATCTCGTAGGCGGCTGTCCTGCACCTGTAGACGTTCTATCCTTCGAAGATAACGCAGATAGTCTTCGTGTCACCCGGTACTACTAGCAAAGCTTCCTGTGCGTCACAAGGCCGCTGTAAATTACAACTGAATGACTTTACCTCCATACCCACCCCTATTAATTTTACCTTTACCCATCAACATTCACAGAAAGAAACCAAAGAGGCATATTGATATCCTCCATTAAAATATCTCTAAGTCATCCTGGGTAGAACAGAATTTCTGCAAAAGCTTTTCCCGTAATGCCTTTACAGATTTACAGGAATTTGTGACACCGGTTTTCCACATGTTATCTTCTCGGAAGTATTTGATAATGAAGAATATTTGCTCACTTATGTACCATGATTTTGGTAAAACATTGTCAAAACTTTGAATGGTTGCTTTTGGCTGCACCTGTACCTTAGGAACAAAGTAATGAAGTTTTATACATATCGTTAATGACAATATGCTTATCCAGAAGTTGAACTATCCATTACTTTACGAGAGAGTTTACTAGTTTCCTCAGAAAGATCTGAAATTTGCTGCTCTACCCTTCCAGTATGAGCTACCTGTGCGCCCTGAAACGAATCCCAGGTCTGACATTCTAAGTTTGCGAGTAATTTCCAACATTGCTCCCTTAATCACTATTGCGTTTTTTCCGATATTTTAGTATGCAAAGTTATTAATCCCCAACAGCCTGCCGTTGAGCAACTTATTCAGATATAATTAATTGTTGAAATTAATCACATTCCTTCGAATGCGTATTTAAATCTTTCGACACTACAGATGTGAAATCAGTAAGCAATTATCCGCATTCATCACGAACAACTTTTATCTGTCTCTGTAGTTCCTCGCCTATTTTTGAATACTTAGACTCTCATTCTCTTTTGATTTCTTTAGAGTTTCAACAAAACTTTTATCTAATCCGATGTTTCAATCAGCCGTTTCACCACATTTTCCAACTCGGTTTTTTCAGACTCTTTTACAGATTCCACTTTGAATTCTGCACTTGAATTTACAGTTGCAATATTACTGTTCACAATAGTTACTTTGGTGCTCAGTGCACATAGTTATGGCATAAGCTGATGATTTCCATCCCCTGCAAGCATCTTTTCAGAAAACGTTTGTTGTTCTGGCTCGTCCAGAATCATAGCACTTTCAACATGACAATGGTCTGGATCATCTGACCATTGACACTGTTGTCCACGACTCAATTACTTACTTCTTAACTTGCATCCTGGGTTCAGGTACATACATTGAGGTGACAAAAGTCATGGCACAGCGATATGCAAGAATGCAGACGACAGTAGTATCGGGTAGACAAGGCACTGCCCTCAGTGCATTGGCTGTCGTTTGTACTCAGATGATTCATATGAAAAGATTTTCGACATGATTATGACCACACATATGGAATTAGCAGACTGAATGCGAATGGTAGATGGAGCTAGACGCATGGGACATTCCATTTCAGAAATTGTTGGAGAATTCAATACTTCGAGATCCACGAGTGTGCCGGGAATACAAAATTTCTTAGAGCAGCGGCATTTGCACACAGTTGTCAGTGGTAACAGGCAAGCAACACTGCGTGAAATAACCGGAGAAATCAATGTGGGAAAGTATCCGTTGGGACACTGAGGTGAAATTTGGCGTTAATTGGCTATGGCAGCAGACGACTGACGCGAGTGCCTTTACTAACAGCACTACTATAGGACAGTGCGACAATATTTGCGTTAACGGTGTGTGGCAGCGGGCGACCAATGGTAGTGCCTTTGCTAACAACACGCAGCACGACATCACCTGCAGCACCTCTCCTGGGCTCGTGACTATATCAGTTAGATCCTAGACGACTGGTAAACCGTGACCTGGTCAGATGAGTCCCGTTTCCAGATGGTAAGAGCTAATGGACCCAAGTTGTCAACAAAGGATTATGCAAGCTGATGTTGGCTCTATAGTGATGTGAGCTGTATTTACGTGGAATGTACTGGGTTCTTTGGTCCCTCTGAACAGATCATTGACTGAAAACGGTCATGTTCGGCTACTTGGAGACCATTTTCGGCCATTCATGGACTTCGTGTTTCCAAATAACGATTGAATTTTTACGGATGATAGTGTGTCATATCAGTGGGCCACAACTGTTCGCTGTTGGTTTGAAGAACATTCCGGACAGTTCGAGCGAATGGTTTGGCCACCCAGATCGCCCAACATGAGTCCTATCGAATATTTATGGGGCATAATCGAGAGATCAGTTTGTGCACAAAATCATGCACCGGCAACACGTTCGCAATTATGCAACGCTATAGAGGCAGCATGGCTCAATGTTTCTGCAAAGGAGTCCATGCCATGTTGAGCTGATACACTACGCCGTGCAAAATGAAGTCCAATACGATACTGGGAGGTATCCCATGACTTCTGTGACCTCAGTCTATACACTCTACATTTTATTGTTTGCCGCACCCTCTAAAATACCATCAAGCGGCTCTTGGTTACTTTTAATGTTGCTCAAACTATCGGAGAAATCCCCCGACTCATCAGGAGATGGAAATCTATCCTTGTCTGCTTGCTCAGTCATTTTGTCACTCATTACTAAGACGCTTCTCAGCAAACAAAGCAATTTTCGATCAGTTTACTTTCTGTTGCGGCGACTGATGGCGAAGCGCACAAACGACGTCCTGGTCGTTATAGTTGATGTGCATAGCTCTTCGCACTCGACGTACCTCATGACTTGGATAAAGATTCCGTGCACTGGCTTGCACTGCGGAGTCCATTGTTTGTCGTCACTAATTCCCAATCACTAATAATTACATTTTGTTTTTATTTCTAAACAATCTTTTTCGTACTTGCTCCTCTCCCACAAAAGACCTTCCATTAACGTTTCAAATTGTTGTGTAAAATGAAGGTGAAGGGAGGAGAAAGGAAATGGGAGAGAAGTAGCTGTTGACGCCAGGTGTATCTGGACTTAACGCGGAATCAGCGCGGACGAGCCAAAACAGGATCCTAACCTGGTATCTTCTGCTTACTAGATTAGCTGCGTTAACCACTGCACCACCCAGACACAATGTTTATCGCTATTGCACTGACTATCCGGAAACGCCTCCCGGCCGTTCCACATTCTCACCCAGTGCTACCTATCCACAGTTCCGGTCTATGGCCTCCATGCTCGCTACTTTGAGATTCCCGCAGGATGTCGAGCAATATTGTGCATCCGCACTGAAGAGGTAGTTTTATAAGCTATTGAGGCGAATGAAAGAACAGACAACACGCATTCCTGTAACTTTTCTAATTCCATTTGCATTCATCGTCTCCTTAAGTATGTTGCTAATAATTTACAATTTTCCAGCGCCTTTGAGGCCAGATGGAGAACATTTCCAGGCAACAGCACAATACTGGAACTGTTTCAGTGCCGATTATACCGTTCTGTCAACAAATGTTGACTAAATAGGAAAATAGATATCAAAAGCTGGACAGACACTAGGAATAGTAAATTGTTGGTGTTACTGCTGACCTCTATGCATTTTGGAACGGTGGCTGCTTGCAGAAGCTATAATTAACCCCATCTGACTATCACAATATCTGGAAGAATTCTATTACATCAACGAAACCTAAACGTAAATTTGTCAGAAAGGTTTCGGTAGGATGTCTGTGGCCAGTTATTTGAGTGCATAGGTGCCATTGTCGTCATTAACCAGGGCGAGCAGCTTACCAACGGCCATCTCTCATTTGGAAGATGTCACGAGTACCAGAAAACCCCGATATTTTACTATCCTGTCAACTGCCACTCAAGGACAGCCTTGCTTTTCTGCTGCCGTAGGTACACACTGAAAGTGTTTACAGGTTATCCTATTAACTTCAGGTGACCTAGGAACTAGGATTATGTATCACCCACATATAAACAGGTCAGAAAGGCAGTAAATCGTAAAATATAATTGGGAGACATATTTTCCTTATAATATCAACAGTTACACTTCAAGGAATTGATTGTTACAGTTGAGTTTGGCAACTCTCGTTTAAGAGGAGAGCACACGAAAATCCAAGACTGATAATACCTGACTGACTCTACTCAATTTATTTATTTGTATGATTCCATTATCAGAGAATCTCTTGATTTATAATTGCAAAATATTTCGGGTTAAGTTATAGAGAACGCCTTCCCTTACGCACCTTTTATGATACTGCCGTCAATCATTTTAAATATAATCCTATTCACGTGTCAATTACTCACTACACAGAGTAACTTTACGCGAGTTAACCAATTGTTCAGCACCAGACGTGTACCTCATGCGCTTTGGAATTTAAATAGATAACAGTGAAAAAATGTATGTAATTAATCGGGCCCTAAATAGAAACTTCACTGCTACTCTGGTCTTTCAATGATGATTCTGAAATACAGTATAGACCGTCTGCTAATTTTAACACTGAAGTAATGATCAGAATTCATCACTTCTAATGTGCAACCAGTGGACCAGCTGCGTAATTAAACCCTGCGGTCACTACATTAGCAACACTCTCAATTGCAAATCCATGCGCCGAAATCACTTAACCATCGTGCTGAGACAGTGTAATGACTCGAGAACATGGTCCTATCGTCGTTCTAAAGGTCGTCGCAGTTGCAAATGATGCTTGCAAACACATTCAAAGTCACTTCTTACACGTACATAATACTTGTGTCTAATTAATGCAGAGTAACAAGTCGCTACTCGGGTGCTGTTTCAGACAGTCGGAAAAGTGTCCGAAAAGCGATAGTACTTCGAAATTACCGACTTAAATCGGAAATAAACATTTTTGCAGTGTGTTCATTTTCGTGTCCTACATGTACGGCAGCGGACTAGCATTGTTTCGGGCAGAACTGCCCCCACCCCTCTCCTCCACAAAATATATATTTCCGTGCTCGTGAGTCACATTATATGAGATGTACTCGCTTTTGAAAATGAATGAAAGCCTGCAAAATTTAAAAGAGGAATTTAACTCATTAGGTACTGTCCCGTACATTTTTCGCGATGTTCTCAGTTTTCTGGCGCAAATGCCACATCCATATACCTTCCGACTACGTTACTGTCGCACCTTCCCTCTCTTGGCAACTCACTGCCAGCTTAATGTCCAGGCGTCAGCCTGTCTAGTGTCGTTTCAAGTTATTATTATTGTTGTTATTATTAACAAAAAGTTAATTGTTGCATTTAATGCAAGTGATAAAAAACACAGAGGAGGAGATACTAAGACACTAATACGTACCGTACATGGGACACTACAGTATGTCACTGAGAGGGTTCTGAGAAAAATATGCGCGTCTAACAGGCAATTATGGCATGATGAGTGGCGAGCTGTTACATTCACAACAGAGTATCTGGATGAGCGTTGAGTGGCTGGAAAATTGCCGTGAAGTGGCCAGGGCAAGTGACAGAGCGGGCGTTGGGCAGGTTACCTGTGTGATTGCAGAGAGCTGAGAACAGGTGTCGGGGAGTGGCCTGGCTGGCTGCGTGCTACGGAAAGTGAAAGAATATGTCCAGAAACCGACCATGTTTGAAACTGAAACTTACAATACTCACTGATAACACGAAACCTCCTTCTACACTACTGGCGATTAAAATTGCTACACCAAGAAGAAATGCAGATGATAAACGGGCATTCATTGAACAAATATATTGTACTAGAACTGACATGTGATTACAGTTTCACGCAATTTGGGTGCATAGATCCTGAGAAATCAGTACCCATAACAACCACCTCTGGCCGTAATAACGGCCTTGATACGCCTGGGCATTGAGTCAAACAGAGCTTGGATGGCGTGTAATGGTGCAGCTGCCCATGCAGCTTCAACACGATACCACAGTTCATCAAGAGTAGTGACCGGCGTATTGTGACCAGCCAGTTGCTCGGCCACCATTGACCAGATGTTTCCAATTGGTGAGAGATCTGGAGATTGTGCTGGCCAGGGCAGCTGTCGAACATTTTCTGTATACAGAAAGGCCCGTACAAAGTGCCGTGAATGCGAACAAGAGGTGACCCAGACGTGTAACCAGTGGCATCCGATACCATCACGCCGGGTGATACGCCAGTATGGCGATGACGAATACACGCGTCCAATGTGCGTTCACCGCGATGTCGCCAAACACGGATGCGACCATCATGATACTGTAAACAGAACCTGGATTCATCCGAAAAAAAATGCCGTTTTGCCATTTCTGCATCCAGGTTCGTCGTTGAGTACACCATCACAGGCGCTCCTGTCTGTGATGCAGCGTCAAGGGTAGCCGCAGCCATGGTCTCCGAGCTGGTAGTCCATGCTGCTGCGAACGTCATCGAACTGTTCATGCAGATGGTTGTAATCTTGCAAACGTCGCCATGTGTTGACTCAGGGATCGAGACGTGGCTGCACGATCCGTTGCAGCCATGCGGATAAGATGCCTGTCATCTCGACTGCTAGTGATACGAGGCCGTTGGGATCCATCACGGCGTTCCGTATTACCCTCCTGAACCCACCGATTCGATATTCTGCTAACAGTCTTTGGATCTCGACCAGCGCGAGCAGAAATGTCGCGATACGATAAACCGCAATCACGATAGGCTACAATCCGACCTTTATCAAAGTCGGAAACGTGATAGTACACATTTCTCCTCCATATGCGAGGCATCACAACAACGTTTCACCAGGCAACGCCGGTCAACTGCTGTTTGCGTATGAGAAATCAGTTGAAAACTTTCCTTATGTGAAACTTGTGTGAATGCTCTAAAAAGCTAATCATTTGCATATCATAGCATCTTCTTCCTGTCGGTTAAATTTCGCGTCTGTAGCTTGTCATCTTCGTGGTGTAGCAATTTTAATGTGTAAGTAGGCTGTTTAGGTTTTCATGTTGGTAACATCACACAGCGCTCTATATGAAAATCACTGACTATGCCGTGTGCAGTCTGTGGCTGGTTTGAATTGTTGGAATATTCGCCATTGTAGTGTTGGGCAGCTGGCTGTTAACAGCGCTTAGCGTTGTGCAGTTGGAGGTGAGCCGCCAGCAGTGGTGGATGTGGGGAGAGAGATGGCAGAATTTTAAGAGCGGACGATCTGGACGTGTGTCCGCCGCAAAGGGTAAATTTGTAAGACTGGATGTCATGAACTGATACATATATATTATGACTTCTGAACACTATTAAGGTAAATACATTGTTTGTTCTCTATGAAAATCTTTCATTTGCTGACTATGCCTATCAGTAGTTAATGCCTTCAGTAGTTAGAATCTTTTATTCAGCTTGCAGTATTGGCGCACGCTGTATTGCAGTAGTTTGAGTAACTAAGATTTTTGTGAGGAAAGTGATTCATGAAAGGTATAGATTGTTGTTAGTCAGGGCCATTCTTTTGTAGGGATTTTTGGAAGTCAGATTGCGTTGCTCTAAAAATATTATGTGTCAGTTTAAGCACAGTCATTTATAATTTTTCTAAGGGGACGTTTCAAATCGCCAGTAGTGTAGACATGTTACGGAAATACTAAAGACAGCGTTGAACTCTAGATAATGAGAAGAGTTCACTAAAATTATTACCGTTACCGAAGTTATTAACATTTTTAATCGAAAATTGTTTCTAGAATCTACAACAGATGTTGCAGAGACACGATATATGTTTATGACACGCAGCTGGAGACTAATGATGTTTCAATTATTGTTAAGAAATACGTTAAATGCTATAAGTAACTAACTCAGTCGTTCGTAAAATAACGACAAAATAAAGCAACATGTGTACTAATAGAATCATCATCAGTGATTTGTCCTATTATCCAATTATCCTGATGTTATTTAATAAAAATTTTCATAACGTAATGTTTGCTAGTTCGTGAACCGAACAATGTGTGACTGCAGCACCAAGCTAAACAAAATCATCAACTTGACGAGGTCCCTGTAATTCCGTTTACGATGCATAACATTTAAGTAAAGAAGTAAATTTAGAAATGTATAAAAGTCGAAAATGTAATGTCGGACAGCAAGTCAGGTAAAAGCAAATTTCATATTCGTTTGTAATGTGTAAATGTTATATGTAATTTTATGAATGGTTGTAAAGTGTGTACCAGTCTGGGACTCAAATATGTTTCGATGTGGGTGTAGACTCATAGCAGGACTATCTGTACGCGAATAACTTTTCACCCAAGGTTTCTTACGTCATTGTATTGAGCACTGGGTGAACTTGATGAACTTCGGGGTTTTCATACAGTTCAAGTGACTGAATGCACGGCTTCGAGCTTTTAGCTTACATTCTCCGCTATCTGTGGACGCTCTGTTTGTTTTGCAAAGCCAGTCACTTGATTTCATTTTTCTGTATTGCTTCCAAAACAATATATGTGAGGCCAACGCTCGGAATAAAATTTGTGTTTGATCCGAATAAATTATATTGATCAATAGTAAGAACTTTGCTGTACATACTTTATTATCCTACGAGGTCATGTTTTCAGATTTTTTTCCCTTAAAATTCTCAATTCATTTTGTAATCTGTTTAATTCACTTATATGCGATCGTTAAATTTACGTGCCTCATGATAGATCCAGGCTTCTGTAAGGATTAAAGGAACACTATGTGACTTAAAACCTCCTTCAGGTGTTCCATATACCAAGTTCAGGATATGTGCTTGTGATCTTCTTGTTAGGTAGCAACTACATGATCTCAACTATATTCTGCAAAATCCCGCTGATATTGCACACTACATGTCATTTCTACTAAAAAATTTTGTGTTTTATGTGTCAGTCAATTGTTGGAATTCAAGAGAACACGGATTCCTTTGCGGCCATGATGCAGAAGCTCTTCTGCGTTATGCTGGGAACAACCTCCAGGATGTTCTAAGCCATGTCTCGGCAGTATCCTTTCATAGACGAGTACAAGTTTTGCAAGAGATCCTCTGTGAGCTTTGCAATTTAGGAGGTGAGGTACTGGTAGAAGTAATGTTCTGAGGAGGGGTCGTGTGTCGTGCTTGGGTGGCTCAGTTGGTAGACGCCTCCGACAGGTAAAGTTCCCGAGTTCGGGTCTCGATCCAGCACACAGTTTTAATCTGCGAAGGTCCTTTAAAATGAAAGCATTTATTACAGCAGCTACATTAAGGAAATATTGTTCACATTGAATGCTTTTTGCTCGAGAAAAGCAATTCAATGTCAGTTCGACACTATTAAGGCAGTTACACTCTTTTACAACTTGTTTACGACTTGGTTAGCTGCAGAGGATGTCTCACATTTTCGTTCAATCTGTAATAACATAGAGTTTGCACTAGATGAGATACTAAAAAGTATTGAAAGTTAGTAAAAATGTGTGTTAAATTCATGTGTTCAAAACTACTTGCTGGTGCGCCCTTTCATCAAAGTGTCATATAGTTACCACTCAGTGAAGGAGACTGGTGAGGAGGGGAGGGAAGGGGGATGGGCATCGTTACGTGTTGATTCAGTGTCAATCTGACAATAGAAGATCATTTATGACGCCATACATTGAGAGTCAAGGCTAAGGTCAAAGTCAAAGGTCATGGCTTCTGCCCCTGCATGTAGCCGACCCAAAGGTCGAAGGTTAATTTGTAGCCAGAAACCCCATTGCATTTACACTAACACTGCATACTATCCCGCTCTCCTCTCTCTCTCTCTCTCTCTCTCTCTCTCCTGCTCTCTTGCGCTCTCTCCCTCTCTATAAGTAGTTGCCGTGTTAATGCACCTGAAACGCTGGCTAACAATACTTTTTCCCTGTGTTTCGCATTGAAACACCAAGACTATTGACGAAGTATCTTCGATATAGTCTCTTCCAATTTTTTCGGTTTTGGTCTGTGGGATAAAAATAGGCAGTACAAGAATGTGTGAAGGGCATAAACACAAGGCATTGCCAAGGTTCACTAACCTCAGAATGGAAGCAAGGCTCGATAAGCTTCCGTTGACTCTTCCACGTCTCTCCGCTGTTGGTTATGAGGCCATTGCCCAGAAAGGGACGAAGGGGTCGCATTAAGTAGGAGCCCCGATCTCGCAACTTCGCGCCTGCCAGTAGCTTCTGCGCGTCCTCCGCCTGTGTCACCACCACAATGAGCACCGGGCCTATATAAAACCTGCACATAAGACAGTATCTTTCCTTGATTCAGCATACCTCTACTATGAACAGAACACAAGCACATAGTATCTCTAGCAACATCAGCACATTTTCCATAACACACATTGCTAATGGGGGTTACATTGTGCAAACCTTTATCAGTCTACAAAATCGTTTATTGCAGTCGACTTACGTTAACAACATACTTTTCAGAGATATACTGATGTGTAAATAGGCTTCTGAGCCTGAAAATATTTTTAGCACACTATTCGCTATTTAAACGTGTTTTCAATAACGTATGCTACCAAGCTGATGCTGCGTTATGGCTACCACAGAAAATTTTAAAAATGAAAATTTCGTTAAATGTTGTTGACTTTTAATAACACACTTTTTAAAGAATAACTTACGTATAGTAAGTAATGGTCTGAACCGGAAAATATTGAATATGACTTTCACTGTGGAGAGTGACATGCAATAGTTTAATTGAAAAATTTATTACTTGTACCGAATCTGGTAGAAGAATTAATCAGAAACAATGAATTTTCTTTTTTAATTTTAAAATAATAAGTGACTAGCTAGATTACAATATTTTCAACAGCAGGGCATAAAGTGACCCCTCCCCGCCCCTTTTGGTATTGCGAGGGTTAAATGTCCATCACCTCAGCGTCAAATTACTGTTAACACAACGGTAGGCATTTCTAGTACTCTGGTTGTCTGATTAACAAATGTAATAATACTTAAATGTATCATGTTGGTAAGTTTGTGTAAGCCTATTGTACAATGTGTAAAACTTACACGTAAAAGTGTTTGTCAGATACGAACAAAAGACATTAATTTGGTGTATCTAATGTCTGAGAGAAATCGGGAAGCGATAGAGAGAGAGAGAGAGAGACAGACAGCCAGAGTTGAAGTCAGAGAGATCAACTCGAGAGGTGAAGGCATGTGATAAAGGAGAAACGTCAGTCACTTCGATATCCTATGGTTTTTAGTGGACTTTGAAACAGCAGAACAATTGCAACTCCAGTAAATGTTTCACTGTAGGAGGGAATGAGAGAAACACGAAATAGTGTCTTTTTTGTTGTGGAAATCTGCACTGTGTTGAAATACAAATCGTGTGCAAATAATTATACCTTTCGGCAAGGACGTATCCGCAGGGGCGGGAGGAGAGAGATCTGTGGGGTCCGAACACACCAGTGGGATCAGAATGTATACAGTCTTGCATTTGACACATGCGCAAGGTTCCGTACTTCTTACTACGAAGGTGTTGAAGTGGAATGATGCCTACTCAGTCCACGGAAATTCAAGGAGCAGGCACCAATCATCGTAAGGTATAGTTTTAAGCAGAATGAGATAATTAAATCAGCTCCAGTAGATGCACGAATCGAATTCTTCAAATTTCCCAGAACACACTGCAGCATATGTTCTAGTTCCACACGGCCATGTGATTAACTATTGCCCACTTACTGCTGCTGTGAAGCGTGCTATATAAGTGACCAAGTGCTGTGGCATGACAACTTGCAGTCTGAACGTCGCTGCCGACATTCAAGGTTTCTATGATGACGAGTGTAGATAATTCATATTTAAAGATTTTGCACTCATAGCATACACAGAAGATGCTGGTATAATAGAGACATTCTCAGCAAGAATATCACCGCGGTCTTTCAAGCATGTGAATTCTACTAAAACAGGGAGGAGTGCGAAGTGTCTAACACGTATCTTTCATGGACTCCATTGGGACGATCCTGATATACCTTATAAAGGAACGATCACATCACTTCGAATATTTGATCATCCTGAGACCATGATCTACGTCAATGGCAAGGAGGTCACATGGATACAGCGAACATTCAGTTTTGCATCTATTCAAGACCTGGATTTCTGTGGGTTCCCTGCTATCCAACAGCTCAAGAAAAATACGTCTGAAAATAATGTTATGAATTACTTTTAAGTTGGATTAATGAAATGAATTTTTTATCTGACATTCCTTGTTCCTCTTTATTTCCACCTAGCTCCTACTTAAATAGTATGTAGCTTTGCCCACATCCTACGTCTGTGACTGTTCAAGCACAGGAGATATAATTTCAGCCGATTTTGCTATATGTCTTTGGAAGCAGACATGATCACTCGTCGCTTGTTCCCAAAAACTTATACATGAAGCACAATAGGCGAAATTCCGTCCAATCATTACATGTATTTCGTTTTCCTCCATCTTAAACGTCACCTCCCTCATGCTTTAAACTAATATCTTGTGCATAATGCACAGCAGTGATGTACATTTGTAAGAGTAGGAATTTGTGAAATAACAACAAAGACATATGGTAACGAACAAAAACTTTTTATTCAGACATAAATCTTCACAATACACGAAGTAACACTGTTTTTAAATCACAATTCTTGTTACTGTTCGAAATTTTTTATACGTAGTTCTTGGGTTTAAAAATAATAGTACTGATTGAAAAAAATTTTCATTTTACATCGCAGTACTGTTTACAACTATTGCAAAGGTATAGTTTCTCTTACACTAATACTATCACTAGCAAACTTCCACCCAAACAGAAGACTTAACTGTTGCTTTGAACTGAGTATCTGTGAACATTTCAGTCATCAGCAGTCCAATTCCGGTGTTGACGGGCCCAGGCGAGGCGCAAAGGTTTGTGTCGTGCAGTCAACAAGGGTACACGAGTGGGTCTTCGGCTCTGGAAGCCATATCAATGGTTTCGTTGAATGGTTCGCACGCTGGCACTTGTTGATGGCCCAGCTTTGAAATCTGCAGCAATTTGCGGAAGGGTTGGCGTTGCCAACCGCTGCGCCGTATTCTGCTCGTATTTGAATACGCATGCCAAAACCAGTTTCTTTGGAACGTCAGTAAATATATAAAAGATAAAAAATGGACTAAATCATCAAAAAAGTGCACTACATGTGAGTGTGTGGTTGTGTGAGTGCATGTATAAATACATTAGTTTTTAAGTTTTTCCTCCCTGTCCAGTTAATACTAGTTTTAAGTGTGTGAGTACCACTAAGTTCATTTTATTGCAGTTTTTTGGGGTGAACATTTTAGAGCTATCCGCTCCATTGTATTATTAAATTATTTCAGCTGCTTGAGTATGTGAGGATTTCAACCCCGTCATCAAAAATGACAATCCAACTTTAGAGTGCAGCTCAGTGAACACCTCGTGTCCTCGCGATTGAATACTAGTTTGCTGTTCCAAGTGCGGAGGTTGCGGCAGAGCACCGCGAAGACCACCGTACGGGCACTGTAAGCAGTCTTCGACCATGAGGATACGCGATGCCGCACGTCGCACACACTTAGCCCGCCTCTGGATGGGTCCATCTATTGTACGATATGCATACATTTTGGATCTTGGGCCCACAATTGGCAATCCATCCGACTCACCTTTCATTAACCCGATAACCCTCTTGTTCTCAGGAACAATAAGGTAAGGATTATCGGCTGCATGTCCCTGTGAGTCAAATTCATTATCATGATGCCTAACTACTTCACATGGATTGCATTTCCTCACTCAATGTATGAAGCTGACTGTACCCATATAAAGTAACTTTGGTTCCACGAAATTAATTTTGGAAAACTCATAGTGGAAGCGCTACATGTGGCGTTTGGAGATGTCCAGTAGACACAAACCCAAACGTATTGGTTTCGTAAACCTTCGACATGTCCTCAGCAACGAAGTTCTCTTTGAAAATAGTCATTTCGTCTGGTGGTGCAATTTCTTAGGCCCCAAAGCACATTCCATTCGGTCCTAATTGAAATATCGCGTTCATTTCTTACATTTTGCATGGTTTTATTGGAAACGGCATTATTCATCAATTTATAAAAATCTTTTTCGAAATCACTATCGCGACCGCCCTCTTTTCGGTACTCAATTCAACATACTCTTTCAACCATGGGGACTGACTGAAGAAGATGCCACGGATGAGTCTACTTAGCTCCATCCCTAAGCTGAAGATTTTTTGTTGTTGTTGTTGTTGTCTTCAGTCCTGAGACTGGTTTGATGCAGCTCTCCATGCTACTCTATCCTGTGCAAGCTTCTTCATCTCCCAGTACTTACTGCAACCTACATCCTTCTGAACCTGCTTAGTGTATCCATCTCTTGCTCTCCTTCTACGATTTTTACCCTCCACGCTGCCCTCCAATGCTAAATTTGTGATCCCTTGATGCCTCAGAACATGTCCTACCAACCGGTCGCTATTTCTTGTCAAGTTGTGCTGTCGACGCAACGGGAAGTCGCTTGTCATTTCATGCAAACTAACAGGATACGTGAGGTCTGCCTCCACCACATATTTTACGTACCCAATATTTTTCACTTCACACTTCGTCCGCCCCGATTACTGATTGGGCTGTCTGCCTTTGTCTGCGGAGCAGTTCGGACTTGTTTGCGTCTCTGCTGCGAACGTTCGCGGTAGAAGTGGTGTATACACCATCGTTAGTCGCGTGTTCAAAAATGTTCAAATGTGTGTGAAATCTTATGTGACTTAACTGATAAGGCTTACACACTACTTAACCTAAATTATCCTAAGAACAAACACACACACGCCCATGCCCAAGGGAGAACTAGAACCTCCACCGCGACCAGCCGCATACTCGCGTGTGTTACTGTTTGAATCGAACGCAATGGCGCACAATTTTCAAAAAACCACGATACATTTCACATTCTGTAATGGGTATGCAAGACCGAAGGCTTTCGAAATCGAAACTTTCTTGAGGGACGAAGTGCATCTGAATTACACGGAAATTATTGGAATTCACTTATCAGTCGTGAGCAGCACTCTTTACGCAAGTATGGTTGATGACGCAACATGCGATTGAATTACTGAAGCCGCCAAACGAGAATCCCGATTCCGACACTCCAATACTCATATTGGTTAAGTTTTAGTAGCTCATTCGGGCCTTGGCATGCGTACCATTCGAATCTTCGAGCTGCCTTTCAAGGTACCCGAATCATTGGTCACTGAATCACTCAAGTCATATGACAGAGTTATTAGTCAAACGGGCGAACGTTGGGCAAGTTTTAGGATGTATCCAGTGCTCAATGGTGTCCGACAGGTGCGAATTGCCCTTACGAAACATGTACCATCGTACATAAACATCAGCGGCTGTAGAGCTATCGTTATCTATGATGGACAGCCCCGGACATGCTCTGGGTGTGGTGGTGCAGGACATCTTCGATCTGCGTGTATGCAGAAGAGACTCGTGCAACTCCCCAGTGGAGACTTCCAGAATCCGGCTACACCAACGTCACTGCCGCTGAAGTACGTGACGGCGTCTCGAGGGGAGGTGACACCAAGGTCGGAGCGTACTATCGAACCAACGCCGCCATTGATCGAGGCGCCTTTGGGCCCCACTGAAGAAGGAATGGCTCCGACCAACCTCCAATCCCAGATACTGCAGGCGGTGGAGAAAGAGGATGACAGCATCACGCAAGGCATGGAAGATGAAGTGGATCGGCCCTAGGGCGTTGTGGCGGTGGCGAGACAGCAGGAGATACACCAGAGGCCGAGGTTAAGACCCGCAAACAACGCTCGCCGAAGCGCCGCAAGAAGCGCCGACTAAACTCTGCGTAGACGCTCCTTTCTCTTCTTGGGAGCCCTGATGAGTCTAACACTGTGTAGCCGTCTGACTTGGAACCACAAGCTTCGGATGTCGCTGACCATATGAATTCCGACAGTGAAAAGATGTCATGTCATTCAGACGACACATCCGCTCAGAGGTCCGACACCCATTCTGCGGCGGAGTCTAAGGCTGCGTAAGATCCACAGATGCCACACATCAGTGCCACACAGGGCAGTTTGTAGCACCCCAATAATAACAGCTGGAATGCGCAGGGCGAAGTCACCGATGTGGACCCTTCCATTGAAGGGGAATCACATCCGTCCGCATCTCAAGAAAATAATGCCGCAGGGAGACGTACGCCGGGCGACTGTCTGCGGATGTGCAAAGGGACTAGCGTTACGGTGAATTTTCGTCATTTTATCGTCATGAGGAGATGACAGCTACTCGAACCCAGGCATTCAGAATAGGGACAGTGGACATAAATACCATTAGATCGCCCGTGAAACAGCAGTTGCTTAGGGACATGATATACACGTCGGATGTGGATATACTGATGGTGCAGGAAATTTACATTCCTGAGTTCCAGAAGTACATCGATACATCTCCTACACCTCGCCTCACTCGAACAACCGCAGTGGAACGGCGATATTGGCCCGGGACGGGATTTCGGTTCGCGACCTGCCTTATCTGCCTTCGGCACGAGGACTGGTGATAACTGCTAATGGAATTCGTATTCTCAATGTTTATGCCCCTTCCGGCAGAGACAACAGACGGGCACGTGCGAGATACTATTCGGAAGAGATTGTGCCCTTATTTACCGGCAGATTAGATCATTTCATTATAGGTGGTGACTACAATTGTGTTTTAGTCCAAAAAAACAAGACTCACATTAAAATACTTACCGTGAACTGCAAGTGCGATGCCGGGACCTGAAGTTATGCGACACCTGGGACAGGATTCATAGGAACGGTGAGGGATATACTTTTTTTTGACAGTCACTAAACGAGCAGACTTGATCGAATATGTGTTTCGGATGGCCTACGGGATAGGGTGGTCGACGCGGAACGAGGGCCTGCGGCGTTTACTGATCATCTACCTTACATTTGTACCATATCACTCCCTCGGCAAAGTGTGTGGACAAGCCGCGGTACATGGAAGCTCAATTCGTCACTTTTGGCGGACCCCGAATGCCGTCAGAGAGTCGAGGAGGTATTGGCCACTTGTCAACGCCGTCTACTAACATATGCCTCTGTGCTTCAATGGTGGCTCGAGTGTACTAAACCAGCAATAAGAAGAGCTCTAATACAGTATGGTCGGGATAAGACGAGATGGCAAAGAGACACTCTTGATTATTATTGCACCACGCTTCGTGAGCTGTCATTCCAGGTGCTGTCTGCAGAACATCATCGCAGAAGTTCATCGTGTTAAGCCATAAATCCGATCGATCACGTGACGACGACTGTGTGGCATCCCAGTGCGGGAAAGATGTCTCGACACCATCCCCGGGGAACGTACCTCACCTTGATGCACCATATGTCGCGGGAACATAAACGCTACCGCCTGGCATTGGTCACAGTGCTCCACGATTTACATGGCCGTCAACTGACAACACAACAGGACATTGCAAATGAATTTTTAGAGCATTTCCGCCACCCATATGCCGGAACACCGACGGACAGACGACAATGACAGAGACGGATAAGGCAGCACTTATGGAACCACTCACAGAAGACGCTATAAAGGTGGCACTCAAAAAAGGAACGGCCCATGAATCACCAGGGCCAGATAGAATTATGTTAGACTTTTATCGAGAATTCGTGGACATGATGACGCCACAGTGAGTGTCGATGTACAATGAGTCGATGTGTCCTGACATGCACCTACCATCGGATTTCCTGACGGGCTTTCTTCTTCCCATCCCAAAGATGGTGGGGAGTCGCAGTGTTAATATCGGTCTCTCACTTTGCTAAACACCGACTACAAAATCTTTGCACAACTACTAGCGTCTCGTCTCAAACTGGCGATATCTAGGACAATATCCTCTGATCAGGCTTGCCTAGGGGTGCGAAGCAACATCTCCTCGGCGTTAAGTGAATACCGTCACTCCATCGCCCTTGTGGAAACTTGTCGAAAGTGACCAGCTATGATATCTGTGGACTTCGATCGCGCGTTCTGCAGGATAAACCATGACTTCTTGGCGTCAGTCATGAGCCGAATGGCTGTTCCACCTGTTTTCATCTCCATCGTTATGAGGCTAATACGAGGGGCTACATCGAAGGTGACTGTAAACGGTCGGGAAGCGGGCTCGATTCCCGTTAACAGCTCGGTTCGACAAGGGTGCCCACTCTCCATGATGCTGTTTGCGATAGCACTCGAGCTGCTGATATGTGTTACGAGGCGCTCAGTTACGGGGATAGCGCTTAATGAGAACTCTTTCGTTTGTCGCGCATATGTGGGCGAACTAATCCTTCTTGTCATATCAGGACATGAAGTGCGTCAGACTGTCGAACATCTAGACTCTTACGGGACAACGGCAGGCTGTGTCGTTAACATAGCGAAATCCAAAATTATGCACATTGGACGAGGTCTGGAAGACATACCGGCACCGTTTCAGACGATGGAATCGCTGAGATGTCTGGGGATCACATTTACCCGTTCACTACGGCGGTCAGCGCTGGCGAGTTCTCGGCGTCTTCTGCAGAATGTTCGTCTACGATACGCAACAGCTCACTGAGAGCCTTTGACATGATCCAACGTGTGACATAAACCAAAGTTCACATAACGTCAAGACTGCCCATTTATAGCAGATCCTACCAATACCGAAGTGTATTGCGGACCACCTCATGGTGGCCTTTGGTTATTATGTTAGTACAGGGATGTTATTTAAGATTAAATATGACACGTTAACCCTACAGTTCCGGAACAATGGCCTCAACCTCACAAACGTGCGAAACAAAGCTTTGGTGCTTTACATGCGAGCGATGATACGAAATTGGCAACAACGAAAGCATACCGTAACATCAGCTCTGATAGAAGCACTTTTTCCGCCTTCTTACGTACCCCCGATACCAGTGGGCAACATTTCGCCTTCTCTTGCACACATTGCCTCATTTCTTGTTGATTATGGCTATGTTCGTCTGAAAGTACCTTCAACGAGAATACCCACGACTCGGGAGATCTACGGTGCTTGATGGATCACCATGGCCGCAACATAATGGAATTCAAATATCAAACGAGAACTTGGAAGCACATTTGGTGTGCAGTGCATAGTGCATTACTGACAGAAGCAGCGAGATCAATGTGGTATAATCTTATAAACCGTAAACTTGTGACCAGGAGTCGTATACATATAATTCATATGGCCGATTCTCCTCTTTGCACAAACTGTGGACTGTTAGCAACGGAAGAACATGGTTTACTGTGTGGTGCAGCGAGGGACGCCTTGATGCTGACGCGTCGAATACTGGCCTTCCCTCGGCGCACTAACTGCACGGAAATCACATCGGATGTACTTTCTAGTCCAAATTGGACGCCGCTAGAGGTGTAATGATGCCGCTAATCTGATGTCCTGCACGATCAGGACGGGATAGACCACTACCGGTAGCCACTGGTTCAATACTACAACCAGGAGACCACTGCATCCACTTGGTAGAAGAGGGTGCTGGAGCGAAGGCGCTTTCAGGGGGAGGGCTATGCGCCGAGGCACACGTAACTTTCGTTGCCGGAGAGGGCGATCAGCCAGAGACAGAGTAGGAGGAGGTGGCGGCTGCGAGAGTACCCAGGCTGTGGCGAGGACGCTCGCTGACGCTGCTGCATATTGTAGCTTGCACCACGGGCACATTGAAGCACGGGAGATTGTTGTTCTGAGTGAACCACCCACGGACGCGAGAGGGTATGCGGTGGTTGGGGGCGAGCACTATAGCAAAATACTCAAGATTTTTTAAATACATGCTGTAAATAAACAATAGCAAGTAAGTACATCAGCATTCCAGAATAATAATTATATTCTGCAACGACGATGGTCACATTATAATCACCTTTTACTCCCTGGGTCCGAGGATTGAGCAGTTCAGTCGATCTTGCTGATAGTTCTTCTACCCAGTCAAATATCTCCCTCCCCAGTTCCAGAAGGGAGATATCGCATTGCCTTTCAGCAGCCATCATCTCATGCACCCACTCTGGTATTTCACCCTCACTGTAACTGTTGTTGTTGTGGAGCCACTGATCCATCTCACCGAAGTCGTGTACAACAATACACTGATAATAAAAAACAACAACAACAAAACTTTGTACTGAATTTGCCTACAGCGAGATAATGATTACACATAACTATGGAAAAAAATAAATAAATAAAAAGTTCATATGAGATGGAAGTGATAACTCATGATCATCATTCTCGACGCATACCCCCACTAGAATCTCGATCTCCTCTTGATCTATAGCTGCATCTACAATAATGGATAATGTATGCCTCACACAACTATATATGATGCAAAAAGAGACCAACAGCAATATATTACCAATGTACTTACGTTCTTGCTGCATTTCGGCTCCCAGTAGCAGATCAATGTCCATCAGCTGCTATTCTAGTGCTGCAACAGCGAGATCAACAATTTTATAACCAGTTGATACGATCTGAATACATCAAGAGCTGTTTTCTGAACAGGTTGGCTATCACAGAGAATTTGAAGATGTTCTTACATGGTGGTAACACAAGTTCTTCCGCATGCTGACGTTCTAGCTCTGCCACAATTTCGGGAATGAATGCTGTAATAGCAATAAAAAGCAATTTTTACGACCACTTGTTACGAAAATGTATCATAAATTCGAAAAATGTGAGTACTTTGCTGCGAAATTTTATAACTGTCGCAATTTGAACTCATAAGTTTTTTACAGACACTTAAATGGCAATTGCCCCAGGTTTTTCCGTTTCCCACCACCACTACTGCTGGCATCTCTGCTGGCTGACCATTTCATATTTCAGGAATCACAGTAACACTACAAGGCACTGCCAAAGACTGATGACGAGTGTGGTGGGGGTTGGGCTTTACACACCTTCAGACTCCACCCTCTATTTTGCAGAGCACCAATAGGAACTCAGAATGCCATACCAATAAGTTGTAACTAGCCTTTTTTCTTCAAGCAGGCTTGGTGTATGTGTTTGAGGAAAATATCGCATCTGTGAGGGAGGAAAAAAATTCTGAGACAAACATCTTTTGTTTGCTGGCCAGTGGCTGGAAAATTGGACGCAGCTGCTAACTTTAGAAGAACACTCTTTGTTCATTCTGAAGCAAACAGATAGCTTGATACTTCTGATGTCAGCTGCAGCCAACCTAGACTTCTTTTTCTTCTTCAGGCAGGCTTCATGGAAGTGGCTACTGCACAATAAATTCTGTGAAACAGATGGATGCCTCTTCTGAAAACATCTTTTGTTTTCTGGCAACTGGATGGAAAATTGGACACATCTCCTATCCAGATTGACAGTCTGCCACACCCAATACCAGCGCACCACGGAGCATCACGACGACTTTCGCACTATACAAAGCAATGAAACAATCGGAAGCTAAACAAGAGTATCCTGGTCCTACGAAATGTAAATTATTTCCTTCTCAAAGCATAACTCCCCGATTTCCTGTCTTCTGATTTTTTTTCGATTTCAGACACCTTTTCCCATATTATAAACAATTTCTATCAACAACTTCGCCGGCCGGAGTGGCCGGGCGGTTCTGGGGGCTACAGTCTGGAATCGCGCGACCGCTGCGGTCGCAGGTTCGAATCCTGCCTCGGGCATGGATGTGTGTGCTGTCCTTAGGTTAGTTAGGTTTAAGTAGCTCTAAGTTGCAGGGGACTGATGACCTCAGAAGTTAAGTCCCATAGTGCTCAGAGCCATTTGAGCCATTTTTCAACGACTTCCATTAATATTCCGGCCTCTGGATTGACAATTGAACTGTACAGCAAAAGTTCGGAATTGCCACCAAAATTCGAAATTCCCGCCAAAATTGGGAATTCTCGCCAATAGGGTTGGTGAGGGGAGGGTTGGGGAGGGGGTGAAGATCTGGGACCCATGCGCAGGCTGACGAAAAGACGAAAACACATGATCTCATCTGGGGGTGTGGGGGGACGTGGTTTGGGTGGGAGGTAATTAATTGTTTAGTTTAGTAAGTTGCATACGAATTTGATTTCAATTTGATATCAAAATTTCACTAGCACCTCCAGTACCCTACTACTGACAACAGTGAATGCCTTCCAAATTCCTTTCTTTCCTGACAGATTCAAATGCCTTTATAGATGCAGCCCCTTTGGTTAAATGAAAAGAGCTGCATCGAACGCAAGCCGAGCATATCTTCAGAGAATCCCGGGACTAAAAGACATATAATAAATAAATCATAATCATAATCCAAATTCACCTATTTACGTTCATGCATCTGTATGCTGGGACATTCTTTAGTGCAGGAAATGATCGCTCTTACCTCGCAAGAGGTGACAGACGTATACGTGAAGGAGGAAATCTGGGAAAGTGTAAGGTTGAATAATTCGATATCCTTTCCATTTTCGCCACCACAAAGCGTTCTGTCTTCTCTGTTGAACATAGATGTCTTTATTCCAAAAGCCTTACGGTAATAATCATGGTGTCCCAAAATATTAAGATTCGTGCATTTCTGACCACTTCCACAGCTTAAACGCAGACTGAAAGAAGACGAATGTAACATGACTTTGGGAGGAAGGTTATATCTCCGTTTGGTGAAAACGCCGAGATGATTGTCGAATAAAATGGTTTATCGTTCTTTACGGACATTTTCAGAATAAACGAAGAACGAGAGCCTTTTTAAGCACTTCGAAGTAATGAGATTATACTTCGGCTTGGTGAAAGTGTTTCATCGTTCTTTATGGAAATTTTCAGAACAAATGAAAAACATGAGCCTTTTTCAACTCCTTTTTGAGAAATCACACACCCCTCCAACAAAATCCTGACTACGTCCTTGCTTTCGGCCGCGAGAGAGATGCGTTGTGTGAAACGAGCCTCAGCTTTCATGATATACAGATTTTCTATCAGAAAAATGCTCAGGTACAATTTACGTAGGTTGTAACTTAAATAGTAGAAACTATTTATTCATAACCGGTACAAAAGAGTTACGTGTTTGCACCTGTTTCTGTCCATCAAAGTAGTCACCAGCGTTGTGTAGGACCCGTTGCCAGCATTGTGGAAGGCGTAGCATACCGTTACCAGAGCCTTTTCTGTTGATGGTGCGAAGCGGTCTATTGCCTGTCTAATCTCTGGAACGGTTCTGAAGCGAATGCCTCGGAGTGGTTCCTTCATCTTTGGAATCGAAACAAAGTCACAAGGACTTAAGTCCGGAGAGTATGGTGGATGGTACAGTACTTCCCAGTCCCATCGAGCGAACAGAGCAGCCACAGCTTACGCTGTATGCGCCCGCGCATTGTCTTGCAAAATTATGGGTGGTTTGTACAGAAAGTGTCACCGCTTCTTTCGCAAAGCTGGTCGTTTTTGGAACATCACCTCCGACCAGATTTGCGAAAGAAGCGGCGACCCTTTCTGGGCAACCCACCCATCATTTTGCACGACAATGCGCCATCGCATACAGCGCAAGCTGTGGCTGCTCTGTTTGGTCGACGGGACTGGGAAGTACTGTTCCATCCACCATACTCCTTAAACTTAAGTCAAAGATCATTATACTGTTAATAATACTAGCGAGAACAGGCTTTGCCAGCAAGGGAAACAGCTGTTGTTGAAATAATTTTTCGTGACCGGGACGAGAAGCACTCAGTTTGTTTTATTGACCGGTTTCGCTGTTTAATTTAACATCATCATCAGAAACTTAGGAGTTTTCAGTTTCAAGTACAGTATTTGGATTTACATTGCCGGCACAAGAGTTTAAATTGGTGCCGTCAATGTAGCCAACTACAGTACTTTAAATTGACAATACCAGAGTTTATGATGCCGCTCTTGTAAAAGTAACGAACGGAATCGGTCACGTGCGAGCTGCAGCTGTCCTGAAAAACTTCTGGCTGAAAAGGTAAGATCACTGATCTTGTCATGCTCTAAAGAAAACTGCCACATCCACGGTATATCAAAAACAACGAAAAGAGAAGTAGAATTTGATCCGAGATGGCGTTAATGCCAGAAAAAGTTTACTGGTTGCCTACAATAAATATTAGCGCAATTTTTTTAGGATTATGTATTGCATTAAAATATAAAAGACAGTTTTATGCCACGACCATTTTCTGTGACTATTCCATTTGAATGTTGCAGTAATTCTCTCTGTCGTGTGGATAATTTATTCACGTCGAACAAGTAATCGACTTTATTCAGAATACACATGAACAAACATACATTCAAATATGCTAGGCTCAGTCATTTTTGTCTGTGACATATCTTCACTAAATTAAAAATTGTTCGCATTCCTGGCTCTGACTCTACTCCTGGAACAGCTCACCTGGCACTTGGCTGAAAAGTCTGTAACTCTATTCGGGTCGTTATGCATTTAGGCGGCTCTACTTACGAAATGCAACGCGAGGTAAAATAAAAAGACAAAAGGACATGTTTGATTTTGAGCTCGGGATAGTAACGGCAGAAAAGTGCAGTGCCTCTATTGGTGATTGGATCGCAACGTTGTTCTACTCCTTAAATCAGAGAATGAATTTAAAAAATAAAAAAAAAATGTTCTTCAAGACTCAACTGGAAACCAGTTTCTGATTCGAATGTAGTGTGCCAAAACCACTGCTGACACGAGTGGAACAAGTTACGATCCAAACCAAGGTCGTGTTGCTTTCCGTAGGTCTTGTGAAGAATGGGGGTGAGTGAACCTGTAGAGAGTCAGGGCGCTAATGACACATCATTCAATTAATAATAATTTATTAGCATTAGCCGCTCCTTCTTCTCGGAGCTGCCTAGCAGTGACCACCCTTGAAAGCAGGGCGAGTAACTTGCTGGACGCCAGCCCTGTGTTGCCTGTGGTCGGTGACGCGGCCTATAGGAGGGTACGGTGGGAGTGCGTTTCCGCAGCCCAGCGTGCTTGTGGTCTTCTGTCGGACCGTCAGCGCTCTCAACGAGTGAACCTGCTCTTAGGCTCCTTCCCAGACTACTGCGTACTGCTGTAGTCAGTTGTCGAGGTGGCGTAAAAGCAGAAGACACAGTAGCAACATGAAGGACAGTCCAAATTGTGGTTCTAGCGTACAGCCGGTGACGCACTACTGGTGGTGCCCCAGTAGTGTATTGGTGACACAAGCGTCCACCGTCCCAGTTGAACAGCTTCCAGTCATGCAGACTGGTTCATCTTCATCCATGTAATATCGGCAGGGCCCCGTCCTAAGTCAGACATAGTTGTAATCGCCGGCCGAAGTGGCCGTGCGGTTAAAGGCGCTGCAGTCTGGAACCGCAAGACCGCTACGGTCGCAGGTTCGAATCCTGCCTCGGGCATGGATGTTTGTGATGTCCTTAGGTTAGTTAGGTTTAACTAGTTCTAAGTTCTAGGGGACTAATAACCTCAGCAGTTGAGTCCCATAGTGCTCAGAGCCATTAAATTTAATTAAATAGTTGTAATCGGCACGGCTGTGGCTTGTAGAACACAAGTCTCCTCCGCAGCTGGACGACTTTGATCTTGCAGCAGTGGATTCCAGTTCGGTGGCGGCTTGTAGGCACTTGTTTAAGTCACCAGAACATCCAGCAACATGAAAAAGTTGGTGTCCCATCAGTATCCGTGATGCAGATGGAATGGCCTCACTCTGAGAATGACTACGAGGAGGGTGGAGGTTTCATAGCAGGCGATGACGCGATCACACCCGCACTGGTGACCGAATTTGCTCTCGCTTTCTGAGACTATCGCCGTTGTCGGCTGCTGTAGTGCTTAGCTTTAGGCTTCAAGATGTTCCTTAATGCGAACTTTGTTTGCATCCTAAAAGGCGTTCTTATGGCGTCTAGGTAAAATTACTACATTTAGCCCCGTCACAGTAGAGCGTTCTGTCTGCTCCACGCTTACGTCAAAGTGTTTAATCAGTGTTCTTCGCTTGCCTGTCGCATAGTATGAAGAAACGAGCTTCCAGCTGGTTTGTACTTCAAGCCTCCCATATCGACATTTGGCTACGACAGCGTTACATAGCCGGCACACATCCCACACTTAGCGACATCTCAGTCAGTTTCTAAGAAAATTGTACTCCGGGACTTACTTAATATCCTACTGTACAACAGTATTAACAATCTTCAAGAACTGCTCTTGTAGAGAGAGCCAAAGTAAAACGGATGAACTACAGCTCGAGCTGTAATACAGATGATTCACTGTGTCTACACCGCAACTGTGAAATAAACGGGCAAGTAATCTGAATGTATGACGCACTGAACATTAACTGAGCTTAGACGTAAAATTAAATGCAGAATACACGTAGCTCTATTTAAGTCTACCATTGTAGGCGATTAGGTCTGTAAACAGAATCTAGTGACATTTACGTTCATGTGAAATCTAGTCTCTTGGTCGTTGCAATTTAATATCCTATATTTTTAAGTGTATCCTGCAACCTTCGCAGAAGGAATTTAATCTTCAAGAGCGTTCAACACTGAAAATCTGTAGAACTGTTATAAGGTCTGAATGAATGAAACAACAACAGATTTAAAAAGAACTTTCAATAAAATTTTTTAATGTGCACTTAGGTTTGTGGCAAAAGCCATTTTTTTCCAAATCCCTTCACTCCACTATTTTTTTCTCGTTTCGGCATTTGACTAATAGCGAAACGCAAAGCACCATTAACAAGAAATTAGTCAATATGATTAAATGGTAATCCAGAAACTAGTTCTTGTCATGTAATTGCAATTGTCCAACGTGCTTGGTGTGCAAAATCAGAGTGCATTCAGCGTTTTTGGTCGTAACAATTTTGCACTTCTTCCTTGCTATTTACATTTATAATAATGTTACAATAGTAATGCAATAATCTACAAACAATATCAAGCGTGAACTAATTAAATTAGAAAAAGTTAGAACTACGAAGGATAACAAAAAATTACGAAAGATGTTTTTTGTTTCATAAAATTAAAAGAATTTTATCCATACATATATCTGGGAAGGAAACATTAATCAACCCAAGAAAACAACTGGCACTGAAGCAGACTCATATCGGGCGTGCGTATAGGTATTTAGCGATATTTCTAGCTTATTTTTGACACATGCGTATTTGGAATACCACTTCATCATATATGACTGAATCTGGTATTAACAATGTCGAAATGAAAAACCAATAGTGGAGGGGAGGGTATTTAGAAAAAGTGACTTTTTCGACAAATCTGAGAGCACAGTTGTAACGTACATTAAAAAGCATTGAATTTTTATTAGAATTATTTACATCTGTTACCATTTCAACGGTATTCATTCATAAATATCACATGGGCAAGTATAAAAGAACTGTGTCTCTGGTTTTGCTGCACACTACAGCATATTCAAAGCTGATGAAGATCGAAGTATATAACTTGTGTAGGTTTACTTGTAAGTTCAGAATTCTTAGTACTAAAAACTGAATCAGTGGCACGTGAATTAATAACAAAAGGTATGAGTCGTTATCGTAAAATTACTTGCAAGGTCTTGGGTCTCACGTTACCCATAGGACTTAATGCGTGTTCCAACGTGCAATGAGGAGCACTATCGACGTGGTCCCCAACGAAAGTGGAACTTAATAAATCTAGTTACCACTGATAATAATTTATGTTCAGAATGTGTCTGAAGACTCTAAAATCAAATTATTATAAATATAATGGTGAGCAAGCTCCCACAGGAGTTATAAGTAAACTGAAATGGAAGGATACTTAAAACAATAATTTCGGTCTCACATTTGGTAACGTGTTAGAGTATCCTAGTTTACCATCAGTTATACGCCTAGTGCCTCACTCAGCTGAACTCCTTGTACCAGTTTTCAAAGTAATACCATCTTCATTAATACAGGAACACGAGTCTGGTGAACATCGATGTGGCCTCAATGACAACAGTTTTGTTACTGAAGATGATTCCGTTCATAAGGACTTTGAGTAGCAGGAGTCGACCGATTTCCCACGACATTTGAGACTACCCGAAAAAGATTCGGAACTGTTACCATCAGGACTGCACTAGATTAACTTGCCTTATAAAGGACCTAAGGTGTCCTACTTTCGCTTTAACGAAATAATTTTGGGAATTTCAGTCTATAACGCAACTGATGTGGAGACTGTTTATCGAAAGCTCAAAGCAGAGTTTGAAGTGCATCCTCCTTAGCAGTGGAAATCTGTGCAATCCCCTTAGCCCATTCAGTTTGTTTGCGTGAGGAACATGAATACATAAGGAAATTCATAGATCTGTAGCAATATAAACACTCCAGAAGAAGCTCCAAGCTAAAATTTTACTTTAATAGGTATATTTACCGTTTGATAATGAAACGGTGCTATTTTTATGAACACAATTTAACTTGCAATAACTACAGGGTGTTTCAAAAATGACCGGTATATTTGAAACGCCAATAAAAACTAAACGAGCAGCGATAGAAATACACCGTTTGTTGCAATATGCTTGGGACAACAGTACATTTTCAGGCGGACAATCTTTCGAAATTACAGTAGTTACAATTTTCAACAACAGATGGCGCTGCAAGTGATGTGAAAGATATAGAAAACAACGCAGTCTGTGGGTGCGCCATTCTGTACGTCGTCTTTCTGCTGTAAGCGTGTGCTGTTCACAACGTGCAAGTGTGCTGTAGACAACATGGTTTATTCCTTAGAACAGAGGATTTTTCTGGTGTTGGAATTCCACCGCCTAGAACACAGTGTTGTTGCAACAAGACGAAGTTTTCAACGGAGGTTTAATGTAACCAAAGGACCGAAAAGCGATACAATAAAGGATCTGTTTGAAAAATTTCAACGGACTGGGAACGTGACGGACGAACGTGCTGGAAAGGTAGGGCAACCGCATACGGCAACCACAGAGGGCAATGCGCAGCTAGTGCAGCAGGTGATCCAACAGCGGCCTCGGGTTTCCGTTCGCCGTGTTGCAGCTGCGGTCCAAATGACGCCAACGTCCACGTATCGTCTCATGCGCCAGAGTTTACACCTCTATCCATACAAAATTCAAATGCGGCAACCCCTCAGCGCCGCTACCATTGCTGCACGAGAGACATTCGCTAACGATATAGTGCACAGGATTGATGACGGCGATATGCATGTGGGTAGCATTTGGTTTACTGACGAAGCTTATTTTTACCTGGACGGCTTCGTCAATAAACAGAACTGGCGCATATAGGGAACCGAAAAGCCCCATCGTCCCTGCATCCTCAAAAGTACTGGTCTGGGCCGCCATTTCTTCCAAAGGAATCATTGGCCCATTTTTCAGATCCGAAACGATTACTGCATCACGCTATCTGGACATTCTTCGTGAATTTGTGGCGGTACAAACTGCCTTAGACGACACTGCGAACACCTCGTGGTTTATGCAAGATGGTGCCCGGCCACATCGAACGGCCGACGTCTTTAATTTCCTGAATGAATATTTCGATGATCGTGTGATTGCTTTGGGCTATCCGAAACATACAGGAGGCGGCGTGGATTGGCCTCCCTATTCGCCAGACATGAACCCCTGTGACTTCTTTCTGTGGGGACACTTGAAAGACCAGGTGTACCGCCAGATTCCAGAAACAATTGAACAGCTGAAGCAGTACATCTCATCTGCATGTGAAGCCATTCCGCCAGACACGTTGTCAAAGGTTTCGGGTAATTTCATTCAGAGACTACGCCATATTATTGCTACGCATGGTGGATATGTGGAAAATATCGTACTATAGAGTTTCGCAGACCGCAGCGCCATCTGTTGTTGAAAATTGTAACTACTGTAATTTCGAAAGTTTGTCTGCCTGAAAATGTACTGTTGTCCCAAGCATATTGCAACAAACGGTGTATTTCTATCGCTGCTCGTTTAGTTTTTATTGCCGTTTCAAATATACCGGTCATTTTTGAAACCCCCTGTATATGTAGTCTTTGTATGAATAAAACTATTCTTTGCGAACAGTAGGTCTATATTTGGTAAGTTTTGCCTTTATATGCACATTTTGTATGACTTTTGAGACAAAGATTTGGTGTCCTGTAACTTACAAAGCAAAAAGTAAATGTCTGAAGATGGCCTTGTAAGCCGAAAAACCGGTTAACACAATAAAAGTAATACTGTGGAAGAAAAGCAAACTGGTGCTTTTCATTTATTAAAAAGTTTAAATGCTACCCAAAAACGGCCGTTATTTTTGGATTCACAGTCCAAAAGTTAGGCAACAACAGGTCACAGATCTTAGACAATTAGACTGCTGGTCTCCAGTGTTATGATACCAAGAAATAATAATAATAGTCAATATGGCCGATAAAAAGTTTACAGTAAGATTACAGAGTGGAGAAGAAAATTAAGCTCTTGCATGTAATGCAATTCTAATTACATTGCGGTACTCACGGTTCACCTTTCTGTGTTGTAGCTAATTATATGAAGCACACATTTGCAGCTGGTTCTCATTTAATATAATGATATATACTGTTCGCTCCTCCTTTTTTTCCTTCCAACCTCTGGTGCGTAAACGCACGCCGTATTTGCATAATATTATTCATATTCAAGCTCCAATACTTGTGTCAGTGATAGACGTGAAAGAACTTATAAAGCAGCATCGCAGCCGATGTTTATTAGCGTTCAAAGAATCACCTCGATTTTTTTCAGTCAGTAAACCCCAATGTTTCAAAGAATCAAATTCACACGTATAAAACGGATTCAAACGTCTGATTGCGCCCCAAATGAGTTAATGTGTTATTTCAAGCATGTATACAATAAAACGCTTAGCAACCTTTGAAATTGGGCTTAAATTTTGTTGTAAGTCGTTAAGTACTCCTATCATGAAACACTGGAAGAATACTTTATAAAATGCGTGGCACAAAAATGCAGACTTCTTACTTTATTTGGAGCTGTTTCGGGCGTAAATTGTGTTCATGGTCGTTGTAAAACAAATAAGCAGCGAGCATTACGTACACATTGCATTGCAGATCAATTTTTCGATGACCGACAACATAGTTTATGACAGAAACAGATCGTAATAAAATATAAAATCAGCATTTGTATGTCAAGCATTTTAAAAAGTATTTACTAGCTGATAACTGCTGCAACGAAATGTTTAAATCGCTGAAAGAATAGATTCCACGTAAACTGCGCTCCATTTGAAGCGAAAGCTAGTTGCTCACGAATTTCTCTGTTTATGACATCATATCCTCTGAACTAAGTGTCACACAGCTATATAATTTTGCGGGTACATTCTGCAATTTATGTAGTTAGTGTCTGTAAAGTGTTTTGAAAACAGAGTAATAGTGAAGAAGTAATAAACTGAAACGTCAAGTGTGATTTTAAAGTTTTCGTGTACGGCGTTTTCAGAAAAAGCTCTGAGAGATATTCAAAGGAAAAGAAACGAAAGAGCTCCGTGAGTATAACTGAAGCCTCTGTTCTCCACTGCGTCCTTCAGTTCGTCGTCCAAGCTGGAGCGCTTCCCTCTGAGATGTTTATCAGCGGACCAAACACATGGAAGTCGCAGGGGGACATGACCGGACATGCCCAAGCTGCTAGCGTTTGAACTCTGCCATTACACTTCGTGTGACGTTGAAGACGTGTGAATGTGCGTTATCATTGAGCAGAACCACTCCTTCCGTCAGAAACCCAGGTCGTTTGTTCTTGATGGACTTCCGTAGACTACGGAATGTCTCACAATACACGCCATTGTTAATGGTTTTCCGTGCTCGAGGAATTCGACGAGTATCGGACGTCGGACGTGGAAAAGACGGCGAACTTCACCTCGCCTGTTGACGGCACCGCGTTGAATTTTTTAGGGGGCTGATGACGCAGGCTTCTTTTGCCTAGATCTCTCACTACGTTATCCTAAACTCGCGTATGCAAACTTGATACGCTTTGTTTGTCACGACGCTTCGTACCTTTTAATTTGAACACTGCTTGCAGGTTTTCTCGCATTTAAATGTTTAAGACGTCATAACCCATTACGTAGTGTTGCCAGTACGTTCAGTGACATACGTGGATGCTGCCTGCAAACTGTGATGAGAATAGAGTTGATAGCATAGAATTCATAGATGGAAATGTCATGCCTGATGAGTAAGTTTGCCTGCATGAACAGCTAAAATGTTTTCCTTCATTCATTTTCTGAGCTGACAGAGGCATAAATGATGGTAAATGTTTGAAATCTTGTCCAAAGTTTGTTGAAAGTTGCTAAGTGCTCTCATTCCCAAGTACTGGATGAGTATCGTCCAGGTATTAGCGCGCCGTCAGCTACACTGCTTCAAGACAAGCACGCAGTTTCTATCTGTAATACTTGTCTTATTTTGTTAAACTCTTAAAATAAAACCTCTTAAGTGTAATACTTCAATATTTTAAAACTTTAAATCCGGCCGGGCTGAGTGTACCCGTGGTTAGAGACACCATGTCACGGATTGCGCGGCACCTCCGGCTGCAGATTTGAGTCCTCTCTCGGGCATGATTGTGTGCGTTGTTCTTAGCATAAGTTAGTTTAAGTAGTGTTTAAATCTAGGGACCAATGACCTCTGCGGTTTGGTACCTTAGCAATTCCCAAGCAAATTACCACATTTTAAATCTGGTTATCATCTACGAGAAAAATTTAAAATCAAGTTTTTGTTTTCCTTGGAAAACGTTAGACAGCCAATCGCCAACAGGTACTGGATTCCGATTTAACGGTTTAGCTAAGTAGACGAATTATGTCCGCTTTCGAGACAGTCTATTTTGTTTCCCCTCACTATTTTTATATCAAGACAAGTCACGCATTTATTATGGTATTTGAACTGTGTTTAAGCTATACGGGGGTCATATCATTGTCCAGCCATTCATATTCTTAGTTCGAGTATAATAAACTTTCTAGGCGCTTCAGTCCGGAACCACGCGGCTGCTACGGTTGCAGGTTCGAATCCTGCCTCGGGCATGGATGTGTGTGATGTCCTTAGGTTAGTTAGGTTTAAGTAGTTGTAAGTCCAGGGGACTGCTGAGCTCAGATTTTAAGTCCCATAGTGCTTAGAACCATTTGAATAAACTTTCTTGGGACTGAGACGCTTATATGCACGATTCAGCATGGTTTTAGAGAGCACAGCTGGTGCTAAACTAAGCTTGCCTATTTCTGTCAAGATACACGAGTACTTCGAATAATGGTTGTGGGACAACAGACAGATTCAGCATTTCTACATTTCCGGAAAGCATTCGACATGGTGCGCCATTACAGGCTGTTAATGAAGGTATGAGCATATTGAATAAGTTCGCAGACATGTGAGTCGATTGAAGACATATTAAGTAATAGAATACCTCGAGAGCTGATCAGAGACAAGGGTATCGCCAGGAGCGCCCCAGGGAAGTGTAATGGAACCGCTGTTGTTCTCTACACGTATACATAAATGATTTGCAGGACAGAGTCGGCAGCAATATGCGGTTGTTTGCTTATAATGTAGTGTACGGTAAGGTGTCGAAGTTGTGTGACTGTAGGATAATACAAGACGACTTAGGCAAAATTTCCGGTTGGTGTGATGAATGGTAGCTACCTCTGAATGTGGAAAAATGAAAGTTAATGGGGATGAATAGGAAGAACAAGCCTGTTATGTTCGGATACAGAATTACTAGTCTCCTGCTTAACACAGTCAAGTCGTTTAAATATCTGGGCTTAACGTTGCAAAGCGATATGTAATAGTACGAACTAGTGAGAACTGTGGTAGGGAAGGCGAATTGTTGACTTCGATTTATAAGGGAGAATTTTAGGAAAGAGTGATTCACCTGTAAAGAAGACCGCTGTTGCGACCTATTCTTGAATACTACTCGAATGTTTGGGATTCGCACCAGTTTGGATTGAAGGAAGCCATCGAAGCAACTCAGAGGCGGGCTGCTAGATAAGGTGTACCCAGGAGAAGGTATAAACTCAGATCACAATTTACTGATGATGAAGAGTAGGCTGAATTTTAAGAGACTACTCAGGTAGAAAATACTCAGGAATGAAGAGAGATGCTTGGCGTTCTCTGAGGCTATAGATACTGCGACGGTGAATACCTCAGTGGTCAGTTCAGCTGAATAAGAAAGGACATCTCTTGAGAGGGTAATCACAGAAATTGGAAAGAAAAATATAGGTGCAAGAAACGTAAGTGCGAAGAAATCATACGTAACAGAAGAAATACTCCGGTCGATCGTCGTATGAAGGAAGTACAAAAAAAAATGTTCAAATAGCATCAGGAATACAGAAATACAAGTCAGGAGTGACATAAATAGGAAATCCAGGAAGCTAAGGTGAAATGGCTACATGGAGGGTGTGAAGAAATCGGAAAAAGAAATGATTGTCGGAAGAGCTGACTCAGCATATACAAAAGTCAAATGAACTTTCAGTGAAATTAAAAGCAAGGTGGTAGCATTAAGAGTGCAACGGGAAGCCCACTAATGAATGCTGAGGAGAGGGCAGATTGGTGGAAAGAGAACAGTGAAGACGGGGAGAGCTTGTCTGATGATATGACAGAAGAAGAAACAGAAGGCGACAGGAATGAAGGGGTCAAGTGCTAGTCAGAATTTAACAGATCTCTAGAAGACTTGAAATTAAGTAAGGCAGAAGAGGACATAAACGATCGAAATATCTAAAATCGTTGTAGAAAGTGGCAACCAAACGACTGTTCAAGTTGGTGTATAGAAACTATGAGACTGGTGGCGAACCGTCAGACTTTGGGAAAAAAGTTATCCACACAATTCTGAAGTTAACCAGGGCAGATAAGTGCGAAAACTATCGCACAACCATCTTAACATTTCCTGCACTTACAAGGATAGAGAGGAAACTTGAGGATCTGTTAGTTGACGATCAGTTCGGCATTAGGAAAGGTAAAAGCATTAGATAAGAGGTTCTGAGGTTGGGCTTGTTCATAGAAGCAAGACTGAAGAATTTGATAGGATTTTGACGACCTAGAAAAACCGAAACCGGTAGTCTAAGGACGTAACATTTGGTGATCATAGACGGAAATAAAAATATTGATCCTACACTTTCTGGATCACTGTCCGATTCGCTATCATGTCACATCGTGTGAGAGCTAAAGCGTTCGAAAATGTAAAAAGGTGCAAAGTGTTCGAAATTCTGAGCAGAACAGGAATAAGCTATAGGGAGAGAGGGGTAATATACTATGTGTGCAAGAACCGCCGGCTGGAGTGGCCGAGCGGTTCTAGGCGCTACAAGTCAGGAACCGCGCGACCGCTACGGTCGCAGGTTCGAATCCTGCCTCGGGCATGGATGTGTGTGATGTCCTTAGGTTAGTTAAGTTTAAGTAGTTCGAAGTCTAGGGGACTGATGGCCTCAGAAGTTAAGTCCCATAGTCCTCAGACCCATCTGAACCATTTTTTGCCAGAACCAAGAGGGAACAATAAGACTGTAAGACCAAGAACAAAGTGTTTTGACTTAAGAGAATGTAAGACATGGATTACATTTCGCGCCTAGTTACCTTTTACGGAACTGAACAATATACCACTAAGAAATAGCTGCAGAAAAAGTACTGTCTTTACTACGTTGCACCAAGAAATAAACGAGCAACCTGTAGCTATGTAAGACGGAATATCTCTCCCGACTTACCTGTAGACATTTCCGTACATTCTATGCAACTTGTTGCAGTGTTTGTAGACAACAGGAAGTTTCCGAAAGAAGAGCAGGTTGCCCAGGATGGGGAGAGTGGGTGGTCCGGGCACCTCAGTACGCAGCCGGCTGGCCCACAGGTATCCTGCCGCTGCGAACAGCACGGCAGCCGCTCCGGCCACGATGACGCACAGGGTGGCCACGGCACTCATCTTCGACAGCCAACAAACAGAACTGGACGAACAGACCGTAGAAGTAAAGAGAGTGGCCTTCAGGTCGCACGAGGTATGTCAAGCTTCCCCCTCCTTCTAGGTACCCATTACGACTTGAGGTGCTGATCGCATCACGCAAAACGTTTCGCAAGGTACCCAGGAAGCGTCGCACTGTACGCGGGGAGAGAAATTTCGTATCATTCGATTTGCCTTAAAAAAAAAAAAAGTTTCGCATTGACCCTGTAAAGCTACATCCGTTTCTGTAGTTAGTTTCTCAGTAAAACTTTTAATATCCGCATAAATAAAATAAAATAAAAAGCTGTTTTGGGATTTGCACGTATTCTCCGCTCTGCAGTCTTCCTCATTCGATTTTGAGGAAACCATTCGGTAAGAGAATATCATTTTTCCGCATCTTATAAGCCACACATTGCTGCTTAATAATGAACTTGTTTGTTTTTTTCGTTATGGCCCATAGTCTTTCTGATACTTCGAAGTACAGTAAAACACTACGCATATTTTGAAAAGCTTTCAGTGAAAAATGTAGTTGTTAGCCATGCTACGTTTGGTGGGTTTTAGGGCATAGACCGTTGCCTATAAAATGTAGGTAACATACTGTTTTTAACGGTGGTAGGAGGGTCATGTCTGTTTCCATCCTCGAGAAAATACGTGTGATACTGTAGAGATTGCCAGCGACGAAGCTGGAGCCACGCGCCACATGCGCGGCTATTGCCTCCTGTTATGGTCTAGTATGCGGAGTGCGGAGCTGCCTCGTGTTTCTCTTCTTCGTAAGATACCGATACAAACTGAAGTTGTAAATGAAAGGAAAACTTAATGACCGGGAGTCATCATCTCATGACGCTTTTCAAGTATTTGCTGCCTGGTTTCAGGAAACAGTATTACCCTTATTATGGAATTTATTCGCACATTTGTGCGCAACCTTCTGATTTTACAAATGCCGTTTTAGTTCAGTGTGCAAAAACAAACACACAATCCGTTAATATGCGTCTACAGATAAACAATCGAAACGGGCAACGGGAAAACAAAATTTGTTTTACGGTCGCACAATGCATATGTACGTGTAGCAGATAATAGTACTTTCACTTTTAATGTACTCTGGAGGAAAGCGTAGGAAATGAAATAAATATAAAATGAAACGTGTGCTACTGTCTAATAACTGAAGCGAACGTGTAATATAATACCAACAATTTCTTCTAAAGAGAAGTGCACGATATTAAAATAAAACTGTTGTCTTACGATCTAATAACTGGAGTTGGGGTTCAGATCACAGATGTAGGTTTATTTGCATCGTTCTCTTTTTCTCTTATTGTTCTAAGAGAGTGTGCACGGCATGCAACAATGTCCTCCTCCTCCTCAGCCAGAAAGGTCCTATTTTTACATTTTTTAAAACGAAGGAAAGCTTTCCGTTTCTCTTCTGGACGGAACTGAACTACGTTATTTATCAACACTTTTCCGTATACAATAACGTATATTTGCTCGATCACTATCCATTTCAGCAGACGCTAAGTACAAGCGCGCTATGACTATAACGTGACTGTACAATGCTGAGACATGTGTGTCAATCGTGTACTGTCGAGTATTCTCGGACACCTTTGGTCCTGTCTGTAACAAAACCAGGTTTATTTCTGCGTTCTGCCGTCAGCAACTGTGAAATAAAAGAGTTCCAGTTAACTTGAAAACCAACAAATCTTAAGCAAATCCGATAGAAAGCCGAGATGGGGTGGTAAGCAAACAAGCAAAAAACAGAGGAAACAGCAATGCGACGGGTGCTGTGCTAGGCTGATGGGTACCCAAAGGGTTGAGATTGTAGTGTCGGCAGACTTGCCAACACTACGCACACTAATTGAAAGAGGCGGCCAAGATGCACGCGCTAACTCACGAAGGATGGAGTGAGGTCTGAAACAGGATACGTAATGAATGCTATAAAGAAAAGTACGTAGCTTCTGGAATACTTAACTTTAATCCATCCTTTGTATACATTGTTCTTGATGAGACATGCTTCATACGATACAAGTGAGACTCTATAGTTTCAGACAATATACTGCTAATGGCGCCTTGCTAGGTCGTAGCCATTGAGTAAGCTGAAGGCTATTCTAACAATCTGCTCTGCAAATGAGCGAGGCTTCGTCAGTGTGTATCGCTAGCTACGTCGTCCGTACAACTGGGGCGAGTGCTAGTACGTCTCTCTAGACCTGCCGTGTGGTGGCGCTCGGTCTGCTATCACTGAAAGTGGCGACACGCGGGTCCGACATGTACTAATGGACCGCGGCCGATTTAAAGATACCACCTAGCAAGTGTGGTGTCTGGCAGTGACACCACATTCCTCCCCCGCAAATCGGCGAACGGTCGTGTTATAAGGCGTCCGCCCGCCGTGGGGAGGACCCCATGTTGACGTATGCGATGAGGTGGGGAGCCTAACAACAGGCGAGGCTGTGCCACCCGCACCCGGCCATTCGGTCCGAGGGGAGCTAGGTAACGCCTGAAAATCTAGTCCAGGGTGCACGTCAACATGCGGTGTATGCGCCCTTAGAGATATAGGAGAGGCCGAAGGGTCGACCTCCATTGCGTCGGGGCACCCGACGGGCGAAGACGACATCTGGTCCGGAGCGGGCAAAAGTTCCATGGCGGAGGACATCTGGTCACGGGAAGCGATCGGCGGCGCGTGACCCAGGGAGGCGCCAGGCGGTTGCAGCGACGCGTCCACTGCGGGCGGCGCCGGTGGCAGAACAGGCGGCGGCGGCGGCGCGTCGCCAAGGGGCAAAATGGAAGGCAGCGTCGGTAACACCTGGGGATGAGGCGAGCCAGTAGATGGGTTCCCAGGGCGCTGACCAGACGGCACCGTCGCTGAAAACATACGGGGAGCGGCAGAACCCGTGCGACGACAGAGGCGCAGCTGATTGAGATGCCGACGCACCTCACCAGAGGCCCCCAAAACCAAATACATGGCGCGGCCGAGGCAGCGAAGAATGCGCCCTGCGAGCCAACGCTGTGAACCGCGATCGTTGCGATAATAGACAACGTCGCCTGGAGCAAAAGCAGGAGTCTGCCGCTGCACAGGAACCTGATGCGGCGGATGCAGCAAAGACATCAAGGTTCGATGAGGATGACCGTGGAGCAACTCAGCTGGCGAGCGACCATCTCGGGGCTGTGAGCGATACGAAGACAAAAAGAGCAACAACGCGTCCTCCCGAGAATGCGACTCTTTCAACTTCAACATCTGTGACTTGAAAGTCCGGACCAATCCGTCAGCGGCACCGTTCGACTGAGGCGAAAACGGCGCGGATGTCAGATGTTGAATACCATTGGCCCTGCAGAATGACTGAAATTCTGCGGACATGAATTCTGGGCCATTGTCGGAAACAATAGTCTGTGGAAGGCCTTCAATGCAAAAGATAGCAGACAACGCTTGGATGGTGGCAGAAGACGTCGTGGAAGACATCCGGACAACAAAAGGAAAATTACTGAAGGAATCCACCACAACCAACCATCGAGTATTCGAGAACGGACCAGCAAAATCGATGTGCAAGCGTTGCCAAGGGGAAGTGGCTTGCGGCCATGCAAAGAATTTCCGCGGCGGTGCGGATTGTTGTACGGCACACGCCATGCAAGAAGAGCACATATTCGTAATCGTAGCATCGATTCCGAACCAAGTACAGTGCTGACGAGCAAGTTGTTTCGTTCGCACTATACCCCAATGTCCTTGGTGAAGAAGCCGTAAGACAGAGGACTGTAACGAACGTGGGACCACGACTCTGGACTGATCATTATCAGAACGCAACAACAAAACACCACGTCGTACAAAAAGTCTCTCCTTGTGAGCAAAAAATCGGCGAACCAGCGGATCCTCGATCCGAGACTTTGACAAAGGCCATTGCGTAGCAACAAAACGCAAAACAGTTGCAAGGACAGGGTCAGCAGCTGTGGCTGTAGCTACACGACGAAAATCAATCGGAAACGATTCGACCACGTCATCGGTTTCCGCATCAATGAACATGCAAGTAAGTTCGGAAGAATTGAATGCTTTATCCTCAGCAACAGGCAAACGGGACAACGCATCAGCGTTGCCGTGCTTAGCAGTGGATCGATACAAGATATCGTAGCGGTACTGCGAGAGGAAAAGAGACCAGCGAATGAATTTCTGCGCTGTACGTGGAGTTACAGGCTTGTTCGGATGAAAAAGCGATGTCAAAGGTTTGTGGTCCGTGATGATGGTAAAGTGACGACCATACAAGAAATCATGGAACTTAGTAACACCAAACACGAGAGCCAAAACTTCTTTCTCTATCTGTGAATAATTTCTTTGCGCAGACGAGAGCAATTTTGACGCAAAGGCAACAGGGCGATCATGCGATCCATCTTTGTGCGCAAGCACAGCACCGATCCCGAAATCCGATGCATCTACCATCAACAAAATGGGTTTCTGGGGATCGAATGGCGTAGACAAGTATTAGAAAGCAAAGCCGATTTCAACTGGCGAAAGGCGCGTTCGCATTCCGTCGTCCAGACGAACGGAACACCTTGACGGCGTAAGCGATGAAGCGGAGCTGAAAGAGAAGAGGCATTGCGCACATTCAATCACACCTTGTGATCCCAAATCGTGTAATGTTCTTGCGACCTCATCACGCAATGCGTGGGGAACATTGCGCGCTCTGAAAAATTTCGGTTGCGCGTTTACTTTTAGTTCCAAATGTGCTTCATAGTTCTTAGCGCAACCAAGGCCCGGTGCAAAAATGTCTGCAATTTCTTCACATAGACTAGACGCACTGGCTGAAGGCACAGTCTCGTTCACTGATAGTACCTGATTGACTATAGACATGTTAAACAATTGAAATAAATCTAAACCAAACAAGTTCACTGCAGAAGAAGAATGAAGAATGTAAAATGACACAAGTTTTGTTTGTCCCTTGTATGTCGCAAGAAGGCTGCACTGTCCGAACACAGGGAGATGCTGTCCTGAATATGTAGTTAGCTGAACATTTGTGGCACGCAACGAAGGTTTGCCCAGTTGTTTGTACGTGTCGTGATTGATCAATGAAACTGCAGCTCCGGTATCGAGCTGGAATGGTATCACTTTGCCGCCAAAGTCCAAGTCTACAAAAAGTTTATTGCCTTGCCGACGACAAGAGCGACTTTCTCGTGCAATTTGAACTGATACGGGTACAGAAGCACTTGCGACCTGACGGGATTTCCGGCGACGTCGACGCACACGTTTTGTGGGACGAACACAGTCACTGTTAGAGAAAGTGGCACTGGGCGGAGTGGAATTAACTACATGAATGTCCATGGGCGAAGGTTCATGAGCCTGAGTATTCTTGGTTCGATTCCGGCGCGAAGCAAAGGGCCTGGAATGGTTCTGATTGTCTGTTCGAAGCTTTTTCTGGCAAACACTTTGAACATGTCCTTTCTTATTACAGTAAAAGCAAATAGCTTGGCGTGATGGGCAATGTTCACGCGAATGTCTAGTCGCACACCGCGGGCGTGATTTCACTGCATTTGCTCGCTTACGTGGCACACGTGGAGAGCTAGGCGGCAGCTGCGCGGACGAGCGCGAGGGCTGTTTATCGTTCCGTGCAGCGCGCCCGGCGGGCCGGTTAATGTGACACACGGCTGGCGAAGTTTCAAATGATGCCTATGCAAAGTCAAGTGTGTCTTGCCTATCTAATATGTCTATCACTTGTTGAAGGGAGGGATTAACTAGTTTCAAAATCTGTTCCCGTATACGAACATCAGAAACGTTCTGTGCAATTGCATCACGCACCATTGTATCTGAATAAGGGAGTCCACATTCACACTCAAAAGCACAATCCCTAGTAAGGCCTTGCAAAGTTGCAACCCACTCTCTATTAGTCTGACCGGCCGTACATTTTGTACGAAAGAACGTATACCTTTTTGCAACGACATTGACTGTTTCCTTGAAATAGGCATCTAAAGCAGACAAAATTTCGTCGTAGGACAGAGTTGCTACGTCGCGTCGGGGAAATAATTTCACTATCACACGGTACGTTTGCACCCCTACAGACGACAATAAGTGAGGCAGCCGCTTGTTACCTTGAATTCTGTACGCGGCGAGATGGAATCCAAATTGGCGTGACCACTCCGTCCATGTTTCCATCGCCGCATCATATGGACGAAACTGGGGTGCAACAGCATGTTGAGGCTGCGGTAGCGGTAGAGCGGCGGCTGCCGCATCGTTTTGCATTGCACGTTGACCCTGGACGAGCTGTCCAAGGGCATCCAATAACGCCTGCGTCTGCTGATTCTGCAAGCTATGAAATTCGGACAGTACATCTGGCGAAGCCATGACACAAGTAAATGTAAGCAAGTAGCAAGAACAAGACCCTTTTTTGACTCGTCGCCAAAAATGTAGTGTCGGCAGACTTGCCAACACTACGCACACTAATTGAAAGAGGCGGCCAAGATGCACGCGCTAACTCACGAAGGATGGAGTGAGGTCTGAAACACGATATGTAGTGAATGCTATAAAGAAAAGTACATAGCTTCTGGAATACTTAACTTTAATCCATCCTTTGTATACATCGTTCTTGATGAGACATCCTTCATACGATACAAGTGAGACTCTATAGTTTCAGACAATATACTGCTAATGGCGCCTTGCCAGGTCGTAGCCATTGAGTAAGCTGAAGGCTATTCTAACAATCTGCTCTGCAAATGAGCGAGGCTTCGTCAGTGTGTATCGCTAGCTACGTCGTCCGTACAACTGGGGCGAGTGCTAGTACGTCTCTCTAGACCTGCCGTGTGGTAACGCTCGGTCTGCTATCACTGAAAGTGGTGACACGCGGGTCCGACATGTACTAATGGACCGCGGCCGATTTAAAGCTACCACCTAGCAAGTGTGGTGTCTGGCAGTGACACCACAGAGATACGGACACACGCACTCTGGTCCTTCACCATGGGAAAGGAGCCATGGGAAAGGACCTTGTACGTACTTCTGTGCACTGCTGCTTGACGGTGGGCAGCTGCAGCGAAATATTTTCACTTATGGTTCCTCCTGTTCTTCTTTAACATGAGCTGGATCGGTTCTCTTTCTACGGCATACACATATTGCTCAATTACTGGCGACTCAGCTGACGGTGCCGTAAGTACACTCGTGTTCAGAGAAAACAGAACACGTTGAAAGACTAGAGATACGACGTTCATAGTCATAGGACATGTACATTAGTATGCTCTACAGAAATGATTAGCATTTGAACCACGTCGGCCCCTCGGGTTCAAAATCGCCAGGAGCAGCATCACAGTGACTGCATTCGCACAAGATATACAGCACTAGCCCAAGACTTTATGGTGTAGGGTGCTATTGGATGCAACCACAATCACAGTTGGTGCGTGTCCAGGGCATTGTGACCAGTTCGATCTACGTGAATGACATCCTGCGACCCGTAGCCGTACCCGTTCTGCACAACATCCCAGATGCTATTTTTCAGGAAGACAATGCACGACCATATGTTGTTGCATGAAGACGTGCCTTCTTGGTGTCACAGGATGTCAACCTTTTGCCCGCCAGATCATCAGACTTGTTGTCAGTCGAAAATATGTAGGATATGGTAAAATGACTGGTGCAGCACTGTGATGCAATGCCAACCACCACAGATGAACTTTGGAACAAGGTGAATGCACCATGAATGGCTATACGACAGGACGCCATTCACGTCATATTCGCGTCGATGCCATCACGCGTGGAACAAGTTATCAGGGCGCTTGACAGACCCTGTGCCTACTAAGCAAGAGGGCACGTACTGAACCGAGGTGACTGAAATACTAATCATTTCTGCAGAACATACCAATGTACGCTTCCTGTGAATATGGACGTCCTATTTCTAGTCGTTCAAGGTGTTCTGACATGAGCGTAGGTCAGCGGCGAAGCGTTATGTGGAGAGGCCATGGACCCCATCATTTTTGACATCAAATGGGGAAACAGGTATAGCCTGGACAGCTACCTGCAAAGAAACGGCGGCAAGGACATGGTTGATTCGAATGATAACGCCGAACAGAAAACTGCAGTAATTAGAGATGTGGTGAATATATGAGGACTATCAAAAAGGATCCGGCTTTTATTCATAAAATCAGTTTTTATTAATATAGAATTACTTGGTACTAGTCACCTTCAGAGTAGTCCAGTTCACCTTCTACACCCGCAACGGTGCTGTGAGTGCTGGAAGCATCGCCGGAAAGCCTCTTTTAGTAAGGTGTGCAGCTACTCCGTCAAATTCTGCATAACGTCTTGCCTGTTCTGAAATCTCGTGCCTTTCACAGTCTTTTTCAGTTTATTGAAAAGCCAGGTCGGGGCAATAGGGAGGCTGACAAACCGCAGCTGTGATTTGTTCGGCCAAAAAACTCAGAATTAACTGAGAGTTATGAGAAGTTGCATTATCGTGGTGAGGGTGTCAACTGCCCGCTATCCACACACCCGGCCATTTGGGTCTCACTGCTTAATGAAGACGACGCATAATCTCTTGGTAGTACTCACTCACTGTCTTCTGGGGAGTACTAGTTGTGATCCACGCCACTGGAGTCAAAAAGGACGGTAACATGACTACCACATTGCTACGGACTTGCCTCGCTTTTTTGGGTCTCGAGCATAATGGATGCTTCCACTGCTATGACTGGAACTTCTTTTCTGAGTCGTACTTATAAACCCAGCACTGATCACCAATTATCTCCGAACGAAGTTGCTTCTGCTCAGTTGCTAGCAACTTTGGCTGAATTTTGCTGAGATCCTCCTGAAAACCAAATGTCTCCGTAAAACGGAGTGGCAGTGGAGGGACGCGGCTCTGCCTCCGAATCTTTTATGCGGAAAATCTTTAAGCTTTTTTAAATAAAGCAAACATTATTTATATTCTACATCTTTATTCTTCATGTCCACATGTTTGTTTTTCAACATAGCCACCCTGGTACGAACATGTTTCTCTCAACGTGAGATCAGTTTGTTGATACCGTCTCTGAAGAATAATTGACGTTGTCGACGGAGCCACAACCTCACCTTCGCTTGTACGGCTTCATCACTATCGAAGTAAACTGCTAGAAGGTGTTCTTTCAATTTTGGAAACATATGAAAATCGGATGGGACCAAGCCGGGACTGTATTGAAGGATGATCGATGACAGCCAATCAAGGCGTCGGGCTGCTGCCAATGTCGCAACGCTAGTGTGTGACCTGCTGCCGCGAGGGATTAGCCGAGCGGTCTTAGGCGCTACAGTAATGGACTGTGCGGCTGGTCCCGCCGGAGGTTCGAGCCCTCCCTCGAGCATGGGTGTGTGTGTGTTTGTCCTTAGGTAATTTAGGTTAAGTAGTGTGTAAGCTTAGGGACTGATGACCTTAGCAGTTAAGTCCCTTAAGATTTCACACACATTTGTGACCTGCTGCTACTCTGAAGGAGAGGGTACTCCATTTGCGGAGGACCGTCTTCGGGTTCGTGTTTTCAGGTTTCTGAGGTCTCTTACGCACCGACATAGTTACGCTACTTACCGCCACGTTACACGGTGGAATTCGGAGCCATCTAGCGGCAGAGGGTAGAAACTTGCGTCGGCGAACCCGCAAAGTCGACCTAGTAATATGCGTGAGATGTAATCCCTGAATCGATATTGAGAACAGACTAAAAAATTCTGTGGCATTATTTTTCAGCACGTCCTCGTACATGCTGAAACTTGAAGATGAACTAAGGAGAGCTCCTAAAGGTACGATTCAGGATCGAAGGAACGAGGAGTATAGAAATCAATCAAGTTACTGAATAAGACTGAGGTTAAAACTACCTGGTGGTGAGATGGTGCGAGGAAGGGCAGTACCTTGCTTATGTCGCAGATCATTGTAACAAACTACCGGTAACTTCTGGACACTGTGGGGAAGAAGGCCATTTCAGAAACGACTGCAGTAAAAGCAGGTAAGTGGCACTGTATGTGAAACAGATTTTAATCACAGATTATGGATACTCGTCTCATTACACTAGAAAGCGAAAGCGATGAGGACCCTAATGACACCACTAAGTGCCACCTATTTAGAAAAGACATCAATCATAATTGCGAAGGAGAAGGGACGTTGAAAGAGCTGGTCATTTCTGGAAAGAAGTAAGTAATAACTGCCGTAGAAAAGAGCGTGCAATGCAGACCGAGAGGAGTCTTTTTTCACCAACAGAAAAGCAGGAAATAGGTTTTCGGCGAAAGTTCAGAATTATGGGCAATAACAGAAAAGCAATACCACAGGTGGTAGTAGGATATACGATACAGGCGAGCAGGATTTGGTGACAGAAACTGGGCAACTCTACGTAGACTGTGACAGCAAGTAATCCGAGGGAGATACTGCTCTGCCTATAATGTCCTTCGAAACGTGTTGTTGAGTTCTGTGTGCGACTAAAACTATAGCTAAATGTTACCAATTATTGCCGTAAAAACCTAACAGTCGTTCCCTCATTTCAATAATGGATACTATTAAACTGAAGTTAGGTGCATTGTGTCTCTCACATCCGTATAATAAGGCAGAATAGGTCACCGGTACCTCAATATTTGTCCACAGTCACCGAAGGGCAACATCTGACGACAGCAATAATATTATTTAACAAGGCCACTACAGTGACAAAAATCTCCACAGTATTTCTCACCTCACGTAATCTGTGCGGAAATATTAACTACAAAGGAGAGTTGCATCCTGATCTGCCGTATCTCCTAAGACTAAATGCTATAAGTCGTCCAGAAGGAATTTAAAGCACGGCACGGTTGCAAACGCCAAATCAGCGGTCTGATTAATGACCTAGAAGAAGCCATCTTGGATCTGAACTTACAGGTATTGAATACACCTCACAGTCCGCCAACCTACGAAGGGAGAGTCCGAGCGACGTCATATATAGACGTCACTAGGATACGGCAGCGGCGCTCAGTGTGAAAGTCTGGAAGGTGTAGAGCGATCACAATACCATACACTCCATCATCACTGGAAGTGAAATCCAAGACATGACAGGAAATGTTAACATAAAGCCCGCCGGCCGCTGTGGTAGAGCGGTTCTAGGCGCTTTAGTCCGGAACCGCGCTGCTGCTACGGTCGCATGTTCGAATCCTGCCTGGGGCATGGATGTGTGTGATGTCCTTAGCTTAGTTACGTTTAAGTAGTTCTAAGCCTGCGAGACTGATGACCTAAGATCTTAAGTCCCATTGAGTTTAGAGCTATTTGAACATAAAGCCTAAAGAGAAAATCAAGTAGGTTAATTGGGAAGTGAGCCGTAGTGTCCAGATAGCACATTGCTGGGTACAATGTGTACATTAAACCGCAAGAAAGTGGCTGTATACAGAGTAATGGAGGAGTCGGTACCTACTGGGAGAAATCCTTCTATAGAGAAGTATCTTGCTTCTGAACCGAGTCGCTGCAGATAACATGTGAAACAAGAAGAGCAAGGAAGCTAAACCACTAAACACTACCCTAGAAAAAGAATTCGAAATTTCATACTGCAGGAACAGGGATGTTTAACAACTTTCTAATAGTGAGTTTTTCAAAATAAAAATGAAACTATTGAAACAATTCGTGGGGTCTAACTTAGAAAATGATCACTGGGGAATGCAATACAATATAATCTACGAAAAAATACGATCACCGATAGTCTTATCCTCGCTCGAAAGAAATGTGGCACCGTAAAAGAAAAGCGGTAGCACTCGTCTGCCTTTCTAATGAAATACTGCTTCCTGACAGCGAAGAAAAAATTGGGAAATTCAGCGTAGTATACGAACAGTGTTGTGGGAAGAGTATAGAAACAATAAAGTTTATGTACCCCTTTACATAAGAATAAATTATACAAATAATTCTAAAATTGATAATTCCAGGACCGGATGGAATTCTTGGCCAAGTAATACAGACCGTTGTGGCAAATTACTTATATACTTATGAGTAGTGTGCGGGTGTCTCTTGCAAGAAGGGTTCTTGCACCGTGGAAAATGCTGAGTGAAGGCTTATTGGTAAGGGGCAGGTAAAGTGTTCTATGATACACAAACATTACAGATCGGTTTATGTTTATCTTATGAGCTTTGGGAGAGATATTTGAGAAACTACTAGGTGGCCCGAGGGAAGAGATTGGCGTGCATTTATACCAGTGTAATTTACAGGGACAACTGTTCTGCACGCGTCGTCATTAATGAGTAGCCAACCACAACTTTATTTCTTTAAACGAATATTACACAACTGTTTTCCACCATTGGCGAAGCACTGGTCAAGACGTTCGCGGAAGCTCATCATTACGTTCTCAATCGGTTATTGAGGGATGGTCTCTATCTCTTCTCAGACTGCGACTTTCAATTCGTCAGCGTTGCTGAGTTCCCGTGAAAGGCTACTCTTGAGAGATAAATACAGGGGAAAAATTAGAGGCTGAAACATCACTCTCGCCGGTCATGGGATATCAAAGAATCGTGGGAGAATTATTGATGTGGGAAGTTGCGCCTAGGTGTAGTCACTGAATCGTGGGTCATGTGGGCTGTAGGCCCATTTTGCTGAAGCCACATTCCACTGAGATGACAATGTCCCTGCAGTTGTAGAATGAAGAAATAGTTAATCATGATCAAATACCGCTCCAAATTGACGCTCACTGGCCTGCGGTTGTTGCCTTTAAGAAAATGTTTAATCTCAGTCAAACGGAAAGTCCTATATTACACAAGACGGCAAGCTATCTTGACTGCCCTTCTCTTCATGGCTGGTCTGCAGGTTTACGTTTTAGTAATATCAAAAAGTTTTGTTATTCACAAACCCATTAAGATGAAAGTTTTTCCCATGAAACATCACTAGATTTGTCAGAAACGCGTCATGGATGTCAATTCTGTTCAACGTTATTAAGCAGAAACTGCACTTACTCACTTTATCTCCCGGCCGTAATTATTGAGCCACTTGCAACTAACGAAGGTGAAACTTTTACAATCCTCCGCAATAATATTCAAGGAATCTGTAATATTTTGGAACGGCGACGAACAAATGAAAACAATGTTGCAAATGGCTCTGATCAGTATGGGACTTAACATCTGAGGTCATCAGTCCCCTTGACCTACAACTACTTAAACCTAACTAACTTAATGACATCATACTCATTCATGCTCGAGACAGGATTCGAACCTGCGACCGTAGCTGCCGCGCGGTTCCGGACTGAAGCGCCTAGAACCGCTCGGCTACAGCGGCCGGGGCGAGCAAATCGTTGTGGTCTTCGTTGCATAGCTGCACGAACTCGTCGTTGGCTTTTGAACTGTCATTTCAGGTCTCTAATGCTTCGTATTGGTTACAGAAACCGTCTCATGCCATTTTTTATCCACCTGAATTTTGTCTTTCTGTCTGGAACACGGAAATGGAAAGGCATATTATGTGCGTCCTGTTAGATGCTGTAAATGGTACCGTCACATCTTAGTTGGTGGCCAATTACGAATGTGCTGTTTTCTGTGAGCCACCTTGTATTACGCAAGAGATTAGAAGATAACAGACTGCCGTATGGGATGAGCCCTTACCAGTAATGGTTTAGAAGAGGAAAGTTAACTGAAGATTTAGGCAGCAAGGCGATCTCGCTAGCCATACAGAATCCTTCCGCCTACTCTCCAGTGATGATGGTTAATATTACTGGCGCTTTAGATAACCTTTGGTGGTCCTCTTTCTTTGGAAGCCTAATGGAGCTGGAACATCCAGAGGAGCTGTGCTACCGCCTGAGAAATCGTTGCCGCGGAAGAATGTATTTTTTATACGCCGACGGAAGGAAAGGAAGAAGACCATACCTAAATGCTCTCCACAGGGGATCGGTGTGTCGTCCAGCGTTTTGGAATATCCAGGATTTCGTAATGTAGCATTGGACTCCATAATATAGAACTTACGTGAAAGGGTAATGTAAGAGAACTGGCAGCTTGTTCGTCGTTAGCAGTGATTTTAAAAGATTTATAGAGGACAAATGTAATGTACTGCTTCATGAACTTAAAGAGTGCTGTCAAAGTGTCAAAAAGTCAGTAGAACTCACAAAACTATGTATCTCCTGCTGAAAACCTAGCAAGAACTCCTAAACTCAGATTAAATGATGTACCGATTAAGAGAAGCGTATCAAGGAGATATCTATTCTTGACAAACGTCGTACTTCTCCACATAATGTAGAAGTCACATGCTGAAGAGGTGAACATGAAGAAAATTACACAATCGCAAACAGGCAATTTCGACTTCACTTGAAAACAGTCAGAACAAACCAAGAATCTACAATTGCATCAGTCGGAGGACGTTTGAACTCATAAATTTCATTTTGTGAAGCCAGCTTCACTAGTAAAAGAATTCAACGAGGGGCACTACTGCGAATAACAGGCGCCTACGGCATTTCCTCGAACGATGTATTGTTAGCAGTTCTACGAATATGCCCATTGGAAATCAGGAAAATGGGGGCACTTCATTGGTCAAAGAAAGAAAATAGAATGAATATACAAAGGATACTTGGAACTGAGGTCATAATTTACGCAAGATCCCATATTGCAATTGTGGCAAAATAAATGCCACATTTCAGGTGCAAGCTGGAGAACAAGTAAATTTCTCTGTAACACTAGGGAGAGAGTGAAAATCAGATTTCTTAACCCATCGAGTGGTCTGATACTTTACTAGACCCGTCATTGCCCATATGCTATATAACTGTACAAAATGAGAAGGCAGATTTATGGTAGTTGCGCATGCGACAGTATGGAAAATACAGAGCGCACATTGCTGGACCGTGCTATCTATGAAGACGAGCTGTGTAATGGCCGTCAGGCAATAATGATACTGCATTCCACAGCAGCACTGAGGAAAGAGTCAACAGGGCACATCTTGGAGGATACAGCTTTAGCGGTATCCAGGAAGGGCGAGGAAGACTTCACGAGGCATTCGGCCACGTGCCAGTATACTCGCATTCCGGGTAGACAGCATTGCAGATGGAGAGAAGACAACCGTGATCAGCGACCAATGTATGAAATGATTTCTCAAGAATTTATATTGCGTTGGTACAATAAATCACGGAAGAGTGCTTTGTAAGACGTCACTGTGAATCGTGGATTCACTTATACAGTTGAAACGCTGCTGACGTGCTGCCCCATACTCAATGATTCCACCAGATAATGGGCTTTTATCGGGCTATTAGTTCAAATTCAAATGGCTCTGAGCACTATGGGACTCACCTGCTGTGGTCATAAGTCCCCTTGAACTTAGAACTACTTAAACCTAACTAACCTAAGGACATCACACACACCCATGCCCAAGGCAGGATTCGAACCTCCGACCGTAGCGGTCGTGCGGGTCCAGACTGTAGCGCCTTTAACCGCTCGGCCACTCCGGCCGGCGGGCTATTAGTAGTTAAGTAATTGGGTAAGAGGTTCTATTGTAGTTTTTTATTGGTAGAATGTAGTTCTAGTTATTAGCATTTTTGTAGTTTCAACATTTTCATTTCATTTATTTATTTATTTCTCAATAAGTAATAGAAACAAATCAATAAAATACAGGGGAACATAAACAAAACCGAAGAACTGCAGGGAAGGATACAAATCGTCCTAGGAAAGTATAGAGCTGCATTGCATCCGCGTCACAACATACGATCAAAGTGGCCTCCGTTGGACAGCAGGTGATAGGGATAATAGTGATTTTCATGCAGGATACGCATAATCGTACTTTGGCTTACACCATGTTGACGTGCCACTTGCTTGGAGCTTGTACAAGGGTTCGTCTCAATATCCTGTAGAACGCGGTCATCCAAATCTGCTGTACGCACAGTCCGCCTCCTCCCTGTGCTTTCATCTTTGTGAAAAGACCCATGATCACACAAATGACCGAGAAGGGCTTGAAATGTTGTGTGATGTGGTTGGTGTATGTGAGAGCAATTGTTTTGGTGTAGTCGTGCTGCCTTTCCATTGTTTCCATCTGTGGTCGTACACAACCACTATCTCGGCTTGTTCCCGACACGAATATCGGACCATTCCTCTGCTTACAGTATGCTGTGTCATTCACACAGCCTGCAGTACCCAAGGAACGTGGTCAGAGGAACTGCCATACGTCAGCGCCACCTACCGTGGCAACGACGCATTTCCGGACACATGTTCGTAAGACCTTTCTTCCTCCATTTGCAGTCACGAATCCGTCCTTGGTGCCGGCTCTATCGCGCTCCATTTAAAGTATGCTGTAATTCGACTAAAGTTGGCAGCGGCCGCTATAGTGGCGCCACCGTAGTTTTTGGCGAGGCTTCTTCTAGCGGTGAGCGGAGGCGAAAAGTGAAGTTGTCTTCCATGGCTGTGACTTGTCGGCATCAGTCAATGTTTATCTGTGGAGTTGCGCGCAGAGTCCGTAAGGAGTGTAGGCGCAGCCAGTGTAATTCTGATGTCCGAGTATGCAATGTGCAAGGGGCACACCTCTTTCAACTCAGCTACGGGCAGCGTGTGTATCCTCGTGCCTGGCATCACATGTGATTTACGTGAACGGTGGTGTCTTGGTAGAGCTGAGTCATTTGCTGAACGTCCAATGTACTTGGTCATTTTGAGATGAGGTGTGACCCGGTACGCTCTGTAGTGTTGTGGCCACAGATGAGGGGTTCGTTTGCGAAAACTGTTGATCCAAACAGCTGGACGTATCATTTGGCAGAGAGTTTTTTGCAGAAGGTTTTGTTCCACAGTTGCTCAGTCGTACGTACGGTACATTTACCTCAGGGCTTACTCGAAAAGATGTCCATGTAGACGAAGGCAGTTACATGCTCCACTTCTTTCCGCTGTCGGAATGTTGCAACCGCTGTTCATTTCATTCTGCGCAGTTTGTAACGCCGCTGCCCTTTGAACGCAAAAATGAAAAATATAAATCTATTCCTCACATCACAATATAAGCCCCAGGCCCAAGATCCGAATTTCATAAAAAGATAAACAAAGTCCGTTTGTACTAACATTGCATGACTGCATGACTAGTAGCAAGTAGACTGAAAAGAAAGTAATACAAAAAGAAATAGATAGGAATCTTGGTAGAAAAGTAACTTAATGTTTTGAAAAATAATAAAAAAGAAATAGAATCCATTAGTTTCAAGATAAAATAATAGTAGATCGCAAGATAATAGACTTGTAGGTCACGGAGTATAACAAGTGATCTCAAAGAAGACGCCTTGCGAGTACTCTTTGAGGGCACTGCGAAATACAGAAGCATCATTCTTTAACAATCAATCAATATAAAGGGGCAAGTTACAAGTTGCAGAGCTATTTTCAGTTCGCTGCTGTAGTTGTGCTAGTCCAGGGCCTTAAGATCCGGAGACCTGATGGGTCCTGCACAACCTGTCTACTTATCGGGATGAGCAACTTTTAAACACTCTCTTGCCTCCCGACTGAAATGTGCAGGGGTCTCGTCGACAAAGCAACATCAGCCGATACTCAGGCGGACGCGATGCACCAAAAACCTATACTGGCCCATGATGCAATGCCTAACTTAAATGACATTATGCATAATAACGCAGAAATAAAGCAGTTTTTCACAAAACATTACTTAACATTTTTCTCCTATTTTGATCCTTAAATTACACCCACGAATGTGTACACTTACCTTTAAACATCCTGTATATACAATGCATTTCTGTAACATGGCGCATGTATTGAGGGCGCCATAGTCATGTATGACACTCGCTCAGGCCAGCTGTGAGATAATTGTAAACAACGGCTACAGTGCAGTTTGAGCTCTTGATGTGTACAGTCCAGGAGACACTGTCAAATAACGGTTGAAATGTGTTCAATCTGTGGGCTGGTATGTGCTATCTAGTTAACTGTGAAATTTATACAATTCTACATTAGTGATAACATGCATGCGATTATATTTTAATTGGATCCTATAGTACTTCTAGCATTTAAGGTGGTCACTCAGTGACCAAAATCTAAAACTGTCACAATAAGCACAAGTTACGACTGACTGCTCTGCCTTCTTTCACCAACAGATAACAGTAAGATCAAATACTTTTGTACTCATTCCCTAAGAGCCTATACATATTTTTGAAATGTAATGCTGTATAGTAAACTAAAAAATCTTTATTTCTTTTGATTTTACATCTTCTTAGTTATTGCAACAATTCGTTGTAGTTCCAGGCAGTGTTTCTTTCAGAGAGGTGAAGAGACCCCTAAATTGTGCAGAAATGAGAATATGACTGGTTCATGCAGTACATAGCCCCTAAAGTTTCTGACCCCACCCCTGCCCACCCTGAAGGGGTCTGTCTGAAAGGAAAGCAGATTTTGTCCGTAGTAGCTCGCTGACCAACACCGAGTGTCTGAGACACACACTTGCAAACATGCCTACGTATCCATTTTTACTCTCCGCAAGTCAGTTTCCTCAACCAGTCACAAGAATTTATTGTCCAGGTGCAGAAGGTTTTCACGCCGTCGCGCTCGATACGGTTCATACAAAGCGAAAACACAAGCACAGGTTCGATGATGCGGAGGCCCATTGAGATAAATAAAACAAGACGTAAACTTGCAACAGAGTCAACATGGACGAGAAATTAATTGATCATGGAACCTCACGAGAAACAAAGAACATTCTGAAACTTCCCCAAAGTTTTAAATTATTTTAAGTATCTGCACTCGATTACATACGTTTGGTTTTACCGACTGCGTAGTACAGGCACTATCTGGAAGCAAGAGAATGGTTCTAGGTAGAGTTCAGATTCAGCAAACAGTTTCCATGTGTCAAGACGCTTCAGGACTGACAATCGCAAAAGATTCATTAACTAGTACGAGACGACTTCATGCGTATGTCACGGCAAACTGCTTAATATGGAATGCGAGTATTATTGCAAAGAGAGAGAAGCTACAAATAATTCTCAATCGAAATACGGGTGCAAGCAGCGGCAAACCTGTGGAACAAAAATAACGGAAGGTGAAAATTTAACGTCATCCTGACGCCGGCGTCATCAAGTGTACAGCACTCAGTAACTGGTTTCATTAAAAATCATAAAGAGACACGTTGCATTCGCTTAGAGTGATTTAGGATAAGTACGTAAAAAATAGTAAAAATTCTGAACTAGAATATAACTTTCTCCCCTCTCGGATACTAGGATAACGTGCTTGCTAACTGTCGAAAGCTCGCACGATGTATTGTTAAAACTTCTACACTCACAATAACAGAATTAATAAATTATTATTTATTTCAAGATGAGGTGTAATAACTAGTGACGCCCTGAACCGAAAACGCAACACCGCAAATGTTACTTCTAACAGATAATAAATATAATGCATACTGTAGAAAACATAATTCTGAACTTGTAGATGAGCAGACGTATGACGAGGAAAGGGAAAGAGTTCTTAAATTGAAGCGAGGATTCCTGAGTTGTGTAAAGTGCCCTCAGTCTGGAAAAACACTGCACCGGGGAACAAGAAGTGGCCTTGGGGCAGATATTCTACTAAACATGTAATTTGCCACTGCTTGGACTTTTTTATATCTGTTACCAAGGACGAACAGAACACGAAACCATTTAAACATACGTCGCCTAAAAGATCTTAAAAAGTTCTCCCCGTTTTGTACAAAAGAATTAATTAAGCAAATAGAAACTGAACTTCGTACAAAATAATACTAAATGCAATATTAATAACTATGAACAATGATGAAACCTATTAATGGCACATAACGTAACCTTCTAAGAGGTATTTTGTTCGGTGACACAATAGAGTGTGGGAAGCTAGCAATGATTAGAAGTTTCTAAATACTTATGGGAATTAGATATAATGTACGTGCTAGGTTAGGATATTCCAAAGAATTGTGTCAGGATGCAAATTTCAGCTCCACGTTGCTTCTTCCCATCTCGGATGAAACCCTCCCAGCAGGCATATCGAGTGGACATTGGATTTCATTCCGGCACTGAGCATTATCTGCCTAAGGGGCTCTATGGCGCGTGCAGGATGCAGTCGTCTGCAAATTGTGCCCTACGTCGACACCGGCGACGCCTGTTGCTTAGGTTTTGAGGCCACCTTCAATTCATACGGCCCGCTGGTGTAGGTGGTGAGTGCTGCTGGGCTTGCGGGCGGGGTGCGAGAAGATTTTGCACGTTGCAACATTGTTCCCTGAGTTGATAGGGTTCCTTAGGATTGAAACCGTGTGAAAGATCTCAGCCAAAGGCTTCGTCGACTCTATGACAGTCTTGGCTGCAGATTTATGGACCTGCGATATCGGTTGTGGAATTGTAGGACTCCCGTTGATATATCAAGCTAGCACTATACAAAGGTAGCACCAGAGTAATCCTGTAGAGCACGTGGAAAATTTTTTTAGGCTAGGCCGTAGCTTCTCTGATAAACACTCGTCAGACAACTCGCAAATAGCGAAATCAGACCGCTTTCAGAGTAAAGACACTTCGATCGTCAAAATTTTATCAGTAAATTGTCAAATCATTCTAAATTGTCAAATCATTCGTAACAAAGTTCCCGAATTTACTGCTCTTCAGGAAACTCTAATTCTTGGGATCGATAGCTGGCTGAAACCCGAAGTAGGAAGCTCTGAGGTATTTAGGGCTTCACGGAACGTGTGTCGAAGAGACAGGTTAGGTGCCATAGGAGGCGTGTTTTCATTGCAGTTGAAAAAATATTGTCTCTACTCAGATCTAATTTGAATGTGTCAGTGAAGTTACCTCGAAGCGTATAACAGGTCTAGATGAAAGCAAGTTAATTGTTGGATGTTTTTATCAGCCACTCGATTCGGCTGTGGCGTTTTTGCAGCCACTGGCGGAATACGCTCAGTAGTGCGGAAACATCCAGATCATGCAATATGCGTGTGCATGTGACTTTAACCTACCGAGTATAAACTGGGACTTCACTGCAGGGCTACAGACAGTCTTGCGAAATTCTTTTGCATACGTTTCTCGAAAACTGTCTTGAGCAGCTAGTTCGACAGCCTACACATAATGGAACTGTTTTAGACTTCGTAGTTGCAAACAAGCCAGACCTAATCGCTGGCCCCAGCACAGAGACAGGGATTGGGGACCACGATGTCATCATTGCGACAGTGGTTACTGGAGTTAATAAATCAATCAAGAAGGTGAGGAGAGTATTTCTACTAGAAAGAGCACGTAGACAGTCGTTAGCATCCCACTTACGCAATGAACTAGTATTAGAGCAAAGTTCATATCACCCGTCAGGAGCAAACCTATTGTTATACAATAAAGGCTTTCACGACCGGATGTTTCAGCTGCCGAGGATTCTTCCGGGTTGTATGGCAGTGGTTCATTGAACTCTTCTATCCCTGACGTTTCGTCCAAAGCTACGTTGCACATCTTCGGAGGAGTTCCTGGTTGTGTTGAGTCTTGCCGAATGACGAGTCGGACGTCTAAGAACGGCCTAAATACCGTGGAAAGTGGGCGTGGTCTGGATTTCACGTGATTGCAGAGATAAACCTTGTCAAAGATAATAACTTCTCGTTCGATTGTGTAGCGCCACTGTCCATGTATCGCTGAGTTTCATAGCTTCTTCTTTTCTGTTTTCTGTATAGCCGTGGATGATAATTCGTCATAGTACATAAAACTTCACTTTCCGAAAATTTCACTACATGATCACCCGACTGAAGAGCATGTTCCACCACGGCTGACTTGTCTGCTTCCCCTAGTAGGCAAAGACTTTAATGTTCCTTCAACCGTGTATTCACACTTCTATTTGTAGTTCCAATGTAGACCCTACCACATGTACACAGAATCTTGCATACACCACTTGCAGAGGGGAACGTTTATCCTTAACGGAACGAAGTGCTTAGCCTATTTTCTTAGTTGATCTGAAAATCAGTCGTACGTTATGTTTCCGTAAAATCTTGCCGATTTGATCCGTTACTTTTTTGATGATGGGTAGAGAAACCGTGTTCTTTCATCGCTGTGTCCTATCATTGTCCTTAGGCCTCCTGTTATCCGGTGGTATAACTCTGTTTACTTTCTTACTAGAGTACCCATTCTTCTCAAAAGCCTGCTTTATATGTTTTAACTCGGCGTCTAGGTATTCCAGCGCACAAATCCTTTTAGCTCTGTCCACTAGACTTTTAATTAAACATCTTTTCTGTTGTGGATGATGATTGGAATCCTTATGCAAGTATCCGTCGGCACGTGTAACCTTCCGAAAGACTTTATCTTTCAAGCTGCCATCAATCTGTCTCAAGACGAATACATCCAAGAAGGATATTGCATTGTCTTTTTCCATTTCCATGGTAAACTGGATTTTAGGATCTATACTATTTAAATATCAAAAGAACTCCTCTAAAGCTTTTTTTGCCATGTGACCAAACCACAAATGTATCATTCACGTATCGATACCATCGACATGGTTTCTTATTCGCTTTTTCCAGAGCTAATTGTTCGAATTTTTAAATGTAAAAATTGGCGCTCGTAGGACTCAATGGGTTACCCATGGCCACACCATCAACCTGCTCATAAAACTCATCCTCCCACTGGAACTGACTAGATGTGAGACAGTGTCTGAAAAGAGCAGTCAAATCTTCTGGGAAAACATCCGCTACCTAAACCATAACTTCTTTAAGCGGAATCATCGTAAATAAAGACACTACGTCAAAACTGACAAGAATATCCTCAGGAGCCAAAGTTAGTCTCTTCAGTTTCTCAATGAAACGACATTAGTCTTTTACATAAGAATCAGTTCGGCCAATATGTGGTTGTAAACAGATATCTTCCTATTTGGTACGTTGGGGAATTAATAGCACTGACAATGGGTCTCAGAGGAAGGTTAATCTCATGAACTTTATGTAGGCCATAAAGTCTGGGACACATAGCTTCACTTGTCATCAAACCTTTCTTCTCTCCTTTAGAATTGAAGTAGATGAATTTATCAGCGTATTTGTTTTCCTCAATATGCTAGCTGTAGGGTCTTTCTTAAGTTTATTATATTGTCTTGACGTAAAAAGATCCAAAATCTTACTTCTATAATCCTCTTTATTCATAACAACAGAAGCACTGCCTTTGTCAGAAGGAAGAACTACTGTCCCTTCGTCAGCCTTTAAGTCTCAGAGCCCTTCCCTCCCCATTCGTTAGGTTACTTTCCAAAGGTTTACTGCGGCACAAGACCCTGGTGGTTTCAATTCGAATTGCATTTGGAGTTTCTTTGGGGAGGTTTCGTATCCCTACTTCTACGCTCACAATTATCTCCTCAACTGGTACTTTCATAGGTGTAATAGCGAAGTTTCCTCGTTTTGCAAGGACCGAAATTTCGTCTCGAGACAGTACTCAAAAATGGTTCAAATGGCTCTGAGCACTATGGGACTTAACTTCTGAGTTCATCAGTCCCCTAGAACTTAGAACTATTTAAACCTAACTAACCTAAGGACATCACACGCATCCACGTAGTTACTTCCATCGACCTAAACGTCAGGTAATCTATTTTATTCCACGCATCTACCGATTCGAACCTGCGACCGTAGCAGTCGCGCGGTTCCGGACTGAAGAGCCTAGAACCGCTCGGCCACCACGGCCGGTGAGACAGTAGTCTCTCTGATTTATTAATAACAGTACCTGACATGACAACATTACTAGTACTTAGCACATTAGGTTGTAATTTATCACACTTCTTCTTGTTATTGCTAGTAGTTACTTCCATCGACCTAAACGTCAGGTAATCTATTTTATTCCACGCATCTACCGATAACTTGCAAGCAATGAGTAAATGTAGTTGTAGAAACTTACGGTCAGCAGAATGCATCTCTCGTCTTGTAAAATGTATCCTGTCACGGAGTAACGATGCTTCTGTATAATCATAAATCCGTTGTACCCTGGCTGTCCGAAACATTCTCTCCAGTTTCAAGAATTTGGGGATGGACGACGAGTTTCTGCAACGCAACAGAAAGGTTGGAGTTCAATGTAAATATGCTTTCTTCTTACGTTAAACTTCCAGACATCTGACTGATTTTGAAACATTCTCCCCGTAGAGTCGTACAATGAAGGCTTTCACGACCAGATATTTCAGCTGCCTTCTTACAAGCTGCCGAAAATTCTTCCGGGTTGCATGGCTGTGGTCCATGGAACTCTTCTATCCCTTACAGAGTTATTATTTGACGTTTTTCGTGTATACCATCTTCATCCGATGTCAGTAACTGTGGTATATTGTGCCCCGTTTGTTTGTGTGGCTCGAACTCTGGGGTATACGGCCGCGTGCGGCGACAGTCGGCTGTCTAAAAGCGCATCGAGGAAGCTTCTCGCTCTTCTCGCTCCGTGACACCGGCGACGTTACAACTCGGCGGTACCACATGTAGAAGGCGCATTGCGTTATGCGCAGCGTGTGTGGTATCTGCCACTGAAACTTTGAAGGGTTGTAGCTCCCGAACTAAAAGTGATAGGAATGTAATTTAAATCGATGTATACACAGCTGGTGTTACTGATTCCAGTGCATGATAGAAACAACTATTGTTCCATTTTAAAAATTATATATTTTTGCTGTAACTCTTTGGATGATAGCCGCGCGGGATGAGCCGAGCGGTCTGAGGCGCTGCAGTCATGGATTGTGCGGCTGGTCCCGGCGGCGGTTCGAGTCCTCCCTCGGGCATGGGTGTGTGTGTTTGTCCTTAGCATAATTTAGGTTAAGTAGTGTGTAAGCTTAGGGACCGATGACCTTAGCAGTTTAGTCCCATAAGATGGCACACACACTTTTTTCCTTTGGATGATAACACAATAAACTATATTCATAGCTCCGTAGACAGTGTAACTGCAATAAATATTTCCGTCGCCTATTACTTCGTAACTTACAGAGGCAAACACATTTAGTGAAACACCCTGTATATTTTACATGTATACATATAGAGTTTATATAAAAATGTGTATTGCAGCGTATCGACTGTATTCGGTCAAACAATATGACTGAGTTGCAACGGAGCTGGTAGCAGACGGGCAAGAGTATTATATGTTGCAAAGGAAAATTCGGCCGATCGCATTGCGAAGTGGAGCCAGTTAGGAACGGTATAGCAACAGCTACTGCTGTAATGCGCCAGTGGAAGATCAGAAGCCTTTCCTCACTTGCCACCCTGGAAGTGTGTAGATTACGTGCCTTAAGCTCTAAACGAACATAGTCTGAAACGTATAAGTACTCAGCCATTTGCGTACAAAATCATTCTCATCTCAGTATCACAGCCTACGCCACGAGCCTGTGTCACCTGGAGCGATATACCAGAATACATTGTGGGGACCATTGTTCATCCATAAGGCAGGACACCCTGCCCTGCGTCATGAGGGAGCCGCCCACTCGCTGGAGGAAGCTGACCGCCATCGTCAGCTGCATCGCCACGCTGCCATCCATCATGAGCGCTGCCGTAGACGAAGCTGACAAGGACATTCGAGTGGTCCCAGTGTCAGCCCGTTCTTTGTGCTGTCAGTAATGCCGGCTGTCTATTGTTTCACTTGAGAGGCAACTGGACGCCTCCATCAAGCTGTTCCTGATGTTCCACAGCCGAAGGCTCGAATAAAGGAATTAACTGAACAAGTCCACTGTCCTCCCGACGTCTCTTTCAGGTAAAAATCCAAGGGTCATTTAACAGCAGCCGACGTCCACCCAAATGTTCATTAGGTGATAATGTGGAAACTTGAAGTAAATCAGCCAATAACTCTTAGAAATTTCTAGTAACAACCTTTCACCTTCACATATTACCTAATGTATGTTTCACGACAGACTGAAAGAAAATTTGCAAAATTTCATCAAGATTGGAATAAAACTGTGTAGTTGTATGATTCACAAACAAACAGACAGACACTCTTCTTTATGTATATAGATTCACAGGTGTTTTATTATTACATATCATGTGACACGCTGAAGAAACTATCTTCTTTATTGTCGGTAATCCTGTCCCGTTTGATTAGTTGCGCTCTGCTCGGAAACTATCATAGTCTTGCTATTAGAGGAGTTGAAAAGTGTTGTTAGGTGAATTTTGAAGGTTTATGAACAGTACAGTGTTAGTAATCCATGAACTAGTACAGGAGGACTTGTGTCACTGTTCCTGTTCAAGTTGCAGATAAACTGGTCTTTTTTTCCCAGCACGGTAGCTGATATGTCTGAGAAGGTTATTTCGTTCTAGTATTCTGCTTCAAAGATGTGAGGTGTTCTGCCAATGTTGAATGATTTGTATCACGTTGCCATTCTCTTTGTATTTTGCGTTAACACCACATAGCACTACAATGAAACTGCCAAATGCCAGAGATTTGTATGTGTCAGTGTCATCCCCTATGTTTAAACGTTTGTGGTTGACTCATTGTTTCTTTCTTATGTTACCAGTTTGTTTTCAAGTGTATATATATATATATATATATATATATATATATATATATATATATATATATATATGTGTGTGTGTGTGTGTGTGTGTGTGTGTGTGTGTGTGTGTCTGTGTGTGTATGTGTGTGTATGTGTGTGTGTGTGTATGTGTGTGTGTGTGTGTGTGAGTAGTCGAGTTGGTGTGTGTTTGACGTCTAGCGGTAATTTTTATCTTCTTTTATGAATTTACTTACTCAGTTATGTTACTAGTGATTCTTTGCATCCACTTTATTCGCCTAATTGAGTTTTTATGTCAAGCTTATAATATCTGTGCGTGTCGAACAACGGTTCTTTGTTTACCTGTAATTTGTAGAGCATATATCAGAACATTGTTCTTCAGATTGTGTTGATTGTTTGATGTTTGGTGTAGTATTGTGTCTTTTGAGATGGTTATCCCATAAATATTGAGTGTATGTTGGCTATATTTCCTTGTGAGAGCTATATGTATGACATATATTTATCCTGCTTGTTCTTTCCCTAATGTGGACTTCGTGTTTCATCTTTTGTAATCTGGTTATCTCTGTGCGTAGTTGGTCTGTCTTCATTTCGGGGCCACCTACCCGGAAGACGATGTTCTTGCCTTCGTTCTGAAGGAGCATCACAGGTAATGTGTGTAAGTTTGATGCGCAGCATATGTATTTATTAGTTTATTACGGTGCACGAGCTATCTGCTGAGCTGAGCTCAACTCTTATACGAAAGTGTACATGGTAACAGCTCAGTCGTATGTTACTATGTATAGTGGCAGACCTTGGCTGGACATGTTTACGCCTTTCCATCCCCAGGTCACTAAGAATCTTCCTGCATGCTTAACAATGCGTGTATGGAATACGCACATGATAGGAAAACTAGACTGGTTGTGAATTATGTATGGTGTTTGGCAGCTTATTTTTCTGTTCCAGTCCGTTTGACATGTTAAGTGCTCAAAATAGCCATTCTGCCAGTAATATGACGTAAGTTATAGGAGCTAAGAACGTAAATGACTGTGATCTAGAACGCTAATATCATGGCACATAAATCAATATCAAACTTCCTATATGCCTTCCTTTGCTCTCTTTGCTTTTGTTTAAGTGTTAGGGGTAGATCAGGAACCAGCAGTTCGAGTAGCATTTCACCTCCCTGTCAGTCTGTGCATACATTAGGAACCACCCAATTCGAGTTTGATTTCACTTTACTGGCAATCTTGCATTTCCTTGTATTATGTCTCGTCGAAAAGGTATAACTGATGCCATAAATGCAAGAAGCTGTTTCGTTAGGAGAATATATTGCCAACAAAATACTACACAATCTCACGATATTTCTTAAGTGTTAACCATCGCTGTCTATGGCAACTAAGTACATATAAAGCAGATGCTCACTTTTTCAAACATGCGATTGAGTCATACCCATTCTAAAGACCATACATAACATTTCCTTACTATGATAGCCTGGTAGTACTGGTGCTGTGATTGCTATGTATGCTGCATGTACGTGGTTTCAGGTTAGATCTTCTGTGTGTGAATTCCAGGTTCTATCTTGATTGCCTCCCAGAGGCATGTTTGCTATGTAATTGTTTTCCACTATGTGCTGTCACTTCAGTAGAATAAATAACGTGGTGGGTGCATGAGGTGTGCGCATGAACCAGTGAAAGCTTGTTGTCAACGAATTGTTCAAAAATAAAATAGAGATCACTGCACAACTGTTTAAAGTGAGAATCAATCCTATATATGTGGTCTCCTCCACAGCTTACAAATCCTACAGCCCAATTGCGCTATTACACACTACTGCTCTGCAATTGAGTATCACTAAGTTCTACCGCTGAAATGGCTTAAATGACAGTAGTGGGGTGCCTTATCAGCCAATGTGTATTTAATATGAAAGCCTGTGTGTGTGTGTGTGTGTGTGTGTGTGTGTGTGTGTGTGTGTGTGTGTGATGCCACAGTTTCTTTACCCCATAGTCCAACACCTCTTTTAACCATGACGCCACTGCCGTTCTTTACCAACATGTACTGTCGGTTCAGTTGTTTAAATACAACAAGGAGTATTGCAATAGTCCAACTCCTATCACACATTTTGCCTACCACCATTGCCTGTCACTATAATTGTTTAAATGATATGGTGGACTTTGATCAGGCATTATTTCAATTGAACAGTTGAGCTATTAAACATGAAACTGCAATTGACTGTGCAGCTTAATTCTGACTGGCTGATCAGTCTGACTGAGAAATCAGAATAATCCTTCGACGTCATTATCACGCAAAAACTCTTCAGAAAGTAATTTGCGTCATTCTAAAATGTAAATATTAATGTAATGTTTAATAAAATGACTGAAAAGAAAAATAATCTTGGAATTGATTTAGAAACCAACTACACTTCAAACTGATATTCTGGCTGCATTCTTACAAAAGCAATCGCACCTTGACATACGTCATCAGTAATGTGGGTACAATACAGATTTACCAAGATCCAATTGCGTAATGTTTTACAGAAAGTAATATCGAATTTTACGTATGTCCCACATACACACTCTCATTCATTCCCATTTATTCCCACAACACCATGATAAACAATTTTTTTTCATGAATTTTATACTACGAAATGCGAAATAATTAAAGTTTTTGAAAATAAAAATCCCAATTAAATGATTCTATAAAAATTCTTCCAATCCATATGTGGCATACAGCAAACCAGTGCTTAACAGTATTGGTTAAAAACATTCTTGGTTGCAATTTCAGTTTTTTATTTTTTTATTTTTTACTATTATTTTTTATTGCAACCAAGACTGTTTTTAACCAATACTAAATGATTCTACACATTAAGAACTTTGGTTATCATTTCAGTTGATAACATAAGACAAACAGTTATTGTCCCTAACTGAATTTTACACTTTAAGTGTCTGTTTTATGGTTTCTAGGCAATTTTCTCAATCTCCGAAACTATAATAGTTAGAAAGCCGTAATTTTTATGAGATCTTCTACTGAATAACTAAAAGTAGTATACCAAGTTTGAAAAAATTGGTTAATATTTACTATGATTTATTTAGATTCGTAGGGAGTGTGAATATACGGTCGTACTAGGTGACACGGTAGCCCCACAACGTCAGCTGCGCGGTGATTCACAGCTGAGGCGTCTTCCTGCAGCTTCCTCGCAGCCACCAGCTCCACATCTACGTATCTTACTGCAGTAAATGTCACCCCATAATAACTTGCGACGTCACAACGTGAACGAATTTGTGCGTGCCAGTCGAAGACTGACTGTCCGAGGGACTGCAGAAGAATGTAGCATTTCAGTTGGATCATGTCATCAAATCCTGACACAGCCTCTTGGAATGCATTGTGTTGCCAAGTTCGTTCCATGCCTCATGACTCAAGACCAGAAAAACCTTCGCCTCGCAATCTGGGAAGAGCTTCTGGATTGCACAAATGTGATGTTTCTTAAGAGAATCGTAACTGATGATGAGACGTGGGTCTACGGTTATGATGCTGAGACCAAGATTCAGTCTCCACAGTAAGTCAGGAGAAGTTCTTCAAGACCAAAGAAACCTCGTCAGGACATGTCAAATGTTGAGGTCAGGATGATAGTTTTCTTTGACTTTGAAGGATTAGTTCATCATGAGTTCATGCCACAGAGACAAACTGTTAGTCGATAGTACCATCGGGACGTGCTGCGAAACTTGCGAGTAAATGTGGGAAGAAAATGGCCTAAAATGTGGCGACACAGTTCATGGCTCTTGCATCACTGTAACGGACCCGCATACTATTCCTCCTTACTCTCCACACCTCACACCTGCAGACTTTTTCTTGTTTCCAAAGTTTAAAACCTCGCTGAAAGCACGAATATTTGCACAACGATGGACGAGATAAAAGAAAAATCGCAGACGGATATTCGCGCGACGCTGCAAGAGGCGAACCAAAAATGCTTGCGGTAGTGTAAACGGCGTTGGGAGCGGTTATTCAGTTTTGCAGGAGAATGTCTCGAACAATAAGTAAAACGTAAGCATACAAAAATTTTGTAGACGAAGTTCCGGAATTTTTTGAACGGACCTCGGGCGCTCTCATTTATGTTTGCCGTCTAAGTAATCCACTGCTTCAGCGAACAACCGCATTTTATTTTTTATCCGTCGTAGCAATATGGCCAATGACATATAATTCTTATTTCAGAATCTGCTTTGTCTCTATGGCGTATTTATGGAGCTTTCTCCAAGTCCTTGTTTTCAGCTGTCTTTCCTTCCGTCGATTGGGCTTAACCTGTGGTTTTTAACTCCTTTTTCGTCTTCCTGTTCTACGGTTCTGACATGGACGCGTATGACCATAGTTGTTATTGCCCCCTAAAACAAAACAAAACAAGTCCTGCTATTTGTAGATGTCAATTAAATGGATTTGTAACTCTGTGGATCACGTTTCTTTTCTTTCGTATGCATTGCAGTGGTCTGTGCAACTTTCTATTCTTCTCTTCTCCCTCACCATAAATACTAGAATACTCTTCATGACGTCGTAGGGAAATTAATTAAGCCGCTGCACCATTGATGCACAAGACGCACTCTTAAATTGTTAGCCCACTCAAGATAGACATTGGCAGTAGAAATATAACCGTCCTGTGATGAGTAGGATAGGGCCGTGACAACATAGTGGAACATGTCTGGTGACGCTGTGATAGTTTTGTTACTTCCTTGAGATGAGAGAATTGTCTTGCAAGAATCACTTGATATATTCGATGTACACCAATCAAAGATTATGAATGAATTCCGCCGTGGTGTGTCACCGACTTATCAGCTACGTGTTTACAGACAGGGGAGATTACATTCACGCAGCAACTAATTTCGTTGTGTACATTGCGAATTATCTATATCAGTCATCACAGGAGCAAGGAGAAGGCGATTAACGATGCAGCAGGTCGCTTGCTCCATGAAAATGTAGCTCTTGGTTCAAACTGGCAGGAGAGAAATATTTCACCTCCTCTGAGCTACAGACAGCTATATCAGAATCAGAACGACACCTTTAGAAATTTTGTCATCGTAAGACACCTCGCTATGTTCAGTAATCAGTAGATCCAGAGACAATAGCCGGCCGCGGTGGTCTAGCGGTTCTGGCGCTGCAGTCCGGAACCGCGGGACTGCTACGGTCGCAGGTTCGAATCCTGCCTCGGGCATGGGTGTGTGTGATGTCCTTAGGTTAGTTAGGTTTAAGTAGTTCTAAGTTCTAGGGGACTTATGACCTAAGATGTTGAGTCCCATAGTGCTCAGAGCCATTTGAACCAGCCAGAGACAATAAATATAAAATGCAGCGGAACTGGTACCGAAAATACACAGATCTGTTAATAAAAGCGATAATCTGCGACTGCAAGGCGTCTTGTTTGTTGTGAACAAATATCAGATGCAAAGCACACGTCCTTGTGAAGCCGTTCGTAACACAAAACACCTTCTTTGTATCACCAGATTTATATCAATAATAAAACATTTTGTGGATGTATATATGCCATTGTTTAAGATAATGTTTGTTATGTCTTACCCACTGCTTTCTCCTTATGAAGTTTCCATGCGGTACTTCAAATCGCCATCAGGCTGCACTGATTTACGCGAGGCCTTCCAGAAAGACAGGTCGCGGCACGTACGTCACGAAGGTAGTCCTGCGCTCGCTCGCCCGCTCAAATCAGTAGACAAACTACGTTTCTACACCTGTTAACTCGTAACTAGGCGTGTCCGTACAAACGAAAACTGAATCTTCTACTGGAATCCGCTATTATGGAATTTTACTGTTATTATTCCTATAATGATGGGAAGTCCATGGGCCTACTGATAATTTGTTACGGCTGCACTTGCGTACAACAAAATAAAATCATGCTAAAATGATTATTAGTTGCATAAGGCACTACTTCCGGCATGTAATGAGTATTGTTGAGCAGCAGAGACTAAATGCTATACCATTTATATCGAGTACTGATCTTAAATTAAATTTTGCTGTAGTACTTTTAATAAGTAAGACTTCATAGTAGCAGGTTCCAGTGGGAGATGCAGCTCTCATTAGTACTTACACGCCCAGCTGCGAGTTAACAGGTTTAGAAACGCATTTTGTCGGTTGAGCTGAGCGAGCGAGCGAGTTCAGGACTACCTTCGTGACATACGCTCCGCGGCCTGTCTTTTTCGTGGACCTCGGATTTAGGTTAACGGTAAGCTCCCTAAATCTATTACGGCAACTGCTCTGAAAAGGCACAGATGACTTCCTTCCCCATCTTTCCTAGTTTGGTTTTCTGCTTCGCGTCTAATCTCGTTTTCGATGAGACGTTGTACTTTAATTCTTCTTTCCTTCTTTTAACGTCAATATGACCACTGAAGGCAAGTGTCGTATGAAAGTTAATGGGTCGTCACAGTTGCACTGTCATTGACCACAGCAGTAAATCGCAGAAACATCCTGCACCTACGCGTGTTTATCTTCTTGAATGTGGCGATGAATTTATCTCAAACGATCATATTTGACTTTCTGGATAGCATTCACGCCATACAGGACACAGGTGTTTCGAATTGCTTCCACTGCTTTCACCCTTCTGTCAAACACAGACAGAGCACAGTGTCACAAATATTAGACTTTACTCCGTTGTAGACTGCGTTTCCTATTACATAAACGACTCTCCTCATATCGTCAACAATGAAGAATATTCAAGCCGCGAGCTATACTACAAACTTGAACAAAGTATGACCATAGTTAAAAACGCTTATAGCAATATGCTATACAAAAACGCAACGGAATATGCGGGAATATAGTATTATACCAAACGCAACGTTACGTAATGTTAGACTTGCTAATTCGAGCGCAGAAAAGTCCGCTGGAGATAATAGGCAGTGTGTCCGATGCGTTGCAATCACTTGGGCGGTCTCCGGTCAGTATCAGGCAGTCTCTGGCTGATGGTGCAGAAATTGGTCTTACCATGGCAGACACCCACGTGCCCTTTCACAAATATCTTTCCGCAAGATTTTTCTATCACTGGTAGGTTGGAAAATGAACGAAACTATCTCTGACCTTCTGTCATGCCCATGCTCTTATCAGGAAGGCGGAATACGGCTTAAAAAAGAAAGAAAAGGATGTGTTTGATGTCATGGCTTTGTGTTTGCGCAGCGTGACGTTGACCACTAGACCAAAAATAGGTTACTCGCAACAGCAGCTCAAGTGGAAGACAGCACTTCTCGTACCGTGTGCTTCGTACCCAGTTATGACAAAGACATGACGTTAACACATGTGACACTCGGTGGTTGGTTGGACAGAGGCCAGCTTGTAAAGGCTAAGGTGTGGGTTCGATTCCCGTTGGGAATACCAGTTTATAACAGCAACAACATCCAGTAGCGCCAAGTAAAGAATGCGGGACTGTGAAGTGGTTCCAAATCAAAATAAAACATGTCCATTAGCTACTGACTTTAACATAGTTGGATTAGTTTTGGCTGTCAGTGGTGAAGGTTTCTACCTGCAGAAACTCTGCCCCAAGTAAGCTATCTTACTCTAATAATGTTATTTTAGTTCACCAACTAATCGTCAAGTAGGACCTACATTTCTTATTTTAAGTGATGAAGCACCCTCAAATCTCTCTTGTGGTTCCCTTTTTTTTATCTCTAACGCTCTGTTGAAGCATAAATTGACGTATCATGTCCTCCAGGCTATTACTCTCAGTGCTAGTACTACCTTTCGGTATCTGTCCACTATGAGTTTCATCTCGGGTATTGAGATGATCCGCTATGGTCGGGCAAGAACTAGCCCCTTCCGTCACCCCCCGGCCTGAATCCACATTCCTTTCCATTGTAGTAACGCGATCTACATCTTATACCTCTCTTGCATTATCATTCACACGATCTACTGATCCAACACTCATAGAATCACCACCTCGCGCATTCCGATCCACATTCCTATCGCTCCCGTTCTCCTCTAAGCCGTCCATTGATCTTAACATATAAACCCTTTTTAACATAATGACACACACTGATTACAAAAAAAATTAATCATACTCCTAAAACATACACTTAACAGTATAACAGGCACGGCGGTTGGGAAATCAAATCAATACCTCATACTAGTACATTCACAATGTCTAATCTACGACAAGTATAGGAATGAGCTGTACTGCTAGTTAACGACGCTACGTAATTACCTCAAACAATCAGCCAAGTCGTTGGATAACGATTACAGTACCTTGTTCCTGCACTCGTGTTCACGTTCCAGGTTGTCCACTCGACCTCGTTTATAACCTGGTAGTCCACTTAAATACTGATATTCTCAGCATGTGGAACAGGTAAAGGTCACACACAAACACAATAAGTCACTGTTATTAATTCCAACAAATGTTATGTAACACACACAAGATTACAATAACTTGGTTCACGTACATTTTCAATTTTTTGATTATCTGGTCCTCGGACCGGCAGTTTTAACTCAAAGTTTGGCATCACTGTTTGTTAGCGAATTATCCTCTCACAAATAACTCGTTCCTTCTTCTGTTTCTTCTTTCCCGTGCCGGTTTAATGCCGTCTTCTCCTTTCTTCGAGCCCCACGTTCAGGGCGCCATTTTGAAGCATCCCCAACTCTCTTGTGGTTGCCTTTTTAGGTACTCCACGTCGACGTCTGCTCGTAGATACGTATCGTCGGTAGGTTTTCCGGCTTTACTTCCCAACGAGACAGCGACGACTCTCCGATGAAGTGCGGGCCTTGTGTTTTGCTATTACTGCGAGTCTTGTAAATATCGCTTTTATTTAGTAATTTATCCGGCTAAAACCCTCCCCTTTTATGATTAAGACAGCATGCGCCACCTTTCGGAGGGAGTGGGGACGTCAAAGAGTCACAAAAGTTCATATTGAGCAGTCCGTAAAACACGTAAACGTTCACTTCAGTTAGCGTGTTAGTTAATGCCTACACTTTTCGCTAGATGGTGCTGACTTACTGCTGAATAGCTTTGGTTCCGTAAAATTTCCACTGATTAGTACCAGGTAAATGAAATAAGTACAACACTCTTGTATTTCGCTTTCACTCTATATTCAAGGATTAAGATGGTGGTGGATGATGGCCTATTTAAAAGGTTCCTAGCCTGAAGGAATCTAAATAGTCCGCAAATGCCGATCTGCACGTGCTCTACGTCCAGATTCGCAACTAACGGCACACGACACTGTCAAAAGTCCACGTTAATATCTGAATACCGGTACCTCTGAATTCACTCGTATCAGCAGATAATTTGAGTTTCTGTCGTCTATATGTCCGTAAAGTTCCAATCTAGTACTAAAGTCCTAAAATCCCCTTAATACTCCGTTGCTACCAACAGTCAGAGATCGTACACTACATCACTTTTAATCTCCGTAATATTCTAACAGTTTATCGTGAATCTTAACACGATAAAGTCCAATCTAATTATTGTCTCGCTGACTGGCACGGGTTCCCTGCCCTTTAACGAAACAATCAAGGGAAACAGGCGGCAATAATGACGATCAGGCCTTTTTATAGGTTTTTCATCACAAGAGTTTAACGTCACTGCGTTCTCCATGACGGAGCTTCCGTGGCTTTGCTGTACTTAGACGTTAAACTACTTGCTGAAATACTAAAATTTTGATCTGCAATTGCCGAACTCTGATTCTACACTATTTTCCCCTCTAAAAATTCTATTCTTAATTTTAAATTATTCTTTCTATAGCTTTATCACTGTAAACTGAACCGAGGTGTTACAGGGGCCTTGAGATTTGGAAAATGCTAGCAGTGGAATGACGATTGAGCTCCGATTCCATTTTTTTCTCTGAATTTGAACCCTTCAGGATGATACTGACCCATCATTTCGTTGTTTGCTCACGATGCCAAATTCCTCCAAGTCTCTCCGAACGGTGCGATCCTAACTGCTAGTGAACGGGAATTTGTCAGTTGACACCTCTTTGTGTGACTCATCAACGACGATATGAGCGGGATTAGAGTCCTAGGCAGCACAGAACTATTCGTTGCGCTACCTCTAACGAACATATACACATCTCGCGACTGGTGAAGAAACAATAAATACTTCAAGTCTACTCGTAGCTATGAAACAATAGCGAGAGCAAAATAGCAGGCAAAAAATCATTTGTGTCGTTGTTTCAGGTTCCATTTTCATGCTACTGGTGAACGTTTTTAATATCTGACATCTGATTGTGCTTAGTTAACAATTCGTATAGGTGCTGGGTCCTACTCCCCGCCCATAACCACAACTTTACTTCATGGTGTTTCACACTTGCGAGTTGCACTTTATTACATGGGTTTCGTGGTTACTTTTTAGGCGCAATATAAGCTTCACGGGGTTCACAGTGCAGGGTTAGACACATCATTTATTTCCAGGTTCAGACATTCGGCCTTGTAAACTGATACTGATGAACACTTCGATATTTTACATCCATTTACGCCTAGTCAAGTTCGATCAGACATGTAAGCTTTGTTTGTTTAACAGTAGGTCCAAATTCAGATCACGTACAACAGCTCGTCATGTCATTAAATTAGTGTGAAAAGACTACTGCAGTATCACCTATTGGATTACATGTGGACTGACTGCCATAAATAGCAATTTTCTCTAGTAGTCTCTTGTGGTATCCATTGTATATAGTCATATAATTGTGCTGCAGAGGGTTTTGAGGATCTGTGACACAGCTGTGCTATGTTGGTTGCACACAGTCAGGTACAACCTACACATTGGAATTCAGGGGCTGCCCGCTTTTTGTGCTGTCGAGTGTACATATGCTAGTCATGTTGTACTGTCTGTGGTATACATAAATTACGGCCATTACATCAGCGAACGTGTTGTAAGACAAAGAGGAAAGATACATCTCCAGAGTAAGGACATCAGCTTATAAAAGTTCATCACATCAAAAAAAACCACTCTTAATAGGAAGCGTACTTATATTTACATAACATCAAGTATTACTGTTGTAAGATAGTCACACAACCTTTTATAAAACCTGAAGGAAAAAAATTAGGTACAACAAGACACAAACAATCTGCCGACATAACCGCTTCCTAGGAACGTGTTATGTGCCTAGCAAACCCAAGATGATAGGCTGTCTTCGTGATGATTGACTTTGAATATAATATTTTATTCTTTTACAGACTTTATTCGATGAAACTTCCTTGATTTAAATTCAACTGTAATAAATCCTAACAAGAACGACAGGCTTTTCATTAACCTTCAATGTGCCGTTGCCTTAAGACGGCTTATTCCTACAATGAGATAATAACTAATTACGACAAATTCCTTAACCTCCAATATGACGTTTCCTGTCGTTTCATTACAACAAATCATACCAATTAAGATTCATTCTTGAGACATTGTGCGTGCTGGTGCTCAGGTAATGGCATACATTCGTGGGACGTAAGGTATAACATAAAACCTAGCCAATACTAAACACGACAAATAAAATATAACGTCTTGCTTTCTGCAGGCCACAAGATTTCTGCTTGTGACATAGGAGACGTTCTCACTATGTATTGTTTCTACTTTACGTTGCGCTTTGCCGAAATATCACAGAACTTATTATACATTTCATGCGACGAAACGGCTCCTCAACATGATACAGAATCAAGCGACGTCAAACAACTCACAGAGCGTCACGTCAACCTTGGCCCTTGTGCCAACGGTTTAGGAGATAGTAACAGCGACTGGTGGCCACGGCGGTCTTGCTGGCGCATTATAGTGTCTACAGCACATCGAGAATGCGGTCCAATTAGCGTACTCTGCCATCAACCTAAAGCGGAAGGGCGGCCAGGGCGTGCAGCCACTCCAAGGCTGGCTGGGGCGTTAGGTGATGACAGCCAATGAAATGCCTCGTCTTAGCACTACCAGTTCAAAGACTAAAATCATGTTGGCTAACTGACAATCTGTAAACCATTTGTGGTGTTCTCCCCACTCGTCTAAAGGATGCTCCGCTCTCGGATAGCTAAACAACCGTTCAAGCAGATCACATTAATGCTTTTTATTACGATAAAGTAGACTGACAATACTTAACATTGGGCAGGAAGCAGTTGGCGATATGCAGATAACCAATGTCCTTCGCTATATACAATGTCCACGCAAGTTTATCACACAAGGTCATACAGATCACAAGTCATGGCTCTTCTAGTGTCCGTCTTCCAGCACGGGTCTGCTAGTGCGCCCGCGGCTATTTTTTTTTAAATTCTTTATTGTTATTTTCAAACCCGTACAAACAGGCAGGCTGTCAGCAGCATGTTACACCGCTCTTCAGCCATAGAATAGATAAATAAACAACAGAAAGAATACACATAAGTGACATAACGGTGGGTAATAAAACAGTAGACACAGAAAGACAAACACGGAGCCGTTCGCACTCGCCGATAATCCACGCTACAAACTGTTGACACGACGCACAAACACTGAAGATGGCGATGGCACAGGTGAACGATGGAGTGCGACGGTGAACACTGAACACTAAACACGGCGGCACACCCGCGGCTAGGCGGCCTGCGGCTTTTATTCTCTTCGTGCAGAGGCCGCTCCTGTCGTGGTGACGTCCCAGTCAGCCTGCTACTGGCTGACGTCGTCGTCTCACCGCCCTCTCTGATGTATCGTTCTGGATCTTCGTGTCGGCGCTCGTCGTTACGCTGGAATAGACCGCATCTCGTGGTCGTGCGGTAGCGTTCTCGCTTCCCACGCCCGGGTTCCCGGGTTCGATTCCCGGAGGGGTCAGGGATTTTCTCTGCCTCGTGATGGCTGGGTGTTGTGTGCTGTCCTTAGGTTAGTTAGGTTTAAGTAGTTCTAAGTTCTAGGGGACTGATGACCATAGATGTTAAGTCCCATAGTGCTCAGAGCCATTTGAACCATACGCTGGAATACCATCAGGTTCGAGGAAGCTGTAACTGCTTGGTTACATATCCGACTGACGACTGTCGGGGAAACTGCACCGGACGACCGCACTGCATTATGAAATGGAACTACTGTCTGAACTGGGAGGCATATACAGTTGCTGTTGCCACCTGTGAAACGTTGCTTTACGCTACAGCATGTAGCAATCTAGTCCAACCACTAAGGCAGAGCGCTGTGTTGCGTTGCATCATTGTAGCCTTCAACTGCCAAATTACGCTCGTGACCTGACTGCATGCCCCTTGCTTTGGATCTGTGGCATGATTCACTTCTCAGCACATTTGTAATTTTAGACATCTCCTCAAAACGTGCTCCTATTACAGACGTTTCATAAATGATTGCATTTGCAACGCATGGTGACTACATAATTACTGTAGGTGGGTATAAAATTTTCATGGAGTAAGAAAGATCTTTCTGTCCCCTTAAAAATGACATTAACGTCTTCACCATTCTGACATTATTTCCCAACATGAGTGCTGAGGCAGAGCTATACATAATCTCAGCGATTATGGAATAGGTGCTGTTCTAGTGTACTTTCAGGAAGATTCTGGAAGAGTGAATGTCCTAGTCGGGCACATAGTAACAGCAATGTTATGTCTACATTGTTTAATGTCTGTTTGAATGTTTCACTCGAGAACAGTTTTATTGATAACACATTCGATTATTGTCAGTGTGTGTGCGAACGTTTACATACTTACTAGCAGTACCCTCAAATAGCCAATAACTTTCCAGAAAAAAATACGGTTTTAAATTTAGAAAGAGTAAGTAAATACGTTCACTCTACTTACCTCCTCCCATGAATTATGGACCACACCGTGGTGGCGTGGCTTCCATGTCTCAATGATAGACACAGTTGTGAATAGGTGCCGCCACACAGGAGGCCAGACAAACATGTGGTTCCTGAGTGGGGGAAGCAGCCTTTTCAGCAGAGTCAATAGACTGGATGACTGACTGATCTGGCCTTGTAACGTCAGCCAACATGGCCTTGCTGTGCTCGTACTGCAATCAGCTGAAAGGAAGGGAAAATTACAATAATACATTCTCCTGAGTGCGTGTTTCTCTTCCGATTGGTTAAATCCCCAAGGATACAATATTCCAGATATAAAATATGTCCCTGTCTAGATCTCTTGGCAAAGACTATTTGGGAAGATGTTGTCATCACGAGAAACGCAACTCTCATTCTATGAGATGGAGTCCGAAATGTTAAGATACTTTAATTGGGTAGATAAGCTAGAAAATTAAAAAGTTAAGTGGTTAGGCTGGAGATAGATATAGCAGGAATTAGTGGTGCCGATGGTAGGAAGAATGGGACTTCTGGTGAGGGGAATCTGGTTTTACAAATAAAAAACCAAGTAGGGGGAACAGCCAGTGTAATACTAGCAATAAATAACAAAATTGGATTGCAGGTGAGCTACTACGGACGGCATAACGAACACATTACTGTAGCTGACAGAGATAAAGGGCCAACACCCAACACAGCAGAACTTGTTTGTACTCCAGACAGTTCCACATATCATTAAGGGAGCACGGAAACTATATAAAAGAAATTATTCAGATAATTGTGATAAGGGACTGGAATTTGACAGTAGGAAAAGGTGGGGAAGGAGAAATTGTAGGTGATTATGGGCTGGGAGAAATGAATGAAAGAGTAAGCAACCGTGTACAATTTTGCACAAAACATAATTTTATCATCGCTAATGTTTGGTTTAACAATCATGAAAGAACGTTTTATACATGGAAGACATATAAGGACACTGGAGCATTTTTGGTTATATAATAACAATGCAGCGGCACCACCGTTTAGGATAGGGAGAGTTAGTTTCGTGCAATATTCTTTACACAAGTTACAACCAGGTGCAGGCCGGATTGCAGTGAGTTATGCATACCAATAGTTGCGAAGTAGAATAGAGGCCACAGGGCCGTTAAATTGCTGAGAGAGTATATAAAGTGGTTTTGCATGTCGCAAGTCACAGGCAGAAGGGCCCACTGGACAACCTAGCGTGTTATGAACGCATGACACGAAGTGGCCCTTATAGCAAAACAGAGGCGCAGAGCTACGTATAAATAGATGCGGATTTCTAATGAGATTCTTTCAAGTGTGGCAGCTCTCCTGGATGGCGGGGCATGTCATACCACCAGCTACACGCAGCAGCAGATGGGGCGACAGCGTTCCAGTCCATGGCGGGTCGCTGGTTCGACCCTCTGAGGTCGACGCGGGGTCCGTAGTGACACACGCCAGAGGCATCCCGAGGCGAGGGCCGCAGATTCAGACGCGGGATCGCGGGCGCTTGTTGTCGCTGCGATCTCAGCCATGCCGGCAAGAAGCACTCAGCAGGTTGCCTGCGGCTCACACCGAGCGGCGCCAAGTCGGCGGGGACGCAGATGGCTGAGTCGACTTCTAGTATCCAGACAACGATGCAGCTATGGTGGCGTGCAAGGCCAACACACAGTGCGTGCACCGGTCACTGAGGCAGCCATTCCACGCCAAGCCGTTTTGCAGACACCTAAGTGGTGTCCTCAGAATTGCAGGACCCAGTGACGCAGATCAAGAGGAGTGGGGGCACTGTAGTTTGAATCAATAAATCACTTGGAAAGCTCGGACGAGTCTTAATACGGTGCCTTTTACATCTTCCCGCTACATTTGGCCATCCCGATACATTTGGTGGCAGAAGTTCCCACTACATTTTGTGTCAGAATTGCGGACGTCATCTGTCAAGTACGACATTTGAGCCCACAGCCCGCATTATATTCACAAGATGTGGTGAGTTTTGACCAGTTTTCATTTGAGTATTGGACGTTTCCTTGCCTTTTTGTGTTTTTGAGTATGGCTCATGGCTGACCATTTTGGATGTTTTGCTTAGGCATATTATTATTATTATTATTTTGTCAGAATAGGTGTTAGTGTATTTTTTTGATGGCATTTAACTACTTTTGTAATAGTTCAAGTGTGATGTTATCGAGTATGATGATACTGAGGTGTAGGGAGTCGGGTTATTCTTTTACTTAAATGTTTTGTTTTGGGACTAACTGGGAACGAAAGCAACACAACGGCAGAGTCAGGGACACGATGCGTGTTGGAACCAGAAGTGGTACGGATTTTGTTGCAAAAGTAGCACAACTGAGAACAGACAATACGCAGTTCAAATCAAAAGGGCTCTGAGCATTATGGGACTTAACATCTATGGTCATCAGTCCCCTAGATCTTAGAACTACTTAAACCCAACTAACCTAAGGACATAAAACAACACCCAGTCATCACTAGGCAGAGAAATCCCTGGCCCCGCCGGGAATCGAACCCGGGAACCCGGGAGCGGGAAGCGAGAACGCTACCGCACGTCCATGAGCTGCGGACTATACGCAGTTGAGAAATGAATTAACATCTAGAAGTGAACGGGAAACCGCATCTGATCAGTCGTTGTTGCCAATGGTGCAGGTGATTGATTCAGCTCCTGCGAGTTTGACTATTCCGTTTTCTGGCAAGGCATCTCAGGATGTGCGTTCATTTGTGGAGGGCTTACAGACTTCAGGGGTGATGAATGGTTGGTCTGGTGAGCAGTTGTTATATATGGCCAAGATTAGATTAATGGGTGAAGCGGAAACATATGTAAGGTGTTCTGAGGCCTTAAGGAAGGCAGGACAGTTTAAGCAGTTAAAGGAAGGGCTTTTACAAAGGTACAAAAAATAGAATAGCTCTCGGTACTTTAAAGAGAGGTTAATTACAATGTCAAAGAGACAGGGGGAGAAGATGGAGAAATTTGGAGACAGGATAAGGGAAATTAATAAGTATACTTACGAGTTGGGTCAGAGTGATGAAGCGAATAGTGTTATGTTGCAGGAGGCTGGGCAAAGGGCACTTGTTCTATTTTTGAGAGGGTTACCGGCGCACATGTCATGGAAAGTGCGTGAAGGGACTTCGAAAGATTTGTGTTCGGCCATTCAGCTGACAATTCAGTGTGAGGAAATAGACGTGGCAACAGGGGTACACGAGAGGCAAACAGTGTTTACAGCAGGTGTGAAATGTTTTAAGTGTGGTCGTACGGGACATGTGCAGAGGCAGTGTACCCAGTCACCGAGGCATAAAGGAAGGTGTGTAAATCGGAAGTGGGGAGGTTCAAATGGTTCAAATGGCTCTGAGCACTATGCGACTTAACTTCTGAGGTCATCAGTCGCCTAGAACTTAGAACTACTTAAACCTAACTAACCTAAGGACATCACACACATCCATGCCCGAGGCAGGATTCGAACCTGCGACCGTAGCGGTTGCTCGGTTCCAGACTGCAGCGCCTAGAACCGCATGGCCACTCCGGCCGGCGAAGTGGGGAGGATGGAGAAGTGTAGATAGGAGAGGTGGACACGTGTTAAACGGCAGAGGGGGCCCAAGACCCACCTAAGGGAGCTCCCGTTTAATTTCAATGCTGTGAATACTCGAACAGAGGTGGAATGTTCAGTGGTAGGGTCCATAGGAACTAAAAAAGTTTAAGATTTTGTGGGACACAGGGGCGCAAGTGTCAGCAGCCACTAGGAGTGGTATGAAGGAAGCTAGACCCACCATATTATAGGTTGCGTGGAGTGGGGGATAAGGAAGTCACGCCTTTGGGGTCTGTGACAGTTGACTTTCGAATAGAGAAAGTCCGATTTAATGCATACATGGAGGCAGAATCATGGGTAAGCGAGGGCTACGACAATATCCTAGGAGTAGATTTCTTGCATTAATATCATGCCAAAATTAGCCTTGGACAACGAACTGTGGAACTTGGTGGAATGTTATTTCAGCTAGGGGAAACTGTTGTCAATGCAGAGCTGTCGCGAGAGACGTTCAGCGCAATGAACAAACCAATTGAACCGCGTAAATTAGCATTAAGGCTTAATTCGGATGAGTGTGTGTCTGGTGGCACCGGGAAGTCGCTCTGGGTAAGTATGGAGTCGAATCTACCTACGGGTGCAGTATGTGTTATTGAACCATTGGAGGATAACGAAATTTTGAGTCCATTGTTTTGTTTTGTGAAACGTAGTGTTGTACGCGTACAGGAGGGGAATGACAGGCGAGTAGTTCCCGTGAACGTGGATATTTTAGAGCTGTAGACGCGAATTTGAGGAAACGAGCTTTAGTAGCAAATTTGTGTGTGCCAGATGACGAAGACTGGTGTTCGAGAGGTAGGCGAAGCGATCAACCACTAACTGCCGATAGAACTGCATTGCGTGACAAAATTAAGCATTTGAAAGGAGCAGAAAGAGAGCACATGGAAGAATTATTGTGGGAATTTAAGGATTTGTTTTTTCAACAAGGACCGTTACCAGCAACTCCATTAGTTCAACATAGGGTAGCAACAGGGACTGAAGCACCTGTTTACCGTAAACCACACAGAATACCGAGGTATTTGCAGCCGATTGTGGAGGATGTCATTGATTAGCAGCTTGCAGACGGTATTACAGAACATAGTAATAGTGCTGGGGAGCGAGCATTGCCGTTGCGCCTAAAAAATCTATGGATGGAACTAAGAAATACAGGTTTTGTTGTGACCACCTATACCTCAATAATAAGACAGTAACGGACGTATACCCCATTCTAAACATTTCGGAGACTTTGGATCACTTAGGACAGTGCCACTACTTTTCTATGATGGATTTGACAAGTGGTTATCATCAGCTAGAGGTGGCTCCAGAAGCTCGTCCAAAAACTGCTTTCTCTACTCCTGGAGGCCATTACCAGTACACTAGAATACCATTCGGTTTGAAAAACGCTCCAGCAACGTTTCAGAGATTGCTAAACAGGTCTTGAGGGGTTTGAAACCACAGCAGTGTCTTATGCTAAAAAAAAATTAACAAATTTATTATCCTTCAGGCTGAAAGAAAATTGACAGCTCTTATTGTAAAGTTATAAACTTGTGTCCAGGTAGTGAACGTATATTGCAAGTTTTGCCCTTCAAGACACATACATTAGCTCATATTTAAAGCAGAATGCTGTCTGTGTGACATTAGTATGTTCAAGGAATCTGCTTAGACCAGACGTCCTAGATATTCTGGGACTAATTATAATCGAATTTAGCTGTAAGATTATACTTTTGAAGAAGAGGATTACGTTACTGCTTACTGTGTGCTCTAGAAATACGTGTAGAAGGTTTTTAAATATTTATAGGAAACTTACAGACCGATGAGCCGTAAAAATTGCTGTTTTGAAGAGCGCGCCGCAGCGCGTAGTGTGAAGCAGTCGCCCTCCGTTTCTGGCGGTGGCGCCGCTGTGACAATCGCAGCTTTGGTGTCTCACTCTGGTAGGAAAGGGGAAAGGTAGCCTCTTCACGTGCATTTAAGGGGAGCTATGAGCTCGCCAGTCGGTCGGTCTCGGTCAGTCTCTCGTCCCCATCTTGCTAGTCTGTCTCTCGTCCGCATTTGTTAGGCAGTTAGTATCTGTCTGTTGTTCGGAGTGCTAGTACGTCTGTCGTTCAGATCAACCTTTAAAGCTGGCAAAATGAGAGTCTTTCCACTCCGCCAGTAAGAGAACTCAGCGAGTAGTCGTCCGGTCGGGGCTTAGTTCCTGCATCTGAGTCTGCTAGAGTTTGCTCAGGCAATGGTCATTGGCGTTTGGATCGATCGGTTGGTCGGACGCGCACTGAGACACAAGATGACTTGTCCGTCTTGAGTGTCGGCGCATGTGAGGTCGCCACGTGAGTCCAGTGGTCCGCGGCGTATAGCGAGGGGTAGTGACTTCGCGGTCGACACGAGAGCAACAGGAGTCAACCCACGATATCAGTCAGGCCAGTGCGAGCTGCGACGCCGTGAGACGGGAGATCGGCGCGCCTTCCTGCGTCCGTTGAAGCGGCTGACAGCGGACGGTTCGGGAGAGCGATATGAGGGGAGGGGGGGGGGGGGTGTTGCGACCGACAGGTCTTCTCGAGAAATCGCAGTTTATTAGAAGTTAAGTGATTGGTGATATGTTGTTTGGTTTACTCTTGTTAAATTCTACTTGTTATCTAGGTGAGGTCACCAGCCGTTTTGCTATGGGGTCGTCCCACCATTCTTCTCCGTTTGCCCACCCGCGGGAGGGTGGTTGTTTATAAATTGGGTGGTCTGTTTCTCCCTTGTGGAGTAGGGGCGGGTTAGAGCAACCTGCGGTTCGGGTTGTTCGGCAATCTCCATGTCAAGCTACCGTACGTTACTACCTGCCTCTGTCATGTTTGTCGGATTTGGTGTGTTAACGAATTTATTGCTTGGAGTGTAACAGCCTAGTTCCTGAAATATGTTTTGATCGTTGGAAACTTTGATATTATTGCCTATCATCTAGAGAGGCGGTATCTGTGTACTGTAGAGCATCTATCGTTTGGTCAACCTTGTAAAATTTTATATAAGATTGCATTTCATGGGCTTTTATTTAAATGATCGTTTTGGTATATAAAGTTGCCACCCTTTCACCGTAACACTTTTCTTAGAAGTTAAAATCAAGTTGCCACCGAAGGTTAATATTTTAATTTTTAGTGTTTTCTATCATTTTCATCCCTGCTATGGGGAGTGCATAGATTGTATGCTTGTGTAAATTGTTAAAACTTTTAGTTTAAAGTTACCTGGTGTGTTGTAGATTTGCACCAGTGTAGTCTTTCAGAGGCTGTTGTGAACGGTCGTAACTACGGCCGTGTGAAACGGGAGCGGCAAGGTTCTCTGCCTGAAAGCTCATACAGTCAAAACTTATTTCTTTCTGCCTCTGAATAAATTGTAACTTTGATGTTTAGAGAGTGCTTTCTGATTATAATTTTAAATCTGATTCTTTTAAAAATTGCTTTTAGGCCCTCTTGTAACGTTGTTGGCTTAATTTGTTATGAAAGCGGTGCCGATAGCCAATAAAAGCGGGTTAAAAGCTGTGAGCTGTCTGGGGAAGTTAACCTTGCATTACTGAGCAACTGTTTCACCAGGTATCCAGTATAGCTTACCAAATTCCCAACCAGACTAACATTAATTATAATCTTGTAATAGTCATATGACAACCGGTGATATATATAAAGAGAATTTAAATAAAAAGAAATAAATCAGTTTATATTTGGAAATTTATTTTAAAATTGATCACTGAAATTTCAGCATATTAAACGTGAGACATAACTAAGCTGGTGCCTTATTTTGGACTGTGAAAATGTGAGTTTGTAAACTTACGGAACACATCAAATATGGAGCCAAGACTGGGAGACTGCATACAACACTGCATTCATAAAATAACACACGAAGAACGTTGTAACATATGCAATAGGAAATTAACCACAACCAACCGATTCAATTTTCACCCAAAGAAGTTACGTTCGTAGCGCAATCCTGTTCGTCATGTAATTACCACACACTGGTATACTAAATTCATACTAACTCTCTGTGAAATCTTCCCGAAAAGAATAGCTGAGGGCTACTTTGATGATTACACCACATGCTTCACGCGGTCAACTTTATTTACACTAAGAGTGTAACTCCACAATAATTTTGATAATTAAAATAAATTAGATCGAAAAGCAATTTTACAAAACAAAAATCTCGAACTGGTTACTATCGTCTTACTATTAACCTGATGGGTCAAACAATTGTATAAGCACGTGATACTGGTCTCACAAAGTACACCCCACGTGGGTTGAACATAAAGAAAAGTTGCTATATTGAAACATATTGTCAAGACGAGACGTTATAATCTCACGCACATCTGCATTGATGCTAGTTAGAGTTACTGATCAACACGTGGTTCCATTTTACTCATAAAGTAGTGACAAAGCAACTACCAGAATATATTCTGAACTTCACACTCGAATTACACTGCGTTGCAATTTAAGATAACATTAGATATTTTAGAGCTAAACCTGAAATAAAGGTGATTAAATTTTCAGTTAGGCTGAAATCCATTGTCCTACGGACTTAGCAGACACGCGCTTAGCCGGAGATCTTACCACTTCAGACACTCGCCGCGGACACACTGCCGTGGTCCCTTCCTGAGGGTGGTTCACAAATACAAACGGAAATGCTCAGAGGGGCAGCTTCCTATACCAACACGACAAGTGATGGACAGGACCACACTAAGAATAGAAACCTCTCTGCTTTTAGAAAGCGTAGCTACCTGTTCCGATGTTGGTCCTACTGTTCTCTAGCAGACAGGCTTGTCTGCTACCCTCAAGCATGCAACGAGAAATACATTTGCTCATTCATCCTCTCACACAGAAGGGAAGGGGGATGACAGTATCTTATCATATACAGTATATAAAAGAAAGCGGATGTAGGTTCCGTATCAGACTGTCTGACATGAATTACATATAAACTGTGTTTTAAAGTCTAATAGTGTGACAGATCGTTCTTGTTTATGTGTAAAAGTAACACGTTCCACTACTCAGTCTCCTCCCAGATAGTCAGAAACGCCACAGTAAATTTAGAAGAGGAATTTATGCCGTAAATGACAACAGATTTAAGAAATTAACATGAAAGGATTCCAGCAGAGACCTTTCATAACCCCAACGCTCCGGGAAAAGACTGTGCAGGGAATTTTCTGGGTATGCTAGGACATTCCCAAGCAGGCTTCTCACACCCTACTTAAACCAAAAGTGTAAACAGAAGCAAATGGTCACCAGCTACTTGCTAAAACACAATAATTTCAACAAATCTTTAAAATCTGCCAATTTCAAACAGAAAAAGAACAAAATCTGTGACACCTATTTAAAAGATCGTGTAGACCTAATTCGGTCAGCAAGTAAAAACAATGGTCCCTGTGCCATTAATATGAAAACAATTTCTGGTTGTTACCCTTATGGTAAGAGAAGGAAACATAGTAGGTGAATATGGATTGGGGCACAGAAATGAAAGAGGAAGCCGCCTGGTAGAATTTTGCACAGAGCACAACATAATCATAACTAACACTTGGTTTAAGAATCATGAAAGAAGGTTGTATACATGGAAGAACCCTGGAGATACTAAAAGGTATCAGATAGATTATATAATGGTAAGACAGAGATTTAGGAACCAGGTTTTAAATTGTAAGACATTTCCAGGGGCAGATGTGGACTCTGACCACAATCTATTGGTTATGACCTGTAGATTAAAACTGAAGAAACTGCAAAAAGGTGGGAATTTAAGGAGATGGGACCTGGATAAACTAAAAGAACCAGAGGTTGTACAGAGATTCAGGGAGAGCATAAGGGAGCAATTGACAGGAATGGGGGAAATAAATACAGTAGAAGAAGAATGGGTAGCTTTGAGGGATGAAGTAGTGAAGGCAGCAGAGGATCAAGTAGGTAAAAAGACGAGGGCTAGTAGAAATCCTTGGGTAACAGAAGAAATATTGAATTTAATTGATGAAAGGAGAAAATATAAAAATGCAGTAAGTGAAACAGGCAAAAAGGAATACAAACGTCTCAAAAATGAGATCGACAGGAAGTGCAAAATGGCTAAGCAGGGATGGCTAGAGGACAAATGTAAGGATGTAGAGGCTTATCTCACTAGGGGTAAGATAGATACCGCCTACAGGAAAATTAAAGAGACCTTTGGAGATAAGAGAACGACTTGTATGAATATCAAGAGTTCAGATGGAAACCCAGTTCTAAGCAAAGAAGGGAAAGCAGAAAGGTGGAAGGAGTATATAGAGGGTCTATACAAGGGCGATATACTTGAGGACAATATTATGGAAATGGAAGAGGATGTAGATGAAGATGAAATGGGAGATATGATACTGCGTGAAGAGTTTGACAGAGCACTGAAAGACCTGAGTCGAAACAAGGCCCCCGGAGTAGACAATATTCCATTGGAACTACTGACGGCCGTGGGAGAGCCAGTCCTGACAAAACTATACCATCTGGTGAGCAAGATGTATGAAACAGGCGAAATACCCTCAGACTTCAAGAAGAATATAATAATTCCAATCCCAAAGAAAGCAGGTGTTGACAGATGTGAAAATTACCGAACTATCAGCTTAATAAGTCACAGCTGCAAAATACTAACACGAATTCTTTACAGACGAATGGAAAAACTAGTAGAAGCCAACCTCGGGGAAGATCAGTTTGGATTCCGTAGAAACACTGGAACACGTGAAGCAGTACTGACCTTACGACTTATCTTAGAAGAAAGATTAAGGAAAGGCAAACCTACGTTTCTAGCATTTGTAGACTTAGAGAAAGCTTTTGACAATGTTGACTGGTGTACTCTCTTTCAAATTCTAAAGGTGGCAGGGGTAAAATACAGGGAGCGAAAGGCTATTTACAATTTGTACAGAAACCAGATGGCAGTTATAAGGGTCGAGGGACATGAAAGGGAAGCAGTGGTTGGGAAGGGAGTAAGACAGGGTTGTAGCCTCTCCCCGATGTTGTTCAATGTGTATATTGAGCAAGCAGTAAAGGAAACAAAAGAAAAATTCGGAGTAGGTATTAAAATTCATGGAGAAGAAATAAAAACTTTGAGGTTCGCCGATGACATTGTAATTCTGTCAGAGACAGCAAAGGACTTGGAAGAGCAGTTGAATGGAATGGACAGTGTCTTGAAAGGAGGATATAAGATGAACATCAACAAAAGCAAAACAAGGGTAATGGAATGTAGTCTAATTAAGTCGGGTGATGCTGAGGGAATTAGATTAGGAAATGAGGCACTTAAAGTAGTAAAGGAGTTTTGCTATTTGGGGAGCAAAATAACTGATGATGGTCGAAGTAGAGAGGATATAAAATGTAGGCTGGCAATGGCAAGGAAAGCGTTTCTGAAGAAGAGAAATTTGTTAACATCCAGTATTGATTTAAGTGTCAGGAAGTCATTTCTGAAAGTATTCGTATGGAGTGTAGCCATGTATGGAAGTGAAACATGGACGATAAATAGTTTGGACAAGAAGAGAATAGAAGCTTTTGAAATGTGGTGCTACAGAAGAATGCTGAAGATTAGATGGGTAGATCACATAACTAATGAGGAAGTATTGAATAGGATTGGGGAGAAGAGAAGTTTGTGGCACAACTTGACCAGAAGAAGGGATCGGTTGGTGGGACATGTTCTGAGGCATCAAGGGATCACCAATTTAGTATTGGAGGGCAGCGTGGAGGGTAAAAATCGTAAAGGGAGACCAAGAGATGAATACACTAAGCAGATTCAGAAGGATGTAGGTTGCAGTAGGTACTGGGAGATGAAAAAGCTTGCACAGGATAGAGTAGCATGGAGAGCTGCATCAAACCAGTCTCAGGACTGAAGACCACAACAACAACAACAACCCTTATGGAGTTCACCAGTATTTGCTCATTGCAAGAGCCAACTTATCACAGGAAAATTTATGACTGTTTATCAACAAGTAAAATTTATGAAAATAACAAAGGTGCCACAGCAACTTAAAAAAAAAAACATGAAAATAACATCAGTATTATAAAGCAGAACATTACAATGCACAATCCGTAAAAGCAAAAAAAAAAAAAGAATAAGAGAAAATACATGTTTTACAAAGTGGTTATCGCAAGAAAATTCTATATCTTATAAAACTAATAATTTGTAGAATTGAAATAACTTTGTGGCACTAATTTAATCACTGTACTATATTTCAGTTAGTTAGCAAACAATGAGCACTGTGTCATTATACTGAAACTACAATTAATTATGTGATTGTTACCGTTATGGGGTTCCTCACTATAAATATGCCCCATGCAAAGGCTAATCGATCACAGTCCTATGAGAACGAATAGCTATCTGACTCATAAACGAAGCAATGCCACAGAAATGAATTTACGAAAAAAAATATTACAAATCTAATACATCACACAAGAACAAACATTGATCAATAAAACAGCTCTGAAAGTACAATAGTCAACATCTAAAAAAGAAACATCAATAAATAAAACACCTGCAAAATACAAGAGTCAAAGTCTAAAAAAAAACAATAAATAGCAACACCTGCAAAATACAAGAGTCAGTCTAATAAACACCAATAAATCGAACCACTGCAAAACACACGAGTCAACGTTTCTGTGACAGAAACACACATATATGGATTGAACTAAGAACCGTATAATCACTGTTCACTGACACACTCATTAGTTCCACTATTCCGAGGCACAATATAAGAGGGGGGGGGGGGGGGGTGGTTCGTCGCCGCAGCTGTCAGTAGGGATTTTTGTCCATCTGTTGCATGCAATCCCGCCGTCTCTGTCCTCTCATGAAGTTTCTCTTGGTGGCCCGTGTCACGTACATCTCGATTTGGTTCTATGTTTGTGTTGTCAAATTCGTGCGGTATCCTCGTTTGACACGCCAGGTTGATATTCCTGGGCAAGGATGACACTTGGTGGCTCTTCTTTGTGGCACCCTTAGCTACCAGCGAACATCGAACTATGATTTACTGCCGCTTGACAGTGGGTATCCTCCAGGAAATGTTGATAGGCGTCATTGAAGTCTGCCAGTTTCTCTAGACAGTACGTGTCAAAAGGCTCCACGCCATTTTATCCCCTGTCTTCTGTCGTTTCACCACGGCCGTCTCGTCACGGTCGCATGCGTGTGGTGCGTTGCCAGCAGATGGATTTCCGCGCGGTGGACCTCTCGGCCATCCCAGGTCATCGCCTCCATGAAGGGTGGCACTGGTGTGGCCGACCATTAGCTCCGGGCGCAAGGGCAAGTGTTTGTCCCTTACCCTTCTTTTGTTGAGAGCGCTCCCGAAGTGGCCCGGTTGACAGTGTGTCCTGCTGGGAAACCCGCCAGTTTACAACTAGCCCTCCTCCTCGCTGCTCCCGCTGTTACATAAGAGTTTAGCCAGTTCGCTTTCACGTTCTCAACTGCATTCACAGAAACTGTTCATCATAGTTATGTGATTACAAAATGTCATACATAATACCACTTAGTATTGCCTTTCACAATTTTTAACAACAAAAGTGAGACAATTTTTTTAAATAAAAAAAGTTAAATGAATCAACAACATAAAAATAAAAGTTAAATGACTTGACAATATAAAAAATACAAGTGAAATGACTTGACAGTATAAAAATAAAAATTAAATGAACTGGCAATATAATACCTAAATCCACACACTAATGTGGTTCACTTCCGTTTTAATAAATCAAATGGTACTTATTAATTCACTAAATTGAATAGGATTATGCCTTGTGCAAGTATAGGTCAGGGCAGCATAGGGTTCACATGTTATTTACACACACACAGACATGCACACCTGTTGTCTATACTACAAACTAACTACCCATAAACATCTAATAATCAAAATTCTACTTCTATCCACTACTAGTTAATCCAACAAGCTACTTCAATGCTACTTCAACAAAGTGTTTACACCACTACAAAATTGTTCTAATTCGTCCTCTTCCTGACGCTCGCCGCATATGTCTTGTCACATGATAAATATGGAGAACTTTCCTTAAACATATACAGTAAAAAGAACAATGGTTATTTACACGCCAACACATTTATACCAGTTGACACACCTGATAAGAGACTCGCAATTATACATTTATCATACTCATATATTCACACATAAAACAGTAAGAAAATTTCATCTAAAATTACCTTATCACAACAATTAATCACATAAATGACTCTGAGCAGGGTAAAAATATTTTCCTTATACAGGTTATACTACATTTTCTTACCCATTTCGTTCCTTCTTTAAGTTACCTTTCGCTTCCAAATCAGTTATTTCGCCTGTGGTGGTTATTCTGGATTCATTTCTCATGAATGGCAAAATTGTGGTCTCCTCTATTCTGTAAAACAGTTTCATCTTAACATATTGAACTTACAACAGACACAAAAGATCCGAATCATCCTGTAGTTTAAATGACAAACGTTTTGCTTCATCCTTATTACCTTAAACCAAGCTTTCCTTCAGTCCCATAATCAAAATTATTTTATCTTCCTCTACCTTCAAGAGGGAAATTTCCTCAGTACAAATCATATAGGCTGCAGTGCATCCCCCACCAGCGAAAACAGTAAGCTGAAATGCTCACAGCATCAGCAAAACACATAAAAGTCGCTTTTCTAGGACAAGCATTAACGCAGAATAATTTTTCAGGCTTTGGCTCAACATCAATCAAGACTACAGAAAGGATCCATATTTCTGTTCCATTCTCCATTTACTGAAAAACTGCTCGTATTTGACTACCACAATAATAATTCATGGCCACGTAAATTACACAAACCACAATTCTTCTTTCACCTCGAAGGGAATCAATATACTGACGAAATCCACAGACAGCACATTACCTACTCAGCTATAAAGAACAAAAAAACATATATCATCAATATTAACATATCATCGCATATTGGGAAGCCAATGGTTAAACAATCGTATTATCGCATCCTGTTTTCAAGATTCTAAACTTACTCATTCCTTTCTCAGAGTTCTCCTATATTAAAATATTCATACAGCACGCATACTATAGTAAGAGATCCTCATTTATACTTACAGATATAGAATAGTAATAGATAGATAGTAGCACTGAAAGCAGAAAATCGGAAACAAGGCTACTAATAGCTGGGGACCTGGGTTAGCCAGACCCATAATACCCACAGATCGGATATTCCCCTGAGTTATGCATTAATTCATCACAGATCTTGCTTCTCGCAGGAGCGACTCTTTTAAATTTACACAAAAAAAACCATAAACAGCATTTCACTCGTTCACAAAGAAACCATTTATCTTCACATTTGAACCAACCTAAATCCTAATTGCACAAGGAAAGAAAAAAAAATTAAAAACATCACTTCAATCAATCACATAGAAACATCTTTATCATTATTTTTACCAACATATTATTCAAAATGCATACGTCACCAATTTAAACTAATCAATTCTTTCTCCTCACCGTCCTCTCTACTTCTCACTGTCCTTTCTACTCATTTGCCATGTCGCTCATTTGTTCCGATTGGGCGCCTTCTGCGCTGATCGTTTGTCATTGCCGGTTTTGTTCATTTCCATTTGCTGGATTATGTCTAGGGTTAGGCGGCCGAATTTCAACATCATGAGGTGCTCCGCCTACAGTCCTATTCTCACCGTATTCATCATAGTATCGATTCTGGTTGCTGTACCTGTAGCGTTCACGATCTTGTCCACATTCTCGATCATTTCCGTTGTTCCACCTGTGTTCGCGACTGTTACCCCAGTTTCTATACGGCCGGTCCCGATTATTGTTCCGTTCATGTCGCGACGACCAGTCACGCCATTGATTAGTACTACGGCCACGACTGCAATTGCGCTGCTGTGCCCTGTAATAACTTTGTGCCTGATTAGGCGGGCATTCTGCTGTATTATATTCCAACTCTTGGAGAGGTGTCTTAAATGTTTCCACGTCCTCTTTGCATCGTCCCGCAAGAATGACGTGGCGCAAGTACATTGGCAATTTGGTGATGCATATCCTAATTACTTCCGCAGGCCCGTATGGGTCGTGTAGAAATTTATTTGCCTGCAGCATGTGGTCGAATAGACGTGCTGGGCTGCCCCTCAAAATACATTCTTCCTGTCGTCAAAATCTCCCTCGTGGCCGGAGTCCCTCTCTGCACTGTTCATACGGCTATTTTTAGTGCTATTGGCGAGTTCGGAATCACACCCCCATGCGGCTTTCCAGATGCGCCACGCGTTCTTGTAATTCGCCTGTTACAGCTTTGTGCCGCCTGTTCACTTCGAACTGTTCCTTCTGAAATCTAAGAAGCGAACGCACTTCTTCGGTCTCCACGACCGCTACCGGTGTAGTATTGTTATCGCTCTCCGTCACCTTCATCGTGCCTACGATGTCCGCTAATGCCGCAATCTTATCATGTATTTGTCTGTTGCCCTCCGCCCCAGTCTGCTTCAATTATTCTACTAGCTGTACGAGTGCGTGAATCGCTTGACTGTTCTCCGCTACTGTGTTGCTAACGGACGTGGGACAATGCGTTTCCGCCTCCTGGACCCTCGAGAGTAGTAGTGTGACAGATCGTTCTTGTTTATGCGTAAAAGTAACACGTTCCACTACTCAGTCTCCTCCCAGATAGTCAGAAACGCCACAGTAAATTTAGAAGAGGAATTTATGCCGTAAATGACAACAGATTTAAGAAATTAACATGAAAGGAATCCAGCAGAGACCTTTCACTCTTAAAGTGAATAAAATTCCCATTTGTTAAAAGGTATTTGCTTATGATTTCATCAGTTACTCCCTGGCAACTACTTCCATGCTTACATAGTGTGATTAAATGTGTTAATGTTCTTGATGAATCGCTAGTAAATAAAATAAATTCGTAAGAATATTATTTGAAAATAAATCACGGTTCATTACTGGTAGCAGAGCGTGGTTAGCGTTTCTGCTACTACTCTTTGAGTACCTGGTGGAATTGTAATTGTTCTCTAGAAATATGTGTAAAAGGTTTCTAAACATTTATGGGAAACTCACAGACAGATATTATAGTTTAAATGCTATCGACAATTTTATGTTTCTTTCCCAACTTATAACTGTATTATATGGTATTTCATACACTTTTAACTGATTGTCTCAAGTCTTTAAGAGTGACGTGCTTTCTTGTAAGTATGTATCTGGCTACAAACACTGTGAAGTGACTGCAACAATGTCAGATTAATGATCCTCCTCCTATTAAACTGCACTGTGACGATTGTAAAAAGGAATAAATTAATGATTTTTTTCTTCGGAATAAAAAGTGTTGTCACCGCAGCTTATTAAGCCTTTCAAATGCTTCAGTCACTAAGCCACTGTGATTACATCTTATAATTAACTCTTTATTCAAATTTGAATATTGACTGAGTCCGGGGAAACTGTGTATCATTGTCTCAGCTACTTCTACATCTACAGCTACATAAATACTCCACAAGCCACCATACAGTGCGTGGCGGAGGGTAACCTGTACCACAATTAGTCATTTCCTTTCCTGTTCTACTTGCAAATAGAGCGAGGGAAAAACTATTGTTTGTATGCCTTCATATAAGATCTAGTTTCTTGTATCTTATCATCATGGCCTTTACTTGCAACTTATGTTGGCGGCAGAAGAATCGTTCGACAGTCAGATTTCGAAAAGAGCGTCGCCTTGCCTCTAGGGACTGCCACTTGAGTTCCGTAATACTTACGTGTTGTTAGAACCTACCGATAACAAATCTAGCAGCCCGCCTTCCAATTGCCCAGTTTCTTCCTTCAATCCCAAACACTTGAGCAGTACTCAATAACAGGTCCCACCAGGGTCCTATATACGGTCTTCTTTTCTAAAAGTATCCCAGTAAACCGAAGTCGATCATTCACCATCCCTGCCACGGTTCTCGCATGCTCGTTTCATTTCATATCGCTTTGCAATGTGATGCCCAGACATTCAAACTACTTAACTCTGTCAAGCAGGCTACGAGTAGTTCTGTATCCCTTCCGTTGCAGGTTTGTTCTTGCTACTCGTCCCCATTACATTTTTCCACATTTGGAGCTAGCTCCCATTCATCGCATCATGTAGATATTTTGTCTAAACCGTCTTTTATCTTCCTACACTCACTCAATTTCGACATTTGCTGTACACTACAGCATCGTCAGCAAACAACGCAAATCATTTATGTATACTGAAAGCAACGGTAGTCCTATTACACTTCCCGGTGCACTCCTGACGATACCCATGTCTCTGATGAACACTCGCTGTCGAAGTCATCATACTGGATTCTCTTACCTACCAAGCCTTAGATCCATTCACATATATGCCAAATTATTCCACGTGCTCATACCTTCATGAACAGCCTATTAGTTGAGCACCGTGTCAAATGGCTTCCGGAAATCTAGAAATATGGAATCTGCCTGTTACCCATCATCCGTAGGTGACAGTATACCATGTGAGAAAAAGGCAAGCTGAGTTTCGCACGAGAAATGCTTTCTAAATCCATGCTGATTCGTGGATGTAAGCTTCTCAGTCTCAAGAGAGTTAATGGTATTCGAACTGATAATATGATCAGGGTTTCTGCACCAAACCGAAGTTGCAGATATTGGTCTGTAATTTTGTGGGTCCGTTCTTTTACCCTTCTTGTATCCTGGATTCACCTGTGCTTTTTTCCACTCGCTTGGGACTTCGTGCTGGGGCGAGACATTCATGATAAATGCAGGCTAGGTAAGGAGCCAATGCCGTAGAGTACTCTTTGTAGAACTTCCGGCCACATGACCTGGGGTTAGTGCTGAGGTGACAGAATGTGCCTGTTTGTGGTCTCGCCCTGTGTATGTGGCTCCCACTGGCTCCTGCTGGCTCACACATGGCGCTGTTGCAGTGGTGGCTATGGCGGTGATGGTGAAAGCCGTCGTTAGGGTTCCGGTACGTCAGCGTGAGGCGAATGGGCCGGCGGGGGCGGAGCTTCCCTCTTGCCCCACTGAATAGAGGATGGGTGGGACTTACCTTCCAGCCCTGAGACAGCAGTACTGTGTACTGGAGAATCGAGTTCTGCTCAGCGACAATACATGCACAGGGGAGTTCGGCCTCACCCCAGCAGTGGCAGCACTGCTGGTCCATATTAATGTATGTCTTATGTTACTGTTTCTCTCCAGCAAGGTGTAGCTATACTTAACTTTTTAGGTCAAGCTGCGATGGGACAGTAGAAATATTTTGTTATTATTTTTTATTTACACACACACACACACACACACACACATATATATATATATATATATATATATATATATATATATATATAGGGTGAGTCACCTAACGCTACCGCTGGATATATTTCGTAAACCACATCAAATACTGGCGAATCGATTCCACAGACCGAACGTGAGGAGAGGGGCTAGTGTAATTGTTTAATACAAACCATACAAAAATGCACGGAAGTATGTTTTTTAACACAAACCTACGTTTTTTTAAATGGAACCACGTTAGTTTTGTTAGCACATCTGAACATATCAAATGCGGCACCTTGGATGCTCTCTGTCCGGGTACCGTTCTGCATACACCCTGCAGGCTTCAGCTGCATTTCGTCGACACTCGCCGTAGATGAGTATACGTAGTCAGTGCCATTTGTTGCATTGTAAAATGTTAATTAAATCCGGAGATATTGTAACCTAAAGTTGACGCGCCGGCCGGAGTGGCCGTGCGGTTATAGGCGCTACAGTCTGGAACCGCGTGACCGCTACGGTCGCAGGTTCGAATCCTGCCTCGGGCATGGATGTGTGTGATGTCCTTAGGTTAGTTAGGTTTAAGTAGTTCTAAGTTCTAGGGGACTGATGACCACAGTAGTTAAGTCCCATAGTGCTCAGAGCCATTTGAACCAACCAAAGTTGACGCATGAAACCTCCGACGTTCAGTTGCGTGTTGTAACAAGCTCGGGCCACGGTCGGCGAGCAGCATCTGCAGGGACATGTTTACGATGACGACCGTGTTTACGAGTGTGGCTGTAGTGCACTGTTGTGGTTTGTTCTAGCTGTCGCAGTGTCCGCATGTAGCGCTTGCTGCTATTGTTATTCAGCATTCGTCTCTGCACGCAGATCAACTGTAGTACACCGTGATACCAGACGTCTGTGATAGTGTAGTGTTGTAGGAACTGTGACCATGGTGTATTCGAACTCTGAAAAGGCGGAGATGATACTCATCTATGGCGAGTGTCGACGAAATCCAGCTGAAGCCGGCAGGGTGTATGCAGAACGGTACCCGGACAGAGAGCATCCAAGGTGCCGCACATTGCAAAACATCTACCGCCAACTGTATGCAACAGGTATGGTCGTAGCACGCAAACGGATCCGTAACAGGCCCGTCACGGGAGAAGCGGGTGCAGTTGGTGTGTTAGCTGCTGTTGCCGTGAACCGACACATGAGTACACGGGAGATTGCGGGAGCCGGTGGACTGAGTCAAAGTAGTGTCATGCGCATACTGCATCGTCACCGCTTTCACTCGTTTCATGTGTCGCTACATCAGCAATTACATGGTGATGACTTTAATCATCGAGTGCAATTCTGTCAATGGGCATTAACAGAGAATGCGTTGCAGTTCTACCTGTTTATCGATGAAGCGGGTTTCACAAACCACGGGACAGTGAATCTACGCAACATGCATTACTGGTCCGTGGACAATCCTCGCTGGCTCAGCCAGGTAGAGCGACAGCGATCGTGGACTGTAAATGTACGGTGCGGAATCATTGGCGACCACCTCATTGGTCCTCACTTCATTGCAAGGGCCCAAACAGCTGCATCATACATCGCGTTTCTATAGAATGATCTGTCAATGTTGCTCGAAAATGTCCCACTGGAAACGCGTCGACGTATGTGTTACCAGCATGATGGTGCACCTGCACATTCCCCAATTAACACTAGGCTGACCCTTGACAGGATGTTCGACGGGCGTTTCATAGGACGTGGAGGACGCATAAATTGGCCAGCCCGTTCTCCTGATCTTACACCTCTGGACTTCTTTCTGTGGGGTACGTTAAAGGAGAATGTGTACCGTGATGTGCCTACATCTCAAGAGGATATGAAACAACGTATTGTGGCAGCCTGCTGCGACATTACACCAGATGTACTGCGGCGTGTACGACATTCATTACGCCAGAGATTGCAATTGTGTGCAGCAAATGATGGCCACCATATTGAACATGTATTGGCCTAACATGTCGGGACACACTCTATTCCACTCCGTAATTGAAAACGGAAACCACGTGTGTACGTGTACCTCACCATTCATGGTAATGTACATGTGCGTCAGTGAAAAAGACCAATAAAAAGGTGTTAGCATGTGGACGTAATGTGCTGTTCCAGTCTCTTCTGTACCTAAGGTCCATCACCGTTCAATTTGGATCCCTACGTAATTCGGTGCTCTCCGATACATACGATCGAACAGCGGAGGAATGGTACTCAAGCGTCAACTTTAGGTTACAATATCTCCGGATGTAATTAACATTTTACAATGCAACAAACGGCACTGATTACGTATTTGTTTATATGTTCAGATGTGCTAACAAAACTAACGTTGTTCCATTTAAAAAAAGGTAGGTTTGTGTTAAAAAACATACTTCCGTGCATTTTTTTATGGTTTGTATTAACCAATTACACTAGCCCCTCTCCTCACGTTCGGTCTGTGGAATCGATTCGTCAGTATTTGATGTGGTTTACGAAATATATCCAGCGGTAATGTCAGGTCACTCGTCCTGTAATACACTCCTGGAAATGGAAAAAAGAACACATTGACATCGGTGTGTCAGACCCACCATACTTGCTCCGGACACTGCGAGAGGGCTGTACAAGCAATGATCACACGCACAGCACAGCGGACACACCAGGAACCGCGGTGTTGGCCGTCGAATGGCGCTAGCTGCGCAGCATTTGTGCACCGCCGCCGTCAGTGTCAGCCAGTTTGCCGTGGCATACGGAGCTCCATCGCAGTCTTTAACACTGGTAGCATGCCGCGACAGCGTGGACGTGAACCGTATGTGCAGTTGACGGACTTTGAGCGAGGGCGTATAGTGGGCATGCGGGAGGCCGGGTGGACGTACCGCCGAATTGCTCAACACGTGGGGCGTGAGGTCTCCACAGTACATCGATGTTGTCGCCAGTGGTCGGCGGAAGGTGCACGTGCCCGTCGACCTGGGACCGGACCGCAGCGACGCACGGATGCACGCCAAGACCGTAGGATCCTACGCAGTGCCGTAGGGGACCGCACCGCCACTTCCCAGCAAATTAGGGACACTGTTGCTCCTGGGGTATCGGCGAGGACCATTCGCAACCGTCTCCATGAAGCTGGGCTACGGTCCCGCACACCGTTAGGCCGTCTTCCGCTCACGCCCCAACATCGTGCAGCCCGCCTCCAGTGGTGTCGCGACAGGCGTGAGTGGAGGGACGAATGGAGACGTGTCGTCTTCAGCGATGAGAGTCGCTTCTGCCTTGGTGCCAATGATGGTCGTATGCGTGTTTGGCGCCGTGCAGGTGAGCGCCACAATCAGGACTGCATACGACCGAGGCACACAGGGCCAACACCCGGCATCATGGTGTGGGGAGCGATCTCCTACACTGGCCGTACACCACTGGTGATCGTCGAGGGGACACTGAATAGTGCACGGTACATCCAAATCGTCATCGAACCCATCATTCTACCATTCCTAGACCGGCAAGGGAACTTCCTGTTCCAACAGGACAATGCACGTCCGCATGTATCCCGTGCCACCCAACGTGCTCTAGAAGGTGTAAGTCAACTACCCTGGCCAGCAAGATCTCCGGATCTGTCCCCCATTGAGCATTTACCAAACAATTCCTTATATATATATATATATATATATATATATATATATATATATATATATATATATATATATGGTGTTACAAAAAGGTACGGCTAAACTTTCAGGAAACATTCCTCACACACAAATAAAGAAAAAATGTTATGTGGACATGTGTCCGGAAACGCTTAATTTCCATGTTTTAGTTTCGTCAGTCTGAAGGAAGGTAATAATGACTCCGGTGCTTGTGTTGACATGTGACTCATTGCTCTACATCACATCAGGACGTAGGATCAACAGGTTAGTGTTCATCACGAACGTGGTTTTGCAGTCAGTGCAATGTTTACAAATGCGGAGTTGGCAGATGCCCATTTGATGTATAGATTAGCACGGGGCAATAGCCGTGGCGCGGTACGTTTGTATCGAGACAGATTTCCAGAACGAAGGTGTCCCGACAGGAAGAAGCTCGAAGCAATTGATTGGCGTCTTAGGGAGCACGGAACATTCCAGCCTATGACTCGCGACTGGGGAAGACCTACAACGACGAGGACACCTGCAATGGACGAGGCAATTCTTCGTGCAGTTGACGATAACCCTAATGTCAGCGTCAGAGAAGTTGCTGCAGTGCACGGTAACGTTGGCCACGTCACTGTATGGAGAGTGCTACGGGAGAACCAGTTGTTTCCGTACCATGTACAGCGTGTGCAGGCATTATCAGCAGCTGATTGGCCTCCACGGGTACACTTCTGCGAATGGTTCATCCAACAATGTGTCAATCCTCATTTCAGTGCAAATATTCTCTTTACGGATGAGGCTTCATTCCAACGTGATCAAATTGTAAATTTTCGCAATCAACGTGTGTGGGCTGACGAGATTCCGCACGCAATTGTGCAATCACGTCATCGACACAGATTTTCTGTGAACGTTTGGGCAGGCATTGTTGGTGATGTCTTGATTGGGCCCCATGTTCTTCCACCTACACTCAATGGAGCACGTTATCACGATTTCATACGGGATACTCTACCTGTGCTGCTAGAACATGTGCCTTTACAAGTACGACACAACATGTGGCTCATGCACGATGGAGCTCCTGCACATTTCAGTCGAAGTGTTCGTACGCTTCTCAACAACATATTCGGTGACCGATGGATTGGTAGAGGCGGACCAGTTCCATGGCCTCCACGCTCTCCTGACCTCAACCCTCTTGACTTTCATTTATAGGGGCATTTGAAAGCTCTTTTCTACGCAACCCCGGTACCAAATGTAGGGACTCCTCGTATTGTGGACGGCTGTGATACAATACACCATTCTCCAGGGCTGCATCAGCGCATCGGTGATTCCATACGACGGAGGGTGGATGCATGTATCCTCGCTAACGGAGGACATGTTGAACATTCCCCGTAACAAAGTGTTTGAAATCACGCTGGTACGTTCTGTTGCAGTGTGTTTCCATTCCATAATTAATGTGATTTGAAGAGAAGTAAAAAAATGAGCTCTAACATGGAAAGTAAGCGTTTCCAGACACATGTCCACATAACATATTTTCTTTCTATGTGTGTGAGCAATGTTTCCTGAAAGTTTGGCCGTACCTTTTTGTAACACCCTGTATATATATCATTCTGTTCCACAGTATTTACCAAACAGTTGCTTTGTATATGCCCTAAATTCTGCTCTATAGCATTCAAATCTATAGGCAGCACAAGATACATAGGTATACCTTTTGTGAATTCCTGATTCACTGATTTTATAGGGCAGCTTCTTCTCTTTGAAATCCTTTATGCTCTACAGATAGTCCCATTTGTACCACAAATACTGGTTTTCTGCTTCAATTACAACATCAAATTCACTGTCAGGTTCCAGGCCGACATTCACGTATTAAGGCCACAAGCAGTCAAATTATATGAATCGGCAAACAGCAAAATTCTGCTGGCACTTACCTGCGGCTTGGTCAGTAGAGAAGTTCCAGCTGCTGTGACTGTGGTAGTTGTGCAAAATAGTTTAACAGCATCAGCTCTGATTGAGCTGGAAGAACATCTATGGACTGCTGTTGCAGTGATGGTGGCTGCAGTTATGTTAGTAGCAGATCAGGGGTGAGTTTAATTGCTGGGGAAAAAAGTAACTACAAATGAATAACAGTAATATCATTAACAACGGATGGATAAATACAGACACCCTTTTTCTGTTTCCTGGTCTAGGTGAAGGCTGGGCTGAGAGCAGTCGATCCCTGTTGCTGTTGTCCAAAGGGGAGGGGGGTGGGGAGGAGAGGAGGAGCAGAGGAAAGGAGGAATGGAGAAGGAGGGAGTGGGAGGAGATGTGGCGGGGTAACATTGAATATAACATGTATAATGGCATCTGCTGCAATCTGACACTTGCTGATACCGGAACGAAAGTGCTAATGACAGCGGTTTTCTGGCCAGAATAGGCAACGCTGTCCTACTTGCAATTACTCTTTTTCTGACTTTTGTTCTCTGTCGCTCAGTTCCTCTTCTCCTCTTTCCGCTTCACTTTCCTTCATAATACAGCAGAATATTAAAACACACCGGTAAATTTGTGATTTATATAACACACAGTTTTACGTACAGTAAATGGCCTTCTTTAGAACCTAGATACTAGACTAAAAACTAGCCGGAGGATTAAATAGATAATCAACGCTTACAGAAACAAACGCATTTCATTGTCGTAAGTTTTAGTTCTAAAGGTAGAGCTTGCTGCATTGCCTCTGTCTTATTCGTTAATGATCTAAGCAATATCATGAATACTCCAGTTACTGCAGATATTAAGTAAGAGCCATATGTATACGAGAACACCTGCCACAAGTTACAAAATCAGAGCTACTTGAGGATACGACCTCACAGACCTTATAGTAATAAACAGACTGAGTATCTTGGACATCCTGGATGATACTATTGACTTGTCACTCGAAAGACTGCTTGTATTAGGAAAAGTGTTAGTAGAAACTGACAGATGAGAGTACTGATGTTTAGAATTCTTTCCTGAAAAGTACATATTTTCTTTTAAAACGGCGAGAAAGTTAATTTGGGCAGTGAGTACTATCTCCTTGCAAGTTTATCGACTTCCGTTGAAAAATTGTGTACTCATACATATGTATTTACAGTGCCTCTCCTGTGAGTCATCAGATCATTTCTTCTGGTATTTTGGTTGATATCTGCAATTTGGTTCTTTCAATGTGTAGCTGTAGTCAGCTCAAACAAGTACTTCTCATGATGTCTTTCATGTAACGCCCAGTGTCAACGGAAAACGTCGGTTCGATTCCTGTTACAGACAAAATTATTTTTAAAGCTAATTTTTCTTTCCCCGTCGAGAGAACTGTCCTAAATTAGTGTAGTATGATATTCGGTTTACCAATGTGTACTAATAGGAACAGTGAAACACCAGAGGCCGCTGATTACCGCAGCTGCACGGCGGTAACAGATAGTACGGAGCAGAACGGCACGTTAGGCAAGTTCTTCGTATTTTACTGTCCCTGTCAATACATGTCGATAAAATGTATGTCGCATTAGACTAATTTGCGGCTGTTCTACGGAACCAATAAGCAAAATTCCCTCTAACAATAATTTTCTTTCTCATTAGAAACAAAGTGGCGCTTTCCATTGACACTGGACGTCGCATGAATGAAATGGTGAGTAATATTTGTTTGGGCCCACTCAAGCTCCACAGTGCAAAAACTAAATTGCAAATACAGGGTGTTTCAAAAATGACCGGTATATTTGAAACGGCAATAAAAACTAAACGAGCAGCGATAGAAATACACCGTTTGTTGCAATATGCTTGGGACAACAGTACATTTTCAGGCAGACAAACTTTCGAAATTACAGTAGTTACAATTTTTTACAACAGATGGCGCTGCGGTCTGGGGAACTCTATACTACGATATTTTCCGCATATCCACCATGCGTAGCAATAATATGGCGTAGTCTCTGAATGAAATTACCCGAAACCTTTGACAACGTGTCTGGCGGAATGGCTTCACATGCAGATGAGATGTACTGCTTCAGCTGTTCAATTGTTTCTGGATTCTGGCGGTACACCTGGTCTTTCAAGTGTCCCCACAGAAAGAAGTCACAGGGGTTCATGTCTGGCGAATAGGGAGGCCAATCCACGCCGCCTCCTGTATGTTTCGGATAGCCCAAAGCAATCACACGATTATCGAAATATTCATTCAGGAAATTAAAGACGTAGGCCGTGTGATGTGGCCGGGCACCATCTTGCATAAACCACGATGTGTTCGCAGTGTCGTCTAAGGCAGTTTGTACCGCCACAAATTCACGAAGAATGTCCAGATAGCGAGATGCAGTAATCGTTTCGGATCTGAAAAGTGGGCCAATGATTCCTTTGGAAGAAATGGCGGCCCAGACCAGTACTTTTTGAGGATGCAGGGACGATGGGACTGCAACATGGGGCTTTTCGGTTCCCCATATGCGCCAGTTCTGTTTATTGACGAAGCCGTCCAGGTAAAAATAAGCTTCGTCAGTAAACCAAATGCTGCCCACATGCACATCGCCGTCATCAATCCTGTGCACTATATCGTTAGCGAATGTCTCTCGTGCAGCAATGGTAGCGGCGCTGAGGGGTTGCCGCGTTTGAATTTTGTATGGATAGAGGTGTAAACTCTGGCGCATGAGACGATACGTGGACGTTGGCGTCATTTGGACCGCAGCTGCAACACGGCGAACGGAAACCCGAGGCCGCTGTTGGATCACCTGCTGCACTAGCTGCGCGTTGCCCTCTGTGGTTGCCGTACACGGTCGCCCTACCTTTCCAGCACGTTCATCCGTCACGTTCCCAGTCCGTTGAAATTTTTCAAACAGATCCTTTATTGTATCGCTTTTCGGTCCTTTGGTTACATTAAACCCCCGTTGAAAACTTCGTCTTGTTGCAACAACACTGTGTTCTAGGCGGTGGAATTCCAACACCAGAAAAATCCTCTGTTCTAAGGAATAAACCATGTTGTCTACAGCACACTTGCACGTTGTGAACAGCATACGCTTACAGCAGAAAGACGACGTACAGAATGGTGCACCCACAGACTGCGTTGTCTTCTATATCTTTCACATCACTTGCAGCGCCATCTGTTGTTGAAAATTGTAACTACTGTAATTTCGAAAGTTTGTCCGCCTGAAAATGTACTGTTGTCCCAAGCATATTGCAACAAACGGTGTATTTCTATCGCTGCTCGTTTAGTTTTTATTGCCGTTTCAAATATACCGGTCATTTTTGAAACACCCTGTATATGCCAGAACACCAGATAAAATTCGCCTGTCGGCTCTTAAAAGAGACGCTGGTACATCGTAGTCAGAAAGCACCCAACACAGGTGATGTAGACGTTACTATCGGGAAGCGTTAGGCGCTATTACTTCGAATGCCCGACTATTAAACCGTGCAGGCGGTTTCCTGCTAAGGGGATCATTTACTCACAGCACTGCATGGAGTTCACCGTGGTTTTCGTATGTCAGTGTATATAGGGATGGCTCCATCTCACTGGATTTCAGTGGTTTTTCCCGAATAGCGTTAGGCGAACGCTATGATTGAACTCTCATGATACTCGTCTGACATTATTTGCGAAAATCACTGAAAGTACAAAACAAGACAGACAGACGTCACATATTACAGAGGCTGTTTTATTATTATTATTGTTATTATAATTATACCTAGTTTTCTTTTCTTTTATTATTTTTCTTTCTTGTAGTACAGCAATGTTATACTGGTTCCATAAAGAAAAACGACCACTGATCCACACAGCAGAAGTTACGGCTTACATTTGCAAGGACAGGGTGATTATTGGAGTCGACAATTGGTGGAGTAAAGCACTTGCACCAAATGTCCTCAATTATTTGTTGGATATAATCCAATATCTGTCTTCCCCTACAGTAAAGATTGTGCACCTACCTTAAGCGGCAACGAAGTTATTCCTTGGTACCTAAACAAAATCCTTGTCATCCTGCCTACTCTTATCCGTATTTTCCACGTATTCCCCTCCTCACCTATTCTGCGAAGAATGTCATTCCTTATTTTATCAGTCCACCTAACATTAAACATGCCTCGATATAGAATCTCCGGCCAGAGTGGCCGAGCGGTTAAAGGCGCTACAGTCTGGAACCGCACGACCGCTACGGTCGCAGGTTCGAATCCTGCCTCGGGCATGGATGTGTGTGATGTCCTTAGGTTAGTTAGGTTTAAGTAGTTCTAAGTTCTAGGGGACTTATGACCACAGCAGTTGAGTCCCATAGTGCTCAGAGCCTTTTGAACCATTTGATATAGAATCACTTCGCAGATACTTCCATTCGTTTCTTTTCCTGTTTTCTAGCAAATAGAATAAATGTGAGAATTATATAACATTCTCACATCAGTCTGACCTAGCTAGCACAAAACCAGGCTGACTTAAGTGACATTCGGCAAAGGTCTTCAAGCATTATTTCTTACTTCTTCTTTATCTCTAGTGTTTCTTTTTTTAACTAATGATGACATAATTTATAATAAGAGACAATAAGTTCATTTATAAGATCAGAAGTCATCGAGTGAAAAACAATTTTTGCTAAATATGCATAGAATATACGTGAGAGTCGATACTTCCAGAAAATGCATAGGTGGTGAACGTACAGCAACTGTGAAGAAGTTGAAGGCGTTGTCTTTTGTCATCTTCTAGTTGAGTTGTCTCTTGTTCCTGATAGCTCAAGCTGAGAGATGTAAGCTGCGTGGGTTTTAAATGTTTGGTGGGTAAATGCTATTTGTATCTATATATTTTGTGTCGACTCCATCACTAATTCCCATTTATTCCATTTATTCTCATTTATTCCATTTACTTTTTGAATTACGTATGTCTCAGGAAAAAAAGAGGTGTGGTTGGCAGCAGGTTCTTCGCACGCTGTTGGTGTTCTTTCAACAGTTGCTTTTCTGTTAAGAGCCAAAACTCCCTGATGTATTCAATCCGATCATTTTCCTGCTGTACGCAATAATTTATTGTGAGAATTACGCGGATCTGATCAGCTACTGTTCCTGAGCAATGACTCCCGCCAAACTAGTCTTTGGCCTGATGTAACGCAAATGACTAAAGAAATAAGATAATGCGCTACAATAAGGTAACCTGGTCATCAGAATCATGGAAACGTGGATACACTGCACTGCAGCGTGTGATTTATGCACAAACTAACCATCGTCAACGTGCGTTGCCTCCATGTCGCGACTGTCATGTCATACTGAATTGCGTCATTCACACATTTTTAAATACATTCGCACCTTTGGGAATCTATATAGTACTCCTGTCACTGTTGAGACGGGAAGTAACGCAATAGCCGCTACTGCCTACAGGAAGATGTTACGGAAACCACGAGTTTAATAATGATCGAAAAATTTGAAGACAAGGCAACTTGATGCCAGTTGAAACCTGTATATAGGCTTTAAGAGGTACCTTTTTAATTGGCATTTTCTGTGCGTATCATGCACTTGACAATTTATAACGTGTGATGATTTTAAAAAACGTGTAAGTACAGCAAAACGTCATGGTAACTGTAAACTATAATCTTTTTAGGTAATTGCGGAGCAGAAGGTAAACAGTAGAACAAATGCAGTAAGTGATATTGCTGCATAATCTTCTGATTGTACAAAGGTTTCCATAAAGTAAAGATTAAGCATGACATCCACAGGATAACACAGACTCTCTCCACGAGAATACCTTCAATCATACATGTAGCTTACTATCCCTATGTAGTCGATATTTCTCTATACGTTATATTTTTCTGAAGTAGGAGAGTGGTTCCTGGTGATGATATTGAATTAATTGGTTTTTCAATTTGCTCAATCTCTTGTATAATTGATTTACGGATATCGATACCACTCACGTGAAAAGAATAAATGGCTTAGTTCTTAAGAGTGTCACACAGACAAGCTAGTGAGCCCCTGACCCCTGTCAGGTGTAAGTGACCGGAAAAGTTCCAGTAATGGAAGACAAACTTTCTATGAACGTTAGATACTGTCTATAGTTCGTAATCTGTAGGGTGGGGGAGGGATTTTCGGTAGATGTTCCCAACGGCACGGCTGCTGCTAACACTCCGCTTGTAGATTGCCTTAGGGATGTGGAACGAATTTTCCAGATCCAGGGCATATGTGGCACTCAGAAAAACGTTCTCTTGATGGAATATTCAGACTGATTCCCGTGACGTCATGGGAAGGTGACATCAGTTTTGCAAAAATGGACTACGAGCGATATTTCCGGATGGCAGCACAAAGTAGTGCAGTTATTGTCTGGAGAGTGGGCAGAACAAGTAAGGCTGCCTTGGGTGACAAAATAATTATTCTCTAACCTCAGTGCAGATTGCCTTTTTTTCTGGGAGTCATCAGTCTTCTTATTCGTTTGATGCGTCCCGCTACGAATTCCTCTCTTGTACCAGCCTCTTCACCTCAGAGTAGCAACCAACGTCCTCAATTGTTCACTGGAGGTATTCCGATCTCCGTTTCTTCTAAGCTTCTTCTGGACCATGAAAATTATTCCTTGACGTTTTATCATAGGTCCTGTCATCGTGTACCCTCTTCTTATCAGTGTTTCCCATATATTCCTTTCCTCGCTGATTCTCTGGAGAACCTCATCATTCCTTACGTTATCTGTTCCCTCAATTACCAACATTCTTTTGTAGCACCACCTCTCAAACACTTCGATTCTCTTCTTTTCCGGTTTTTCACAGTCCAAGTTCCAGTACCACACAATACCGTGCTCCAAAGTACTTTCTCGGAAATTCTTTGCTCAAATTAAGGCCCATGTTTGATTATAATAAACTTATCTTAACCAGGAATGCCCTTTTTGCCATTGCTAGTTTGCTTTTTACGTCCTTCTTGCTCCATTCGCTGCCTAGGTAGCAGAATTCCTTAACTTTATCTATTTTGTTATCACCAACCCTGATATTAAGATTCTTGGTGTTTTTATTTCTGTTACTTCTCATTACTTTCGCCTTTCTTCGATTTCTGTACTCATTAGACTGTTAATTCCATGCAGCAGATTCTGTAATTCTTCTTCACTTCCAATGAGCATAGCAATGTCGTCAGCGAATCTTATCTTTGATGTCGTTTCACCTTGAATTTTAATCGCACTCTTGAACCCTTGTTTTGCTTCCGTCGTTGTTTCTTCGATGTATAGTTCAAAAAGTATGGGCGAAAGACTACATGACTGTGTGAAACCCTTTTCAATACTAGCATTTCGTTCTTTGTCTTCTAGTCTTATTGTTCCCTCTCGCCTCTCGTACATATTACATATTATCCGTATTTCCCTGTAGCTTAACCCTATTTTTCTCAGAATTTCGAACATCTTGCACGATTTTCACGTCGTCAAGCGCTTTTTCCAGGTGACAGATCCTCTCAACGTGTCTTTATTTTTCTTTAGTCTTGCTTCCATTATCGATTGCAAGGTCAGAATTGCCTTTCTGATGCCTTTACCTTCCATAAAGCCAAACAGATCGTCAGCTAACACATCCTCAATTTTCTTCTCCATTCTTCTGTAAACTACTCTTGTCAGAAACTTGGATACTTGGGCTGTTAAGCATATTGTGCCATAATTCTCGCACTTGTCGACTCTTGCAATCTACTGAACAGTGTGGATCACGTTTTTCCGAAAGTCAGATGGTATATCGCCAGACTCATACAGTTTACACACCAATATGAAAAGCTGTTTTGTTCCATTTTCCCCAATTACTTTAGAACTTCTCATGGAATGTTATCTATCCCTTCTGCCTTATTCGATCTTAAGTCCTAAAAAGGTCTTTTAAAGTTCGATTCTAATACTGTATCCCCTATCTCTTCCATATCGACTATAGGAATCTTCTATCGCATCATCGGCCAAGTCTTCCCCTCATAGAGATCTCCAATGAATTCTTTCCACCTATTCGCTATCTCCTTTGCCTTTAACACTGGAATTCCCATCCGACTCCACATGTTATCACCATTGCTTTTAATTTCACCGAAGGTTGTTACGACTTTTTTATGTGCTGAGTCAGTCCTTCCGATAATCATTTCTTTTTCGATTTCTTCACATTTTTCATGCTGCCATTTCACCTTAGCTTCCCTGCAACCCCTACTTTTATTATTCCTTAAGTGCTTTATATTGCTGTATTCCTGACTTTATTGGATCATTATTGAACTTCCTTCTCTCATCTATCAACTGAAGCTGAAATTTATTATAGAACTCAATTAGTGTTTCTCTTTTCTTAATCCTAGAACCAAACATATATTTTCTCGTAACTGGATTGTAAGGCGTAACCGGGAGCGGATTAGGCTCAGACCACAATGTAGTAGCGATGAAGCGTAGGCTGAAATTCAAGAGATTAGTCAGGAAGAATGAATGCTCAAGGAAGTGAGATACAGAAGTAGTAAGAGATGAAGAGATACGCTTCAAGTTCCCTAAGACTATAGATACAGAAATAAGGAATATCTCAGTAGGCAGTTCAGTTGAAAAGGAATGGACATCTCTAAAACGTGTAGTCACAGTAGTTGGAAAGAAAAACACAGGTACAATGAAGGTACCAGTGAAGAAGCTATGGGCAACAGAAGAAATACTTCAGCTGATCGATGAAAGAAGAAAGTACAAAAATGTTAAAGGAAATTCAGGAATACAAAAATGTAAGTCGCCGAAGAATGAAATAAATAGGAAATGAAGGGAAGCTAAGACGAAATGGCCGCATGAAAAATAAAAAGGAATAGAGAAAGAAATGATTTTCAGAAGGACTGGCTCAGCATACAGGTTCAAAAATGGCTCTGAGCACTATGGGACTCAACTGCTGAGGTCATTAGTCCCCTACAACTTAGAACTACTTAAACCTAACTAACCTAAGGACAGCACACAACACCCAGCCATCACGAGGCAGAGAAAATCCCTGACCCCGCCGGGAATCGAACCCGGGAACCCGGGCGTGGGAAGCGAGAACGCTACCGCACGACCACGAGATGCGGGCCACGAGATGCGGGCTCAGCATACAGGAAAATCAAAACAATCTTAGGCGACTTTAAAAACAAGAGTAGAAACAATATGAATGCAACTGGAATTCCACTGTTAAATTAAACGCAGAGCGGATGGGTGGAAAGAGTACATTGAAGGCCTCAATGATGGGGAAGATTTCTCTGATGTGATAGAAGAAGAAACAGGAGTCGATTTAGAACAACAGATAGCGGATCCAGTACTAGAACCAGAATTTAAGAATGTTTTGGAGGACTCAAGATCAAATAAGGCAGAAGGGATAGATATCATTCCATCAGAATTCTACAATCATCGCGGGTAGTGGCAACGAAACGACTAGTCACATTGGTTTGTAGAATGTATGAGTTTGGGGATACACCATCTGAGTTTCGGAAAAGTATCATCCACACAATTCCGAAGATTGCAGGAGCTGACAAGTGCGAGAATTATCGCACAATCAACTTAACGGCTTATGCACCCAAATTTCTGGCAGAATAATATACAAAAGAAAGGAAAATAAATTGAGGATGTACTAGATGACGCTCAGTTTGGCTTTAGAAAAGGTAAAGGCACCAGGGAGGCAACTCTGAAGTTGAATTTGATAATTTTAGCGAGACTAAAGAAAAATCAAGACACGTTCATAGTATTTCTCGACCAGGAATAAGCGTTCCACAATGTAAAATAGTGCAAGATAACCAACATTCTGAGAAAAGTGGGGTTAAGCTATAGGGATCAACGGGCAATACATAATATGTACAAGTGCCAAGCGAGAATAATAAGAGTGGACGAGCAAAAACGCAGTGCTCGGATTAAAAAGAGTGTAAAACAGGTGTGGACAGAGTAAAGTGTAGAAGAATTACATGATATGCTCAGTGGAATGAAGAATCTAATGATTACAGTATGTGGATCGAGTGTCAATCGAAGAAAGATAGAAGTAATGAGAAGTAGCAGAAATGAGAACAGCGAGAGACTTAGCATCAGGATTTATGGTCACGAAGTAGATGAAGTTAAGGAGTTATATCACCTAGGTAGCAAAATATCCGATGACATACAGAGCAAGGATAACATCAAAAGCAGACTGTCCATGGCAACAAGGACATTTTTGGTCAACAGAAGTCTCTTAGTAGCAAACATAGACCTTAGTTGGATGAGGAACTTACTGAGAACATGCGTCTGGATCACAGCGTGGACTGTGGGAAAATTGGAACAGAAGAGTATCGACGCATTTGAGATGTGGTCCTACAAGCGAATGGTGAAAATTAGGTGGACTGATGAGGAAGTTCTACGGAGAATTGGAAAGGAAATGAATATGTGCAAAACACTGAAGAGGAGAAGGGACAGAATGATAGGATATCTATTAATACATCAGTGAATGACTTCTGTGGTACTAGAGGGAGCTGAGGAGGGGAAAAAACTGTACAGGAAGACAGAGATTGGAATACATACAGCAAATAATTGAGGACGTACGTTGCAAGTGCTACTCTGAGAGAAGAGGTTGGCACATCAATGCAGTTGAAAGATATGGCCGTTTATGTCACATATTTCAGTAACTGCAAACTCATTCATCGAAATGTATAGGACACTTGCCGTTTGTCTAGAATGATGAAATTTGGCAAGAAGATAGGTCTCACAGTACAAGTAAAGAAATAAATCAGAAGATTGTTAATTTGTAGCACATCACAGACAAAAATATTTCTCTTGTCCTTTGTTATCCGACTTCAAACTTGAAATTAAAATAGGCAGTAGCTGTACATTCAGGCTGACTGCGTCGCACAGGTAAAAGTCCAACATCAGGCAAGGAATGACTTTATTACTCATATGACGAGTTTCGAATTTATCCATTATCAGATATCTAGGAGCGACTACTGCAAATAGACATGGCGTTTCACATGCAACTTGAAACGTCACATCTACGAGTCGTAACGTCATTCCTTGCCTGATGTTTGACTGTTAGCACTGTCACTCATTCTGCCTGAATTGGGAACTTACTGATTATTATAATTACGGTCGACTGCCTCCTGCATGGTTTTATGGCACATCTTTATTACTGAAATTAAAACATTCTCGAAAATCTTGGAATCCCTGGGACCGATATCTTGCCAGAAACAGTGACAAAAACAGGCAAAAGTTGTTGAGAATCTCGATTTCCGGAATGTATGAATTCTCTGTATACATAATTAAGTTTATACGGAACGATCAGTAAGCGAGTCCTACTTTCACTTGTCCGATTTTTTTTATTTTACCACTACCAGTTTTAAATTTTGCCTAGTGACTCGTCATCAGATGGTACATAGTTCGTGGTGATGGTTTATAGTATTGTAGGGGTAGTCGAGTAGCGTCAGTTGAATCCGTAGAATTAATCTTATTAGAAAACATTTTTTATGTTTTCTACTTGTGCTAAATGCATAGCAGTACACAAATTTTGCAATAGGTAACAACTCTCACGTGCATCACGGAATGTAAACAAATCAACACACACACACAACCTCACAGTTGATTCGAAATATACAGATTTCAGAATGAATCTTTCACTCTGAACTGTTATGAAGCCTAGAATGGGAGAGTGGGAGTCGAAAGCGGTATGTTGCTTCTCGATAACGATAATCTTATCGGCTGAGCAGTTGGGATGCGACTAAGTTTCCAGCCTCGTAGCTTCAATTCCAAAAGAGCCTTTCTCCTGCATGGCAGCTTCACACAAGCTCTCTTCCATACTTTGTTGGATTAGCACTCTTAGATATGCCAAACACAGTTAAATGCACACGCTTCTCCAAATATATCCTAGACTTATTTTACTCCAGGCCTATAAGCGACGTCAGCGCAGAAACTATCGTGGCAGCTTTAACTAATAACTGTAAACAACAGATGTGTATTCGACCATTCAGCTGTGAGCCGGCATTCATAATTAGTGGACGTATGACCGTAATGTGTTAACGTTGTTCCGTCATAGATCGCAATGGTCCAACATCTCTAAATCAAGTGTGCAAGATGCTCTCCAGAATGTTGTGAGGAAGAGGAAAATGTGTGCAAAGTTAGTTCCGCACGACTTGACTCCTAAACATAAGAAACGACGCACGGACGCCTGTAGCGAATTAATGGAAATGCAAAAGGCGGAGAAGTCTATTCAAGAAGAAATCGTCATGGGTGATGAGACTTGGTATTACCAGTTTGAACCTACCACAACACGAAGCACAGAAATTCATATCAAGCAAAAAAATTTCAACCACATAACCAATATTGAAGCCAAAGTGACGCACCAGTTGAGCTAAATCTGAGAGAAGGATTTTTCTAAGAGGTTCACATGGTTCTATGAACGCTCCTGTGTGTTGTACTCAAGTGGGGAGAGCCGATGTAGAACACCTGAACCATTAAATCACCATCTTAACGTTTATCTATTCTTTGTTAAACCAGTCTCAAAACTTTTTTAAGACTTTTAGGAAGTTTCAAAGTAACGCGATGGAACAGAGCAAATGATTTACTCTGACATCCACCCCTAGGCTCTACCTAAGTAATCTGACCAAACAATTTTTTTTTTTTTGCTATAGGATTGCAGGTCCACTTTGATGCAAACATTCGTTTTTAATCCTACAAACTATTTTCGGCGAAATGTGGCCATCATCGGTAGCTGCATTTATTCTGCACATGAAAATTAACTTCGTTATATTATATTAAGAGAAACGTTGACATATTTCGTACTGTTGGGTTTCCGATACCTGTGAGAAAAACCTTATAGTAGCTTTTTACTTTGTAACCATGGCATACTTATTATTTTAATAATATTTGTCATTGTTAAAATGTTTATTTATTAGGTAACTACCACGTAAAAAAAGGTTATGTGTGAACACTGTTTCGGTGTAACAGAGAGCCTGATGGCCCTTATTGGGTCAGGTTGAATAAATATATTAATTAATAAATGATAAATATATAATGAAGCAGGGCAGTGTCTGTATTTTACAGTGTCTGTATGGTCCGATGCATAATTCCTTCGGAGAAGCATGCATGTCCGAAGAAACTCTGCTTCAAACGATAGGGATACTATAAAACACAGACGCTTCCCTACTGCGTGCCATACCAAAGCGAGGCAATATGACGAGCAAAAACAAAGGAGAGGGCAATCGTGAGGTTTTTGTGTGTGTGTGTGTGTGTGTGTGTGTGCGTGTGTGTGTGTGTGACGTATATTTTGTTTCACGTGTCTGTTCTCTTAAAGCAGTGAGAGTGTGTTGTTGCAGAGTGTTCGCATATTACATTTTTGTCTATTATTAGAGTTTCCTTCCAAGAGTCTTCTTTTACATACAGGGTGATTCACTAACAATTGCCACGAAGAATAACTCTGAAAGTATGATAGCAGCTGAAAAGTTTGTGTGACAGAAGTTGAATGGGACAACGGGGGCCATAATATGACGTTGGCTGTTGGTTGCTATGTGGGGTCGCTTCAGAGATATGAATGTCAACTTTGTTCTTTTTTTAAGTGGGATGCTATTGTTTGGTACTTATTTTCTGCTAGCGGCTATCGAGATGAATCCAATGATGTGTAACAGTAATGTCTTTGAAGGTCAATGAAAGTTACGAAGGTGGCATGAACGTCCATTTCGAGGTGATGACCATTGGTATCAGTGGAGTGCTGCAATCTTATTATGGATTGAGTGGTGTTCCTTAACACATCGGCACGTATCGAAGCACATGATCTGACAATTCTTTCTCGAATTTCTTCAGCCGGCCGAAGTGGCCGTGCGGTTAAAGGCGCTGCAGTCTGGAGCCGCAAGACCGCTACGGTCGCAGGTTCGAATCCTGCCTCGGGCATGGATGTTTGTGATGTCCTTAGGTTAGTTAGGTTTAACTAGTTCTAAGTTCTAGGGGACTAATGACCTCAGCAGTTGAGTCCCATAGTGCTCAGAGCCATTTGAACCATTTTTTTTGAATTTCTTCAGCTGTAGTTGCAATGTCTTTATAAACAATGTCTTTTACGAATTCCCACAAGAAACAGAAATCCAGAGGCGTGAAGTCTGGCGAACGAACCGGACACAACACATCAACTTCACATCCAATCCAACGATTTAGGATTTGTCTCTGCAACTCATTTCTAGCCGTCAGCGAAAAATGTGCTGGACACCCATCGTGGTGATACCACGTTCTGTGCCTTGTTCTTAATGGTATTCCTTCCAATAACAGACGTAATACTTCTGGCAGAAATGTGGTGTACTTCCTACCATTAAGATTTCCTTCGATAAAATAAGGAACAATACTTCTGTCCTCCAGAATCCCACACCATACATTCACCGACCACTGTTTTTGGTGTGCAACGTGCCTCAGCAAACATGGATTTCAAGTTTCCCAATAATGCATGTTCTGCAAATTAACATTTCTATGGTTCGTAACTATAGACTCGTCAGTAAATAAAACCAATTATTAAATGTGTCATCCCTCTGAATCTGAAGTTGAGCCCATCGGCAGAATTCAATGCGACGCATACAACTCGTACCAGTTAATTTTTTGTGGAGACTGATATGGTAAGGATGATATTTATGGCTATGCAGAACACGAACACAACTACTCTGGCTTATGTCCTATTCCCTTGGGATTTGACGCGAACTAGCACAAGGATCTGAAACCACAGCGGCAAGAGTACCAATTTCCGTTTCCTCTTCACTAACTTTCTTTTGCCGGATATGTTTCCGATGCGTTAGAGATCCAGTTGTTCTGAATTTATCATACACTTATCTAAATGTACTATGTGTAGTGTGAGTACGTTGAGGATATCTTTGAGCGTATAAGTCGCTAGCTCTCACTGAATTTCGTTGACATTCTCCGTAAATGAGAAACATATCGACTTGTTCTTCGAAGGAATACATCATTCACATTCGCTTGATTCGACGATACTAGTCTTATCGCTCCTATTAGTGTTGTATTGCGAAACCGTCGAATGGTGTTTACATGTCAATTGCACGTTAGATGGATACGCTGTATTCGGGGAATATTTACTATTTGTACGATATATGAGAGAGAACTGTCAGAGCATGTGCTTCGATAGTGCCGATGTGTTAAGGAATACCACTCGGTCTACGATAAGAAGATTGCAAAAAAAAAAAATGGCTCTGAGACTATGGGACTTAACTTCTGTGGTCATCAGACCCCTAGAACTTAGAACTACTTAAACCTAACCAACCTACGGACATCACACACATCCATGCCCGAAGCAGGATTCGAACCTGCGACCGTAGCGGTCACCCGGTTCCAGACTGAAGCGCCTTTAACCACACGGCCACACCGAGAAGATTGCAGCACTGCATTGATACCAATGGTAATCACTTCGAGCACCTTCTGTAAATGGACGTTCATGTCACCTTTTTGACCTTAAAAAACCTTACTGTTACACATCATTGGATTCGTCTCGATAGTTGCTATCAGAAAATACGTACCAAACTATAGCATCACATTAAAAAAAATAAAGTTGACCTTCATATCTCTGTTGCGACTCGACATAGCAACAAAAAAACCAACGTTATATTATGGCCCCCATTGTCCCATGCAACATACGTCCTACAAACTTTTCAGCTACTATCATACTTTCCGAGTTATTCTTGGTGGCAATAGTTAGTGACTCACCCTGTATAATACTTTTCTTTGAACATTAATTTACTATGTAAGTAACTGATAACAACTGGATGCTGTGGGTTTTCTGGAGAAGAAAAAGTTCTCGCTGCCGAGAGTTGTAATCCGCCATGGTATGTAGAGGAGCGTTGTAAAATTCCAGAAAGGCACTGGGAGGCATTCTTAGGGTGGTGTGGGTGCTGTTCCCGGATAGTTCAGTCAGTAAAAGCCCCTGCCTGTGAAATGTGAGGTTCAGGATTCGAGTCTCGAGTTCCAATTACGTGATTCAAAATACAAAGGAAGTAGCAACTGACTTCATATTAATTGATATCTAGTGACGAACAATACAAGGGCTAGATCACGAGATGCGACCGCTGACTGTTCAATTGTCTTGGTTCTTGGGGAAGTGTACCAGCAGGACGGCGAAACGAGCGGCTTCATGCACTGCGTGGACTAGGAGTTGCGCAGTGAGGAAACCGGTCGTCCAGTTTCAGAGGATGATGCAACAGGTTTGTGAGAGTCCTCAATTTTTTTTTTCTTTTTCTTTTGAGAGCAGTCTGGGACGGTGGGGCCACCGATCGAAACATGCATGCCGGCTGCTGGTTGCCCAACCGGTTGCTGACAAGTGACACACGTGTCTGGGCCACGGTCGCTTTTTATGACAGGCTGGCTGGTCTGCTCTCGGGCAGCGCCAGCGCCTCCAGCAAGGTCAGTGGAGCGCACCTGTTGGCGTCACACTCATCTGTACACTCCAGACGAGCTGCTCAGGGACGTGTGCGATACCACTGTGGGTGCTCGTCCACGTGGGTATCAGCATCCGCACAATTACAGTTAAAGACAGTGCGAAACACGTCTGAAACAAGCTCATCACCAGCACTTTCGAAGTCTAGATCTTTCGTTCAAGTTCGGGGACGGGAAGGATGGTTCATCAACTCCCCCACCCCCCACCTCCACCACCACCATCAAATATTATTTAACTACAAACGTTCATACAGGTTGAAGAACTCCAACAACGAACATTCAGACGTTGTTCAGAGATACCTTCGGCCTATTTAGGTACAAGGGGCTCACAGTCTCCGGCAGTTCATTACAGAATTATTTCACTTAGTTTGGTATTTTGGCCCATTTAGCTTTGTATGCATATTGCACTGAAAATAGTGCACAACAGTGGAAATGTGGAACGTATGTGCTGTGCCTCTTGTTTCCATCTGCTCACAGTGTCTGCTGTTCACAGCTGTAAAGCCCTCTTTAACACGTTGTCCCGAAATTTGTATTCAATACTGCGCAGTTGAGTCTGTAGTTTTGTTTTGTGGCAGTGTTAGTTGTGCGTTAACATTGATACACAGCTCTACTATCGACAGATTTGCCAATGAAGAGCTGGGCGATATGAAACTGATTTATGGATTCACTGAATGCAGTGGAAGAACGGTACTACGATGCTGTGTTGAGTGAGCCAGTTTGGTACTGGCTCGATCCAGAATGCGATAGCTCGATTTGAATTTACATGTGCTGCCATTCGCCTAAAGTTGGTAGCGGTCGCTCTGGTGGCGCCGCCGTGGGTTTTGGTGAAATTTCATGTAGCAGTGAGCTGGGGCGCTCGTGACGAGTTGGTCAATGAAGCGAAGCAGTAAAGTTCCGCCCCATGGCTGTGACTCGTCAGCATCAGTCAACGTTTATCGGTGGAGTTGCGCACAGAGGCCGTACGGAGTGTACGCGCAGCCGTGGTGACGCTGATTTCCTAGTCTGCTAGTTGCAAAGGGCAAACCTCAGCTCTCGGCAGCCTGTGTGTCCTCCTGTCTGGCATGTGATTTACGTGACGCGATTGTGTTTTGTTAGAGCAGAGTCATTTGTTAAAAATCGAATGTACTTGGTTATTTTCGGATGAGGTGTGTCTTGGTACACTCTGCAGTATGGTGGCTGCCAATGAGGGGTCTTTTGTGGAAAACTGTTGACCCGAACTGCAGGACGCATCGGTTGGCATGGTGCTTTTTGCTGAAAGTGAGCTTCGCGTGTGTTCGATGCATGGACTGTTCCCATGAAAGCAAACAGTTTGTCTGGGCCACTTTCTCTGCGTGTTATTGTCCTAAGTATTCGTCTTGAATATCATTTATATATTTTGTGGGCTTTTAATCATCAGTTCCTGAGAGCCAATTGCTTTCCGCTTAACTTCTAAGTTGATCAACACTAATCTTACCACTGTCTGTAAGCTGTGGAACTCAGATTTCTTGTTTACCTCATTGTGAACTGTTGCGCGCTGTCACACGCACGTGAGCCGTTTGCCGCAAATCATGAGTCTGCTATAGTGCAGCAACAGAGTTATTGAGTTGTTGTAAAGTTTAACTTAACTAAATTCATAAAGTTGAAGTTTTCTGGGTCAAAGTAATGTGAATGTTCTTAAAGAGTTCGTTAACTAGAATTAAGATATCAAGTCTTAAATTTTACTTGTTGCTTAGTTTAAGGTTCCTTGTTTTAAAGATTTTTTATTATATATACCTAAACTTAAAGGTTTCATTATTTGAGGCCTTGTTCCTCAGTTGTTGAAGGGAATTCATAGAATTTTATTATCTAGGCTATTTGTGGCTGGTTGTGATTGGTTTTAAAATTTTATGTTTCCAATCTTTTATTGTGTAGTTTCTCTCTGTTTTCGTTGTGCCTTAATTGTCCAAGGGGCCAATCTGAGGACCCTTCTCCTGTGCGTCGGAATTGCATCACTGTGTAAGTATATTTGAAGAGTTCTTCCCAGTATTAAATGTTAAATTTGATAATGAGACGTTGTCCTCTTTGTTAATTGATTTACTTGTTGTAGCTGTATTAAATATTCTCAAGGATCAATAAAGTGACTGTTCAGTTTTGTTAAATATTTTTGTGGCCTAGGCTCTTACCTCTCCACCTAAATCCTCGCTAAATATCACTGAGCTGTTCCCGCACCAACGGCAACCACAGTATAGTTCTTTTACATCTACATACTCACCTACAAGAAACTCTGTGTCCCAGATTTTGGTTGTTGCATTGTATACAGTTCTTCACAGTTGTGAAGGTATTTTCACAAAAAAAGGGTGACCGCAATAACAAACAAAATAAATCGTCATTTACAATATTATTCCATAACAAGGTGCCGGAGACCATGGGTTCCTTACAGCAGAATTCTCAGATGGTACTCCTGAACGACCTTTGAAAATTTGTCGGTGGAATTCTGGTTCACCCTGTATGTTTCGAAATTTTCTGCAGACTTTCGCAGAATAAAATAATATGAACACTAACAGTCAAGTAAGTGGCAAGCAGTTCTAAAAAATCACAAGCTGCGTCCAGCATAAGGCGCTGGCCCACATGAATGAACTCGCTGCCTGACTAGCTAGTTGCTGAGAACATTCGAACCAGTGGAAGGTGCCCAGTCACATGCCGGCCGTACCTCCGGACAAAAAGACACTGGAGCTGGTTCGTAAGTCCACAGATACGAGTAGAATCGGCAAATCACAGCAAGTTGGCTGAAGCAAAACTGAAAGATTAAAAAATCAATGACTGGCTTTATCGAAAGCAATCTCGAGGAAACAGAATTCCCTCATTATTTTAAATGCTCTCTTATTTAATGCCAGCAAACATGCATCCACAGGTTTAGTACTAGCGGAATGTTGATAATGGTGAATGCACATATCGAGTTAGTATCGGGTAAATTACGTTATTTTCAAAGCTACGAGAGTCTCTTTCTATTATCGTTTTTTTAATGTACATCACTATGTACGTAATATTTTCGGTCGAATGCTATACAGATTACTTAAGTAGTAGGGCAAGGGCGGTATCAAAGCAGTTTTGAAGCCAAATAGATATCACATCGATATGCAAATTAAATGATCACTTAATTACCCCACCGACAGCGAACTCCACCCCCACATGAGATCATGTGTTTTCCTCAGGCGGCACATGGGTTCCTCACCCACCTATCTCCTTTTTCTTCTAACTGGTTTGGTGTGGCCCACCTGGATTCCTTTCCTCTGCCAACCTCTTCATCTCAGTGTAGCTCTTGCAACCTGCATTCTCAATTATTAGCTGAATGTATTCTAATCTCAGTCTTCAGTCATTCCCTAATGTTTTAACAGATAACGTTCATACAGGTTGAAGAACTCCAACAACGAACATTCAGACGTTGTTCAGAGATACCTTCGGCCTATTTAGGTACAAGGGGCTCACAGTCTCCGGCAGTTCATTACAGAATTATTTCGCTTAGTTTGGTATTTTGGCCCATTTAGCTTTGTATGCATATTGCACTGAAAATAGTGCACAACAGTGGAAATGTCCCTTCTCCTTGACAGTGTTCTCCACATATTCCTTTCCTCTCCAATTCTGTGCAGACCCTCCTCATGCCTCACCTTATCAGTCCACCTAATTTTCAACATTCGTCTTTAGCGCCACGTCTCAAACGCCACGATTCTCTTCTTTTCTGGTTTTCCCCTCAGTCAGTGTTTCACTACCATACAATGCTGTGCTCCAAACGTATGTAATAGGAAATTTCTTCTCCAAATTGTGGCCTATGTTTGGTACTAGTAGACTTCTCTTGGCCAGGAATGTCCTTTTGCCAGTCTAGTCTGCTTTTGTCGTCTTCCTTACTCCATCCGTCAATGGTTATTTTGATGTCTAGGTAGCAGAATTCCTTAACTTCATCTAGTTCTTGACCATCAAACCTGACGTTAAGTTTCTCGCTGTTCTCATTTCTGCTACTTCTCATTGCTTTCGTCTTCCTTCGACTAATTCTCAATCCATATTCTGTACTTGTTAGATTTTTCATTCCATTCAGTCGATCATGTAACTCTTATTCACTTTCACTCAGGATAGCATCGTTATCAGCGAATCGCACCATTGATTTCCTTCCACCTTCAATTTAAATTCCAGTCTTGAACCTTTCTTTTGTTTCCATCATTGCTTCTGCGATGTACAGATTGAACAGTGGATGTGAAAGACTACATCCCTATCTTACACCTTTTTAACCCACGCACTTCGTTTTTAGTCATCGACTCTTATTTTTCCTCTTGTCTTTTGTACTTGTTGTCTCTCCCTATACCTTACCCCTGTTTTTCTCAGAATTTCGATCATCTTGTACCATTATACACTGTCAAAGGCTTTTCCCAGGTCGACAAATCCTATAAATGTTTCTTGATCTTTCTTTTCTCTTCCTACCATTATCAACTGCAACGTCAGAATTGCCTCTCTGGTACCTTTACTTTTTCTAAAGCCAAACTGATCGTCATCTAGTACATCCTAAATTTTCTTTTCCATTCTTCTGTATATTATTCTTGTGAGCAACTTGGATGCATGAGCTGTTAAGCTAGTTGTAAGATAATTCACGAACTTTCAGCTGTAGCAGTCTTCGAAATTGTGTGGATGATGTTTTTCCAAAACTCAACTGGTTTATCACCTGACTCATACATTCTACACAACAACGTGAATAGTCATTTTGTTACCACTTCCCCCAATGATTTTAGAATTGTGATGGAATGTTAGCTATCCCTTTTGCCTTATTTCATCTTAAGTACTCCAAAGCTCTTTTATATTCTGATTCTAATACTGAATCCACTATCTGTTCTAAATCGGCTCCTATTTTGCCTTCTATCACATCAGACAAATCGTCTGTCTCATAGGCGCTTTCAGTATACTCTTTCTACCTATCCACTCTCTCCTCTGCATTTAAAAGCGGAATTCCAGTCGCACTCTTAAAGTTACCACAATTGCTTTTAAAATCAACGAAAATTGTTTTGATTTTCCTGTATGCTGTGTTAGTCCTCCTGACAATCATTTCTTTTTCGATTCCTTTTCATTTTTCATGCAGCCGTTTCGTCTTAGCTTCCCTTCACGTCCTATTTATTTCTGTATTCCTGAATTTCCCTGAACATTTTTGTACTTCCTTCTTTCATCGATCAGCTGAAGTATTTCTTCTGTTTCCCATGGTTTCTTCGCTGTTACCTTCATTGTACCTATTTTTTCTTTCCCACTTCTGTGATTGCCCTTTTCTAGAGATTTGCATTCCTCTTCAACTGTACTGACTGCTGAGCTATTCCTTATTGCTGTATCTATAGCCATAGAGAACTTCAAGCATATCTCATCATCCCTTAGTACTTCTGAATCCCACTTCTTTGCATATTCATTCTTCATGACTAACCTCTTAAACTTCAGCCTACTCTTCATCATTACTGCGTTGTGATCTGACTCAATATCTGCTCCATTATAATCCAGTATCTGATTTCAAAATGTCTGTATGACCATGAAGTAATCTAACTGAAATCTTATCGTATCACCCTGTCTTTCCCAAGTATACCTCCTCCTCTTGTGATTCTAGAACAGAATATTGGCAATTGTTAGCTGAAATTTAATACAGAATTCAGTTAGTCTTTCTCCTCTTTCATTCCTTGTCCAAAGCTCATATACTTCTGTAACGCTTTATTCTACTCCTTCCCCTAGAACTTAGTTCCAGTCACCACAACTATTAGATTTTCATCTCCCTTTATGTATTGTATTACCCTTTCAGTATCCTCACTTACTTTTTCTGTATCTCATCATCTTCAGCCTGCGACGTCGGCATGTATACCTGAAGTATCACTGTACATGTTGGTTTGCTGTCGATTCTAACAAGAACAACACTATCAATGAGCTGTTCACTGTAATACTTTCTTTGCTCTACCTTTCTATTGATAACGAATCCTACTCCTGTTATATCATTTTCTGTATATTTTCTGTATATTACCCTATACTCATCTGAGCAGAAATCCTTGTCTCCTTTTCATCTCTCTTCACTGACCAATGCTATATCTAGATCGAGACTTTTCACTTCCGTTTTAGATTTTCTAGCTTTCCTACCACATTCAAGCTTCTGATATCGCATGCCCCTACTCATAGAACGTTATCGTTTCGTCAATTATTCAATTTTTTTTTCTTATTGGAACCTCCCCTTCTCAGTTCTTTCCCAGAGATCCGAATGGGGGGCTATTGCGGAATCTTTTGCCAATGGAGAAGTTATCATGACACTTTCTCAATTATAAGCCACTTGCACTGTAGATACATGATATGTGTCTCTAATGCTGTGGTTTCCATTGCCTTTTGCATCCTTGTGCTGTTGATCATTGCTGATTCGACCCCCTTGAAGAGTAGTATCCCATTCCAAGAACAAGAGACTATTCTGAAACTCTGTCCACTCGCTTGCCTTCTTTGAAAATGCCATTGGCAGACTGAGGGTGAGCAGCCAATGCTGATTCTTAGTCAGAATTTAAGCAGTGGCTGTTTTCGAACGTGGGACTGAGGAAGTTTTGATTACCAATCAAAGATGCTACACCTAGCCCATAGCTGCACCCTTCTCCACTCCTCCACCGACCAAATTGGCAGAAATTTAGAATTTTGTCAGGAATTTCTTTGTCCCAGGGCTGCGCTGATGTCCCACCCCAGGCCCAACCGGGAATTGGAGGAGGAAATTAAAAACGATGGTACCCTTTTTGTTACTCGAACCATGATCCTGCTGGACAGAAAGCGCAAGCGCATCCCCCACCACATGTAAACTGACCAGATGCAGGAGAGGAAGATTTCGTTAGTGTACTTTATTTATTTTGGTTTGGAAAAAGAAGTTAAAATCGGACCTAATTACGTCATTAATCATAAAGATCTGTCCTTATTACACAACTATATGCGTAGCGCTACACATGGATTACCTAAAATCGCAATACAGCTCAAAAGCTGATCATGCCATACAACTGGTTTTATCCTGCTGGGAAAAAATTTCACAGTATGACACAAAACTAGTAGCAGATGTACTCAAACTTTACCCTTCACCTATAAGCTGGCAGGAAAAAGGTTGGGCTGTAAGGTACTATCTTTTTTTATGATGAATATGTTCAACAGATGAGATGCTGGTGTTGGACAGAGAGGAGCTTGAAACTTCCTGGCAGATTAAAACTGTGTGCCCGACCGAGACTCGAAATCGGGACCTTTGCCTTTCGCGGGCAAGTGCTCTACCAACTGAGCTACCGAAGCACGACTCACGCCCGGTACTCACAGCTTTACTTCTGCCAGTACCTCGAGTAGCATCGCGTTTTAGTACCTGAATAGCGTAAAATCGCGTAGTCTCCTTGCGCCGCCGAGCAGTGTGTCTGCAGTGCACAAGTAGTAGCATTACTGCATTTACTAGGCAATCTCGTATTTCAATAACCGTTTAAATTTTGTGTCGATTTGTTTGCGCTCTCTGTAGATTAGCTCAGACGTTCTTTGCACAACAGTTTTTAGCATGGATAGGGACTGCAACTCCTGTGTTCAGATGCAGGCTGGGTTGGCATCCCTTCGCTCCCAGCTTCAGGCAGTGTTGGCTTCGGTCACACAGCTTGAGGCTGTTGCCAATGGGCATCACTGTGGGGGTCCGGATGGGGCTTTGTCGGGGACGGCCAGTTTGTCCCACACATCCCCTGATCGGACTACGACTGTGGTTGCCCGGGATACTACCCGCATTGAGGCTGATCCCTCACCTGTGGTAGAGTGGGAGGTCGTCTCAAGGTGTGGCAGGGGGCGAAAGACATTCCAGAGGGCTGAACGGAAGCCTCTCCAGTTTGTCTGACGAACCGGTTTCAGGCTCTGTCTCAGGCTGGTACTGATCTGCGGCCTGACATGGCTGCTTGTCCTGTTCCAGAGGTTGCCCCTCAGTCTGCAAGATCCGGGCGGTCGCAGAGGGTGGGCTTACTGGTAGTTGGGAGCTCGAACGTCAGGCGCGTAATGGGGCCCCTTAGGGATATGGCAGCAAGAGAGGGGAAGAAAACCAATGTGCACTCCGTGTGCATACCGGGGGGAGTCATTCCAGATGTGGAAAGGGTCCTTCCGGATGCCATGAAGGGTGCGGGGTGCACCCATGTGCAGGTGGTCGCTCATGTCGGCACTAATGATGTGTGTCGCTATGGATTGGAGGAAATCCTCTCTGGCTTCCGGCGGCTATCTGATTTGGTGAAGACTGCCAGTCTCGCTAGCGGGATGAAAGCAGAGCTCACCATCTGCAGCATCGTCGACAGGACTGACTGCGGACCTTTGGTACAGAGCCGAGTGGAGGGTCTGAATCAGAGGCTGAGACGGTTCTGCGACCGTGTGGGCTGCAGATTCCTCGACTTACGCCATAGGGTGGTGGGGTTTCGGGTTCTGCTGGATAGGTCAGGAGTCCACTACACGCAACAAGCGGCTACACGGGTAGCAGGGGTTGTGTGGCGTGGGCTGGGCGGTTTTGTAGGTTAGATGGCCTTGGGCAAGTACAGAAAGGGCAACAGCCTCAACGGGTGCGGGGCAAAGTCGGGACATGCGGGGACCAAGCAGCAATCGGTATTGTAATTGTAAACTGTCGAAGCTACGTTGGTAAAGTACCGGAACTTCAAGCGCTGATAGAAAGCACCGAAACTGAAATCGTTATAGGTACAGAAAGCTAGCTGAAGCCAGAGATAAATTCTGCCGAAATTTTTACAAAGGTACAGACGGTGTTTAGAAAGGATAGATTGCATGCAACCAGTGGTGGAGTGTTCGTCGCTGTTAGTAGTAGTTTATCCTGTAGTGAAGTAGAAGTGGATAGTTCCTGTGAATTATTATGGGTGGAGGTTACCTTCAACAACCGAGCTAGGTTAATAATTGGCTCCTTTTACGGACCTCCCGACTCAGCAGCATTAGTGGCAGAACAACTGAGAGAAAATTTGGAATACATTTCACATAAATTTTCTCAGCATGTTATAGTCTTAGGTGGAGATTTCAATTTACCAGATATAGACTGGGACACTCAGATGTTTAGGACGGGTGGGAGGGACAGAGTATCGAGTGACATTATACTGAGTGCACTATCCGAAAATTACCTCGAGCAATTAAACAGAGAACCGACTCGTGGAGATAACATCTTTGACCTACTGATAACAAACAGGCCCGAACTTTTCGACTCTGTATGTGCAGAACAGGGAATCAGTGATCATAAGGCCGTTGCAGCATCCCTGAATATGGAAGTTTGTAGGAATATAAAAAAAGGGAGGAAGGTTTATCTGTTTAGCAAGAGTAATAGAAGGCAGATTTCAGACTACCTAACAGATCAAAACGAAAATTTCTGTTTCGACACTGACAATGTTGAGTGTTTATGGAAAAAGTTCAAGGCAATCGTAAAATGCGTTTTAGACAGGTACGTGCCGAGTAAAACTGTGAGGGACGGGAAAAACCCATCGTGGTACAACAACAAAGTTGGGAAACTACTGCGAAAGTAAAGAGAGCTTCACTCCAAGTTTAAACGCAGCCAAAACCTCTCGGACAAACAGAAGCTAAACGATGTCAAAGTTAGCGTAAGGAGGGCTATGCGTGAAGCGTTCAGTGAATTCGAAAGTAAAATTCTATGTACCGACTTGACAGAAAATCCTAGGAAGTTCTGGTCTTACGTTAAATCAGTAAGTGGCTCGAAACAGCATATCCAAACACTCCGGGATGATGATGGCATTGAAACAGAGGATGACACGCGTAAAGCTGAAATACTAAACACCTTTTTCCAAAGCTGTTTCACAGAGGAAGACCGCACTGCAGTTCCTTCTCTAAATCCTCGCACAAACGAAAAAATGGCTGACATCGAAATAAGTGTCCAAGGAATAGAAAAGCAACTGGAATCACTCAACAGAGGAAAGTCCACTGGACCTGACGGGATACCAATTCGATTCTACACAGAGTACGCGAAAGAACTTACCCCCCTTCTAACAGCCGTGTACCCCAAGTCTCTAGAGGAACGGAAGGTTCCAAATGATTGGAAAAGAGCACAGGTAGTCCCAGTCTTCAAGAAGGGTCGTCGAGCAGATGCGCAAAACTATAGACCTATATCTCTGACATCGATCTGTTGCAGAATTTTAGAACATGTTTTTTGCTCGAGTATCATGTCGTTTTTGGAAACACAGAATCTACTCTGAGGGAATCAACATGGATTCCGGAAACAGCGGTTGTGTGAGACCCAACTCGCTTTATTTGTTCATGAGACCCAGAAAATATTAGATACAGCCTCCCAGGTAGATGCTGTTTTTCTTGACTTCTGGAAGGCGTTCGATACAGTTCCGCACTGTCGCCTGATAAACAGAGAGCCTACGGAATATCAGACCAGCTGTGTGGCTGGATTGAAGAGTTTTTAGCAAACAGAACATAGCATGTTGTTCTCAATGGAGAGACGTCTACAGACGTTTAAGTAACTTCTGGTGTGCCACAGGGGAGTGTTATGGGACCACTGCTTTTCACAATATATATAAATGACCTAGTAGATAGTGTCGGATGTTCCATGTGGCTTTTCGCGGATGATGCTTTAGTATACCGAGAAGTTGCAGCATTAGAAAATTGTAGCGAAATGCAGGAAGATCTGCAGCGGATAGGCACTTGCTGCAGGGAGTGGCAACTGACCCTTAACGTAGACAAATGTAATGTATTGCGAATACATAGAAGGAAGGATCCTTTACTGTATGATTATATGATAGCGGAACAAACACTGGTAGCAGTTACTTCCGTAAATTATCTGGGAGTATGCGTGCGGAACGATTTGAAGTGGAATGATCATATAAAATTAATTGTTGGTAAGGCGGGTACCAGGTTGAGATTCATTGGAAGAGTCCTTAGAAAATGTAGTCCATCAACAAAGGAGGTGGCTTACAAAACACTCTTTCGACCTATACTTGAGTATTGCTCATCAGTGTGGGATCCGTACCAGATCGGGTTGGCAGAGGAGATAGAGAAGATCCAAAGAAGAGCGGTGCGTTTCGTCACAGGGTTATTTGGTAACTCTGATAGCGTTACGGAGATGTATAACAAACTCAAGTGGCAGACTCTGCAAGAGAGGCGCTTTGCATCGCGGTGTAGCTTGCTCGCCAGGTTTCGAGAGGGTGCGTTTCTGGATGAGGTATCGAATATATTGCTTCCCCATACTTATACCTCCCGAGGAGATCACGAATGTAAAATTAGGGAGATTAGAGCGCGCACAGAGGCTTTCAGATAGTCGTTCATCCCGCGAACCATACGCGACTGGAACAGGAAAGGGAGGTAATGACAGTGGCACGTAAAGTGCCCTCCGCCACACACCGTTGGGTGGCTTGCGGAGTATAAATGTAGATGTAGATGTAAAGAATGAACCACCATCAGATCGAGTCAGGAAGCTAGTAGATTTTCCGCGATCAGGAAAGCAATGGCACACGGAAATTGTCAAGATTGCGATAGAGCGCGTTAAGAAGGCAGCTAAGGATAGGCAGGAGAAGCAGAAAGAAAAGATCCGTAAGATCGAATTAGCAGTAGGAGACAAGGTTCTAATTAAAACTCATCGATTATCAAAGAAGCACAGATTGCTAACCAGCAAATTCTTTACTGTGCATAATGGACCATTCGGAATGAAGCTGACTGTCCATGAAAATGCTGTACTGATTGAGACGATCAAAGGAAAACAATCGTATGGGCTTCATCACATTTCTAACATCAAATTATGGAAAAGTTAAGGATAGATCGAAAGTAGGCAAGTTATGGGAGATAGTCAGTGTATTTATTTGTGGTGTGTAACGTTGTGCAGGGTCAAGCCGAAATAAGAATTTTCAGGCGGAATGTCAGGAAGTATGACGGAATAGACTGGTCGAATGAGTCATGAACAGGAGTTGCCAGAGTGGTGTATGTATGTATTTTTGGTCATATGAATAATGATTAAGCAGAAACGACGTGATGATTAATGAGTGGACAAAGATGGTAGATAGAGAGAGAAGCGACTTAATAAATAGTGGTGGATAAAGGTGATATTTAAGGAGAGAAGCGACGTTAAGCAGTGTGATTAATAAAGAGAGATTCAACGTGATGAAACAGTGGTAAATAAAGGTGAGTAGAATGGAATAATGTGGAGATGTCTTAGATGTATGTTACAGAGAGTCCTGTGTATGCTGCAATCGAGATTGATGTGAATGGCGAAGGAAGACCAGGAAATGATGGAGTAAGGGACAGACGGAGAGCCGAAATACGAATGAAGAGATGACGACAGCACAACGTGAAAGGTCATAAAGGGAGTATGAGATCCAGATGGTGAACGTTGTGGAATACTGACGTAAGATGTAATATAAGTGTAAATCTAATTCTTACCATAACATTTGAAATATGGCAGAATAATATTTTGTTGTTGTTGTTGAAGCCTGGTACTAGTATAACTAATCAAAACGGTACCAAGAATGTGTACAGTAATTTTGCAGGATGAATAATTTGTGTATTTTTTGTTCTTAGATGAAATGTCGCAATTTTAAGTTGATATTTAGCAGGATGAATAATCGGTAAAGTGAATGCAGAGGTAAGCCGATGGAGAGAGGTGCTGGAGTGAAAGGACGAAATCGGAGACTGGAATGCTATCTCTGAAACAACTCCATGTGTTATGTGGTTCAGTATAAGGGAGCAAAGGTATGGTATGTTGACGTGAGTGTGGTGGTGTTAAGGTTAGCTCACTTCTAGACCTATTCTGTTGGTGTATTAATGGATTGAATGAGAAGGAAAATGTGGTGTCAGTTGAGTGAGAGACGTAGAGTAGGGTGATCAATGCACACACTCCTGCAAAGGGGATGCTACCGATCCGTAAGTAAAACATTATTGTGCTTTATTCTTTGATTTGGATGAACCTCGATGGTAGGTCAGGACATGACGTCATGTGGAGGGTACATACATGTCCTAGAAATGATGTTATACATAATAAAAGGTAAAATATGTAAAGAGACACTAATTTCAGTCGGTCACAAGCACAAAGGTGCGTTGTATATTGTCGTTTTAGAATCAACAGTTTCTAATATGTCCACTGTGATAGAATGTTAAAGTTGTCTACTATTTGATATTGTGTAATGGGTAATTATGAGCTGTATAGATTATTTCTTATTCCTTTTTTTAAAAAAAAACCTTTCATGTTTTGTATGAGATACGACAGGTACAATCAATAGCACAAGTGTGAGCTGTATATAGAAAAGAAAAGGGATAAATGTTGATGTTGTATGTGTAGAAAACTAGGGTATATGATTTTATGTTTTTTAGAACAAAGATTCTTTTATTACCAAGGTATCTAATAGATCATACATGTAATCAAAGAGTATTTAAATACTATAAGAATATCCTTTTGTCTGTATTGTTGCGAGATGCACGGAAGGGTCTGACTAATTGGGTGTCTTAGTGCTGAGGTGCCCACGCGGAACACGTCCATACCTGCATAAGAATGCGGGAGGCCAAGCTGACGTCGGCATGGGAGAGGCGACAGAGCCGCTGTGCTCCCCACTCCACTGTCGGTCGAGGTACACTCCAGGCACCTGCTACAACAGGTCAACGGCCTGGGGCGACATGCACCTACCACTGGCCATTCATAAGTTGTGCCACCCTTACGACTGGAGACAGTATCCCGCGGAGGCAACAGCGGGTGGTTTTTCTGTTCAACGGCTCGCGCGGCGGCGGCGCCCCGGTGACGCGCGACGGAGTCCGGTGGGGATTTTTTAACAGCAACTATTAACTAGTACTGGACTGTGGGGCCATGAAACAAGATGATTACTCGTATGTCTCAATACGTTGGAAAGTGAAGGACTGGTGTTTCCACATTGTGAGTCTTTAGCAGACAGTATGATTGTTTTGTTTTGTCTTGACCACTGAATGGTGAGATCCATAAACTTTTGGGAGTGACTTGTTAAGTGTGCTTTGTAAAATGCATGTGGGGCGCTTGGTATACTTAAAGAGGACAGTTGTTTGGTGACTAATTATTGTGAATGCAAGAAACTAAAGTGGGACATTGACATTTGCTTTTCTAGTAGGCGACATTTCTTTAATTGGTGTGGGAATAAGTGTTGTTTGTTGGCACTTAGGACTTTTAATTACACCATGAACTGAAAGGACAGGACCGTGGGTAATAGTAGTTGTACGGCCATTTCTGGACGACCAGATTCGTGTGGATGGTAATTTGAGAGTTACTGTGACATTTGTGTTTAATGTGAGATACAGTTTACTGTTCAGTGCGTGTTCAAAATGCCGATTTGAGTGACCTAAAGACTTTCGTCCGGGTAACCATGGCAGAGCTTTGACACCAAGACAGTGTTTCTAGAAAACTGTCAGCAACTTTTTGACCCCAAGAAAACCACAGAATGAAATGATTCCATGTGACTCGCAAGATGGGGAATAATGTATTTGTAATTGTGTAAATTTTTTTAAATGTTTTGTTCCTGAAGGGACAGCAAGTGTAATTTTATTTCATTAACATATGTGTTTAGAATAGTTAGTGTGTTTCTTTTTTGTTTGTTCTGGGTTATCAAGTTCACGCAGCATGTTTATTAGAATATTTGGTACAAGGACACTTTAATTATTAGACGGTGCCGTAATACTAACGTAGCGGCTCTTGTTGCGTTGGTCAGTAGGGTCGTCACAGGGGACAAGAGTTTGCATTGCACACCTTGGTCAGTAAGGTCGTCACAGGGGACAAGAGTTTGCATTGCACACCAAATATCAGGATTAACTGATGTATTTTGATGTCGCGGACAGTAATAATCTTGTTGGTGTGTTGACTGAAGCCACTTATTTGCATTATCACAGTGGTGATATTTCACATTGAAGTGTAATGGACGCTAGTCGAAATGCAAGTTCTTGTCGTCTAAATATGTAACAACAGAGAAATGAGCAATATATTAAAAGACGAGAGTTACTGGTGGATTCAAGCACTTGTTGCCAACTATTTACTGCGTGTATTGATTATAGTTGATGGACTGACTAGCTCAGCAGCAGGTATTTGTACTGGTGGACAAGGATAAGGTTTAACTCACAGTCGAGTAGTGGTGGCAATTGCTCAAGTGATGACAGTTAATGACGTATGGCATGATGTCTTAGATGGACTATATTACGTAACCAGTATTAAACTTGTGGTGTATTTCATTGTTTTGTTTTTTTCTAAGTTTAATTTCTCTTTAGGTTTGACGTACACTAGATAATGGTATGGAGCCTGACATTCTACATGTAACTAGTGTACACAATTTTTTTTGTTGATTTTGTTTTGTATTTAGATATTGCTGTGTAAAGACTATTACCCTGCAATTTATGAATGTCAGATTACTTGCTCAGTGTTTGGACAGTGAGCTATTTAAAATTTCATGAGTACAATAAGTATTCTTTTTATTTGTTGTAGAATTAGTGAAGTTTGGATTACTCCTAAAAATAACGGAGATCCCGGTAACTAAGCAAATTTTTATATCACTATTATTTTTATTTGTATGATGTTATGTTTTATATGTTATTTGGGTTGATGTAAGTTTGTATGTACGTTACTCCGGATTGTGGAGAGTACAATAATGCAATAATTGTGTCAATAATTTGGTAAAGTAACAGCATCTGGTCGTCTATTTGAGTCAATAGGGTCTTAGGTCTCCTCCGGTTATTATGATGACTTGCTACATTTGTTTGAATACAGTTTTCTTAAAAAAATGTTCAGAACTACCCTCGCATTGCAAGGATAGTACTGTGCTATTTTTTTCTGCATGGGTGGCCGATGGTGAAAGGGTACAGTACCGACCGACATTGAAAATAGGTACAACATTCTTCGTTATTCTTGTCAGAACAACATATTTTTTGTAATAATAACTAAATTTCAGTTAATACACCTAATCCGGATACCAGTGTAGGAAAGAATGACAATTTATTTATTTCACTGATCACATGTGCACTCCCACAAAATAAATCCGTACATCCAATTCGGTGAGATCTGTGAAATGAATGAATGTATGGTCGTCTGCTAACCGCAGATAGTGTATGTGCAATATATGATCATCTTTGAGACGGTCCTTTGGTCACCTTTGGTGGAACCAAAGAGATGAAATTTACCTGAGCTTTGAGCGCCTGAAATATGGCAGACCAATACGGTAGCATGGTGCTACCCCACCTCGGCGGAGGTGCGAGATGAACTTAAGGCACACTGCACGCAGCAGAGGCAGAGCCGAGGCAGAGCCAATGGGGCACCGCATACTGCACGCAGCCAAGGCGCAGGGGAGGATTAGCTGGGTCAGCCCTCTGTCCCTCTGTCCGAACCGCACAGTTTTCCTCTGCCTGCGGCCCGAGGGGCCCGTTATCTCCAATCCCATCTCTGTCAGCGGTTCGCACCACCACAGAGGTGGTCTGTGGCACCGCGCTGCGCTCGGCCAGTAGTGACTTTCCAACAGCAGTGTGTGCGTCTGTGACAGTACCTCACTTTCGTTCTTGTACGAAGTCTTTTAGTTATGGAACACCTCATTCAGTTAGTTCAGGACAACCCAGTGCTGCACGACACCAGTTATCCGGACTACATGTGGAGTAAATTGAAGTACGAAATATAGAAGAAGGTTGCAGAGGAATTACATTACAGCAATTGTAAGTATTATTTATTAATTGATTTATTTATTTTATATGCATTTTCACAATATACATGGAATATTAATGACATAAGTCGTTCTCTTTAGTATTGGCCTCTTTTTATAGCTGCATACTGCCATTGAACAGAACACTCTGGTGAATTAAAACACTCATTAAATTTTTCTCTTGTAAGAAAAGCTTCACTCGTGTTTCTGCACCTACTTGGAGCAGGCAACAGAAGCTGGTTGATATTCAGTGGCCCCATGTCGTCCTCCTCGGCGAGATCATTTGACGTAATGTTATCAGTCCTCAAGTAATTATGAAGTACACATGCAGCTGTCACAATTCTATCTACAGTCTCTAGTTTACACTCAAAAGGCCGTTTAAACACACGAAATCTGGAACTCAAGATCCAAATGCACACTCTACAGTTTGACGAGCACGAGACCGTCTGTAATTATAAACTCTGCATTTAGGGTATGGTCGCATTAAGTTTTTTAATAACGGAAATGCCTCATCACCTACGAAATCGTAAGGGGCTCTATTTTGTTGTCCAGGAAGCGATTTATCTTCTGGGATTTTTAAAGTTCCGTCAGTCAGCTTTCTACCTAATACTGAATTAGAACAAATATTTCCATCACTAAATCTGCCCATTGAACCGACGTCTATAGAGGTAAATCTGTAATGAGCATCGACAGTAGCCATTAATACTGCAGAGCAATGCCGTTTATAATTGAAAAATGAAAAACCAGATAATTGAGGTTTTCGCAAAATGATATGTTTCCCATCCACAGCTCCAAGACAATTGTAAAACTGCCATTTCCTCTCAAAGTCAGAAGCAATATTTTCCCACATAACTGTTGTTGGCTCAGGTAGATGAATGGGTTGTAGATGCTTCCATATCGCTCCACACACGTCATAAACTATCTTCGACACTGTCCTTTGACCCATGCGGTAGCTTAGAGCGATGGTTTTAAACATGTTCCCCGTCGTTAAATGCCTAAAATGAAAAAAGACAACAATCCGTTTATGCTGCATTAACAGAGTGGACAGAAAGTTACTAATTGTTTCAGCATTTATGGTACGTGTACACTAAATCACAGATTGTTTCTAACACTACTAGGGGAATGGGGCAAAACTATTCGAAAATGTAACTGTTCACCTTTCTTATGTCACTTTATACGGAAATATATGAAAAACTAAATTCAGGAATTCCTTGTTGCAGGGGAAACAGCGAAAGAAAATTGGAGAAAGCTTAGGGATTGTCATCGAGATGCCCTCCGTAGACAGAAATAGAAGATTGGGCAAGCAGCGACCTCAGTCCGCCCATGGCTGTACCAAAATCAGTTGGAATTTTTAGTTCCATATATGGCCAACAGAGGTACAGTAACAAATATGATGGAAGAGGTAAATGCTACAACGAGCGTTGCAAATGATGGTGGAGGAGATGACGTAACGGACACACAGAGGAACGAAACACAAGACGACTTGGGGCGCCATTGTCAAAGAAGAAGAAGAAAGCAGATGTCAGTAAAATCATTCTTGAAAGTATTAACAGCTACGAAGAGAGAGCTAAGAAAAGAGACATTTTACGCGAAAGATCACTGCATCAAGAAAATGACGCCTTAGACCAATTCTTCATATCGGTGTACCTATCGACAAAAGAGAGGCCAAATGCGTACCAAGTGTTGGTAAAGAAAAAAGTGTTTCAGATAGTATCTGAAACGGAGGAGGAAATTTTGACTAAACCAGTGGCTCAACATCATTCTTCAATATCATCATGCAGCACAGAAAATAGTTCGTCTACCACGTCAATATCTGACTCTCCTGGTACGCAGTTTGAACCTTCAGTAGCACATTTACTATAAACAGTGTTATCATGTTCATTATTTTAACAAATTTACAGATGGAAATTGTTTCTCTGAACTTTAATAAATATTGAGAGAAAAAAATACTTTATTTCAATTGCATACCTTTAACATACAGCTAATTTTTCTTCTGTAGGTATGGGCTCCCGCATGTGACTTGATTTTCCTCTTATGTCTTGCTCTATCAATGTATGAACCTCTTCAAACTGCCGTCTGTTCAGTCAGAAGCTTTCCCTGAATACGTGATCAGTAACTTCCGTAGACAACACGTATTCGCCATTTGTTCTTCGCTTTTGCATGTACTTGCTTTTCCATAGAGATCTTTTTCTGTTCTTTCATGCACTGTACAATAAAATAACACTCCTGAGATCCGAATCAGAATCGTAATCTAAGTCTAACTGCATAGAGTCTAGACAGACCCGCTGTGGACATTGCTGGGCGTTCTGTGTTTGGCGAGCGCTGCGCCACCACTGAGCTCTGCCGTGCCTCTGCTGCGTGCAGTGTGCGCTGACCGGCAAAACCCCTGTTGCTCTGCTACGCCTCTGCTCTGCCACTGCTGCGTGCAGCGTGCGGCGGGCCTAAGAACGGCCACGTTTCAGCACTCGGGCGCTGGATCTAGGGTTGGTAAGATCTGTCTTAGGTGTGCTCCTTAAAGACAAAAGAGTGGAGAGAATGGTATGCATGTGAAATACTTAAGAGTAGTTTGGAATAATTATTTCTCAATTTCAGGAACTATTGGGGGGAGAATTAAATGACAGGCAGGTAATATTAAGGGGATCGTAGTAATCTTCGGAAGAGACCAACAGTCACAATGAAACCACGTGGAGCAATAAGTTGAAATACTTGTGAGTGCTTTGCGAGTGCTAGTACTAAGTTGAAATACTTCCGAGTGCTAAAGTTAAGCTGAATTATTGGAGTGTGTACTGTAAGTTGGAAATATTTAAGAAATTGCGCGTGCAGAACTTGAAATTAGAGACGAGCACTTCCACGTGGTGCCTACTGTGTGTCTCAATCTGTGTATGAGACAAAGGATAAAGAGAAGTACTCGTCCAAGGTATCAGCTGTGAACTCTCATGTGTGACGAATGTGATCTTAATATTACTTTGCGTGTTATGTTTCCGGGTGACGCTAGATCCAAACTTAATACTCTGAGAGAGAAGCAAGGTGAGTCAGCCGTCTATCCAGCAACGCCACTTGGCTTGCATAGCACAGGAAGACGTGCATATGTCCTCTAGAGTTCGTAGTAGGAAAGAAAAGTTACGAAGTGGGGCAGTGTCGTGTGAAACTCGAATGAATACTAATTGAAGTGGGAAAGGTGGCAGTGAAGTGATTCTAACGCTGTGACTATTCCTTGTGATGTATTCTACACTCCTGGAAATTGAAATAAGAACACCGTGAATTCATTGTCCCAGGAAGGGGAAACATTATTGACACATTCCTGGGGTCAGATACATCACATGATCACACTGACGGAACCACAGGCACATAGACAGAGGCAACAGAGCATGCACAATGACGGCACTAGTACAGTGTATATCCACCTTTCGCAGCAATGCAGGCTGCTATTCTCCCATGGAGACGATCGTAGAGATGCTGGATGTAGTCCTGTGGAACGGCTTGCCGTGCCATTTCCACCTGGCGCCTCAGTTGGACCATCGTTCGTGCTGGACGTGCAGACCGCGTGAGACGACGCTTCATCCAGTCCCAAACATGCTCAATGGGGGACAGATCCGGAGATCTTGCTGGCCAGGGTAGTTCACTTACACCTTCTAGAGCACGTTGGGTGGCACGGGATACATGCGGACGTGCATTGTCCTGTTGGAACAGCAAGTTCCCTTGCCGGTCTAGGAATGTTAGAACGATGGGTTCGATGACGGTTTGGATGTACTGTGCACTATTCAGTGTACCCTCGACGATCACCTGTGGTGTACGGCCAGTGGAGGAGATCGCTCCCCACACCATGATGCCGGGTGTTGGCCTTGTGTGCCTCGGTCGTATGTAGTCCTGATTGTGGCGCTCACCTGCATGGCGCCAAACACGCATACGACCATCATTGGCACCAAGGCAGAAGCGACTCTCATCGCTGAAGACGACACGTCTCCATTCGTCCCTCCAGTCACTCCTGTCGCGACACCACTGGAGGCGGGCTGCACGATGTTGGGGCGTGAGCGGAAGACGGCCTAACGGTGTGCGGGACCGTAGCCCAGCTTCATGGAGACGGTTGCGAATTGTCCTCGCCGATACCCCAGGAGCAACAGTGTCCCTAATTTGCTGGGAAGTGGCGGTGCGGTCCCCTACGGCACTGCGTAGGATCCTACGGTCTTGGCGTGCATCCGTGCGTCACTGCGGTCCGGTCCCAGGTCGACGTTCACGTGCACCTTCCGCCGACCACTGGCGAGAACATCGATGTACTGTGGAGACCTCACGCCCCACGTGTAGAGCAATTCGGCGGTACGTCCACCCGGCCTCCCGCATGCCCACTATACGCCCTCGCTCAAAGTCCGTCAACTGCACATACGGTTCACGTCCACGCTGTCGCGGCATGCTACCAGTGTTAAAGACTGCGATGGAGCTCCGTATGCCACGGCAAACTGGCTGACACTGACGGCGGCGGTGCACAAATGCTGCGCAGCTAGCGCCATTCGACGGCCAACACCGCGGTTCCTGGTGTGTCCGCTGTGCCGTGCGTGTGATCATTGCTTGTACAGCCCTCTCGCAGTGTCCGGAGCAAGTATGGTGGGTCTGACACACCGGTGTCAATGTGTTCTTTTTTCCATTTCCAGGAGTGTATGTTGCCAGTGTGATGTATTTCATGTAATTAAAGTATGTGTGGTTTGCATGGGAGAGTAGCAAGATAGGTTCAGAGGCAGTGGGTTATGCATGTTCCCTTTGGTACAGCTCGGTCTGGAGTAAATTTTCGTGATGATGGGTGTGAGAGTCGAAGTGTGAGATATAGCAAAAGATCCACCATCCTATCCAGAAAGTGCACTGTAGCGTTAGATAATTATGAGACCATAAGATAGAGAATCAACAATGTAAAGCCATGCCCACTGGACGGAGTTTCCCATGTGTAATTGTTGTATTAAATGTGATGGTGTGTTTAGGTTATCTTTGAATCAAAATAGAATTTATCGGAATAAAAAAACATTGTGAAAAGAAAAAGATTGGTGGCCTTGTTCTTAGAACAGTGTGTAGTAATGATATCCAGAATTTATAATGTGTGCGCCATTCATATTCAGTGCGATGGCCACGTGTTGATCAAAGTCGTCGGGTAAGAAAGAAAATGTGGTATTGCCAGAGCGTAGTGAACAGGGTTGTGTAAATTCCTAATAGATGTACGTTATCCGTTTCCGTTGCGTAATTTTCAAACAGGAGAATAATTTGTAGCTTAATTGTGGGTACTAGAGCTCATAATCAGTCACTGATGTTGCTCGAGAAATAAGAATAAATCCACTCGCTTGGCAGACCACTCGTCTCGCAGACCTGACTGCTTGATGCCACAGTATGAGCAAGGCATGTGGGTGCCTCTCAACAGAATTTCACAAGATAGCTTATTTCGTATAGTTTTATTGTTTTGCAATTATTTTTAGTAACATTTTTAGGTTCACATTACAGCACAGACATACATGAAATTTAAGAATAAGAAACAGTTTACATACACAACAGCGACAGACCACAATATTAAAACAACTGTAGACCGAGCAACACTAATTGTGGGTGTAGTGTCTTCCTCGGAAAAGCGTTACAACTGCGTTTCTTGCATAGCCAATTTCTGTATTCCGTATAGTATGAACGTTTTTTGTGTCTCCCTGAGTGTCTGCGGGCTGTGTCACCACTGACCGAAAAAGTATGATGCAGAAGTGTCTGTGTTGCTTCGTCATTAGAATGAGGACGTACCTGCTCGTTTCTGAGTTTGTAGAGAGATTATAACAGCAGAAGTCAGTGCAGTAGCTCCATCAACGTGTAAGAAAATATGGAACGAGTTTGACGATAAATAGCATGTCGTGTGTACCGTGAAATGCGCATTGTACATTTGAGAAAGTTAAATGAAAACATTTTTCGTGAACTTAATTGTAAATAGTACCCTCAGGTTGCATGAAGGCTATTTTTTGTATCCTCTTGGTGATCGCGAAAGTCGCGAAAATCGACATTCAGCTTCACCTTCCAGATACTTCTCTACATAGTAGGCATTCCGACTTAGTAGTTTGGTAGCAGTTTCCCAATACCCTCATCATAGAAGGGAGACACCAGTGATTTCCACCGATTCCCCATACTATTCTGCAGCTAATTGTGCCAAAATGCTATCCTCACAGCCAGCGGTTGATGGGAGCAAAAAAATTAAGATCAGAGGGAGCCAAGTCCGTGCTGCTTAGTGGGTGGCCAAACACTCTTCTTCGAAAACTCTGCAGGAGCGTCTTCGTCGAATCTTTTTGCAACATGCGATCGAGAGTTGTCATGAAGAAGGATACACATGACATTTAAGTTGTATGATCTGCGCGAAAGGGAAGGAAAGAAGATGGAGTTAAGCGTCCCGTCGACATTGAGGTCTTTAGACACGTAGCACAAGCTCGGATTGTGTCAAGGATGGGGAAAATTGGGTGTGCCCTTTCAAAGGAACCATCTCGGCATTTGCATGGAGCGATTTAGGAAAATCACAGAAAATCTAAATCTAGATGACTCGACGCAGGTTTCAACCGTTGTCCCCCCGAATGCGAGTCCTGTGTGCTAAGCACTGCGCTACCTCGTTCGGTGATCTGCTGGAAATAAGGAGAAACCCCACAGCAGGAGACACTGACTTTCTAGGCATCTTCATTTGCTCACTGTGCACTCAGACCTGAGAAGTACGACGGTGTGCGATATATGCTCATACTAGAGAAACTGCGCAACACATCTGCGCAAAGCTTCACCGGATTTTTCACTGTGGTTTTAATTTCGCTACCGATCGGATGCTGGAAAAAAGAAATCTCGTCGCACATGTAAGCGCGTAAACGTAAACAATACACTGCATGAAGGATGTACAGAGTGGCAGTAATCAAACTTTCACTACTTGAGCCAGTCTAGAGGGAATCCTAAGCTATTTATCGTATAGATATAAAATTTCATAGGAATAATGTTCAGACTATGAGCTGCAGGATTTGCGTTGTTGGTAGTGTTACTGTCGTGATGATTGTGATGATAACCAGTACTGCTACGTAGGGTTGAAACATAAGCATCAGTGTGCATTACAGTTGCAGATAGTTGACATGGTTGTGGACAAGATGAGCAGGACCTTACTCGTAAAGCTGTTTTATCAAATCAACAGCAAAAGTGGTGCTGCTCTTCGCGAATATTGACGCATTAAAAGAAGATGGAGGGATTCCCTTTCCCCACTGGTATTGAAGAACATGATTCAAAAGTTGGAGCCGCGCGGGATTAGCCGAGCGGTCTCAGGCGCTACAGTCATGGACTGTGCGGCTGGTCCCGGCGGAGGTTCGATGGCTGGTTCAAATGGTTCAATTGGCTCTGAGCACTATGGGACTTAACATCTATGGTCATCAGTCCCCTAGAACTTAGAACTACTTAAACCTAACTAACCTAAGGACATCACACACATCCATGCCCGAGGCAGGATTCGAACCTGCGTCAGACTTCGGACTGAGCGCCTAGAACCGCTAGACCACCGCGGCAGGCGCGGAGGTTCGAGTCCTCCCTCGGGCATGGGTGTGTGTGTTTATCCTTAGGATAAGTTAGGTTAAGTAGTGTGTAAGCGTAAGGACTGATGACCTTAGCAGTTAAGTCCCATAAGATTTCACACACATTTGAACATTTTGAACAGAATTTAGAAGTAATATGCGATTCGAGAGTTGCCCCTGAGAGAAGCTATTTAATTAGTTAATTAGTGAATGTAATTATTGTAATATTTCTCTATGTAAACATTTTGTCATTATTTTTATCTTCTGTACAAATAATATCTGTGGAAGTCGCACATAATGTATATCTGTGTTTGCCACAGTCAGTTGTCAACTAAAGATGGCCCAGGAAGCCAAAAGCCGGTTCGCAACAAAGTAAATATAATTTTGAAAAACATTAGGAAGTTTTTTTCTTTTTAATATTGGATGTTTCTTTTGAAAATAAGTTAAAATTACCCCCATTTCTTTCTTCAGTAGCGTAAAGGATACAGACATTTGAAATAGGATGAATGTACATGAAACACTGCGTACTTGTACGTACGCGCATTGCTGAAAACATGTGAAGCGACGGTCTTCGTCACAGAAAGAAGCACATCGTCTGAATAGTTTCCCAGACAGAATGCGCCCCGACGCTGACGTAATTTATTGCTGTCCGCAGTGCTTCACGAACGTGCCGCGGCAGGCGACGGGGTTTGCCGGGGCACAAACGCGACCCTGAGACCCGAGATGGGCTGCCCCGTGATGGAGAGCGCCACCTCTTCCAGCTGCTGCCTGCTGGAGCCGGGCAGCACGTGGAAGCGCCGCAACACGGCCGACAGCAGCGTCTTCATCTGCAGCAGCGCGAACCTCCCGCCCACGCACTTGCGGGAGCCGGTGCCGAACGGCAGGTAGCTGTACGGGTGCCTGTCAGCGCTGCTGCCGCCCTTGAGGAAGCGCCCGGGGTCGAAGCGGTCCGGCTCGGGAAACGAGTCCGGCTGGCGGTGCAGCAGGCTGAGCGCGACGAGCACGCACGCGCCCCGCGGGGCCACGCAGCGGCCGCCGTCCAGCGGCGTGTCCTCAGACACCAGGTGCGGCAGGTTCGGCACTATGGGGAACAGCCGCAGCGTCTCCTACAAAACACAGCGCCAGGCTCATGTTCATGTTCGTAAAACTCAGCACAACCAATCTCAACGTCCGTAAGAGGAGGACGTACTGGAAAGCCACCAAAATTGTGAAAACACGTTTTAGTGGCTCTTCATTTATTACTAATATTGAAATTTCAAATCTTCAATATTACGTTCCAATTTCACTGCTAAGTGTCGTAAAAACAACAATTAATAAAAGCTTGCACAGGGCCACGGCCCTTTGTTCTTTATTTGTTATCATTATTCATTCCTTGCGGTGTTTTCTTCCTGTTTTATGCAGTCCCACTGTGGAGAGTACTTCGGCGTTCAGCAGATACAGAACTCCTACTGTAGTATCTGCATGTAAAAACTCAAAATCCTAATGAAAGTTACAACTCTCTGTGAGGAAAACCATGCCCGAAGACAACATTTGTTTCCAAAACTGCTGATGAAGTTGCAGCTTATGATGCTTGTTTAGTTTTTAACTGTGCTAATCTTGGAAGACTACCGACTCTACAGAGGCCATGATTTGATCCAGCAGCTTTCACATTGACGGTAAGGAAATAGACAACAGAGTAATCGATACAGCTGACGTTGTTACCTAGTCTGAAAATCAATTTAACTGTCTTGCAGACGACGTAATACATTCTTTATTTTTAGAAAGTCAGACTTCAAGAAGGATATAATTATTCCACTCCCAAAGAAAGCAGGTGTTGACAGATGAGAAATTTACCGAGCTATCAGTTTAGTAAGTCACAGCTGCAAAATACTAAGGCGAATTCTCTATAGACGAATGGAAAAACTGGTAGAAGCCGATCTCGGGGATGATCAGTTTGGATTCCGTAGAAATGTTGGAACACGTGAGGCAATGCTGACCCTACGACTTATCTTAGAAGAAAGATTAAGGTAAGGCAAACCTACGTTTCTAGCATTTGCAGACTTGGAGAAAGCTTTTGACAATATTGACTGGAATACTCTCTTTCAAATTCTGAAGGGGGCAGGGGTAAAATACAGGGAGCGTAAGGCTATTTACAATTTGTACAGAACCAGATGGCAATTATAAGAGTCGAGGGACATGAAAGGGAAGCAGTGGTTGGGAAGGGAGTGAGACAGGGTTGTAGCCTCTCCCCGATGCTATTCAATCTGTATATTGAGCAAGCAATAAAGGAAACAAAAGAAAAGTTCGGAGAAGGTATTAAAATCCATCGATAAGAAATAAAAACTTTGAGGTTCGCCAATGACATTGTAATTCTGTCAGAGGCAGCAAAGGACTTGGAAGAGCAGTTGAACGGAATGACCAGTTTCTTGAAAGGAGGGTATAAGATGAACATCAACAAAAGCAAAACGAGGATCATGGAATGTAGTCGAATTAAATTGGGTGATGCTGAGGGAATTGGATTAGAAAATGAGACACTTAAAGTAGTAAAGGAGTTTTGCTATTTCGGGAGCAAAATAACTGATGATTGTCGAAGTAGAGACGATATAAAACGTAGACTGGCAAAGGCAAGGAAAGCGTTTCGGAAGAAGAAAAATTTGTTAACATTGAGTATACACTTAAATGTCAGGAAGTCTTTTCTGAAAGTATTTGTATGGAGTGTAGCCGTATATGGACGTGAAACACGGACGATAAATAGTTTGGACAAGAAGAGAATAGAAGCTTTCGAAATGTGGTGCTACAGAAGAATGCTGATGATTAGGTGGGTAGATCACATAACTAATGAGGAGGTATTGAATAGGACTGGAGAGAAGAGAAGTTTGTGGCACAATTTGACTAGAAGAAGGGATCGGTTGGTAGGACATGTTCTGAAGCATCAAGGGATCATCAATTTAGTGTTGGAGGGCAGCGTGGAGGGTAAAAATCGTAGGGAGAGACCAAGGGATGAATACACTAAGCAGATTCAGAAGGATGTATGTTGCAGTAGGTACTGGGAGATGAAGAAGCTTGCGCAGGATAGAATAGCATGGAGAGCTGCATCAAACCAGTCTCAGGACTGAAGACCACAACAACAACAACATGTGAATATCGCTGGTGTATTGCGATGTAGGCTACTCTCATTATTTTATTGTAGTTGGAATACTGACACACTCTATAACATCACAGTCAAAGACGACCAAACCAGAAAACCGTTACAGTCTAACTTCGCTCCTCCCATTGGAGGGAAATTTAAAAATTGGTGGTACAATCCATTTTTTTCTCTCTGGCTATGAAGCATGAGCTTTGCCATTGATCAAGCACTGGACAGTAACTCTACCCAGTGTCATCAATAACTGCTGGATGTAGACACAATAATTGCGCTGTTAGTCTGGCACTAGAGGGTTGTTCCAGCCAGTCTGACCAATGACCCAGTATGAGAAGAATAGTTAATAATAATGGAACAGCAAACTATCTCTGAAACTCTGGGGAATAGCTGTTGGGAGGAACATAAAGATTAGCAATAATATTAGAAAAGTAAGGCACAGTAGCTGTGCAACTATAAATGCCTGCCCCTATATAGAGGACTCCGGTAGCAACAGCATTGGGAATAAAACACACTTACGCCTATTCACAAGAGGGAAGCCATATGCTAGCCAACAGAAACATGGCAGATACATTGTACGATATTTTGTGGTCATTATCTTGCTTGAATTCGGCATCTCAAGACGAAGGAACTGACCCGTCACCATCCGTCTAGTCCAGTATCATCTAGCGAGTGTATTGTGTACCTGAAAAGCCTTCCAGCCAGAATTTTTCTTTGTAAGTGCCACTCACTACTGGCTTAAACCACAGCTTCCGGTCACTGAACCCTCGAGACCACTCCTACCGTTGGCTGTGGCGCAATTTGAGGCAAGCAGGAGCGAAATGAACTAACTGCACCCCTGACATTCAGTTTGAAAAATACACTCTATCCAATACGAAATAGGGATGTTTAGTCATAACACCTCGAATTTCTCACTCGAAATGTATATTCCTCCCTGTTATACGAGATATTTTCGAAGACAGAAGATATCGGACCATACACTCATTTTCAGATCACTAAAGTGTCCTTAATTGTTGTAAAAATCCTGTAGAACACTAGAACATAGGCTATATTTCCTCTAAGTACTCTCTCATCAGGCAGAAACAAATCTGTTCTAATCAGTTTAATATGTGTCACGTCCTGCAACTCAGGACTAGAATGTTAAACTCGTTTTCACCTCATTACGGAACATGCTCTGCCTCTGTCACAAGATACCTCATTTTCGAAGTCTCTTGAAGTAACCAAATGCCTCATCACCTGCGAAGTCTTTCAAGGTAGCGACACAGAGGAGTTGCAAATATTAGCTTTATACTACATACCACTTTATAAATTTGGTAATATAGCTCATTTTATTACGATGATCAAATTTCCCTATGTAGGTTGGAGACTGAGATTTTGTTAAAAGCTCTCTCCACACTGGAAAAAATGCCTTACTACCACTCCAATTCTCAAACGATATCTGTGGTACTCTTGCCCTCATTTCCACCTACCTGGAGACACGTCATTGACATCAAATTGATAGGTTAATTAATTATATTAATCGTGAAGGTCCCTTTAGATGTGAATAATTTCTTTTTCCTGTAGCTGGATTACACTCACCAGGTGATAGCTATAGACGCTTCCGTGACATCTGTGGAGGCTTCCCGCAGGCTACGTAGTCTCTCCCTCCGACACCAAAATGGGTGGTCACGATCGTCATACAGTTGAAGCCATCCAGCGCTAATTGTGTATTGTCTCAAGGCACCTTTCCATGCTGGTGGAAGTAAGTTACTTGTAATTCTGGCATGCTGGTCCCAAAATAAACCTCCTGAAACCTGTCAGGAGTGGAGGCAGTAACACATTCCCTCCAACCCCGCAATCCCTCTGCACTATCTCCAACCCGCCACCATGTCGCATGTGAACAGTGGCCTCTGCCTCCATCACGTCGCAAACCTCCATCCATGCGTCAGAGTTGTACTGCAACTGGCCGACAACCCACCACTCGCCGTGCCAGAAAGCTGTTAATGATTCCATACCCACAAAAATTGTCCTATCCTCCTCAGAATGATAAATACCTTGACTTTCAACAGTATGCTTCCCCTCATCCCGCCTGCAAACTAAACGCTCTGAGATGTTTTTTTAGAAATACCCCACAAAGGGTCACCCAGTGAGCAATAGCAAAATAGCTGTTAACTGACAGCTAAATCCCAGACGTGTACCACTCTGCAGACCTAGGTTTCCCTCAGAATAGAGCTCTATGGAATCGTTACTATTGTCTCCCACCAAATTAATGGATAGATGCTTCGAGTAACGAACTGAGGAACCACGAGGGAATACTATGTTCTTTTCAAGATACGCCATTGAGAAACACTTGGAGCTGATTGCAGAAGGATTCTACTGCCGCCAACATACATTTCGCTTATGGACGCAAGAAATCAGCGCTCGTAAGGAGACATAGAGGCAGTATGGAAATGGAAATGAACGTTTGGCGTCATTGGCCGGGAGGCCCCCTTGCGGGACAGGTTCGGCCGCCTTGGTGCAGGACTTATTACATTCGACGCCACAATGGGCGACCTGCGCGCCGGATGGGGATGAAATGATGATTGAGCGGAGAAAGTCCCCGACCCAGCCAGGAATCGAACCCGGGCCCGTAGGACGGCAACCCGTCACGCTGACCACTCAGCTATCTGGGTGGACACACAGAGACAGTCATTTTTCCCTCAATCTATTTGCGAGTGGAATAGGAAAGGGAATGCCTAGTAGTGGTACACGGTACCGTTCGCCAAGCACCATACAATGGCTTACGAGATACGAATACAGATGTAAATGTATATTTTGTCTACCTATTAAGATTTCAATCCATCCATTTATAGCAACAAAAACTCACGAAAGAATGTTGCCTCTTATTTATCGAGAAAACAAAGGACACAATTTTCGCTGCCGATTGTCTCTCTGTATAAATCTTCGTATTAGCCTCTAAATTTTTCACTTCAGTCACTTTGCGAAATGTATGTGTAAGTTTGTAATTTACTTGTCTTCAATACTTTGAATAAACTGTATAGAGCTCACCTTTCCACTCCCCTATCGTTAGAGTATCACCTGCGGTATTCTCACGTATCCTCCAGTCTTCGATATATAGCATTTGAGTCCGCCTGATTCCGACGAGTAAGAAATGTCCCTCGCCACGTTACAGACCGCTGATAATTATCTTGAAATCCCATCACATTCCAGCAGCCCTGTTTCTTTACTTAGAAGGCTCTCTGGTCCTCCACCCATCACTGACTAGGTATAAAGCTATCACAAAGTGCAAATTAACACGTTAATATATGGGAGGAAATTCACAACCACGCAGGATATAGGTGGGTTGAACTAAGAAATTCATAGCACCTACAATTCATCAACATCAGATGACTGCCTTAAACATCTCTCATCAAATGACCTACTTTCCTTTGTCATATTCCTATGATTACCACACTAGAAATACGACAGTCTAATGGCATCCAAGTCTCCATTTGCAGCACAGGGTCTCTCTCTCTCCCTCTCTCTCTCTCTCTCTCTCTCTCTCTCTCTCTCTCTCTCTCTCTCTCTCTCTCTTGTTATTTTTGTAACATCCAGTGGAATAAAACTACAAACTATAAAAATTTCTCTAACGCCACGTAGCAGAGACCTTTATAAGATTTTAATGCGTATCTCTCTTCCGTTGTATCCGAAATAAAAACTGTTTGCCTATTGACAACTACCATATGTGCTGATCCCGTTAAATATACACGTATTTCTCCACTGGAACAGGGGACAGTGATCGAAGTCGCTTCCACGGACATGTGTAAGGTTTTGACACCTGTACTGGACGATTAACCTCTCCCACAGACTATTAATCACAAGGAGAAGGTTCTTGTGTTGTTATTTCATAAGCAGTATTATACACGGCTTTCTGTTCTAACATGTAGAAACAGTATATGGCTACAGCTGTGTACACAGAGAGACCGAGAGCTTTGATTTCTATTGGTGGTGCACATTTGCACCCAGGTGTATAATCGCTGTTTCGGTGAGTTAGGCGGTAGTCATGCTGACCTCGAAATCTTTGGAAAGTGCATATTGAATTTTTATGACATACAATGCATAACTATCTGTAGAACAATGGGGTACTGTGCACGACTTAAACCTGTAAAGCACAAATACTATACAGCAACAGTTGTCAATCCGAGTGGTTGAAGAATGAAATGATTCTTATACAGTCAGTTTTATATATTCTCGGTCAATTTCGGAATTTTACCGGGTTTCTTTAGCTTCCGTGTCGATCCCGTGATGCTATGAGCCAATGAGATTGGAACACGGTTCTCAATTTCTGTATCATTGTCAAACCACCCCCTCCATTACTTTGCGATGGTCATATACGTGTGGACATATCGCAAATCTTGATACATTGCCAAGATCATACGACATAAATACTGATTTTTACTGTATGTAGCATCCATCTGCAGAGGAGGTTCAAGAACTATGTTCCTTAACCGAAACAATTTTTAAATTAGGCAAGAATTTATTACAATTTGCCATTGCCCTCTATGTTGATGGAAGTTACAAAATATTCTCGTATTCGTAGGATAGTCGGAGAATGAAAGATCTCACCAACACCTTTGATAATTACCATCCCAAGAAACGAATCATATACACTCAGCACTTCGCCCTCTGTTTCCGAACGAGCTGCCCCTTCGACCTTTCCGATTTCACCATTAGTGCAGTCATACAAGGTCTCTCTAGATGTATGCGTGCTGAGGAGGGCAGCATTCCTTCTTGGTGTATATTAGATACGAGCCTGATACATATGAAAGTGTCGTGGTGATATGACAGACGATTAAGAAGAAAAAGAAATATTTGGTTTGTGCATGATGCAGAACCAGAGGAAAGGAGTTTGAAACAGTTTACGTAAATTACTTGTGCTATCAATTTTGTAGTTTTGCTGTAGTGTTTGGATTCCATACAAAGAAGGCACTGGGAAGAGAGAAATGATCATAGAAGAAAAACACATGGCTAAATGATTCGGCATTTAAGCGTGCTATAATGTTAAAGCAGTGTGATTTCCGTTGCATTAGTCGCGTGGAATTAAATGCTGTTACAGCGCAGGCAGATACACACAGAGAAAAACTGCGTAGTTGCGCTGAGTATTGACAACTGTATTACATTTACAAGCAATTTCAGTATATGTGGCGAAAAGAAACGTCATGATCACGTGAGCAGAAGTGCCATAAAATCGGTAAAACTACGAACCTTGACGGAAAATACGAATAATTTGAGGGAAAGTAATCCGAAATGCGGGGAAATTGAGGGAATATAATGGAGTACTTATGTCTGCTTGGGGCAGGAAAGTTCTTGTGCATAGGAACGAGTATGTAACTGCAAGAGGAATATGACAAAATGTTGATAAGGAAGCATCAGGAACCAAAGAAAAAGTTATTTTTCGTCGACACTGATAAGATGGCCGAAATGGATTGTTTAACACGGATGACCACCAAATGAAGAGTAATAAGTTTATATAAGTCGGATCACAAGCCCAGTTGTGAACCCAAAGTTATCGGCAACCAATTTAAAAGTTTTATAAAATGCTCTTAGCTAAAGAGCGTTGTATTATCAACTTGGTGACCGCAGTACACAACTACAGAATGGCTCACTTGTTTGATCCTATGCAAGACTGTTTCAGTGTTTTAAGCTCTAACAGACAGTATTTGCAATGTGCTCCTCTGTACTCTCTATCAATCACAACCATTGTCAGCTAACAAGTACTTTACGGAACAGTTGCTGCATGGTTTTAACAACATTCTGCTGTATGTATATTTAGGCAATAGGCATACATACAAGTTGACTGCTGTCTTTGATGCTTTCGTGGAAAAGAGAACCCTCTGCCTCTAAACTGATGCGTATCTGCGTTAAAGGACGATAGAAAGTAGATGGAGCAATCAGTTTGAGAAGTTGTGATGAGGCATGATTTAATGGTAGACGACTGACGCATTCTAGAGAGAGATGACGTGTGTGGAAAAAAACTGTGTTCTGTTCTCTTAGTGCACCGTGGTATGTAATTTCATATGTTGGACACCATTGCTATGCGTTTATCTATTTCGTTATAAGATGTCTTTGTTTCATATATTATCCACTGCTGACGACCGTTTTATAGGACTGATGCGAGCATAGCATAATTTCCATACTGTAAGTGGATGTGAGCAGTGAGCGCTGTACACATCTAAAAAGCTGTATAGTGCATATATAAAAACAAGGTTTTTTTTTCCTTTAGTGTAGAAGGTAGAAATTTTATCGTTCTAAAGTTCCTTACCATAATAGGTGGAATAGAAAGCTTTCAGGGGGAACGTATGTCAGATGTTGAAATTGAATTTGCTGCACTGGAGTATTGACAGTGTTTCATTCCATGTGACTAATATATCGGAAATCACACTACTTTAGATTGCTTAAGTGCCGAACCGTGTAGCCTTATGTTCTATGTTTATGTTCTACGCTAACATTCTATGATCATATCTCTTTTCGTAGTGCCTTCTTGGTGTGGAATACAAACACTATAAAGATACTGCTGAATTGATTGCACAAGTGATTTACGTAAAATGTTACGAACTCCTTCAATCTGGAGCTCCATTATACATAAACGATACGTTTCTTTTCCGTCTTATATCGTCTGTTATATCACCACAACAATGTCAAATGTATGAGGCTCATATCTACTACACACCAATAAGGAGTGCTAACCGCCTCAGCATGCATGCATCTAGAGAGATCGTGTATGACACAGTACTAATGGTTAAATCTGGACACCTGTTGCATGACAACATTATATAAGGCAGGCACTGAAACTGGATCAGGGCAAAACACAAACTCGACGTTTCTGGCGAGCCAGGCAGCAGACTACAGTAGAATTTTGTGGGTCAGAAAGATCAGAGAGGATCGTGTCACCTACGTTACGTGACGAAAGAAAGACTACGGCGAATGCAGCGGTAACAAGAGCCCTTACCAACCAGTTCTGTGCTATAACAAACTCCTTAAGCAAACACATATGAGTGGGAGCCATTGATTACTTCCTTCGTAATAGCAACTCATACGTGGTCATGACGAAAGATATAGGGTAACCATTAGCCACTACTTCGCTCCATACATACCCCAACCGTTTAGCTTGTAAGGTAGTCGGTGACACTGATCGATGGCATACGTGACGTTCGCATTACATTCTCTGATTGCAGGGAAGTGACGTCTGGCTCAAGTCTGTTGTGGATTTCCTGCACGCTACGGACAACAACAGCTGCTACTGAAAGAGGTATCTACCTCGTCATAATCACCATTTGCAGTTCAAAAATGGCTCCAAGCACTATGGGACTTAACATCTGAGGTCATCAGTCCCCTAGACTTAGAAACTCCTTAAAGTTAACTGACCTTAGGACATCACACACAACCATGCCCGAGGCAGGATTCGAACCTGCGACCGTAGCAGGTGCGCGGTGTCAGACTGAAGCGACTAGAACCGCTCTGCCACCGAGGCCGGCACCAGTTGCAGTGTTCAACATCAAAGTCTACCTCTGTCGCTGATGATAGGACATATAGGTGTTTCTATCCCACCACGATCAGGACACTAGTGTTCCTGATATTCCAGAGGACTGAATAGGGCCTACATGGACGGCAGATCAGTATCTTCGAACGTCACGACTACACTGCAACCGTCTCTTGGTACGATGGATGATGAAGAATGGTGGTGAGCGTGAGACAACAGGGCACTTCCCAAGTTGGTGTGTGTAATTTCAATAGGCGCGTCGCCGTCATTGTCTGCCGGGGCATTGCCGTACAGCCGTAGTCGGGGCCACCACTGAATAGCCAGTGCAGCAGCAGGCTGGAACGAAGTGTGCAGTGTCATTTGATGGGAGTGGGCTGAAGGCCGCTTACGTCGCGATTCCTCTGCGGGCATTGACAGATGACGCCAACCACGAGCCAAGTCAAGACGCTACGTGTACCACTACCATCCTTCTGAGGAAAACTAGGAAGAATCAAACAGGAGGACGTCTCCTGACACAGAACTACCTCTACTCATCCTCTCGCAATAGTCTCCCCTTGCAGACCGAAGTCGAAGCTTATTCCGCAATAGAGGGCAGAGTGCTCCAGTGGATATGATTCGTTTGTTGCGGCGGTGATCATCAAAGGTGTTCGCAAGATCTTTCAATCTCCAACTTTATGCTACGAGTGCGAGAATATTTTGTAACTCTCATCCACATAGGGGGAGATGGCAAATCGTAATAAATACTTACCTAATTTATAAATTGTTTCAGTTAAGGTACGTAGTTCTTGCACATCCTCTCTGCAGATGAAAGCTTCATACACTAAGAAACAGTATTTTTGTCATGTTATCTAGGCAATGTATCAAGATTTGCGATATGTCCACACGTATATGACCATAGCAAAGTAATGGAGGGGGTGGTTTGGCAATGATAAAGAAATTGAGGACACTACAGGATCGACGTGATGTGACATTTTGTTAACGTGTCAGTTCGTCAAGAGTGGTGGTTTGGACCTTGAGTAATTGTGTAAAATGTGTTGAAATTCCATAAACCCTGTAAAATTCCGAAACTGACGTGGAATATGTAAAACTGATTAAAATACGATTAAAATGTGGAGAGGCGAAAGCACAGTGGCACATAAAAAATCACTCGAAGCCATGGACAGAACATAACAAGACTTGCGAGGAAATTCTCAAGTGATGAGAGCAGCTCTACTCATACTTTTAGGAAATTTTTGACAAACACTCCCAACATCAGCCAACATCAGCAAACGAAATCAATGCATGCTTTAAAAAAATCAAGTCTGGCCACACATACAAATACTGCGACTAAAAAACGCTATGAGAGCTGAACTATTGAAAGGCGAAACAACAGCGAATTTTGCTCCACAACTTCTACAAACAGAGAAACCATATCCTACTGACCATACGACCGACCTCATTAAACTCACCAGTGATTTCTGCAACATCGCCACTGCTGAAAAAGAAATCATCGACCAAATTTATCCAGACATTGTTCACAACGTTACCAGTCTTGACTGGCTATTTGAAACGGCAGTTTTGGAAACTAAAAACAGTGTTGTCGACGATATCAACTTTAATATTCAAAATAAAATACAAATCCGATGGGAAACGTTGAAGAAAGTGTGACCTTCCCTACAGAGTTTCTGAACTCTTTGCAAGTACCACGAGTGCCATTACACTCCCTTAGACTTAAAATAGGATCCCCGATCATACTGCTCAGAAAACCTAACTCATCAGAACTATGTAATGGATCAAGGATGCTCGTCAAACAGTTGTCGAGAACATCATCGAAGCGGAACTTATGGCTGGAAAGTACAAAGGACACACACTATTTATTGCAAGAGTACCACTGATCTCTGTGATGGCTGGGTGTTGTGTGATGTCCTTAGGTTAGTTAGGTTTAAGTAGTTCTAAGTTCTAGGGGACTGATGACCATAGATGTTAAGTCCCATAGTGCTCAGAGCCATTTGAACCATTTTTGAACCACTGATCTCTACTTAACTGCCATTCCAATTTATAAAACTGCCATTTCCAATCCATTCTCTCACGGTCAACTATTCGTAGCTTGAAACTTCCTGGCAGATTAAAACTGTGTGCCCGACCGAGACTCGAACTCGGGACCCTTGCCTTTCACGGGCAAGTGCTCTACCATCTGAACTACCAAAGCACGCCTCACGCTCTGCCAGTATCTCGTCTCCTACCTTCCAAACTTTACAGAAGCTCTCCTGCGAACCTGGCAAAACTAGCACTCCTGAAAGAAAGGATACTGTGGAGACATGGCTTAGCCACAGCCTGGGGGATGTTTCCAGAATGAGATTTTCACTCTGCAGCGGAGTGTGCGCTGATATGAAACTTCCTGGCAGATTAAAACTGTGTGCCCGACCGAGACTCGAACTCGGGACCTTTGCCTTTCGCGGGCAAGTGCTCTACCATCTGAGCTACCGAAGCACGACTCACGCCCGGTACTCACAGCTTTACTTCTGCCAGTATCTCGTCTCCTACCTTCCAAACTTTACAGAAGCTCTCCTGCAGGAGAGCATGTCTCCACAGTATCCTTTCTTTCAGGAGTGCTAGTTCTGCAGGTTCGCAGGCTGTGGCTAAGCCATGTCTCCGCAATATCCTTTCTTTCGGGAGTGCTAGTTCTGCAAGGTTCGCAGGAGAGCTTCTGTAAAGTTTGGAAGGTAGGAGACGAGATACTGGCAGAAGTAAAGCTGTGAGTACCGGGCGTGAGTCCTGCTTCGGTAGCTCAGTTGGTAGATCACTTGCCCGCGAAAGGCAAAGGTCCCGAGTTCGAGTCTCGGTCGGGCACACAGTTTTAATCTGCCAGGAAGTTTCATATCAGCGCACACTCCGCTGCAGAGTGAAAATCTCATTCTAATTCCTGTGCTGTTTTTCTAACTCGACCGAGGGGACGCGTATGTTGATCGGAAAATTGGAAATTTGTGGCAAGGTCTTATGGGACTAAACTGCTGAGGTCATCGGTCCCTAAGCTTACACGCTACGTAATCTAACTTAAACTAACTTACGTTAAGGACGACACACACACCCATGTCCGAGGGAGGACTCGAACCTCCGACGTGCAAATGTTGATTGGATATGCAACTTGCCATCAAAAATCTAAGATTGTTGTGGTACATTTTTGGAATATGTTGATAAAAGAATCGCTCGGCCTCATCTCACTACCGATTAATTTTTCTCCGTGTACATCTGCCACGTGGAAGTGCTTTGAAGTCTTTGTAAGGCCTTGGCAGCCGTTTTCTAACACCACATTTTTCTAAACACAATAAGACGCATTAGCTCGCTGAAACATCCCATACCCTTCAGCCAAGGAAGTCGCCATCGATAAATGGCCCGGCTGCCCAAGGAATGAATGCATAAATGATCGTAAATTATATAAGGATATTTTCCAGACGATAACGGTAAGACCGTCGTCTGAGACTCATATATCTGTCCTTCGGGTTCCTATCCTGACGCAATGACTTTCATCCCTAAAAGCCTGACGACTCTTCGAAGAAAGGTCCTCGTCGCATTAACAGAACTCAAATTTGGATAGTCGTCAGCGGTCTCTTAACTAGGAGACATGCAGGAAAAGTCTGGTTGCCTGCTGGTTTCTTTAGACAGTGATCTGCTACATTATCGCATATTGGTTCGTCTTCATGCGCCACTGTTATTTGCCGTCACATTGAATATCAATGATACGTGGAGCACCGAAGTTGCCACTGGTATGGTGTCATTGGTCTACGTATGACACGCTACCACCTTACTGGAACGAGAACAGTTGGCAGATTCTGCCGTTGCAGAATAGCTACCTGGTTCGGCAAGAAAGTCTATGACCTTTACTTTTTATAGTACGAATAAGTATATTTCTTCTCTCATGAGCACAACGAGCGAAATGCGTACAGAAGTCCTGCAAATCTCATACGTAACCAACTTGGCCAGGATGCATCGTGTGATATACGAGGGTTGGAACTTGAATAGTGACAACTATTTATTCGCAACCGATACCAAAGAGTTACATGTTTGCATCTGTTACTGCCCTTCAAAGTAGTCATTAGAGTTGTGTTGAAACCGTTGCCAGCGATGTAGAAGCCTTAGTATACCGTTAGCAGAGCCTGTTCTGTTGATGGTGCGAATGGAGCGGTCTACTGCCTGTCGAATCTCTGGAACAGTTCTGAAGCGAATGCCACGAAGTGGTTCCTTCATCTTAGGAATCTAATGCATAGTATTACTGTTCGTTTTTGGAGCGTCGCCTGCGACCAGCTTTACGAAAGAAGCGGCGACACTTTCTACGCAACCCACCCATCATTTTGCATGACAATACGCGGGCGCATACAGCGCAAGCTGTGGCTGCTCTGTTCGGTCGATGGGACTGGGAAGTACTGTACCACCCACCATACTCCCCGAACTTAAGTCCTTGTGACTACTTCGAAGGACAGTAAGAGGTGCAAACATGCAAGTCTTTTCTGTCGGTTGTGAATAAATTGTTGCCACTATTTAAGTTCCAATCCTCGTAGATTAGAAGCTGTGTACTGTGGTCGTAGCATTGTACTCGTGATCGTGGTCAGGCGTGCTGATCAGTAATTTCAGTACTATCTGATGACTGTAATCAAAAGTTACAGACAAATTGTGTATGTGGCGTAGCAACATGCAAGTAGGTTTAAATATTCTGTTACAATATTGTTCACTAGGCTTTCCATCTTTTCATGGAACCCCTTAACCGAATCAGCTACTCAGTATGTCGTTCAGTGCCCCATAACGTGCTCTCTAGTACACCAAGAGACTATGGTACAGCTTCAGAGGTTTCTATGATTCTAGCAAAATCCATAAGAGTCTAGGCTGTACTATCACCAACTACTTTGTTTGCATGGCCTCAGAAGAAAGATCATACAAAGTTTTACGCTGTTAAGGATGGTGTGCTGAGTTCTATTATGTCCTGAATCCATAATCAAGTATTATTGTTCACTGTTTGACAGTGCCCCTCGTCCAGATCTCTACCCCCTCCCTCCTCATCCCGGCCAGGCTCTCCTTGTATTTCGGTCCCATCGTCCAGACCTCCCCCCCCCCCCCCCCCTCCTTCCAACCCGACCAGACCAGGCCCTCCTCGCATTTCCAGACATAGTCAACCAATTTCACAACGTCATTCATCCACGACGTCTTATTTTTACGTAACACTCTTAGTCATACGTCTTTTTTACGTGAATAATTTGAGTTATAACTCCAAAATAAATCATTCAGCCAAAATTAAATTATGTCGCTAGCAGAGTACGCACGTAAAATCTGCTCTTTCGTTCTCTGAGCAAAACAGAGCGTGCGGTGCGAGAGCTGCAGCAACCAGCACACAGGTGAGTACTGCATTGTCAACGGAAGCATCATCGCTTCTGCTATACAAAGTGGATGGTCACAGGACAGTGAAAGACTTATGAATAAATACTTCAGTTTTTTTTTTTAAAAAAAAAGCGTATAACTCGCCAGTGCGTATTTAGTGTGTCCATAAAAAATATACGACGAAACTGGTTAAACAAATCGTCATTTTAGTCGCTTCAGCTAAAAAATAAGATTTTACAGGTTTTCCTGTATTATCTTAAATATTAATTAGTAAAACTTTGAACATATCTGCTAAGGTTCAGTGACCGTGTCAGAATTATATTGTAACAAATAAGCCCTCGGTCACAAATATTAAGTCAAAAATTTAGACTTAATATTTGTGACCGAGGGCTTATTTGTTACAATATATTAATTAGTATTGATTATAGCTTCAACACCGAGAAAAAAGAGGGAATGAGAGGAAACTCAAGAGAAGTTAAACACAAAGCAGAAAAAAATTAATTTAATATTCCGTGACAAGGAGAAATGAAATGTAAATCGTATTAATGGCAAATTCAAAGGAGTGGGAGTAGTGTGGGGATGGTGATGGACAGTGCATTGTTTACTTATTCTTTCTTCGTAATAAAGTGTTTTTCTCAGCGATACCGCTATACGCATTCAAGGAATTGTTAAGCCATCATATGCTGACATTTATCTTTATTTCGTTATTATTAAGGTTTTCGTTTCTGAGGGAGCTTTGAAACTGACGTGGGTACGTTTTAAAGTGGAAACAGAGTTGTCGACACTGGCAGGTGCGATGTTTACAATTTTGAAAGACGCATTCAAGGTGACCAACTCCAACGCTTCCTTCTGTTTCACAATGCCATAGACAGTTTACAGTAAGACTCTAGATTTTATGAATGATTTGTATTTACAACTTAGTCTCACACTTATTCATCTACGAGTACAACTTTCACTGTCTTGTTTAATTCGTTCCTTTTGAACCATATTTTTTGGGCCGTTATATACGGTCTTCTGGACGTCATAGACAAACTGAATTTCACAATTTCTCTGTTTGAGAAATCCGTTTAGGCTCCTACAGGGAACATCTGCGGTATAAAAAAAAATCGTAATACATGAACATAGGAAAAATAAATTCCGAAGCAGAGTAAGACATAGCCCAACTGTCCTGCTCGTCGTTCAGTCAAACCATCTTGGCAACGGGAATGACTTGTGCCTTTTTCCTCGCCACTAGATACGCTTTGTTGCTTCTCCATAGGCCGCGCGTGGTAGCCGTGCGGTCTTGGGGGTCTTGTCAAGGTTCGTGCGGCTGCCCCCGTCGGAGGCTTGTTGTCCTTAGCGTAAGTTAGTCTAAGTTAGTTTAAGTGTGTAAGACTAGGGACCGGTGACCTTAGCAATTTGGTCCCGTAGCAATTAACACACATTTTAACATTTTGAACGCTTCACTACATAGATGGTGTCTTATTTTCTGTGGACATGGTTGTGTGGTGCTGCCTACCTTTACGACGCAGTCCAGCACTGCGAGACGGGCGATGTCTGCTGCAGTGGACGACCTGAAGCGGCCTTCTTCTGTGCCGAAGACCTCGTCCAGTTCCCGGTGCACCGCGTCCTGCCACACCGGGTGCAAGGCCAGCAGAGACAGCGTGAAACCGGTTGCCGCTGCCGTCGTTTCTGTGCTCGCCAGTGCAAACGTGCACACCTGCAGCAAAGGTATGGGCAAATTCACCGGTGCTGGGGAGATCTGTCGCTCCATAGCGGGTATATTTGTCTCTTACGTACAGCGTTACGGAATTCAGTAATGCAAAATAACAGAAATGTGCAGGGAAGACATTTCAGTAATGCAATGTCATAGATAGTTGATTACTTTAGTCTGCTTGCCTAACGGTGACTTAGGAACAACTTCAGCAAGTGAGAAGTTCTGATTTATTGCAACGTGAAATTGAAATCTGTCTATGAAAAACATTCTTAAAGAAACCATTTGATCCTAGTGGAGTTTTATGTGTAAGTTCATGACAAGGTAAACTAAACTGGAATGTGTTGTGCATTATATAATCAACGGAAATATTCCTCATATCCACTAAGACTCGCAGAAGAGTTGATTATTTAATACTTAAAAAGAACAAATTGGCAGTGTCGTTCCAGAAATAAATTTAAAATTGTTCCAATCGCAAGATTTTCGGGACGTTTGCCCTGGCTGTAAGGCAAATGTCTAAACTGATTGTCCCCTCTCAAGTATTTATGCATTCGAAATTAAGAGCCCCCCTGCCCTCTCGCCAGGTAATTGACTATTAGGAACCTAGTTCAGATTCATGGTTAGGCCTATATGTTCTTGAGGTAGGGGGATTAGGGCCTATATAATAATGAGAATTTTTATATGGAAAAATCACATAATACAGAGTACTAAATTATCATGTTGCTTAGGGGAAGTATCTCTAAAATCTGTTACTGGTAGTACGCTTTTATTGTTATTATTATTATCATTACTTATCAGCTACAAATGCCGTACAGAGAACATAGACGTGAATTGTAGTGATATTGTTTGAGGTATCTAAGGACCTCGATGCAGGAGAAGCATCATTATTTGTATGTTTCTGTATTAGGATTGTAAATATTTAAAAAATAGTACAATGAGCTTACAAACCGTAAAGATAAGGAACGACGGCAGCTTCACTGTGTATTCAGTTAGTATGATTTAAAGTTGGTAGGTAGAGCTACAATAGGGATATCGGTGTCAAACAGATGATGGGCGCTTGCAAGTGATATTTTGATTCTCATTTTCTCCAATCAGATGTTTCAAGATACCGATGTTTTTACTGGCTCATACTGGCATTGTATCACAAGGAGGTTGGTGAAAACAAGTACTTGCACTTTTTGGACCTAATACTACGATCTCTACATCTATATCTCTTTCGTATTCTACAAGTCACCGAACGCTGCATGGCAGAAGGTATCAAGTGCCACCATTAGACATTTCGTTTACTGTTCCATTTGCAAATAGCGCGAGGGAAAAACAACTGTAAAAGCCCCCGCACGAGCCCTAATTTCTACATCTACATCTACATCTACATCCATACTCCGCAAGCCACCTGACGGTGTGTGGCGAAGGGTACCCTGAGTACCTCTATCGGTTCTCCCTTCTATTCCAGTCTCGTATTGTTCGTGGAAAGAAGGATTGTCGGTATGCTTCTGTGTGGGCTCTAATCTCTCTGATTTTATCCTCATGGTCTCTTCGCGAGCTATACGTAGGAGGGGGCAATATACTGCTTGACTCTTCGGTGAAGGTATGTTCTCGAAATTTTAACAAAAGTCCGTACCGAGCTACTGAGCGTCTCTCCTGCGGAGTCTTCCACTGGAGTTTATCTATCATCTCCGTAAGGCTTTCGCGATTACTAAATGATCCTGTAACGAAGCGCGCTGCTCTCCGTTGGATCCTCTCTATCTCTTCTATCAACCCTATCTGGTACGGATCGCACACCGCTGAGCAGTATTCAAGCAGTGGGCGAACAAGCGTACTGTAACCTACTTCCTTTGTTTTCGGATTGTATTAACTTAGGATTCTTCCAAGGAATCTCAGTCTGGCATCAGCTTTACCGACGATCATCTTTATATGATCATTCCATTTTAAATCACTCCTAATGCGTACTCCCAGATAATTTATGGAATTAACTGCTTCCAGTTGCCGACCTGCTATTTTGTACCTAAATGATAAGGGATCTATCTTTCTATGTATTCGCAGCACATTACACTTTTCTACATTGAGATTGAATTGCCATTCCCTGCACCATGCGTCAATTCGCTGCAGATCCTCCTGCATTTCAGTACAATTTTCCATTGTTACAACCTCTCGATGCACCACAGCCTCATCCGCAAAAAGCCTCAGTGAACTTCCGATGTCATCCACAAGGTCATTTATGTATATTGTGAATAGCAACGGTCCTACGGCACTCCCCTGCGGCACTCCTGAAACCACTCTTACTTCGGAAGACATCTCTCCATTGAGAATGGCGTGCTGCGTTCTGCTATCTAGGAAGTCTTCAATCCAGTCACACAATTGGTCTGATAGTCCATATGCTCTTACTTTGTTCATTAAACGACTGTGGGGAACTATATCGAACGCCTTGCGGAAGCCAAGAAACACGGCATCTACCTGTCAACCCGTGTCTATGGCCCTCTGAGTCTCGTGGACGAATAGCGCGAGCTGGGTTTCACACGACCGTCTTTTTCGAAACCCATGCTGATTCCTACACGCATCTTACCTTCGTAGTCGTTACTCGAAGTGTACGTTGGCGGCAGTAGATTCGTTCTTCAGTGGGCCTCAAATGCAGGATCTCTAAATGTGCCTCACGAAAAGAGGTTGTCTTCCCTCAAGGTATTCCCATTTGAGTTCACGAAGCATCTTCATAATACTGGCGTCCTGATCGAACCTACCGGTAACAAATCTAGCAGCACGCCTCTGAATTGCTTCGATGTCTCCCTTTAATCCGACCTGGGGGGAACCCCAAACACTCAAGAATGGGTCGCGCTAGCGTTCTATACGCTGTCTTCTTCGTGGATGAACTACCCCTTCCCAAAACGCTCTCGATAAAACGAAGTGGAGAATTCGCCTTCCCTATTACCAACCCGACGTACTTGTCCCATTTCATATTGCTTTTCAGTGTTACGCCTAGATATTTAAAAGATGTGATCGTGTCAAGTAGCACACCAGTAATGCTGTATTCGAACGTTACGGGATTGTTTCTGCAGCTCACCCGCATTAACTTATACTCTTTTCTATATTTAGAGGTAGCTAATCCGCCTGCTTAGCTGGGTGGTAACGTGCTCGACTCCCATGCAGCGGGCCCCGGTTCGATTCCCTGGCGGATTGCAGATTTTCTCCGCTCGTGGACTGAATGTTGTGTTGTTCTCATCATCATTTCATCCTCACCACCGGCGCGAAAGTCGCCCAATGTGGCGTCAACTGAAATAAACTTGCACTTGGTAGCCGTACTTCCCGGGACGGGAAGGTAGCTGCCATTCATCACACCAATTGCGAATTTTATCAAGTCATGTTGTATTCTCATACAGTCGTCATTTAGGAAGTCTTCGAGCCACTCACGTATCAGGGAACCTAATCTGTATGCTCGAACATTCGTCAGTAGTCTGCAGAGGGGGAAATGTGGAAAATGCCTGTTCCCTCCCGTCCATGGTTTGCAGGGTATCATGTGAGGACAAGTTGTGTTTCGCAAAAGCGATGTTTTCTGAATCCGTGCAGGTTTGTGGACAGAAACTTTTCTGTCTCCAGGAAATTTATTATATTCGAACTCAGAATGTATTCAGGAATAACTCAGAATGCAATCAAGGAAAAAATGGTTCAAATGGCTCTGAACACAATGTGACTCAACATCTGAGGTCAGCAGTCCCCTAGAACTTAGAAGTACTTAAACCTAACTAGCCTAATGACACCACATACATCCATACCCGAGGCAGGATTCGAACCTGCGTCCGTAGCGGTCGCGCTGTTCCAGACTGAAGCGGCTACAACCGCTCGGCCACACCGGCCGGCTGCATTCAATAATTCTGCAGAAAACTGATCAAACTGATGTTACTATACAGGAAGTCATCAACGCTTTTTCTCCAGGCGCTTGTGACTTTGCGCTGGGTGAGAGATTCGCGATAAACGCAAGTTAAGTAAGGGGTCAATGTCGCAGAATACGCTCTGTACACCAAACCAGGATTCCATTTGGACATGACGAATTATTTGTTTAAAATTCTTTCAGTCGCTTCTCTACGTCACGGATGCCTGTATCTCTGTTATCCGTGCCGGAGTCTGTATGGTAACCAAACAACGGTACATTTGTAGGATCCTCCTGCGTCAGTTTCCGCAAACATGAAATTTAAAACTTCAGCTGTTCTTTTCTGTCTTCCATTACCACCCTAGATTTGCCGAATAGTGACTGGATAGAAGGCCTCGACGCGGTCAGTGACTTTACGTATGACCAGAATTTTCCCCGGTTCTCTGCAGTGTTGGGACCACTCCTGTTCCTTATTTATAGAAATGATATGCCCTCTAGTAGTACGGGTACCTCTAAAATATTTTTATTTGCTGATGACTCTAGTTTGGTAGTAAAGGATGTTGTATGCAACAGTGGCTCGGTTTCAAATAGTGTAGTTCATGACCCAAGTTCATGGCTTGTAGAAAATAAACTGACACTAAATCAAAGTAAAACTCAGGTTTTACAGTTTCTGGCAGACAATTAAACAAAACCTGACGTTTTAATTTCACGGAATGGGGGTGTGATTAGTGAAACTGTAAAGTTCAAATTTCTGGGTGTTAAGTCAGATAGGCAGTAAACTGTCGTGGGAAGCCCACATTCAGGTTCTTGTTCAAAGACCTAATACTGCCATTTTTACCGTTCTGACGGTATCTGATGTAATGATCGCTCGACAGGAAAATTAGTTTACTTTGCTTATTTTCATTCGCTTAGACCGTATGGCTTTATATTTTGAGGTAACTCTTTCCATTCTAAAAGGATATTTTTGGCTCAGAAACGGGCGGTTCGGGCAATAAGTGGTTTCAGTTCACGAACATCTTGTCGACCCCTGCTCACTAATCTGGATATTTTCACAATGGCCTTTCAATATACACTCCTGGAAATTGAAATAAGAACACCGTGAATTCATTGTCCCAGGAAGGGGAAACTTTATTGACACATTCCTGGGGTCAGATACATCACATGATCACACTGACAGAACCACAGGCACATAGACACAGGCAACAGAGCATGCACAATGTCGGCACTAGTACAGTGTATATCCACCTTTCGCAGCAATGCAGGCTGCTATTCTCCCATGGAGACGATTGTAGAGATGCTGGATGTAGTCCTGTGGAACGGCTTGCCATGCCATTTCCACCTGGCACCTCAGTTGGACCAGCGTTCGTGCTGGACGTGCAGACCGCGTGAGACGACGCTTCATCCAGTCCCAAACATGCTCAATGGGGGACAGATCCGGAGATCTTGCTGGCCAGAGTAGTTGACTTACACCTTCTAGAGCACGTTGGGTGGCACGGGATACATGCGGACGTGCATTGTCCTGTTGGAACAGCAAGTTCCCTTGCCGGTCTAGGAATGGTAGAACGATGGGTTCGATGACGGTTTGGATGTACCGTGCAGTATTCAGTGTCCCCTCGACGATCACCAGTGGTGTACGGCCAGTGTAGGAGATCGCTCCCCACACCATGATGCCGGCTGTTGGCCCTATGTGCCTCGGTCGTATGCAGTCCTGATTGTGGCGCTCACCTGCACGGCGCCAAACACGCATACGACCATCATTGGCACCAAGGCAGAAGCGACTCTCATCGCTGAAGACGACACGTCTCCATTCGTCCCTCCATTCACGCCTGTCGCGACACCACTGGAGGCGGGCTGCACGATGTTGGGGCGTGAGCGGAAGACGGCCTAACGGTGTGCGGGACCGTAGCCCAGCTTCATGGAGACGGTTGCGAATAGTCCTCGCCGATACCCCAGGAGCAACAGTGTCCCTAATTTGCTGGGAAGTGGCGGTGCGGTCCCCTACGGCACTGCGTAGGATCCTACGGTCTTGGCGTGCATCCGTGCGTCGCTGCGGTCCGGTCCCAGGTCGATGGGCACGTGCACCTTCCGCCGACCACTGGCGACAACATCGATGTACTATGGAGACCTCACGCCCCACGTGTTGAGCAATTCGGCGGTACGTCCACCCGGCCTCCCGCATGCCCACTATACGCCCTCGCTCAAAGTCCGTCAACTGCACATACGGTTCACGTCCACGCTGTCGTGCCATGCTACCAGTGTTAAAGACTGCGATGGAGCTCCGTATGCCACGGCAAACTGGCTGACACTGACGGCGGCGGTGCACAAATGCTGCGCAGCTAGCGCCATTCGACGGCCAACACCGTGATTCCTGGTGTGTCCGCTGTGCCGTGCGTGTGATCATTGCTTGTACAGCCCTCTCGCAGTGTCCGGAGCAAGTATGGTGGGTCTGACACACCGGTGTCAATGTGTTCTTTTTTCCATTTCCAGGAGTGTATATATTCTGTACTGTCGTCTCTTGTTAACAATATCAGCTTATTACCAAGAACAAGAAGCTTTCACACAGTTAATACTCGGCAGAAATTGGACCTGCATTTGAATCAGACTTCCTTAACTCTTGTGTAGAAAGGTGTGCAGTATACTGCTGCATACATTTTCAATAAGCTACCATAAGAACTCAAAAATCTTAGCAGTAATCCACGCTCTTTTAAACAGAAACTGAAGAGTTTCCTTATGGGTCACTCCTTCTATTCTGTTGAGGAGTTCCTTGAAAAATTGGGCTGATTCTTATGTTATATTGTTCATTGCGTTTACTTGAAGTTATGGTTTGACTTTTTTGGGCACATAAGCATATTACTTTCATCTGTTATTACTTTTATCTTGTAATTTCATGAACCGACACGTTCCATGACCTTGGAGATTTGCTCCTCAATTTGATCCTACGGAACTTGACGTGTAAATAAACAAATAAAAAAAATAACTAATCTTTCGTTAAGGCATGGCACCGGTAGTTGTTGTATGCTTCCTTTTGTTTTTGCGTTCAATAGGAAATATAGGTACAAAAATCTCCACCTTATTCAGAAAGTAATTCCTTACATTTTCAAGGAAAAAGCTATAATTCCTATTGAAAAGAAGACATGTATGGGGAGGTGTAAATATTGACCAGTCATCAGTGTAATAAGTTATAGTAGCAAAGTCTGACACGATTAATTGTTATCAGATAAATGGAAAGTCTAGTAAAAGCTCACCTTGGGGAAGTTCAGTTTCTGTTCCGGAAAGATGTAGCAAGACACGAAAGAACGCTGACCCTATAACTTATCTTAGAACACTGAAAAGGCTGATCTGCAGTTATAGTGTGTGTTTAGAGAAAGCTTGGGTGTACTGCTTTATATTATCTTCATTTTAACTTCCTATTTTGATCCTTTATCAGAGTTCTATTCTGGTGAACTTGCTATATAACATACAAATAAAAAAACCATAAATATATACATACAAATATGCTATGCTGACCTCTTACTGGATGAGTTCAAAATGATCGCTGTTGATGTCTAGAAACTTCTCTTATGTCTTAGATGTTAACGAAACATTATGGTTATGTGGCGTGAGTTACAACTAATTTATCTTCGACAGCTTCCACTCACCTCTTCATGAACTTCTCCTTCTGATATCTCCATGTCTCTTCGACGATCCAACAGGACGTCCATCAGAGAGCTCCTCTTGTACAGCATCGTCCCATTTCTTTTCTTCTTCGCCATATTTATTATCTGTCCCACTAATCCATTTATCAGACCAATTTGTCTTCTGAAAGCACGACCTTCCGGCGTCATTGAAACGACCCATTCCATTTGCATCCAGGGACGGAAAATTCTCTTCTGTTACAACAGACAAAGAATGATACATTTTTATCACTTGATTGCCATGTTTAAAATAATATTAATTCCAATCAAGTTTTGTAAGTATACGACCTTTCTAAAGGATACTGGGGCTTCATATTAAAGTACTGAACCTACTACAGAGACATGATCACTTGATTTATTTATTTTCTTATCATAAGATTGCTTAACGAGATGTAACGACATCTGCAGATACCATAGTCGTTAGGGGTAAAAATGCTGTCCCCCTCACAGAGTCAAAAAATAAAAAAACATTAATAAAAATACAAAATGGAAATCAGATAGTATCTAATTACCTTTCTAAAGGAAATCTGAAAAAATACAGAATAAATGCGAAAGGTGTTTCTATAAAGTCGGCTAACCCTGTCATTGAACAAATAAAAAGAGAAGATACAAATAAAATATCTTTATTGGGCTTCAGCTTATTCACGATACCCATTTGTTATGCTACTAATGTTACAGGTCACTATAGTCCTACGTTTCTTTTGTGACTAATCGAGACTTACCATGCATCTTTTTGGTGTCGGAATATTTGACACAAGATTATCTTCCAGAATGACACTGAGGTGCCACACTCACAGAGCAGCGGGGAATAGTAAAGGATCTGCAACTTGAGATAACTGATATCAGGTAACTTTAGTTCTCTGCTTTAGCTGCATGCTGAATGTAAATTGTCTATCAGCGTTATTAAATGTTATTTTCTGTACAAAGAAAGAGGGAGAGAGAGAGAGAGAGAGAGAGAGAGAGAGAGAGAGAGAGAGAGAGAGGTGGAGAGAGAGAGAAATCTCAATCCTCATCAGAAAGAAATTATTGTGAAACTTCCTGGCAGATTTTAATCTGTTCATCTTTCAAAACTAACGGGAAGTACGTTCACCCCAAACATCATGATAAACTTTTCTTGTGTGTGTGTGTGTGTGTGTGTGTGTGTGTGTGTGTGTGTGTGTGTGTTTGTCGTTTGTGCGTATGTGCAATAGTCCGTAACGTACGAAGACGGAAAAGAAGAATGTTATGGAAGATGGTACATGAACTGAAGTCGTATTTCTCTCTCTCTCTCTTTCTCTCTCTCTCTCTCCATCTCTGAAGATCTCAATTAGGCATGAGAAGGACGCACTTACACCTGCAGACTGCACTGCATCGGCAACAGCTCCAAATTTCTTTTCTTGCAGAACTTCTATATCACGAACAGAGCCATTCTTTTGCCGTGCCTGCAACGTGGGTTAGATGCACCTGTTGAACACTATCGTTATTCTTTTAGCACACTCTGAAGCCGTCGGCACACTGAGCGTGCTGTTGAACGTCAGCATCGAACGTCCGCATTTCAACGTGCTGCTGTACATTCAGAAAAGACGCGGCTAGCGCATACGGTACGTGTGCCCCACCGAGGTATAGCGATCGCAGCGCTCTCCAGCTGCAGTTGTCGGCTGTATCTGGTTCCCACATCACACTGTTTACGACATGGACGAGCGTAAAATCACTACGTTAGTCCTATTAAAACCCACATTTGCTCTCTTGTTCATATGTTAGTCACGTTGTTCTGTCAGTAGTACACATAAATAGCAGCTTCAACATCCATGGACATGTTATAAGGCAAAAAGTACCGAAGCCATCGGCTTATAAATGTTCCATCATGAAAAGTACGATACAAATCCTAACTTGATCACTGTTCCTATTCACTAGCAGAATCTTTACAACATGTGAAATAACAAACTTAAAACAAGAAATTGCAAAATATCTTGCTACAAGTAGTGCAAGCTGTCTTGTGGATTAAACCAATGAACAAACTCACTCCTCAGAAAGAGTGCTCTTATATATACATAACATCGAATATCATAGAATACAATAATATACTTTTATTAAATTAATAAGAAAGCATCAGGACCTATTAGAAAACGCAATGGCAAGTAATAAAAATACTTGAATATATTTTGACGCGAACCAGCAACACTGCTGTCTTACCAAACTGCAACGCTACTCATTTAATCTCTACCGACAATGACTGCCCTGTAACCATTCTCTGCCTGTTACTGTATACCGAAATTTTCAAATTTAGATATGTTATTACATATTAAATTTACCAAATTGTATTAAGAACATTGCTTTTCTTATGGATCCTTTGTATGCCGTTGCCTTGAAACAACGTACTCTGATATAAACAGGTTACAACAGTTCTTTAACTAACAATATGACGTTTTTTCTTGTCATTTTATTACAACAAATTATACAAGTAACAACGGGTTTTCGAACGATCCTCAGTTTTCTGATGCTTAGAAAAGGCATTTTTGCGTATGGGATTCAATTTAAAGCCAGTATGGCGTCTCACGATTTTGTACTGAAGAGAGATGGCGTGCACATGGCATTGTTCCACCTCACTTGTCAGCATTCAAACGCACGTTCAGAATATCTGTCACATTAGATACTGCTCTGCACGTTCGGAAAGACTCCCAACGTGCTTTTTCCATGCTGTGGTGTCAGGAACACGGCACACTCAACACTCAATGTTCGAATGCACGATCCGTGTGCCTACGGCTGAAGATGTTAGTAATCTCGCAGCTAACACGTTCAGCAAGCCTTTCTCCCACTGGATGAGTGTGCATCATGATGGGACGGCATTTTGCCCTTCCTGCATTGACAGCAACTCCGAACCTCTAGTGACTATGGAAGAAGCCTGTTTAGGGCTTAGCCGGCCTGTGTGACCGAGCGCTTCTAGACGCTTCAGTCTGGAACAAAGCGACCGCTACGGTCGCAGGTTCGAATTCTGCCTCGGACATGGATGTGTGCGATGTCCTTAGGTTAGTTAGGTTTAAGTAGTTCTAAGTTCTATGGGACTGATGAAATGGTTCAAATGGCTCTGAGCACTATGGGACTCAACTGCTGTGGTCATAAGTCCCCTAGAACTTAGAACTACTTAAACCTAACTAACCTAAGGACAGCACACAACACCCAGCCATCACGAGGCAGAGAAAATCCCTGACCCCGCCGGGAATCAAACCCGGGAACCCGGGCGTGGGAAGCGAGAACGCTACCGCACGACCACGAGATTCGGGCAATGGGACTGATGACCTCAGATGTTAAGTCCCATAGTGCTCAGAGCCATTTGCACCATTTGTTTAGAGCTTGATGACGTGCAGTGTAGCACCGAAACCGGTCGCATTAAATAAACGAATTTCAAAACAAAACACAGCTCAAGGTCGTACCGTCAGTCATCAGGATGAAGGTAGAGCCCAGCACATTTCCCACCAAGATGTGTACAGCACTACTATGAGCATCTCTACACTCAGCTGTCAAAACGTATTGCAGCTACAAGAGGCTACGCGATACAGTTTTTCAATAGGTGTTTGAACCTGTGATGATGAACGCACACAGTAAAACACTTACATCATTGGTGAATAAGGATACAAAGAATTGAGACCTTGCTGCAAACTTTTCATTTTTCGCCTCCAGTTGCGTATGTATCAGTTTTGTTACACTGAAACGGCAGTTTACGCATCGATATTAAGTATTTATTAAATCGGAGATGATAGCATGAAAAACTCTGCACTCAGCTCTCTGGCGGAGTTGTGGAAATTGTTTCTTCACACTAAAGAGGTTAAGTTGAAACGTGTCAGTCAAGTGATCGACTGACACGTCTTATATATCACTGCATTTTATTCATTTTATCAAAAACCGTATCGTGTTTCTACCCGTTGATGAATATCTGGTGCTGATAATATGCGTGATTTCCGTGATTGTAAAGATCAAGCCACTAACCCAAGCCTTAATTTCCCTCTATCACCGTAGTTAACTGCATGTCCTGTACTTGTTGTGCTATATAAATCTGACACAGTCTTGGATAGGTCCTCAAGGAAGGAGGCGGCAGCTGGCCCCTGGAGCGAACAGGCAGCTGGTAAGAACTGAGCCCCGAACACTGGGTGTCAGGTAGACGATTGCAGGATCCTGCATTGTCTGGCCCGGTGCCTGTTTGGGGCCGGTGGTCAAATTTTCGCCAGCATCGACCACGCGCTTTGGGTCCCGGGGTCTGTCTAAAGAGGGCCAGTATAATGAACCATGTCGCGCGTCCGGCCAGTGCAAAATAAGCTACTTTTGCAAGTCAATTTTTCTGCTCAAAAAACACCTGGGTGCAATTTTTAGCTGCTAACGCGTACTACAGGAGCTAACGCATACTAGAGGAGCTAAGAGACTTTAATGTACTCTTATACTGTGTGACATTTCACTGTTATGATGATGGGACATACTTTGACACATTCTGGAAGGTTGCTCAAGATCTTGGACATCAACGTGACCAATGCTAAATGAAATGAAATGATTGTATGGCATTATTGGTTCATTTTACCGATCATCCTGCTATCAGATAACTCACTTTCTGAACAGTTCAACGAAAACTAGAGTCTCATTTCAAGTAGGTACTCCATTCATATAACTATAGTTGGTGGTGACTTCAATCTACCCTCGTTACGTTGGTGAAACTACATGTTTAAGGTCGGAGGTAGGCATAAAACGTCATCCCAAGTCGTTCTGAATGATTCTCAGAAAATTATTTTGAACAATTAGTTTCGGAGTACTCTGGAGAGTGTTCTACCAGTAGTGGACACCGGTAGATCCTGAGTAAGATCCCAGCAGAGGGGTCGAATAGTCGATTATTTTAGAGGAAGTATGACGCGGCCTAATAATCCAGAAGATTTTAACTTCAGTGACAACGGCCACGAAAGCCTGGAGACTTACATAATATCTGGCGTTCTCAAAATAAGTGTTATGGGCCTTCTGCCGTTTCTGATATACATAAACGATTTAGGAGACAACAATCTGCGTAGCACTCTTAGATTTTTTGCCGATGATGCTGTCATTTACCTTCTTATAAAGTCATCAGATGATCAAAACAAAATGCAAAACTGTTTAGACAATGTGTCTGTATGTCGCGAAAAGTAGCAGTTTACCGTAAATAGTGGAAAATGTGATGTCATTCACATGAGTACCTAAAGGAATCCGCTGAATTTCGATTGCACGATAAATCACACGAATCTAAATGCTGTGAATTCAACTAAATGCGAGGGAGTTGCAGTTACGAGTAACTTAAGCTGGAATTGTCGCATATATAATGTTGTGCGTAAAGCAAACTAAAGATTACGATTTATCAGCAGTACACTTACAAAATGCAACAGATCTACTAAAGAGACTGTCTACACTATGTTTGTACGTCCTCTTCTGGAGTACTGCTGCGGGGTGTGGGATTCGCAACAGATAGGATCGACAGAGGGCATCGAAGAAGCTCAAAGAAAGGCAGCTCGTCCTGTACTACAGCGAATTACGGAGAGAGCGCCACTGATATGATACGTGAATTGAGATAGTAATCATGGAAACAAAGGCGTTTCTTGTTGCTTCAGGATCTCCTCACGAAATTTCAGTCACCAACTTTCTCCTCGAAGTATGAAAATAATTTGTTGGCGCCCGCTTAGATAGGGAGGAATGATCATCATTATAAAATAAGCGAAATCAGAGCTCACACAGAAATATGTTATTCTTCATGCTGTTCGAGAGTGAGATGATAGAGGACTACCTTGAAGATAGACACTTAACTGTAAAGTGAAGAGTAATCATGTATATGTAAATGTAGATGAGACCCTTCTGATGTTTGGATGCGCAGTGCAGGTCTTTTTATTTGACCCACTTGCACTACTTGCTCATCGAAAATGGTGAAATGATGATACAACATCCAGTCCTCAAGCGAATGGAATCTCCGACCCAAACGTGCATTGAGGGCAGACCATCCACGTGGCAGTCGGCCACGCTGACCACTCAGCTACGGAGGCGGACAACCAAAGATAATTACTCATAGTCAGATTTGTCAAACAATTTGACTGGTATTATCCTATCATGTCCACATCGATATTAAGTCCATATTCCATATAGGTTGCTGTCTAACGCATGTAACAAGAAAGCCACGAGTTATACTAAAGGAATGAGGTAATACAGTACAAGTCCACCTGATAATTTTCCGTCTATCTCAGACTGACGCCCAGGAAAGTGACAATGAGATTTTCATTGTTGGAACTGGAATATTATCTCATAAAAAGTATCCGGACATCTACTAGTTGACGTTGGTATAGAGTGTGTCCACCCTTCGCCTTTGCTACGAACACTTTCAGTGAGGTGTTGGAATGTCAGTGGATGAATGGTAGCCCATTCCCCTCAAGAGCTGGTACCAATGTTGGGAGTGAAGTAGACGCTCTGATACATCCTAAATGTTTTCCATTGGATTCATATCCAGTCCATTTAGGGAATTTTATTGTTCACAGACTATTTCCTCACAGACGCTTCTTTGTGACAGTGCGCATTGTCAGGCTGACACAATCACAGTCCCTAGACTGTTCCACTAATGTACGCAGTACACAGTGCTATAAAATGTGTTCATATCGTTTTTCATTAAGCGTTATCATAAGCGCAAGAAGGGGATCACACCCTAACCATTAAAAGCACAGCCATACTTTAATACCACGTCGTCCTCTGCACTTCATTGTTCTCACTACACCCGGTGGCAGGTAACGTTCTCCAGCATTCGTGAAACCCAAACATTACTGTCGTATTGCGACACTGTGTGATAAATCACTCCAAAACACTCGTTTCCAGTCATTCACTGTTCAGTGGGATTGTTGTGTGCGATATCTCAAGCATCGTCGCTTCACGTTGACTACTAAAACGTGTTGCTTATGATGAACTGCTCGACCATTGCACCCTAGTCCTTTTATCAGCCTACTCAAACAGCCACTGCGATAGCTAGACTGATGGAAGTACGTTGGAACTGAGGAGTGGCTCCTTCCACTGATTTCATGCCATTTCTACCACCTTCTTCGGCAGTGCTCGGCGGTTCCTGATCGTCAGTACGTGAGCTCTGACTGATCTTGATGTAGTTGTGACTGTTTCTTTTCGTTTCCACTTCACATTCATATCACCAACAGTTGACTTAGGCAGCTTTAGGAGGTTAATATGACCCTGATGGGTTTGTTACTTAGGTAACATCCAATGACTAGTCTACGTTCGATGACTGTGACCTCTCCTGATCATTTCATTCCGCTGTTACTGCTTCCTGCTCAAAATATAACACTCGTTGCCTGATTTTGTACCGGTAGGTCCGCCTCTCGTGACATCTAGTAGTCAGTTACGCATTAATAAGGGTGTACGGATGTTTCCTGATCAGGTAGGTATTTCAAATGTTTGTCATAGAAAGCTATTAGCCATTTTGGTTTAAATATTTGAGAATAAGGTAGTAGGAAATGTCGTAAATTATAAATACCATAAATTTAAATGTGTTACATGTATGCAAATGAAACCAGTGTTTACATATTTTAATTGATTTAGTTAGAACAATGACTTCTTTTATTTTAATTCATACCAAATGCTGCATTACTTTAATTACTACATCTAACTGCAACATGCCACATACTGTTTACAGTTATTAAACACAGATACTGTAAATGAGATGAGAAATCCGGATAACGTAATCAATCCACTATACACCCATCAAAAAGAAAGGTTCATCACCGCGATTCCGAGAGTTCCGGAACCTGTACAGAAAATTGGAATAGAGATCAACATAAACATCATTTCCACCCTTTTTATTGCTCATGAAAACCACACGTTGTATGTTGTACCACCACAGAGCGAGACCTTCAGAGGTGGTAACCCAGATTGCTGTACATGCCGGTACCTCTACTACCCAGGAGCACGTCCTCTTGCATTGATGCATGTCTGTATTCGTCGTGGCATTTTACCCACAAGCTCATCAAGGCACTGTTGGTCCAAGTTCTCCCACTCCTCAACGGCGATTCGGCGTAGATCCCTCAGAGTGGTTGGTGGGTCACGTCGTCCACAAACAGCCCTTTTCAATCCATCCCAGGCATGTTCGATAGGGTTCATGTCTGGAGAACATGCTGGCCACTCTACTCGAGCGATGTCGTCATCCTGAAGGAAGTCATTCTCAAGAAGTGCATGATGGAGGCGCGAATTGTCGTCCATGGATAAGAATTCCTCGCCAATATGCTGCCGATATGGTTGCACTATCGGTCGAAGGATGGCATTCCGCTACGGTCGCAGGTTCGAATCCTGCCTCGGGCATGGATGTGTGTGATGTCCTTAGGTTAGTTAGGTTTAATTAGTTCTAAGTTCTAGGCGAACTGATGACCTCAGAAGTTAAGTCGCATAGTGCTGAGAGCCATTTGAACCATTTTTTGATGGCATTCACGTATCGTACAGCCATTACGGCTCCTTCCATGATACCACCAGCGGCGTACGTCGGCCCCACATAATACCACTCGAAGACAGCAGGGAACCTCCACCTTGCTGCACTCGCTGGACAGTGTGTCTAATGCGTTGAGCCTGACGGATTGCCTTCAAACGCATCTCCGACAATTGTCTTGTTGAAGGCATATGCGACATGTATCGATGAAGAGAATGTGATGTCAATCCTGAGCGGTCCATTCGGCATGTTAGACCCATCTGTACCGCGCTGCATGGTGTCATGGTTGCAAAGACGGACCTCGCCATGGACGTCGGGAGCGAACTTGCGCATCATGCAGCCTATTTCGCACAGTTTGACTCGTAACATGTCGTCCTGTGGCTGCACGAAAAGCGTTATTCAACATGGTGGCGTTGCTGTCAGGGTTCCTCCGAGCCATAATCCGTCGGTAGCGGTCATCGACAGCAGTAGTAGCCCTTGGGTGGCCTGACCGAGGCATGTCATCGACAGTTCCTGTCTCTATGTTATCTCCTCCACGTCCGAACAAGATCGCTGTGGTTCACTCCGAGACGCCTGGATACTTGTTGAGAGCCCTTCCTGGCACAAAGTAACAATGTGGACGCGATCGAACGGCTGTATTGACCGTCTAGGAATGGTTGAACTACAGACAACACGACTTCTTCCTGGTGAAATGACTGGAACTGATCGGCTGTCGGACCCCCCTCCGTCTAATAGGCACTGCTCATGCATGGTTATTTACAACTTTGGGCGGGTTTAGTGACATCTCTGAACAGTCAAAGGGACTGTGTCTGTGATACAATACCCACAGTCAACATGCATCTTCAGGAGTTCTGGGCACTGGGGTGATGCACTTTTTTTGATGTATGTATAATACTCGCTGCCTGCTTTTATACCGATAGTTCCGCTACTTGTGACATCTGGTAGTCAGTTCTGCATTAATAAGGGTGTCCGGATGTTTTCTAATCAGGTAGATATTTCAAATGTTTGTCATAGAACGCTGTTAGCCATTTTCATTTAAATATGTGAGAGTAAAGTAGTAGGAAATTTCGTAAATGATAAATACCATCAATTGAAATGGATTACATGTATGCAAATGAAACCAATGATTATACACTTTAATTGATTTTCCTTAGCTATCACAATGACTTCTTCTATTTTAATTCAGAACAAATATTGCATTACTTTAATTACTACATCTAACTGTAACATGCCACACATTGGTTACAGTTCTTAAATAAATCAAATAAATGTCGTGTGACTAGGGCCTCCGTCGAGTACACCGTTCGCGGGGTGCAAGTCTTTCGATTTGACGCCACTTCGGCGACTTTCGCGTAGATGGGGATGAAATGATGATGATTAGGACAACGCAACACCCAGCCCCTGAGCGGAGGAAATCTCCGACTCAGCCGGGAATCGGATACGGGCCCTTAGGATTGACATTTTGTCGCGCTGACCACTCAGCTACCAGCGGCGGATCAATTCTTAAGTAGAGATACCGTAAATGAAATCAGTAATCCGGATAACGTAATAAAACCATTACAGTGTCTCCCCAGCACGGTGTAACAAAATGCTTATTGCAACATGGTTTTTGACGATACGTTTCCAAAAATGGAAGGTAGAATGGCATATCAGAATTTGTAACAGTGAATTTAGGATCACGACGACAAACTTTGATCTGGATGGCTAGACGGAAATTTGAACGTTGCTTCTTCCGAAAGCGACTAAAATGTGCGTACCACCACACCAGCTCGTACGGAACACATTAGAAACATAACCGTAATCTAGAACTGCGCATCAAAGATAATGTTGGTACTGCAACTGGGGATTTTTGTGAAAATACAGAACAGAGCAATTTACTCCTAGAGGTGAATTTTGTATCGACGGAACCCTATCTACGAAATTTATTGTTTGCAGAAGTTACGAGGTGTGGGGAAACCTGCACTGATTACGTGGAAATCAAAGTGAAGTACTACTAATTACGCGAGCATATATGCCAATAATTCGCCCAGTACGGAGGCTCTGTTACGCTACACGTGAAAGACAGTCTAGTGAACAATATCAAGTGTTTCTATTGGCAATCGACAGCGTACGACATGCTGCACGATTCAAAAATATCGGTACCAGAATAATCTAGTGTATGGTACTGAAGATGAAATTTACTTTCCCATCCTCTTAGTTTCTATACACCCCAGAGACTATCGGTTACAGTCTGCTTCTTCTTAGTGTTCGTAAAATATTCCAGAAGAGCACTGCATGATGTTTCGTTTGTAATAAGGTTACCGTAATTTGTATTCTACTCTCATTGTTCATTGTGAAGATTCGTAAGCTTTAGCGGCGCGCAATTATGAGGTTAACCCTATCAGTGGTGCGTGTTTTTCCCGCTAACAGCAGATGAGTGAAGGTCTTCATTAACAGTTCACCCTAAGGCTCCGCTTGAATGGTCTTTCACCTTTCACCAAAGTTCATAGCCCCACAGCATTACAAAAGACCGGATGTAGAAAGTAGAGAGTGTGGAACGGGGAACTAACGGCTCGAGAACTGGCTGCGTAAGTGGCCTACAGACGTACTCGCAACTGCTTACTTGACACCTCCAGTACCGCCTTCACATGTCTACTTAGACCTCGGACGACGATTACTTGACCTGTTGCAACACTATAATGAAGAAAAAGATTCGAGGAACAAGAGCATTAACTGAAACCTAGATCGAAAGATAAGATACGGATATTCTCACACCAACTTTTAAACAAGTTTAAATTACAGTCCTAACATTGTCATTATTATCGGACAATGGATGAGAAGGAGCATTTAACCTTTTTTTGTAACAGTCTCTCTCATTTAATTGATGCAACAAGTATGATTATCGAGTAATCTGCAATGCCACTGGAAGGACGGGCAGCAACTTTCCATTTTTTAGCTGTTTCATTATCATTACAACACGACTATCCCGATCCACTAAAAATGAAACTTTTTTGTTTTCGCTTTCGGACATTGTTACTCAGGTTCATGTTCCTGTTGCATCATGGACGTCGTATTTACTGCTTTTAATATAGAAATTCATCGCTTACAATGCATATAGTATCTTTTCTTGTAATATTTGCGTTCTATGAACTGAAGACGCTACTCACTCTTGTATATGCGACCAAACTGTTCGAGCACATTACGATCAGTTGTCCGAATTCCTCAGCAAACCCATGTCCTAGGATCTCTCTACTTGTTAGATTAGAAGTCGATTCATGGGGTCCGTACATTAGCAAAAACTAAACCATATTACTTTTAGTGTTTTTAACCAATACCTAATTGTTTCGTGCGGTACGCAGAAACACTGAAAGATATGCACTACATGTACAGAAGACCGTCTACTGCATTTCGGTTCTCCTTTCCTAAACGTATATTAAATAAAAACAAAGACGCTGCATTTTTTCATAAAATATATATATATATATATATATATATATATATATATATATTATCTTTAGCCTTCGTTATTATAGACGTTGTACTGTACAATACCATATGTAGATTAACTTACTACATTGTTGTTATTGTGATTCAAATTAGTATCTTAACTAACAATGGAACTATGCTACTTCTAGAGTGTCTAATGCGTATAGGAATTTGAAGTTTGAGTAGCTTTAGCTGTTACGTTTAGCAAATTATCTTGGCCTAATGACGAGTAAGTGCGCTCGTTAGCGTCACATATAGCTAATAGCTGGGGTACATTAGATTAAATATACAAATTTTTACTTGGTATTGATTGATGAGGTGAAAACTTTGTATCAAACAGCTGAAAACGTACGCATATTGGCAAAATAAGTATGTTACATGTAACATCAACAATGGACCGCGCGTTGCTTTGTGCTGAAAGGGTACGATTTACTAAATGCTGATAAAAGACAAATTCGAAAATTAAATTTTTAGCAACGCTGTATCGTCATACACAATTTGGAACTCTTTTTGTGTGCGTATATCATACTGTGGATCACACTTCACGCTAATAAACAAACACCACTGAACACGGTGGGTTGAACACGATAAACTGCAACCGAAAAACGCAAAGACAATCTCATCTCCTAGTAAGTAAACGGCCAGCGTGTTATGGAGTGAATAAGGGGAGTCCTATCGATAACCTTCCAAGGGTAGATGTAATGTGCACCCTGGAAAATCACTAGCAAAACTACACTGACATGAAAGTGGACGTCGAAAAGTAAGTGTGTATTTGGGGTCTAAGAAACACGAAGTTTCATTCCCACACTATCCTCATGATGCAGCCCATTTCGAAACCCTGCAAGACTAGAGAGTGAGTCATAAACCTTACAAACGATGTACGAGTACGTAGCTTTGCTTCTTTACCTTGAAATAGAATCTTTGGACAGGCTGCCAGATTGACTACGAGAATGAAGCTGTGTTCTGTACGAGCAGGGCTTGAATCCGCGTCTATTCATTGTAATTCAGGATTTCCTTGGTTATAACGCCTGGATGGCATTTTATAATGACTACGGACAATTTCCCCTGCGTCTCTGTAATTATTCTGATGTAGACGGACCGCTAAACTGTAAAATTCATTCCTTTCTCAATTAATAATTCTTCTTTTGATATAACAGAATGGTATGATTTATTCAGAAAAGTCCTTAGTTAATTCCCTCTGTGCTCATGCAGTTCTTTTTGGATACCATCTTTAGTGATTTCGATCACAATGGAACGTTGAATCGTGACCAAATAGATACTGCATTCTAAAGAAATTCTGCTTAGTTGTGCAGTTGCACACAAGCATAGAACTGTAAAAACCACACATATCGTGATCCAGAGTCACACAGCACAATCATTTTTCAATGTTAGAAAGCTCTTTTGACCGATGTAAAGTGCCTAATAAAAAGAGTGAAGCACCCAAGATACACTGAAGTGCTAAACAAACTGTTGTAGGCATGCGTATTCAGTTACAAGAACATGTAAACAGGCAGAATATGGCGCTGCGTTTGGCAACGCAAGTGTGTGGTGCAGTTGTTAGATCGGTTACGGCTGCTACAATGGCAGGTTATAAAGATTTAAGTGAGTTTGAACGTGTTGTTATTGTCGGCACACAAGCAATGGGACACAGGATCTCCGAGATAGCGATGAAGTGGAGATTTTCCCGTACGACCATTTCACGAGCGTACTGTGAATACCAGGAATCCAGTAAAACATCAGATCTCCGACATCACCGTGGCCGGTAAAAGATCCTGCAAGAACGTGACCAAAGACGACTGAAGAGAATCGTTCAACGTGACAAAAGTGCCGACGCTTCCACAAATTGCTGCAGATTTCAGTGCCTGGCCATCAACAAGTGTCAGTGTACGAACCATTCAACGAAACATCATCGATATGGGCTTTTGGAGCCGAAGGCCCACTCGTGTACCCCTGATGACTACACGACACGAACCTTTACGCCTCGTCTGGGCCCGTCAACAACGACAGCGGAATGTTGATGAGTAGAAACATGTTGCTTCGTCGGACGAGTATCGTTTCAAATTGTACCGAGCAGATGGACGTATACGGGTATGGGGACAACCTCATGAATCCATGGACCCTGCATGTCAGCAGGGAACTGTTCAAGCTGGTGGAGGCTCTGTAATGATGTGGGGCATGTGCAGTTGTAGTTATATGGGACCTCTGACACGTCTAGATACGACTCTGCCACGTGACACGTACGTAAGCATCCTGTCTGATAACCTGCATCCATTCATGTCCATCGTGCATTGTGGCAGACTTGAGCAATTGCAGCAGGACAAGGCGATACCCCACACGTCTAGAATTGCTACACAACGGCTGCAGGAACAATCTTCTGAGTTTAAACACTTCCACTGGCCACCAGACTCCTCAGCAATAAGCATTATTGAGCATAGCCGGGATGCCTTGCAACGTGCTGTTCAGAAGAGATTTCCATCCCCTCGTACTATTACGCATTTATGGACAGCCCTGCAGGGTGCATAGTGTCAGTTCTCTCCAGCACTACTTCGGATATTAGTCAAGTCTATGCCACGTCATGTTGTGGCACTTCTGCGTACTCGCGGAGGCCCTACACGATATTACACAGGTACATCAGTTTCCTTGGCTCTTCAGTGTACATAGTCGAATGTCAATAATATTTTGAGCACTTACACACCATCGGTGGATATGTAAATGATTAGAGCTGCAGTTCTCTGTAACAGGTGGAACGGTCATTTGAGAGTGTTAGTGTTGTTCTTTTCTGGTGTTGTTTCCAGGTTTGGTGAGCGATATAATGCGCTTCAACAGCATCAGATATTGAGTGACACTGTGAACTCAAAGAGATGTTGCGTACCAGAGTAAAACAGGGTTATCAGCACTTGATAATTTTAAAGGGACCTCATTGTGGGTCGGGGTCGTGCAATATCCGGATCTGTGGCCCGACTCTGGGTTGCATGGGAACGTGAGGGAAGGCATAATCGTCATCAAGGTTCCAGTCGACCACGTCTGACCACCACAAGAGAGGGTGTGTACCAAACACTTCACATCTGCGCTTGCCATACGAGATCAACTAATGGAGTCCATGAAACATTCTGTCCCATCCCGTACCACTGGTCGAGGACTATCAGCATCAGTATTGAGGAAATACTGTCCCACTAAAGGCTTCCGTTAACATCACAACACAGACGGCTATGTTTCTAGTGATGCCTTGACTGGGAAGCATGGACTGCTGATTAATAGCATCCCACTGTGTCCACGGATGACTAGCAGTTCTGTACTATCCCGTATGACCATTGTCTACGAATACGGCGGTCAATTGGGACGAGTCTCGGACGTTTCGTTGTTTTGGAGAGGCACAGTGATGTTACTCCTGTTGTCACGGTGTGGCGAACCGTCAGGCACGATTTCAGTTTACGGCTGATTGTGATTGACTGAACTCAGACTGCACAATGGTACGTCAGGAATGTCCTGTGTCCATATGTGTTACTTCGCACGTGACAGCATCGTGAGACAATTGTTTAACATGATAACGCTCGTCCACACATAGTGCGCCTCTCTATGAGCTCTCTGCGTGGTGTTGGGGTACTCCCACGGTCATCCAGATCAGCATCTGTCCCCTTTATAATATTGCGTATCAGCTCTCGGACGCCAACTCCGTGTTAGTACCAGTATCCAGCACATCAAGTTACAATAGCTGTGCGCCAGCTTTCTTCTTGATGGAATCCAACGGCTTTATGACACCCTTCACAACCGAATCAGCGCATGTATCCAGGACAGAGGGGGAGTGACGTCACACTAATAAGGATGCTCATATTACCATATTCTTTATTTGATTCGATTTTGGAATCACTGAAATAACCTCATATATCTTATCGACCCGTGAAGTTTCATTTCGTCCCCTCTTCCCGTTCTGGGTGTCTCACTTTCTTTCACTCAGCTTATTTGAGTACACGCTTGACTAAAGAGCAGCACCGAACCATTGAATATGAAACAGTAGAGCAACATGTACAGTGGCTTATGGAAGCTAGACACAGTGATTTTAGCGTTTTAAGAAAAGCATTGATATCCTATACCAACATTTAATAATTTCAACTGCGAAGTAAGTAAATTTATGACGATAAGATGCGATAATTTCGGTGCTAGATGATACACGCTCAGAATACAGGATTATAAACTGGGTGGAAATATAGGGCTTTCATGAAGAAAATATGGTTCTATTAGGTTGGTGCATAAGTTCGCAGCGTTTTTCCACAAGTTTCGTAAATACAACAGATACACATAAAAGAGATTTTTGTCGTCAATAATATATTCTCCTTCACTATTCACAACAAACAGTCTGCCAACGTTGGGGTAACTTTTCAGAAACCACGTGTTTTTGTGGCGAAGAACTTGTCGAGCCATGTTCGAGGCAAATTTTCATTCGGTAAGAAAGTTCCTCGAAGGCTGTGCAATAGAGGCCGGGAAAGGTGAACGTCTGAGGGTACAAGATCAGGTGAATAAGGTGGGTGCGGTATGACTTCCCAACGAATCTCCTATATAGCGCTTTTTGTCAGTCAAGCAGAATGCGGGCGGGCGCTGTCGTGAAGTAGCACCACTTCACGCAGTCATCCTGCTCGTTGTTCTTGAGCTGTGTCTGCAAGACGCCTCATTTGTTGACAATAAATGTCAGCAGTGATGGTTACACCTAGGGGACGCAATTTGTAGTATATCACACCGTTGCTGCTCCACCAGATGCATGGTATTATGTTCCATGGGTGCTCGAAGGTCTTTGTAGGGGAGTTTCTGCTTTGTTTGGATTCAACAATTCCTTTCTTTTCCTCTTGTTATCATAAAGACACCATTTATTATCACTACTACTGATGTACGGTAGGGCGGCCGGTGTTGTTCACGAGCAAATTGACGAGTAGCAAGCAGAGATGCACATATGGCCACTCACTGATTTTTTAGATTTTTGCTTAGAGCATGCGGTACCCATACACCCAATTATTAGACCTTCCCCACTGAATTACCGCGAGACCGCTACGGTCGCAGGTTCGAATCCTGCCACGGGCATGGATGTGTGTGATGTCCTTAGGTTAGTTGGGTTTAACTAGTTCTAAGTTCTAGGGGACTAATGACCTCAGCAGTTGAGTCCCATAGTGCTCAGAGCCATTTGAACCAACCCACTGAATGCCAATGTCACACAGTGGAGGAATGATCACAGTTCTTAAATTCACTGACGTCAATTATTGTCGACTAGTGCGCATAAACAATCTTGATCAAATCCCGAAAGTATTCTTGAATGTGGAAAGTCACTAATATCAAGAAGATCCTCCTTAAATAGATTAAACCATTCTCTTATCGTGCTCTGTTCAATGGCATTACCCCACGGCGCAAATGTTTCTGGCTCCCTTTTTTGCTGTCACACCACTATTGAATTAAAACAGATGAATGTATCGGAAATGTTGCAATTTCTCCACTTGGCATTCCATTTTTTAACGCCCACAGCTACATTTACTATCTCAAAATGACGAAATGACAATATGTAAACTCAAATAGCAACAATGAACTACAAATAAAAAATAACAATCGATAAATAAATACGTAGCAACCACAATACCAAAAAGCAAAACAAAAACACTATAAGCTTATGCACCAACTTAATAATATCCGTTACTGCTTTTCACCTTCGATTTCATGAATGAATGTCGTCCAGATATGCTCTGATCGTGCAAAGTGCGCCTTATGCGTCCTTTACCTGTATGGTCTGCAGGCCGTCTTTCACCTCGTCGGCGATCTCGGCCTGTTTGAGCCGGTCTGGCTCTAACTCGTCCAGCTGGATGCCGACGATGGTCGAGGTGAAGGTCCGCAAGGCCGAATGGAACAGTGGGCCGTATACGTCAACCTCGGCACCGGCAGCCGCCGCCAGCTTTTCGCACGTGAACCTGGCGCCTTCATTGAATGAGTCGACGAACCGGCTCAGCACCTGCCGGGCCATCGTAGTGAATCACAAAACAGGTTCCCATAGAAGGTCTCTTCTCTTTCTCCTGTACGGTACGAAGTATTCCTGAAATCACCAAAAAAACTACAATTTCAACGCCAGAATGAATCTTCCATTATGCAGCACAGTGTGACCTTAGTGTGACACTTTCTGGGAGCTTCAAACTGTGTGCCGGACCGGTACTGCCGGTACTCCAAAACTCGACCTTGCCTTTCTCGGGAATGCTCGTGAGTCGTGTCCTGGCAGCTCAATCAATGAAGGCACTGCGCACGGAAGACAAGGTCCCAGGTTAGAATACCACTCCGGAGTACAGTATTAACTGCCAAGATGTTTATCAATTTAATCTAATCATTAGCGCTATACGTTATGTCATACAATGTTGTACAACAGTCCTGATCGATGTACAGGTCGTGACGACAAAATTTTAACCTCAAACATTTGCGTAACCGTTGAAGATATCGATTTTTCATTCATGGGGAATCACAGTCACGTAGAATATCTTGAAAGAAATTTCACTGTAAATTACTGTTCTGTCATTTCACATAATCATGATTTCGGTTTTCTAGCCATTCTCAAGTGCATCTTGAACTGCAAATCATTAAGGTGTACATATCGTACAGTGTAGGGCAACGGAAAAAGTAGTCATTACGTACCTGATAACATTACTTACGTGGTACAATATATCTGACGTATATACATCTACGTGACACGTCATCGTCGAAAAAAACATATTTATGTTCATATAGAACTATTGTCGAATTACAGAATATGAATACGGATCGAAGATACATAATATGGCTGATATTTTGTATCGATGTCTTCGCTGTATATTCATGTCTTGTAAATATGACAACAGGTCTGTAAGACGATAAATACCCTCCAATACATTAAAATACGACACACAGTGAAGGAATTATTAAAACGGGACGGAGATCTGTAGATATGGGATGTAGTATATGTACAGACAAACAAATGATTACAATTTCAGAAAAAGAGTGTCTACTTTTGCAGACCACCTGCTTAAAGGAGGCCGTAGTTACAAGGTCCAACATAGTCTTACATAACACCCACAAATGGAGGAAGATGAACCGCCTTGAAATGAAGGACATTAATAAACAAATGTTCACTTTTTCCTTCTTAGTACTGAACGATGAGAAACACTTCCTGTACTCTCCATTCTGATTACAGATACTGCTAATAGTCCCGTCCAGACTACTTAGTAAACTATCCCTCCTACTCGTAGGATCATTTTTTCCTTTATCTCAAATACTATAATTTCCCTTATCATGCTAAAAAAATTAGTTTGTATAGTTACAGTATTCCACTTCCTGTTTAGTCTCACTTGTAATGCGGAAAATCTTACAGAAAAATGGGGCTGCGAGAGGGAGGGATGGTTTACTGAGTGGTCTGGATGGGATTATTAGCAGTATCTGCAGTCAGAAGTGGTGGTGAGTAAGGGAACAGTGTCTGATCATTCAATACTAAGCTTGAGAAAGTGAACATCTGCTTTTTAATTTCCTTTATTTCATGGTAATTCATGGTTCAAAAATGGCTCTGAGCACTATGGGACTTAACATCTTAGGTCATCAGTCCCCCTAGAACTTAGAACTACTTAAACATAACTAACCTAAGGACATCACACAACACCCAGCCATCACGAGGCAGAGAAAATCCCTGACCCCGCCGGGAATCGAACCCGGGAACCCGGGCGTGGGAAGCGAGAACGCTACCGCACGACCACGAGATGCGGGCTGGTAATTCATCTTCCTCCATTTGTGGATATTATGTAAGGCATCATACGGAACCTTGTGACGGTGGCCTTCTTTAAGTAGGGGTCTGCAAAAGTAGAGTCTCCTTTTCTAATCCTCCAACATGTATGGTGGACGGATTTTGCCCTGTCAGACTGACTTATATACAATGATCAGCCAGAGCATTGTGACCACCGACATACTATCGATGTAAACCCGCACAGGTGATAGTGGCGTCACCTGCTAGACACACGCACCGTGCGTGTAACATCAGTGAGCGTACCGTCCGTGTGTTGAATGGGGAAGGTGCGCGATGTGTCTCAATTTCATCGAGGGCATACTGTGATGGCAGGAAACTCGGCACGAGCATTTCGGAAACTCCACGACTTGTCGGATGTTTGAAGAGTGGTGTGGTGAGTGTCTTCAACATGTGGCAGAACCAACGTGAAACCACGCCCAGACTTTGAGGCGTTGGATGGCCAGTGCTCTCGGACATCTTAGGCTGGGCAGACAGGTAAAACACGACAGTGAACTGTGGCAGAAATAACATCATACTTCAATGCTGGGCAGAGTACAAGTGCTTCTGAATACACAGTGCACCGAACACTCCTAACTATGGGCCTCAACAGCCGACGACCAAAGCACATTCCAATTTTACATCACGACATCGACAACTGCTACTGAAACGGGCACGTGAGCATTGGCACCAGACGGTGACGCAGTGGTAGAGCTTTGCATGGGTCATGGGTCCTGATACCTTCTTCATCATGCCGATAGGAGGGTGCGAATCCATGCTCTTCCAGCGGAAGAGCTCTTTGACCCCAGTTCTACGGGTCGGAGACAAGCTGGCGGCAGTTACGTTATGCACCGGGGAACATTCACGACGGCATCCATGCGCCCAGCGGATCTCGTGGAGAGCACCATTACGGCAACATTCGTTTCAGACCACTCACATCCCTTCATGTCACAATGCCTGGAGTGTGATGGAGTTGTTCGAGGGATGCTGCGGCGAGTTCCAATTGATGTACTGGCCTCCCAACTAGCCAGGTCTGAACGCAATCGAACACATCTGAGACGTGATTGAACGTCGCGTCAGAGATCATCGCCCCACTCCCTAGAATTTACGGAAATTATGTGACCTTTTTGTGCAGATACGATACCAACTCCCTCCAGCGACCTACCAAGGCCTCATTGCTTCCATGCCATGACACGTCACCGCCGTTATCTGTGCCAAAAGTGGGCATGCCGGCTGTCAGGTAGGTGGTCCTAATGTTTCGGCTGATCTGTGTACAATTTCCCACAGTTTCATGTGAGTCTGTAAAGAGAGGGAAAATATTCCTATCCGAGCACAGAAAAGGCGAATATGTACCTGTTTAAAATACTGTGATTGACGAGAGGGGTATCAGCTGCCTGATCCAACCTCTCTCAGACCTTTAAAAATTTTCGCCAAAATATTGGCATGCGATCATATCCGCGCTCTTTTTAACATACACCTCTCACTCCCACAAGTTCCCCTTACTGTTAATCGTTCAAATCCACTAAGCCATTGCTGTAAGTTTCTCATTTTTTCAGACCAACTCATTGTCATTATATCTTTGTGCATTTCTGTTACTGTCTCCTGTCTTACAGTCTTGGTCTCCCTCGTTCTGTTTAAATATTGCTTTTTGAATAATTAATAGAATATGCCCCAATCGTTTAATTAAGGCTAAAGTACATTAAGAATTAATTTTCTCTGTGTAAATAAATCCGTAAAGTAAGGAGAAAAAGGTTACCATTTAATGCAAGGATTTATTTTTTTTAATTAATTAATTTATTTATTTTTTTGATGTTGCAACAAATAATGTTCCAGAAAAATGTTAATGTATCGAAACTGTAAAGCAAGTTGAAGGCAGTTGCCGTAATTTGTTTTTGGATTATATAAAAGCAGGAGCTGTGAGCTCTCTCTCTCTCTCTCTCTCTCTCTCTCTCTCTCTCTCGTTTGTTTTCGATGGCTTTTGGGCAAATAATTACTCTAATTTAATTACAACAGCCGTGTTTGAATTAAGACTCTACTTTCCTTTTTCATTAATTGCACATCTTAAATTATTATGTTGCATTTTAAAACTTTTTCAGGCTGCAGCGAAGGAGAGTTGCCGACGAATTGTTTGATGGCCACTGCCGAACGCTACTAGTTTTCAATCGGCTATTACTTTATCAAAATTTTATTTCAGCGTCCTTCAGATCACTTTTACCGGTATTTTCTGTTTGCATCCTGGCAATGTAATTGCACAAAGTGCGTAATTTTGAGATCGGTCACTGGCCTCTAAACAATACCATCGGTCAACGTTCCCGTTGGTCTGATGGGAATCTGATGCTGGTTGTCGGTATATATGATTTCATTATCCACAAGTAAAAATTTTCTGTGCAGCATTTTACCATTTCAGAAGCTTTGCCACCAGCAAAAGCTATAAAATATAATATTACATTATGTTTTAAATACAGGTAATAGTATACTGTCTTACTACTACTGCTCCTACTGTCTTATCTCATTGTCACCGTCTCCCACATGCTCTCTCTAACCGCTACTCCCTCATTCATTCATTCCAACATTCCAAATGCTTCCGCCTCTTCTGATTATCTCTCTCTTCCTTGTTGTCACTGTCATAGACTCTGTCTCTCACAATCACTGACTGTCATCCATCTCACCCACTTCCACTTTCTTCTTCTCTTTATTTTCCACTGGTACTGAATGTTTCACTCTTTTTCTAGCAATGTTCTGCCATTGTGGAATATGTTCCACTGCCACTGTGTCCTTATTTTTCTATCACACTACCATTGTATCATTCGCTCTTTCTATACCACAACAATTTTCTAATATTTTCCAGTATTATTACTTTTTCCGTCTTTTCCAACTGCCACGCCTTCTCTCTCAGCATAAAAAAGAGCGAATACGCTGGCATGCTAAAAGTTTGGCAAAATTTCTAAAGGTGCAGAGGAAAATGTAATGAGACAGCTGGTACCCCACTTTCAGTTAGAATATTTTAAACAAAATGATGTTCGCCTTTTTTGTGCTCCGATAGGAGCATTTTCCACTGGTTCCCTTCTTTCGCTAGCACGGCTCGGCATGTCAGTCATAGTGAAACAATTTTACTAATTAGTACAATTTTGATAGTTATCTAACGTGAAATTGAATTAACGCAGAACTTATTTTACGTTTCAGATCGGATTTTACGGGCACAAAAATTTTTCATGTGCTTCAGTACTACAGCATGGGTTTCCCAGAACCCTACTGATGATAACGGAGATAATTTACAGCGTTTTTGTCTCGTACTACATTTTGCCTGCTTATTTTACCTGTACAAGTAGAGTTCAAATGGCTCTGAGCACTATGGGACTTAACTTCTATGGTCATCAGTCCCCTAGAACTTAGAACTCCTTAAACCTAACTAACCTAAGGACATCACACAACTCCCAGTCATCACGAGGCAGAGAAAATCCCTGACCCCGCCGGGAATCGAACCCGGGAACCCGGGCGTGGGAAGTGAGAACGCTACCGCACGTACAAGTAGAGTAACTCAGAATCGCTGTGTCTCGGAAATAGGTAAAGACATCAAGAAAATTTTCAAGGTTGTTCGAGACATTCAGCCATTTGCTGAGCATAGCCGTCGTGGAATGTGCGACTCGGGTAGAGATTTTTGAAAACGGGAAGGGCTAAAGAATATACTGTTAAAACTTGAGCACTCTGTTGCTGTTAGTTATTTAGATATTCGCTGCTGACGGCGAAAAAATGATGAAAAAAGCTTTTTTCGTCTTTTCTCTGGAACCGCCCATGAACTAATGGCGCCTCCATGGGCTCCTTTAGACGCATCGTAGACCACATCTAATTCAAATAGAACCAACAGATTTTCTCCGTTTGCCTAAGCTGGAGGAAGGGACTAATATTGAAACATTGACCCTGTACAGTAGCAGAGTTACAGTAGTTACAGTAAGACGATCCTTCTGTTGGATATAAAAATGGTCCAGAGCTCAGGCGCTTGACTGTTCTCTCCTATCACCAACAGAAGTAGAGGTTTTTTTTTTTTTTTTTTTTTTTTTTTTTGGTCATCAGTCTACTGACTAGTTTGATGCGGCCCGCCACGAATTTCTTTCCTGTTGTAAGAGGTCCGAGCAGATGCCAGAAAGCTAAGTCAGACACGACTTCACATATTCCTCCGTAACATCCCATTGTACCTGTTAAATTGAGACACATGGCCGCTGTAGACATTTTTGGTCCGATTTCCAGAACTAATAGAGGTTCTTGCTACATCTTTGTCGCTGTTGAACTCACTTCAAAATTTGTAACCTTCACTCCGTTACGCAAAGCTACTGCTAAATCGATCTCGAAAGCATTTGTAAAACATTTTCTATTTCATGTAGGGCACGTATTGAAAGTAATTTCCGACAATGGACCACAGTTTCGATCCGCTATATGGACACGTATGTTACGAGCAGGAAACATTTCTCCGATCTATATATCCAGGTACCACGCTTCTTCGAACCCTTATGAACGTCTAATGAAAGAAATTGGTAAACTATGTAGAATATACTGCCATAAAAAACATATTGATTGGGACACACACATACTCTCATTCCAGGATGTAATTAACTCCATACCAAATGAATCTACTATGCTATCTCCGACTGTTATACTGAAAAATGTTGAACCATCTAACAAAATTAAAGAATTAGTATCCTTTCCTACCTCTCGTCAACTACGACACCATGAAATAATTGACATTGCACTCACCAACATCAAACGTGCCACATAGCGCCGAAGAAGACAGCAAAAACAGGTAGGTACACGCCGTGACTTTCACATTGGACAGAAGATATTAGTACGCACACATTATTTATCCAACAGAGGAAAGAGTAGATGCCGTAAATTTGAGCTTCTATACGCAGGTCCATATCGAATTCGCAGCATTCCTCTCCCCAATGTAGTACACGTCGAAACTTTGAGAACCAGAAAAAGCAAGGGCAATCACCATGTCTCCAATATTAAACCCTTTATTGAATGAACATACTTTATGATTTATCACACTGTAATGCCATTTCCTGATTTTTATATGACCACTTAAGCAATTATATTTATGTGACTACTTACTGATAATGATCGTATTTTTTCCTGGCAAGTGCTCGGCAAGGTAAGGTTAGCAGGTCGCTTTTCTTGTCGTTACACATCAGACCGTGCCCTTTTTTCCAGATAAACTTACATATTTTATGACCAATTATGCAATTCTATCTATGTGATTACTTACTGATGATTATCATATTTTTTCTTGGCAAGTGCCCGGCAAGGTAAGGTTAGCAGGTCGCTTTTCTTGTCGTTATATATCAGACTGTGCACATTTTCCATTTTTTGTGTATGTATGATTGTTTTCCTATCGAAAGTAGAATTTTTGTCTGTATGCACTATGTAATCTTTAAGATATAACAAACACCAGTTGACTTTGACATTTTTCTTTATGATATCTCAATATCTTGACTACTCTACAGTTTTTGCCACTACATTATGATACTGTGTGTACATTTTTTGCACTTGAAAACTGTCTATGCTTTTGACATAATACGTTTTCTGTCATGCTATGCTGTATGCTTAATTATATCACTAGAAACAAGTTTTTATTTAATGTGTATATGATTTAAATGCAAGATATTAATCCTTATTCATCATTTTCAGAAAGCAATAACGTGTAAAAGAAATAACTTAAACAAAGCAAAGTGGATTACTATGAAATGGGAATTTCACCTTCGGAATGAACGAAAGAAAATGCAATACCATGTCATGAAGAGTAAATGGATCAGAATTAACAAGCATTAACAAGAATATACTATACACATCGTATGATAGCAGTCTTAACTAATTATTTTTCTTTCAGAATACGAGGCGATTGATGCAGGCTGTCAGACAGAACTACACATCTTAGTTTTAGTGATGAAATATGCTAGAAATAAGAAACTCTATACTACGAATAGTTGTATGAAGTAAATGGTAATATGAATAACGAATAATGAAGTGTCTTTTTTGCAGATGATAATAAATGATGATGAATAATTATATGAAGAATATGCCAACATGAATAATGAAGTTTTTCTTTGCAGGTGATGATAGTAATGAAGTTATAGTAATATGAGTAATGAAGTTTTTCTTTGCAGATGAGGATAATGATGCAGTTTGTTCTATTTACTGTTAGTTGAGAAATGCTATGTAGTTATTTAAGTATTTGTTGCAGTTCGTATTGACAGTATGTCTTATGTCGCATGGTATAATGACTGAATGTTTTGGAAAGGACAGCTAGAGTACATACATATTGAGTACACGTTTCATTACCTGTTAATTCGAAGTTCACTACTTTTCAGCATAATATGCGTTTCTTCTTTCAGCTCAATAATCCATTTTGTATTTTTTCTAGGAGAAGCTATTCATGAAATTAATGTGCTATAAGCAGTTAGTCATTAAACCTGTTCTAGTACTTGCATTTTTTTACCCATTTGTGTGTGTCATTCATGAATGTGATCACATATACTCTACTTGTTTCATAACCTTGCTACAGCTGACTCATGACAAATGACGTTACTAATCCTTATATCCAGTAATAATTCAAAAGCAAATATTTTTATGCCCCAGCAATTAATTATCGACCCCAACGCAATGCATTGTTAGCACCAAAAAAAAATTACCAGCCCCAGCTATTACCAGTATACAACCAAATAATGCTACTAGTTTAAGATGTATTTCTAGTTCTCAATATAATGCAAATTTCTCAGATGTATTGAAACCATTATATCTATGTATTATTGGACCACAGACCTTGAGTAATAGTTACAGTGTGTTACATTTTAAATATGTCCTATGTCACTTGAATGATGAGTTCTGAGTAATACTGAATGGTGTTTTCTAACCACAGACCTTGAGTAATAGTTACAGTGTGTTACATTTTAAATATGTCCTATGTCACTTGAATGATGAATTCGGAGTAATACTGAATGATGTTTTGTAATAATGCATGAATGCTATGCCAATAATTTCTGTAAATAATATTTTTGTTATACTCTATAAATGCTCTGCCAATAATTAACTCCCATTTTGAATGATGACTTCTGAATAATACTGAATAATGTTTTATAAAACTATATGAATACTTTGTAACTGGCCAATGAATGCCACTGTTTCTTATATTTTAAATTTGTCTTATGTCACTTACATGATATTATGTATGAATACCAGTAGCTTGATGCTACACTAATTAACTCTTGTTTTGAATGATGACTTCTGAACAATGCATAAAATGGTTTGTAACTGGCTAATGAGTGCCAATGATTACTATAATTAGATGAATTATGTAAATGCTATGCCATTAATTAACTCTTGCTTTCAATGATCACTTCTGAATAATGCACAAAAATGGTTTGTAACTGGCCAACGAATGCCAATGATTACTATAATTAGATGAATTATGTAAATGCTATGCCATTAATTAACTCTTGTTTTGAATGATCACTTCTGAATAATGCATAAAAAATGGTTTGTAACTGGCCAATGAGTGCCAATATTTACTGTCATCAGATGACTTATGAATAATGTTCTGTAATACTCCATACATAGTACAGAAATATTTAGTAACTAGGCAATGAGTGTCAACAATTACTCAAATCAGTTGATAGACTAATGTAATCCTCAATGATGACTAGCATAAGACTTAATGTCCTTCACCTTCTGACCTAATTACCAGAAACTACTGCAATGTCCGTTTGTCCTGTCCATCCTCATGATCATGGAGCACTATATTTGGTTTTTCCACTAATTCTACGTTGGTGAAAGAGTATGGATTCTACAAGAATGTGGTGTTGACACATCATGCTGTCCACCACCTTGAACGATGCAGATTTTACTATGGTCCCACTGTTTGGTGTACCTAATGTACTACGAAAATGATAACATTGAATATTAATACAACATTTCAGTGTCTTGGCTACACTGATTAATACTTCAGGGAAGAGAACTTCAGATTGTCTCACTTGGTGTTGTGCTTCTGTAGAAAGATATGGACTTTCAGTGCAGCTACGTGCAACCTACTGTGCTACAACCATGATGCAATCCTTCCCTTTCCTTTCCTAGTTCTTGTAAAATGGTAAAAAATATATACAGTTAATATGTTTTGTACTCATTGCGTACAAATTTTGTCATTTATTGATATGTTCTGTACTCAGTGCATGTGCACTCTATTTCATTTCATGTTCTGCACTTTAGACTTAGTTAATAAAGTAGACTATAGAAAAATTTGTTGCTCATGGCAAGTCCAATTAACTCACCATCGCCGCCAAATTTTTGACCCCCCAGTGGAGGGTAATGTAAGAGGTCCGGCAGATGTAATTTCGATGTATTGCTCACGCGCTGCTGACGGCGAAAAAATGATGAAAAAAGCTTTTCTCGTCTTTTCTCTGGAACCGCCCATGAACTAATGGCGCCTCCATGGGCTCCTTTAGAACCAACAGATTTTCTCCGCTTGCCTAAGCTGGAGGAAGGGACTAATATTGAAACTTTGACCCTGTACAGTAGAAGAGTTACAGTAAGACGATCCTTCTGTTGGATATAAAAATGGTCCAGAGCTCAGGCGCTTGACTGTTCTCTCCTATCACCAACAGAAGTAGAGTTTTTTTTTTTTTTTTTTTTTTTTTTTTTTTTTTTTTTTTTTTTTTTTTTTTTTTTGGTCATCAGTCTACTGACTAGTTTGATGCGGCCCGCCACGAATTTCTTTCCTGTTGTAAGAAGTCCGAGCAGATGTAATTTCGATGTATTGCTCATGCGCTGCCTGCGATATGCAAGGTATAAGAGAATCTCTGACCAGAGAGCAGTGTTGACTGCAGTACGAACTGTGTGGCTGTAGCAGTAAGTTGTTGCTAGTCTGCAGTTTGCTCTGGTCTGGTCTGGTGTATCGTGTTGGCTGGGCCGGTCGCGGTGCAGCGATGCCGGAGCCTGAGTATTATTGTATAAGGTAAAAAGCAGCCTCGCGCGTATGTAGTAATGTCATCTCAAGTCCCATGTAAATGTTTTTAAAAATCTCGTAATAATAATCCTTCTCATATAAAGTAATTTTCAACAACCATTCATTTCAATTTAAAGAATTTACTAATTTCTCCCAACCATGATCATCCCGATTGTTGCAAAAGAAAAATCAGTTGCTTCCTTTCATAAATGACAAATCTATCGGCCAGCATTGCACAGGGCTGTGCCAGAAAACATTATTTTAAGAGCGGATATATATGCGTTATCCGGCGACTTCATTGAGGTAACAATTTTTCTCTTTTTTTATTCATCTTTATTTATTGATCATTATTGATCTTTCAGGGCCATGACGCATCACTGCTGTCGTCCAAAATTTACCAGGTTAAATTCACAGTCAATTACTGAAAAATTGTAAGTGAGTGACAATTTAATTGAGAGGTTAGTTACATTGTGTTAGCACCAGGTCACTGAATTTCTTTATTTATCTTTTTTTTTTTTTGTTGGGACGTTACACTGAATGTGAGCGACATAATTTTAATTTTTATTGTTGACAGGTTTAGGAATTTTTATGTTTTTGAGCTTAGATTAAATGTGAAACATTTTGTGGGGAGGTTACACTAAATTAGAATATTATTCATATTATTTATTATTATATTTTGTGGGAAGGTTACACTGTGCTAACCTCTTCATCTCAGAGTAGCACTTGCAACCTACGACCTCAATTATTTGCTTGACGTATTCCAATCTCTGTCTTCCTCTACAGTTTTTGCCCTCTACAGCTCCCTCTAGTTCCATGGAAGTCATTCCCTCATGTCTTAGCAGATGTCCTATCATCCTGTCCCTTCTCCTTATCAGTGGTTTCCACATATTCCTTTCCTCTCCGATTCTGTGTAGAACCTCCTCATTCCTTACCTTATCAGTCCACCTAATTTTCAACATTCGTCTATAGCACCACATCTCAAATGCTTCGATTCTCTTCTGTTCCGGTTTTCCCACAGTCCATCTTTCACTACCATACAATGCTGTACTCCAGATGTACATCCTCAGAAATTTCTTCCTCAAATTAAGTCCAGTATTTGATATTAGTAGACTTCTCTTGGCCAGAATGCCTTTTTTGCCATAGCGAGTCTGCTTTTGATGTCCTCCTTGCTCCGTCCGTCATTGGTTATTTTACTGCCTAGGTAGCAGAATTCCTTAACTTCATTGACTTCGTGACCATCAATCCTGATGTTAAGTTTCTCGCTGTTCTCATTTCTACTACTTCTCATTACCTTCGTCTTTCTCCGATTTACTCTCAAACCATATTGTGTACTCATTAGATTGTTTATTCCGTTCAGCAGATCATTTAATTCTTCTTCATTTTCACTCAGGATAGCAATGTCATCAGCGAATCGTATCATTGATATCTTTTCACCTTGTATTTTAATTCCACTCCTGAACCTTTCTTTTATTTCCATCATTGCTTCCTCGATGTACAGACTGAAGAGTAGGGGCGAAAGGCTACAGCCTTGTCGTGCACCCTTCTTAATACGAGCACTTCGTTCTTGATCGTCCACTCTTATTATTCCCTCTTGGTTGTTGTACATATTGTATATGACCCGTCTCTCCCTATAGCTTACCCCTACTTTTTTCAGAATCTCGAACAGTTTGCACCATTTTATATTGTCGAACGCTTTTTCCAGGTCGACAAATCCTATGAAAGTGTCTTGATTTTTCTTTAGCCTTGCTTCCATTATTAGCCATAACGTCAGAATTGCCTCTCTCGTCCCTTTACTTTTCCTAAAGCCAAACTGATCGTCACCTAGCGCATTCTCAATTTTCTTTTCCATTCTTCTGTATATTATTCTTGTAAGCAGCTTCGACGCATGAGCTGTTAAGCTGATTGTGCGATAATTCTCGCACTTGTCAGCTCTTGCCGTCTTCGGAATTGTGTGGATGATGCTTTTCCGAAAGTCAGATGATATATCGCCAGACTCATATATTCTACACACCAACGTGAATAGTTGTTTTGTTGCCACTTCCCCCAGTGATTTTTAAAATTATGATATAATGTTATATATCCCTTCTGCCTTATTTGACCGTAAGTCCTCCTAAGATCTTTTAAATTCCGATTCTAATACTGGATCCCCTATCTCTTCTAAATCCACTCCTGTTTCTTCTTCTATCACATCAGACAAATCTTCACACTCATAGAGGCTTTCAATGTATTCTTTCCACCTATCTGCTCTCTCCTCTGCATTTAACAGTGGAATTCCCATTGCACTCTTAATGTTACCACCGTTGCTTTTAATTTCACCAAAGGTTGTTTTGACTTTCTTGTATGCTGAGTCTGTCCTTCCGACAATCATATCTTTTTCGATGTCTTCACATTTTTCCTGTAGCCATTTCGTCTTAGCTTCCCTGCACTTCCTATTTATTTCATTCCTCAGCGACTTGTACTTCTGTATTCCTGATTTTCATGGGACATGTTTGTACTTCCTTCTTCCATCAATCAACTGAAGTATTTCTTCTGTTACCCATGGTTTCTTCGCAGCTACCTTCTTTGTACCTATGTTTTCCTTCCCAACTTCTGTGATGGCCCTTTTTAGTGACTAATGTCTTGAACTCAGCCTACTCTTCATCACTACTATATTGTGATCTGAGTCTATATCTGCTCCTAGGTACGCATTACAATCCAGTATCTGATTTCGGAATCTCTGTCTGACCATGATGTAGTCTAATTGAAATCTTCCCGTATCTCCCGGCCTTTTCCAAGTATAGCTCCTCCTCTTGTGAGTCTTGAACAGGGTATTCGCTATTACTAGCTGAAACTTGTTACAAAACTCAATTAGTCTTTCTTCTCTTTCATTCCTTGTTCCAAGCCCATATTCTCCTGTAACCTTTTCTTCTACTCCTTCCCCTACAACTGCATTCCAGTCGCCCATGACTATTAGATTTTCGTCCCCCTTTACATACTGCATTACCCTTTCAATATCCTCATACACTTTCTCTATCTGTTCATCTTCAGCTTGCGACGTCGGCATGTATACCTGAACTATCGTTGTCGGTGTTGGTCTGCTGTCGATTCTGATTAGAACAACCCGGTCACTGAACTGTTCACAGTAGCACACCCTCTGCCCTACCTTCCTATTCATAACGAATCCTACACCTGTTATACCATTTTCTGCTGCTGTTGGTATTACCCGATACTCATCTGACCAGAAATCCTTGTCTTCCTTCCACAACACTTCACTGACCCCTACTATATCTAAATTGAGCCTTTCCATTTCCCTTTTCAGATTTTCTAGTTTCCCTACCACGTTCAAGCTCCTGACATTCCACGCCCCGACCCGTAGAACGTTATCCTTTCGTTGATTATTCATTTTTTTTCTCATGGTAACCTCCCCCTTGGCAGTCCCCTCCCGGAGATTCGAATAGGGGACTATTCCGGAATCTTTTGCCAATGGAGAGATCATCATGACACTTCTTCAAATACAGGCCACATGTCCTGCGGATACACGTTACGTGTCTTTAATGCAGTGGTCTCCATTGCCTTCTGCATCCTCATGTCGTTGATTATTGCTGATTCTTCCGCCTTTAGGGTCAATTTCCCACCCCTAGGACAAGAGAGTGCCCTGAACCTCTATCCGCTCTTCCGCCCCCTTTGACAAGGCCGTTGGCAGAATGAGGCTGACTTCTTATGCCGGAAGTCTTCGGCCGCCAATGCTGGTTATTTATCAAAATTTAGGCAGTGGCTGGGATCGAACCCGGGACCGAAGACGTTTTGATTATGGATCAAAGACGCTATCCCTAGACCACGGGTCATGAAGCGAAGTTGAGGTATGAGCCCCGAAACTCCTTTTTTTTTTTGCGCTGTGTTTTGGAATATATTGTTAGTACATGCTGTCGCACTCATACCGATATCCTGCTCTTTTTCAAAGTTGAAGTGCTGTTTTTACCATTGGTCAAAAAGTGCCCAGTAGTGATTTACACATAACACCATAATTCGAAGTTCCTGGATTTTTTTAAATGCATTATGAGTCCAACAAGGAAGAAGTGAATCCATTGCTTGATGCTATTTGTTCGACTGTATTATTTAACTCAGTTTGGAAGTTGTAATCGCTCATGGAGACAGATATTAGGCAATGTATCACTCAATAAGAGCAAGGGCAGAATTTGAGAATTGGCTCAAGAATTTGATAATGTAGGCACAGAGACAACACCACATAGGTCGTCCTGGAACATAATCTTAGATAGTCTCTCACTCGCTTAAAAAAAAAAAAAAAAAAAAAAAATTACAGATAAAAATGTGGCGCACTAAACAGTATGCAGATACCTGGTATGACTACAATACAGATATAAATAATAAATAGATACCAGGTAATGTATGGAACAGTCCGAAGAGCGCTGTAAATAGCACGGACGGAAACACAGCTGAAGCTGTACAAGATGATGGCAGTGCCGGTTATTCTATACGACAGTGAAACGTGGACATTAAAACGGAAGGACAGCACAAATGAAAGCTCTACACGTTTTGTTAAAATAAGAAACTAGGACATACGGAATCAATTACAAAAGTTTGCAATATGGAAAAAAAGGACGAATATAGATATTACTGGGAAGTGCATTTAGAAAGAATGGACAATACAAGTATTCCAAACATGGCATAGTCGTATAGAGCAATTGGCCGAAGAGACACACGAAGACCGAGATTAAGGTGGACTGAGGGCAGAACATTCCGAAGGACCTCAATCATGAAGTGATGGTGATGGTGATGCAAATTATTGACAGTTTTCGTCCGTGGTTGTATTAACGGATTACTAGTGCCAGGCACTCCAGTACACTCATCGCACTGTCTTATGCCAACTTGCCTCGGTGTGGAATGTGGGCTCAATGATCTTGCGGTGGTTTCTCCAGACGTCTCCCTTGCTGGTAAGTAGGCCCTCGCCAACGAAGACCCTCAGTGGGCGTATGAAGTATGGATCGCGTTCGCGCTGCCAGCTGGTCGTTAGTATCTTTTGAACATCGTCGGGTTGTGTCACCACCATGAATAGCTTGGGCCCCATGTAAAACCTGCAACAGAAATGTGATAATGAATTGGTACGTCACTCGCTAGGAAATACTGCCAGGGCTTAGCATTAAACATGTCAGTTTTTCCAGTGGGCAGTGACTCGCTCGTAAGGCCGGTCAGAGACAGAAACATTATCCACACCTACAGTTGCTGTACTCACCTGGCCAAAGTTCCGGACGTCTTTGGCATAGACCAGAGTGTCGGTTGAGTCGTATCAAGCCTCGAAGCGACTATTCACTATAAGAGAGATGGGCAGCATATCCGTGTACAATGTGTCCTACTTCAGGGACAATCGTTACACGTAATTGTGACAAAACAAATCTTCCACACGCCATAAAGTCTATGACGCAAATATGCAGGGAAGTGGATCCCTAGAATAAATGAAAATAGTACCAGTCATTGTGTTAAGTTTTCGGGAGGTTTGTCTTTGGATATCAGGCGAATGAGGAGACTTAGTGCATTTGTAAACCCTGCTCATTAAGATGTGTGCTTGCGTACAATGTTCAAATATACTCGTTACAAAGTGTAACACGTCGGTGATAAAAGTACATTGGCGGAAAAGAAAATACAGCACCCATAAGGATTGCGTTCAATGACATCAGAGCATAATAGATACGTGCATACTGAGGGGTTGCAGTGTCTGTAATTTATTTGTGACGGTGCTCGGATGTCAGGTGCTGCTTAGGAGGACAGTCTGTGCACCCTCTGTTTTGACTCTGCAGGCAGTAACTGTGCTGAGTTTTAGCTCGGTTTGCAACGTTCATTCTTGGGTACAACCATGTCCATCGACGAGTACATACCACTGTTGAACAGCTTCAGCCATCTGAGCGACGTCTCATTGTAGCCCAGCGAGAAGCTGGGTAGAAGTACCGACTGGCCGCTGCACATGCTGGGCACAATGTGTGTCGCTGCTTTTAAAGGTGGTCTGTGGAACATTGGCACACCTTTGGACCAGGTTCTGGACATTCGCATAGTACAGACGCACATCAAGGTTGACCCATTGTTTAGACAGCGGTGGCCAACCAAACGTTATGCAGGGACGAAATGTGCCCAGCATGTGCAGCAGTCAGTCGGTACTTCCACCCAGCTTCCCGCAGGCCCACAACACGACGTCGCTCAGATGCCTGAAGCTGTTCAACAGGATTATGTACTCGTCGATGGGCGTGGTTGTAACCAAGAATGAATGTTGCAAACACCAGCACACTTATTGCCTGAAGAGTCAAAACAAAGGGTGTAGAGACAGGTCTGCTGAGCACCTGCACCTGCACCTGCTAAGTCATCAGGAGCTACGGGAAACCGTCTGTTTCTGTAACAAGACTAAGAACTTGCGTAAATCTGGCCAGATACCAACTACACCGCGACGCCACCTATCGTGGCTACTCTGGTGTAGTGAAATTGTTGACTGGGGAGTGGAATGGCGCTTTGTCGTCTTCAGTGATGAGAGTAGGTTCAATGGACGTACACTTGTATGCCGTAGACCTAGTGAGCTTCCTATTCAAGAGAGCATTCGCCCACGACACACAGGTCCCTGGACACCGTTATGGAAGTAGTGGGGCGGGTGCATCGCTTATCGCTTACTACTCAAGATCAAATTTGGTGTTTCTGCAGGGTAGAGTAACCAGTGCCTGCTACATTGCACAGGCTGTTATGCTTGTGCTACGGGAAGGAGGTGTGCTTTTCCACAGGACGGAGTGCATCCACATATGGCTGCTGCAATGCAACGCGCTCTTCGTGGTGTACAACAACCCTGGTCAGCAAGATCACCAGATCTCTCTCCAATTGACCGCGTATGACATATGATTCAGCGAGAACTTACTCGTTCTCCAGGGCGTGCAAGAACCATTGCCGAAATGCAAGAAAAGGAGCAACAGGCTTGGAACAATCCATCGCAGGATACCGTTCGGCACCTGTATCATCGTTTGCATTCGAGAATACACGCCTGCGTTGCCGCCAGATGGAGGTACACTGAATTGATGCGACTGTTTGAGCATCTTTTACTGTGGCTGAATTTATAAAATACTACTACAAAGATGGTCTATCTGTCACCTCACTTCTCAATAAAATGTTCTATCGCTTGAGGATGCTGCATTTCTTTACGACAGTGCATAAAATTTATAACGTTGCTCAAAGCATGTTTATCGCCTTTAAAACTATTGCAACACTAACCGCTTTGTCACACTTGCACTTCGTAACTTCACAGATGCTGTACAACAAAGAGTGTATTGAATGCTTCACTCATTAGGGAGCATGTTACATGAAAAATTTGCAGATTATGGCGATGCAGCTTACAGTGTGCGTACACGCAAACTGTCTAGCAATAGTGAACTGAAGATGGTTGCCTAGCAAGTGAAACTAATTATCAAATCCTAACTGACGACATGTCTTATGAACCGTGGCCCTTTTGCTACAATAAATAAACAAACACAGTCTGGATCACAACTTGTTATTTTCCTGGTGCTGTGTAACCAAGAGTCTATTGAATGTTTTGCTTATTAGGGAGCGTGTTTCATGATACACTTCCAGACTATGGCGATGTAGCTTACAGTGTAGGTACACGCAGAATCTCTAGCAAGAATGAACTGAAGACGGTTGTCTAGCAAGTGAAACTAATAATCAATCCATAACTGACGCCATGTCTTAGAGGCTGTGGCCCTTTTGCTACGATAAATAAACACCGTCTGGATCACAACTTATTATTTACCAACAGCCGGTTTCAGCCTGCACTGCAGATCATCTTCAGGGATAGGTTGTAAGAAAAAGGAAATGTAGTACATCCAGTATGAAGTATGAGCCATACAGTAGACAAAAATAACAATTGTTGTATACATACTGACAGGAGACTATGTATCGTACATTTTCGTTCTTTTTCACATATTGTGACGCAGTTGTCGTTATTTCGTACCTAGACTCTGTTTTTTCCCCCCATCGCTACCCCTTCTTTTTAGTTCACAGAAAGAGTCCTCACTGTATTTCTGTCCTTATTCATTGAAAGGAAGGTAACTTTCTTTAAGTCTCAGATAGGTTCGGTAATTTCTCACTGGCTTTTTTTTATTTATGAAAATATGTAAGCAAATGTGCGATGCATAGTGTATTGCCAGTATAACATTCACTTTTATCTACTATTGTGGACTGCATTACTCATACTGAAATGTACTTTGTTAACGTGCCCTTCAAATCTGAGTTTTTATTAACTCCTTTATTTAATTACGCATGAAAAAATTGTTTTACCTTGTTTTAATGTACTCATCTATTAATTAGGTACATGTCACGTTACAATACAAAACCTTTTTATCCCCACCACACCCTTGTCCTTTTTTCCACACAACGTTGACGACGCGCGCTTTGCACCACCAGGTTTATGAGAATTCATAATACATTCACGGGAATAAAAAATCGCAACAGAATAATTATTAATGATTTTTTTGGAATGCGTTTGTCTAGGTAACATATTGAAGTGATTAACACTGCAAGATCACAGGTTTTGGTAAGAGCGAGATAAGCCATTGCAAATGTGAAATACTAGTGTATTCATAACCGTTGTTAACGCCAGAATGTCGAGTGCAAGTGTGCAAACATGCATTCGTTGTGTAGTGCAAGTGCCGGATGTTAGAGTTTGTGGGGTGGAGTTCCATGCCTGTGGCACTTGGTCGGTCACTACAGGGAGTTGTCATCCCACAATGTCCCATATCTGCTCTATTGGAGACAGGTCTGAAAATCGAGCAGGCCAAGGCAACATGTCGACACTATGTAGAGCATGTTGAGTTACAACAGCGGTAGGTGGGCCAGCGTTAGCCCGTTGGAAAACCTACTCTGGAATGCTATTCATGAACGTAAGCAAAACAGGTCGAATCATTATAGTGACATACAAGTTAGCAGCCACGGTTCGTAGGATAACCAAGGGAGCACTTCTGTTGTCACAAAAACCACACCCCAAAACCAGCCCCTGGCAATGCTGATTTAGGCTTTCCGTGATTTCTCTAAATCGCTTCAGGGAAATTCCGCGATGGTTCTTTTGAAAGGGCATGGCCCACTTCCTTCCCCATCCATCCCTAATCTGATGGGACCAATGACCTCGCTGTTTGGTACCTTCTCCCAAATCTACCATCCAACACCCCAGACCATTGCTCGAGTGGTAGATCCAGTATGTCTAACACAAGACGGGTTGGCTGTAGGCCATCAACTGTCCTCCTTTTAACCAGCCATCATTAGCACGGATGCAGAACCAGTTTTCACCAGAAAACACAACAGACCTCCATTCCGTCATCCAATGAGCTCTCGCTTGACACCACTGAAGTCACAAAGGGCGATGGTTTGGGGTCAGTGGAATGCCCATTACAGGGCGTCTGGCTCGGAGCTTTCCTTGAAGTAACCGATTTGTAGGCGTTGTGTCACTGTCTTGCCAACTGCTACTCAGATTGCTGTTGCAGATGAGATACGATGCACCAAAGCCACTCACCGAAAACGATGGCCTTCCCTCTCGGTAGTGTCACGCGGACGTCCGAAGCCTGGTCTTCTTGCGACAGTACATTTACGTGAACACTGCTGCCAGCAATCACGCACGGTGACTACATTACTGCCAAGTACTTCTGCAGTGTCGTAGCAGAAACATACAGCTTCTCGTAGTCCTATACGTGACCTTGTTCAAACACAGTGAGTTGTTCATAATGGCGTGTAGGTCACCTTAAAGCCATTTTTGACCAAAATCAACTCACCACGTCCAGTCACAAGGGTAATTAAGCTCACAACCGTTACAGCGTATATTTTAAAGCAATTTGATTTGCATCCTCATAGTGGGGCTACTGGTGCCACTATCTGCGACTGGCGCGAAATTTGAGTAGACCTCATCTTTCAAACGTTCAAACACGCCTACTGACTTTCGTTTATGTCACACAGCTCCTTCCTCGTGTTGAAATTTTTTTTTCGTCAGCGTATTTTGTTGTTATTTCTACTATCCATATGACAAGTGTCGTAATATTACTCTTCCGTAAAATCGTTACTGCTATTGAGTTTTGGTTCCAACCATGATCTAAGATAATTTGAAGCGCAGACTGAAATTAGTTTAGTTCAGTTTAGTTGTGTCATGTTCCGTAGGTCATTTTCACGATTATTTTATCGATATGATGTGGAACACGTCAGATTACAAGATACATATACACAAATGAAAAGTGCTAATATTAATATTACTGAATTTTTTTGTTCTACACATGCAACTACATTTAGAGTTACAATTTTTTTTAACAGTTCTGAAACAGAAAATTTTCCATGAAATAGGAGTTGTCTAAAAGAAATGATTTTAAGCTAGATTTAAAACTTGATCTGTTACCCGCCAGACTCTTTATGTTGTTGGGCAAATGATCAAAGATTTTTTGTTCTGAATAATGTACTCCTTTTTGAGCAGCTGACACTTTCAGTAACGGATAGGAAAGGTCATTTTTCCCTCTAGTGTTGCACGTATGAACATCACTGTCCTTCGCGGATTGAGATGGATTATTTATAACGAATTCCATTAACGAATTTATGCACTCTGATGGTGCAGTTAAAACACCTAACTCCTTGAATAGGTGCCTACATGACGTCCTTGGGTGAACACTACTAATTATTCTCACTGCTCTCTTTTGTGCAATCAGTACTTTATGTCTAAGTGGTGAGTTACCACAGAAAACTGTTGAGTGGAAATATGAAAAGTACGTTAGGAGGCTGATCTGTTCATTACCAAGACTAGCGATTATACGAAGATCGAAAGAAGCTGAACTTAACTGTTTGAGAAGCTCAGTAATATGCTTCTTCCAGTTCAAGTTGTCATCAATGTGAACACTCAAAAATTTGGAAAAATCTACCCTATTAACTGAGCCTTGTTCATATGCTACATCAGTTGTCGGTGTGACTCTATTCGGTCTATAGAACTGGATATAGTGAGTTTTTTTCAAAATTAAGGGACAGTCCATTTTCTGAGAACCACTTAACAATTCTTTGAAAGACATCCTTAACAATATCTTCAGCTGCTTTTTCTGGAATGGGATTTATTATAATACTCGTGTCATCTGCAAAAAGTAGTAGTTCTGCTTGCTTAACGTTAAGTGAGAGGTCATTCACATGTATAAGGAACATCAGGCAATCCGAAATTGAACACTGGGGACTCCTTTTGTGATAACTCCCCATTCACTAGAATTTACCACCATCCCAACATTATTTGTATTATTCAGCACAACTTTTTGCTTTGTGTTTGTTAAGTATGATTCAAACCAGCTGTGTGTATAGCCTTCAATTCCATAAAACCTGAGTTTTTTTAAGAGTGTGGCATGATCCACACAGTCAAATGCCTTGGAAAGGTCACAAAAAATACCAACTGGCGATAATTTGTTATTTAGGGCTTGTACTATTTGATGGGCAAATGTGTAGATAGCATTCTCAGTCGAGTAACCCTTCCGGAATCCGAACTTTGACATGCTGAGTAAATTATGTTCACTTAAATGTGAGACTGATCTTGAATACATAACTTTTTCGAGTATTTTAGAAAATTAAGTCAGCAATGAGATTGGTCTATCATTATATAAGTCACTCTTGTCACCTTTCTTATGAAGAGCTTTGACAATTGCGTATTGCAATCTGTCTGGAAAAATTCCCTGTGCCAACGAAGCATTACATATATCACTAAGGACTCCACTTATTAAATTAGAACAACACTTCAAAATTTTGTTGGAGACTCCATGAACACCACATGAGCTCTTGTGTTTCAGTATATTTATAATTCCCTTAATTTCAGTGGGGGATGTTGGTACTGTTTCTAAAGTCCTGGGGAATGACATTTTTAGCGTTTTTCTTTTCTTCTTCAACTGAACCCTTTAACCCTATTTTTGCTGATACATTCAGAAAGTGATTGTTAAAAATACTTGCAACTTGTGAATTATCACTCACAAGATCATGATTTAGCTTAATTGCTATGGTATGCTGTGCACTGTCAGGCTGCTCCGTCTCCCGTTTGACAATATTCCATATAGTTTTAATCTTAGTATCCGCATTATTAATTTCTGCCAGAACATATAAGCTTCTCGACTTCTTAATGACTTTCCTTAAAATATTACAGTGTCTTTTGTAGTATGCAAGTAACGTCGGATCCTGACTTATTCTGGCCCGTCCATATATTTCCCTCTTCCTTTTACACGATATCTTAATTCCTTTAGTAATCTATAGCTTACTTGACTTTGTAATAGCTATTTTGGTTACCATTTCAGGAAAGTAACTCTCAAATATTGAGAAAACTTTACAGTGGAATAAATGAATTTGGCATCAGCATCATTTTCTGCGAGTATTTCATCCCATTCTACCTCTAGGCTACTCTTAAAACTCTGTACTGTGTTCGCATCAATAAGCCTTCCTGCCTTGTATGAACCTGCCTGAAGCCGGTAAGGTGCTATACGTGTTATTTCCATTAACCGTGCATCACGATCAGATAGCCCATTTACAACTGGGTACACATCAATTGTTTCTGCCTGAGCGCTGTCTATGAAAATGTTATCGATAAGTGACCTACTATCCTGCTGCACACGAGTTAGAAAATTTACAACAGATACTAGAGTGAAACAACTAAACAAAGATTCTGGCTCATTTTCCCTATCCGTATATTTTAATAAATCTACATTAAAAGCACCACAAATCACTGACTGCTTCTTTTTGTCTGACAGGTAGCTTAATAATGCCTCTAGATGTTTCATGAACAGCTAGAAGTTACCTTGAGGGGATCTGTAGATCGTTCCATTTACTATAGAAGTATATTGCAGTAGCAACTTACAAGCACATGCTTCAAGGCTCTAATCTACACAAAAACTATTTGTTTCAATATTTTGTGTCAAGTTTTTACAGAAGTAGCAACTCCTCCTTTTTCCATGTTGACTCTACGTAAATAAGATGCTAATCTGTAATCCCTTAAATTTAACTTCTCTATACCTGCGTTTATGTGGTGTTCAGAGAGACACAAAACATCTATACCTTCAGAATTTACCCAGTTTTCTAGGCATAGAAGAAGCTCATCTATTTTATTTTTCAATCCTCTAATGTTCTGATTATACACACAAATTTTATTTCTTTGGATACTGCTACAGTCATTATGTGACTGTTGTGTTCTAATTTCTTTCAATCTCTCTGTCTGTAGCCTGACTCTAACCTAAAAAATGTGTCCCTCTGACTGCAGTAATCACAGCTACTTTGTCTTGTGTGCATGTGGCTCCCCTTACATTTTCTGCAAGAAGATCAACTAATCTATCCTTCCCCCTCCTATTCAAGTGTAGGCCATGGCTAGTGTATCCCCACCTCCCAATTGCATCAACAGGTACAACACAGATATGAGATTTAGTTTCTGCTAACATTAACCCCGCCCACCCAGCTCTCTGTTAACACGTTTGACAGCCGTATTAACCCAGGACTGGTCATGGCGCTGCAAAACATCCACAAATCCCACACGAGTGGAGCTGTTGCTGCTCCTATTACATCGAGGTACACTTAATACTATAGTCCTAGTTGCTAGCCAGGCTGTTTCCTGCTCCTCCTACTATATGAACATGGTCCTCACGATCAAAATCTTTGCACAAGGCCCCTAGGTTTTCTGTAACCTGGCTAAGCGAAGCACTAGGTTTGTGACCTGGTACTCGACTCCTAGCCTATCCTGTAGCAACTGCCCTACACCTCTCCCATGACTGCTACCTAAAAGCAGGACTATTTTCTTTTTGCTTGACTTTACCCCCGACCTAGCACTGGAATTGTTACTACTTGTCGCCTGCACCCTACTTTGCTCAAAAACTGTTTAAGGTTCGTCTACTCAGATAACAAATCAAACTGATTGCTCACTAGAATCTGAAAAGTGATTTCTGGCGTTTTCTCCTTCTGACTACGACTTGTTACCTGTTCCCAGCTCCCACTGTCTCTTTCCCCCTCCAACCTGCCTGGTTCGAAGTACACCATTTCTAGTTCAGCCTGAAGGGCAAAATCTTTTTTCGCTGTTCCACGATTTTCTTATCACGGCTACATAATCTACAACTCCATTGGCGAGCCGCATCTGGCACTATAACAGCTTCCCCGCTACAATCATCATAGTAAAACACCAACCCACAATCCTGACATTTCACTCCCGTGCTCACTAATCTACGACAACATCCACATTTGTTACACATGATGGCTGATTAAACAATACAAGATACACTACAAACAAACAACAGAGATACAGACAATAAAAATTACACTACAAACAACACAAATACATACAATACAAATTACACTACAAATAATTCCGCTGCACCAATTGCACTACTGGCCTTTAAAATTGCTACCCCACAAAGATGACGTGCTGCAGACGCGAAATTTTACCGTCAGGAAGAAGATTCTGTGATATGCAAATGATTAGCTTTTCAGAGCATTCACACAAGGTTGGCGCCGGTGGCGACACCTACAACGTGCTGACATGAGGTAGGTTTCCAACCGATTTCTCATACACAAACAGCAGTTGGCCGGCGTTGCCTGGTGAAACGTTGTTGTGATGCCTCGTGTAAGAGGGATAAATGCGTACCATCACGTTTCCGACTTTGATAAAGGTCGGATTGTAGCCTATCGCGATTGCGGTTTATCGTATCGCAACATTGCTACTCGCGTTGGTCGAGATCCAATGACTGTTAGCAGAATTTGGAATTGGTGGGTTCAGGAGGGTAATATGGAAAGCCGTGCTGGATCCCAACGGCCTCGTATCACTAGCAGTCGAGATGATAGGCATCTTATCCGCATGGCTGTAACGGATCGTGCAGCCACGTCTCGATCTCTGAGTCAACAGATGGGGACGTTTGCAAGACAACAACCATCTGCACGAACAGTTCGATGACGTTTGCAGCAGCATGTACTATCAGCTCGGAGACCATGGCTGCGGTTACCCTTGACGCTGCATCACAGACAGGAGCGCCTGAAATGGTGTACTCAACGACGAACTTGGGTGCACGAATGGCAAACCGTCATTTTTTCAGACGAATCCAGGTTCTGTTTACAGCATCATGATGGTCGCATCCGTGTTTGGCGACATCGTGGTAAACGCACATTGGAAGCGTGTATTCGTCATCGCCATACTGGCGTATCACCCGGCGTAATGGTATGAGGGTGCCATTGGTTACACGTCTCTGTCACCTCTTGTTCGCATTGACGGCACTTTGAACAGTGGACGTTACACTTCAGATTTGTTACGACACGTGGCTCTACCCTTCATTCGACCCCTGCGAAACCCTATATTTCAGCAGGATAATGCACGACCTCATGTTTGCAGGTCCTGTACGGGCTTTTCTGGATACATAAAATGTTCGACTGCTGGTCAGGGCGGCACATTCTCCAGATCTCTCACCAATTGAAAACGTCTGGTCAATGGTGGCCGAGCAACTAGCTCGTCACAATACGAGAGTCACTACTCTTGATGAACTGTGGTATCGTGTTGTAGCTGCATGGGTAGCTGTACCTGTTCACGCCATCCAAGCTCTGTTTGACTCAATGCCTAGACGTATCAAAGCCGTTATTATGGCCAGAGGTGCTTGTTCTGGGTACTGGTTTCTCAGGATCTATGCACCCAAATTGCGTAAAAATGTAATCACATGTCAGTTCTAGTATAATATATTACTCCAATGATTATCTGTTTATAATCTGCATTTCTTCTTGGTGTAGCAATTTTAATGGCCAGTAGTGTAATAATGAGTAGATAGTAACTTAGCTTCTGGTGAGACGAGCAAAGAACTTCGGGACGCCAGGTGAATGTAGCAGCAGGAGAATGTAAACAGCGCGAAGTTAATTGCTAGCGTAGGTTATAGCGGCGGAAATCACGAAACGAGTAAGAAACTGAAGAGGCTCGGTATTTTCTAACGATAAATTTGAACAGGCGCTATCACTGAATTATGTATAAATACTCTAATGGAAACAGAACCACCACTTAATGACTTTTCTGCACAATAGTTGTCAGTAACTAAAAAGTTGTCATCCAGACGGTGTTTGTTATCTAGAAATCAACTCTAAAGCAACATATTACTGCGATCCAGAAAATTAAAAGAATACATAATTTTTTATAAATGTTTTACTAAAAAATAATATTCTTTCATTGCAATGTGCATAACGAGGAAATAAAGGTTAATGGTGTATGTCATCGTCGTCGGGCAAGAACACTTCAGCACATGTTGAACGCTCATATACTTTACGTTGAAACTCTCAACTACATGAAAGCACATTAGGCTTACATACTTTTGATTGAGACTGTGTTGTCCCTGCAACAGCGTGAAACGGTTTAAATCTGAAACGTTTTCTGGACGCTTCATTTACTTGTAAGGTAAATGCTGAAACTGGAGACCCTTTCGCAAATATTCCCTACTAGAAACGTCCTGCAAATATGTTCAAATGTGTGTGAAATCTTTTGGGACTCAACTGATAAGGTCATCAGTCCCTAAGCTTACACACTATTTAACCTAAATTATCCTAAGGACAAACACACACACCCATGCCCGAGGGAGGACTCGAACCTCCGCCGGGACCATCCGAAACCTCCTGCCTCGATCCCAATTCACTGAGATGTGATTGAAACGATCCGCGCTGTCTGAAAAACGAAATGATCGTACATTGTTGTTCGGTCCCCTTTTATGTGACGCCACTTCGGTGACTTGCGGGTCGATGACGATGGAATGATAATGAAGATTACACAATACCTAGCCCCTGAGCGGGTAACATCTCCGACCCAGCTGGAAATCGAACCCGAGCCTCTGTATGGAATTAAGCCACGCTGATGGGGTGGTGCGATCTCAAAATGGTTCAAATGGCTCTGAGCACTGTGGGACTTAACATCTGTGGTCATCAGTCCCCTAGATTAGAACTACTTAAACCCTCAACTAACCTAAGGAGATAACACATATCCATGCGCGAGGTAAGATTCGAACCTGCGACTGTAGCGGTCACGCGGTTCCAGACTGAAGCGCCTAGAACCGCACGGCCACAGCGGCCGGCCGGTGCGATCTCAGACAGCTCGACCTGCTCACAAGGGCGGGCCATGAAACACACTGAGAACAAGGAGAAGTATCTGAATCGTACGTACTCTCCGTCATACACTCGGCGACTTGTTGGGGACTACAGGTACGTGCGTGTGTAGATGCGAAGTGAAGCAAGTAGCTGCGCGCCCACCTGAACACGTTCCCGTAGGCGCGCTGCAGGGCCCTGAGCTGGCCCACGAGCACGGGCAGCTTACGGAAGCTGAGGAGGTTGCCGATGAGCGGCAGTGGCGGCGGCCCCTGGGCGGCGGTGCGCAGGCGCGAGGCCCACAGCCAGGCGCAGACGGCGACGAGAGCGCCGGCCGCCCACACCAGCAGGCACGAGCACGCTGCCACGAACCCCATCTCGCGGCGAGCACCTCTGGCCCACTGTGCCGCCCGACGGAGCGTTGCGATCAGACGAGGGCCTGGCGCCTCACTTCCTCACGGGAGAAGCGACTGCGCCGTCACTCGCCGACTTTCACTGACGAAACAAAATCGACAGTCATATACAAGTACACTGACCCCCACGTGACGCAAAGGCTGTGGCTGTGGTTGATTCCGTCAGGAGATACGTATTCCATCAACTCGCTTTCTCCATTCTGAGAAAGCGATTATATAAGACGGGAGAGAGCGAGAGCACTGGAAACCAGCAATCAAGTCTGAATCTCGTGGGATCCATTTCCTGTTGGTTCAGAGTTTATGTTTATTTCTTATTTTTCTATTTTCGATTTCTTATATGTACACTCTAAGTCGGTTCAGACAGCACGGAACAAATACACAAAAATTCAGAAATCATCGACACTGTGAAATATTCTACATCTACATCTATATCTACAATGATACTCCGCAAGCCACCCAACGGTGTGTGGCGGAGGGCACTTTACGTGCCACTGTCATTACCTCCCTTTCCTGTTCCAGTCGCGTATGGTTCGCGGGAAGAACGACTGTCTGAAAGCCTCCGTGCGCGCTCTAATCTCTCTAATTTTACATTCGTGATCTCCTCGGGAAGTATAAGTAGGGGGAAGCAATATATTCGATACCTCATCCAGAAACGCACCCTCTCGAAACCTGGCGAGCAAGCTACACCGCGATGCAGAGCGCCTCTCTTGCAGAGTCTGCCACTTGAGTTTATTAAACATCTCCGTAACGCTATCACGGTTACCAAATAACCCAGTGACGAAACGCGCCGCTCTTCTTTGGATCTTCTCTATCTCCTCCGTCAACCCGACCTGGTACGGATCCCACACTGATGAGCAATACTCAAGTATAGGTCGAACGAGTGTTTTGTAAGCCACCTCCTTTGTTGATGGACTACATTTTCTAAGCACTCTCCCAATGAATCTCAACCTGGTACCCGCCTTACCAACAATTAATTTTATATGATCATTCCACTTCAAATCGTTCCGTACGCATACTCCCAGATATTTTACAGAAGTAACTGCTACCAGTGTTTGTTCCGCTATCATACAATCATACAATAAAGGATCCTTCTTTCTATGTATTCGCAATACATTACATTTGTCTATGTTAAGGGTCAGTTGCCACTCCCTGCACCAAGTGTCTATCCGCTGCAGATCTTCCTGTATTTCGCTACAATTTTCTAATGCAGCAACTTCTCTGTATACTACAGCATCATCCGCGAAAAGCCGCATGGAACTTCCGACACCATCTACTAAGTCATTTATATATATTGTGAAAAGCAATGGTCCCATAACACTCCCCTGTGGCACGCCAGAGGTTACTTTAACGTCTGTAGACGTCTCTCCATTGATAACAACATGCTGTGTTCTGTTTGCTAAAAACTCTTCAATCCAGCCACACAGCTGGTCTGATATTCCGTAGGCTCTTACTTTGTTTATCAGGCGACAGTGCGGAACTGTATCGAACGCCTTCCGGAAGTCAAGAAAAATAGCATCTACCTGGGAGCCTGTATCTAATATTTTCTGGGTCTCATGAACAAATAAGGCGAGTTGGGTCTCACACGATCGCTGTTTCCGGAATCCATGTTGATTCCTACATAGTAGATTCTGGGTTTCCAGAAATGACATGATACGCGAGCAAAAAACATGTTCTAAAATTCTACAACAGATCGACGTCAGAGATATAGGTCTATAGTTTTGCGCATCTGCTCGACGACCCTTCTTGAAGACTGGGACTATCTGTGCTCTTTTCCAATCATTTGGAATCCTCCGTTCCTCTAGAGACTTGCGGTACACGGCTGTTAGAAGGGGGGCAAGTTCTTTCGCGTACTCTGTGTAGAATCGAATTGGTATCCCGTCAGGTCCAGTGGACTTTCCTCTATTGAGTGATTCCAGTTGCTTTTCTACTTGAAATCACAGTTTGGAGTTCTGACAATGTTCTCAGAACCACTGCGTTCATAGCTACTGGAGACGTGAAGGACGTGTGTAAGAGAATCTGTCGTGTAGTATAATAATGGCGTGTGACGAGGGCCTCCCGTCGGGCAGACCGCTCGCCTGGTGCAAGTCTTTCGATTTGACGCCACTTCGGCGACTTGGGCGTCGATGGGGATGAAATGATGATGATTAGGACAACACAACACCCAGTCCCTGAGTGGAGAAAATCTACGACCCAGCCGGGAATCGAACCCGGGCCCTTAGGATTCACAGTCCGACCCGCTGACCATTTTTTTCTTCCAAAATGAGATTTTCACTCTGCAGCGGAGTGTGCGCTGATATGAAACTTCCTGGCAGATTAAAACTGTGTGCCCGACCGAGACTCGAACTCGGGACCTTTGCCTTTCGCGAGCAAGTGCTCTACCATCTGAGCTACCGAAGCACGACTCACGGCCGGTACTCACAGCTTTACTTCTGCCAGTATCTCGTCTCCTACCTTCCAAACTTTACAGAAGCTCTCCTGCGAACCTTGCAGAACCAGCACTCCTGAAAGAAAGGATATAGCGGAGACAAGGTTCGCAGGAGAGCTTCTGTACAGTTTGGAAGGTAGGAGACGAGATACTGGCAGAAGTAAAGCTGTGAGTACCAGGCGTGAGTCGTGCTTCGGTAGCTCAGATGGTAGAGCACTTGCCCGCGACAGGCAAAGCTCCCGAGTTCGAGTCTCGGTCGGGCACGTAGTTTTAATCTGCCAAGAAGTTTCATATCAGCACACACTCCGCTGCAGAGTGAAAATCTCATTCTGGAAACATCCCCCAGGCTGTGGCTAAGCCATGTCTCCGCTATATCCTTTCTTTCAGGAGTGCTGGTTCTGCAAGGTTCGCAGGAGAGCTTCTGTAAAGTTTGGAAGGTAGGAGACGAGATACTGGCAGAAGTAAAGCTTTGAGTACTGGGCGTGAGTCGTGCTTCGGTAGCTCAGATGGTAGAGCACTTGCCCGCGAAAGGCGAAGGTCCCGAGTTCGAGTCTCTATCGGGCACACAGTTTTAATCTGCCAGGAAGTTTCATTTTTTTCTTTTTCCTTTTTTTTAATTCTTTGTTGATCTCATTTTGTTCTATTTTGTTCGTTGTATATGATCGGGGCGGACGTCTCATGACACCCGTTCAGGTTGTTCGTTGAACCGTTTTTTTGTTACAGAGGGTAGCTAAAACCTCTGACCGAACGGTGAGCTACCGTGCCGGCATACCATTCACCTACCGGGGGCGGACTGTTGTGTAGTACACGGATGCCTATCAGATGCGTGTAGGACGCTTACGTGAGATATCTGGATTCCAGGGTATCGGTTCTAAGGAAACAGCAAACCCAGGGACACTGCCTGGAAGTCATCAGTCAGCGCAGGAGATGAGAAATCTGCGAGTTGGTTTCCCCCTGTCGGTAACAAGAGAAGAACTTGAAGAGATGGGCAGTGCTGGAAAAGATACATATATTCTATCAATTCAGGACATCACAGCTAAATATTGGAAAGCTTACATAGCGGGACAACGAATAAGGAAACAAAAATTGGAGGACATCAGAAGGGTACATCGAAGTTTGCTAGAGGACAACACAACTTTCTCTTCAGATGAAAACCATTTGGAACAACGATCAGCGAGCGAAAATCACGACGCAGCAAATATCTCAACAGAAGAAAAAAGGGATTACAAGAGGTAACTGATAACGAGAGCATGCGAGAATTCCCATCCACGAAAAAAAAAAAAAAAAAAAGCTAGCAACCGAACAATGCGAGTCCTGAAAGAAGAGGAACTTAGGCAACGAGAAACTGAAACGAGCAACAGATACGAGACACGGTCGAAGACGGTTGGCAATCGGGAACTACTTCAACCAACTGAAGCAAAACTCCCGCCGATAGTTATTTATCATTGCTTAATCCATGTAATGCTGTGCAAGGAGTTGAGAGCCTGAAATCAGGAAGCTTGCGAGCAATATCCACAGCAGAGAGCATGATGTATTACGTAGATTCAATGTATGTCCACCACAGAGTGTTTAAGCACTACCATGACCAGCAGATACCGTTTCATAGATAGCAAGACGGACGCCAGAGAGACAGGAAAATTGTTATTAAAGATTTACGACACACAGAATCAGTAGAGGACATCAATGAAAACCCAACACAGAAATGATTCCCCATCAAAGAGATTCATCAGCTGAAACACAAGAGCCCAAGGAGAGGTACACTAATTCCACTGCCTGCATACTCACTAACCTTACCTAAGGACACCGATTGTGATACGATATACGACGATAGATAAGTGCTGAGCACAAAGGTACGCATGGTGGATTACGTCTCCTGTTACAAAGCCGCACATTGCAGACGTCGCCAGCGTTAGACTCAGACAAAAAAAAAATTTGTAGTTCATCTGCAACCAACCTCCTTTACAAGATCTTGATGCGTCTTTTCTTTAGCAGTACTCAGTTTGGGAACTTCTGGAAAAAGATATGTAAACTGCTTCGTTTGTGTGTATCGTTTAAGGGCCGCACAGAATATAAACTATGTGCCGTACAAGAACGTTGCTGTACTCTGTTCGTGAGTGGAACAGGGATAGAAGTGATTTTTTACAGTTCCAAGTAAAATCTCCTCCTTACACTGTGTTTTACACGTTTCATTCGCAGGTATTATTTAGCACTATACTATAGTTCTGCATCACAACATTATCTGTTTTTAAAATTCGTGTCAGATTGAAACAATATGCCAGAATTGGGCTTGAATTCTGAACCTTGCATTCACAGGCAGAGATCTTTTCGCAAGAGCTATCAAGGCGTGACTCAGAACGTGTCCTCACAGTTTAACTTCTGTCGGGGTATGCAGAGGAATTCTTCGTTCAGTGTCCCTGTAGTAGCTGAAGCTCCAACCCATGTATCACAGCATTGCCTTCGGAGATCACCCGTAATGTCTTACTTCCATTCCAACTGCACATCGTTTCAGGATGTCCTATTTCAACTTCGAAATAAAACAACTTCACAATCTGAAGCACGAAACTTCTGAAAGATTGCTCCTGAGTCTGGTCTCGTATCGAGTATCATGCGTTTCTCACACATACATATTCTTGTCGAAGTGTCTCACATAACCATTAATAATAATAATAAGGGCTTGCCTACCACGTTTGCGTTCTGAAATCCCTCTGGTACAGCATGATAAGAATGATGATAATGATGATCTTTTTTCGTATCGAAAAGTATGAAAAGATGTCTCTTCACCTCTCCATAACAGCGCCTGTGAAGATGGTACCTTTAAATTAGATTCATAACAAACTTTTCATTCATTCTGTTAAGTGTGTTAATACACAGAGCTACTAGGATAACTTTCTTTTTATATGATACAAATGTGTCTCAAACTTGATACATATTGCATACAAGGCTAGTATGAAACCAGAAAATTTCAGCAAACGGGAATGGGGTGTGTTTGTGATGTGTGTGTGTGTGTGTGTGTGTGTGTGTGTGTGTGTGTGTGTGGTGGAAGGAAGGGGAAAGTAGCAGATTATGACAGAATATTCTGAAAATGTTAACCAATGGTGTTTTCTGTCCGTTAATGTTGTTAAACATTTTATCTCCCAGACCAGTTACAAATGGGGAAGAAACTTATTTTGCTGTTCAAATTAATTACAAATTACCTCCAAAGAACAATGATCCAGGAGAGACTTCAAGAATTTCATTTTAGTGGTACATAGCTCGCTAAGTGAATTCTGAACCAGATAGTAGATATTGCTATGCAAGTGCCACTGTACTTTTAACATGAATGGATTCATTTAATGGTGAGCGTGCCTGGTCCCCTAAAAAGAGATATCCAAGAAAACCGTGTACACATTGAAAGATTTGAATGCATCTTGAAATCACTTTATACTTTCGATTTGAAACGTTGTTAACGTTGTATTACCCATCCCAACAATATACGCTGCGGTCCAAAATTAAAGCAATAAACAGAAATTTTTTCAAACTGCGTTTATTTTGCCACAAAACAGTATAAACAGGTGATAGTGAAATATAAACAATGTAAAGAATACAGAATGTAAACAACTCCAACACGCATAACGGTAGACAAATATGTTCTTCGTTTTTTCTACCATAACGCTTTTACACACACATTCCAACGACAAGTTAATGTGTTCAGTGTGGGTTGTGACCACCTCTGGCAGCAGTACAGGGCTGACAACGATAAGGAATGTCATCAATCTCATGTTGAAGCAATAATGCCCATCCTTCCTGCAGAGCTACCCGCAAGTACTGCAGAGCGGTTGGCGGATGCTAACGTGATGCAACCCGTGTCACTAATGCATTCCAGACGTGATCTATGGGATTCAAATCGGGAGAGCGAGCACGCCCCGCTATTCGCACAAATACTTCCGTTTCTAAGAAAATGTCAGTCACCTATGTTGTATGAGGTCGAGCGTTATTGTCCATCAATACGAAGTCTGGTCTCACAGCACCTTGCAACAACCCCACACGAGGTCCTGAGATCTCATCACGATACCTGACAGCAGTTGAATCTTGCCGATTTAACCGTACAACTTCATGAAGACATGTTCGACTGGTCGACATAACCCCTGTTCACACCATTAGGGACCCTCTTCGATATCGGTCTCTTTCCACAATGTTTAGGTCCCGAAATTGTATTCCACGTTCTCTTCAGATGCGAATCCCTCGGGAATCACTCTCCAGACCAAATCTGGACTCGACTGTGAAAAGAACATTGGCCCACTGTTCGACCGTCCAGGTGGCATGTTGAGGGTTCCACTCCAGACGTTCCCTTCTGTGAAGACGCGTCAGAAGCACACATACAGCAGGTCTCCAGCAATAAAGGCCACTCTGCAAAAGCCTTCTCTACACCGTTTACCTCTATACATCACGTCCATTGTATGATGTGAAGTCAGATGCCAGTGACCGTGGAGTACTAAGGGAATACCCTCGTCCCCTTACAGACTAAAAACAGTCCTCTCTTTCTGATGTCACGCGTGGTCGGCCCAGCTCCGGTCTTTGGGATACAGTTCCGGTCTCTATCAACTGTCACCGCATCCGGAAAACAACAGAACGATTCACGTTAAGCCATCGAGCCACATCAGCTTGTGACTGCCCTGCTGCCATTCTTCGTATGTCGCTCCTCCGCAGAGAGTCTGGTAGACGTCTTCACTGTGCGATACAGCACTGTCTATGACTGTGTACACAGGGATTGCGGATTTGGACTACCCGGCAAACACTACCCCGTTTGATAGGTACCCTGACATCTTCGTTGGCGTAGTTGTTCGTTGACCGGAAGGTTATCTTCCGTGCAGAACACGATCGTACGGGCATCTGTTGACAGTTTGTATGATTATATCGTGAGTTAGACACAGGACGGGGAAACAGTGGTTTGTTGCTTTAATTTCGGACACCAGTGTAGTATTAAATTTTAAGGGTTTTTTCGGGGAAAGTCAGTAAGCGTGTTGACAGAGGCGGTCAAATAAATTCCTTACCTATGATTCTAAAGTACATAGAACTAGGCTACCTTGCTCGTCAAAAACAAGCAGAGGCCAACACCAAGAGTGCTCAAATCAACGGTAGCGTAATTCGATTTCCTTGAGACATTTCATAGGTCTCTCATACACAAAAGGACCAATAGTCGTGCACGTATTACTTTCAATAGCTACTTGTTGATGACAACAAAAGTATCTCAGTAGTCTTAGAGTTTGAGCAACAATTTGGAAGTCTGGGCTGTATATTTTCGTAAGCGTAGTGACTATCGCTTTATTAATGTTTTCAGAAAAATATTATGCGGATATGATGATTTGGACTGTTTATTTGTTGGTGACAGTTCTACAGGAAGAGGTAATATCCAGTATCAACGTAAACTTTGTTTCTCCTTTCTAGCAGTCTGATGGATTTTTGTCCACTTTTTTTACACGTTTTAGTTACTTTTTTACAGTAAAATTACTATTCAGTATATCTTTCAGTTTGAATACTTTATTATTATCTGAGGCAAACAGATAGGTGTGCCAACTGGGACACGGTCCCAGAATTCTGCTTTCTTTTTAGCAGTGCTGTTACCGAAAATAAAGCGAACACTCTGCTACAATGTGATAGTTTCATTCTGGATGGACCCCTTAGCATGGGCGTGAACAGAAATTTATCTAAAGCAGGACAGAATTCAAAAATTCCCAATTTTGATACGATTGATTTGTTGGGTTTGAAAATGTTTCGTAGCACGTAACTAAGTTTGACGTAAGTACACTGAATTTATGTATATCAAATAATTGATAATTTCAAAGTAGTATTTTTTGAAAGAGCATTACTTTCATATCTGGAAGGTAAGCACACTTCATTAATCAATGTATATTACTTCTTTTTATACTATTGATATGAATATAGATCCCACCTTTTTGATTTAACAGTGTGAAATTTAATCCATACATGATTAAATGCAGCCCATCCAACGAATTATAAAACATAACTAGAAACATGCACCAAAGATGTTGATGTCACATAAATGAAATTAGTTATGAAAAGAGTTATGAAAAGTATCTAGAAATATGCACCAATGAAGCTGAAGCTACAGAAGTGCAAAGTCTATAATTAGCGCATGTTCCTTGCAAACGCTACTATTTGTTTGTGTCAAGGTCCGCTCTAAAATTTGTTCTTTGATTGTGATGAGTCTGGACAGCAGATGGAGCGGGTTTCGATCCGACTAGTCCTTGGTATTTAGATGCATGTGGTAAGTTATAGGTGACCCACTGGGTGATTTTTATTTCTTGTTAGGGTCTTGGCAACTGGCTGGCAGGAGAGCTGATACAGTGCCAGTGATTTGAGCTGCGTCGTTATAACGAGCTTGGGAGACATAAGAAGACAGCACATGTATTGCGACAAGTGTTTTGTTTGTGGTACGGAATACTATATAAAAAGCGCGACGATGTAAATGATCACATTGAGAAGCCATTACAAACAGAAAAGACTTTGTTAGAGAACTCTAATAATGTCATTATGGTACTGCGACACAAGACGCTGAATTTTGATCGTCGTCTTTTTTTTTTTTTTTTTTTTTTTTTTTTTTTTTTTGCCATGTCAAGTTGTACTCACACATTCACGCAGAATATGGCAATTTACAAGCATTAGTTTTCTTGGATCTACATTTTCGTTACCGTTTTTATTTATGGGTATGTACTGACTTTATGGTATGTACAGGGACAGAGATGTTTAAATACGTGTAGCATAATGTTTTGGGCAGACTAGTCTGTTGCGTAAGTTAGACTATAAGTTTTCTTAAATATGTTTTCTGTTTAAAGACATTGGAATGTAAATTATGTCAGTATATCATTGTGTCTGGTGCTACTGGCTAAGTGTATGGAGTAGAAGTGGGGATATTGAGATAATACACCCCATTAATTGTGACTAGGAACCTAAAAAACAAACGCGGCTATTAGCGCGCTTTCTGTTTTTGTCGAGAGAAAGGTGCATTTGAGCCGGCGCGGGTGTGTTGACAGCTGAGGAGCCTTGGGCCGGAACCAGGCGGATCCCAAAAGCCGCAAGAGTCTTACGGAGTCGTCAACAGATTGCGGCACACTTTGAGCCTCTTTGACAGGCAGACAATCTGAGTATGAGAATTACCAAGCCACAGGTCGGGTAAACGCATACTCTGGACGCGTGGTTGGGAAACCCGGCCGTTAGCGAGACACCTGGAGAGGTAACCACCACGGCTATATTGAGTGCCCATAACGAATATCATATAAGACTAAATAAAAAAAAACTTAACCCAGTTAGCTATAGAGAAGTCAACAAAAAAAGTGACACCTAAAACCACCACGCATTCGGAGGCCATATAAACAGTTACTTCGTAACTTACTATTTATTATTTGTGCAGATGCCCATGGGAGTTCACGAACTGGAACATTACTGAACAATATTGTATGGAATCAACAAGACATTAGTAAGTCAACTTCTTCATTTACATTCTGTCATACCATATATGTTGGTATCGTCTGGGAACAACAAGCTGTAGCTACACAATTTTCATCCATTAATTCTCTTACACATGAGAATACATCGTAAGAGAACAACTCACTTTTCACAAGTAATTGCTACGAAGATGTAGTTATCAAAGTAGTGAAGCGTGCTTCATCTTTTGTGAAATATTGAGACACAGTTTAATAAAAAAAATTTGCACCATGCAGTTGATTTTTGTGAGTATATGGCTGTATATTAATTTTCTGTATAGATCCTCTCGTTATTGTGCATATTTAAAAGTTAGGGAGGATATTCAGTCTTGAGCTATGCATCCTTGAAGTGTATGTTTATTTTACCTCATGTAATTCATTTAACTGGTCTAAAACATTGTCAGTTTTTAGCTTCCATTTAGAAGTGCTTCCTGCATGCACCCTGCTGTGGTGCACCTACTGCGGAACACTGGCGGCCAAATGTCTAACAGCAACATAATTCAACGCCGACGGATCCACTCGAATTGCGGCATGGCCAAGAAGCCAGAGAGGAAACCATTAGATGGCAACGCCAGTGGCCGTGCCAAAATCTCAATCGTCACACTCAGCTGTCATCAGCCTGTGCTGATCGAGGCGATGTTCTGCTTCCGCGACCAGGCCAAGCAGCGAGTCAGAAAGATCTTGTACTCTGTACGTATAGGATTTAAGCATGTGCCGAGGCAGCAGAAGGGAGTGTCATTGCCATCTCAGACCGTCGTCCATCACTACTCTTCAACCAACACGTCGCGCCTTCGGGGACAGGACTCTGGCAGCTTGACGTCATCATTTCAGTGATTGTAGCTATGAACATTAACTTTTTCATTACTCGTGCTTGGTTCAGAGTTTGCGTTCACGATGAATATGCTCCGTTGTGGCTTGTCGAAACTTTCGCTCGATTAATTATAATGACCGGCAAGAGACTTCATTATTTGTTTTCAAATTACTGACTTTTTGTAAGACTGTGTTGTTTACTACAGTGTTCAAGAATAGCTAAGAATAGCTCTTATTGCCACAGTAAATTTTGTGAACAAGTATTTTATTTCTATGGTGCTAACTGATTAGTTTTGCAAGAAACTTCAAGAAGCTTTATACTCCTACGGAAGTTCAGAAATGCAAATACGTGGACAAATAATATAATTATGCTGTGACTTATTATTGTAATCAACGACCGAAGTATCGCCACATATCACCTAGCTCTCGAATAACCAATATATTCTTTTCAAAAACATTTACTTATCACCCAGTACAGAGATCCAGTAGTAAAGTATTATACTTTGTTTGAGACAGACCTTCATTCTACTTGATTGGTTATGAACTACACAATGCAACAAATATGTGAGGTCACAAAACCTTTTTTCCGAAAATGTAGGCGTTCTTTTTGTATTTCGACCTCTTGAATTCAAAAACGATACTCAGGACATCGTTTCACTCACAGAATTGCACTTATAGCATACATTTGCATTAATGATAATATACACGAGAACACCTTATGAAGCTAAGAAGCGGCGCATCGCTTTCGACAGTTCAACACTTGCGGCTCTAGCGGCACACAGCTGTCACATTGCAAACGGTGCTGGTGTTGGTATCGTTGTAGAATGCCTACCGGAGACTGTGTATACCTCTGTAACAGTTTTTGTTACATCTGTGATGAAAAAAGGTCGGAAAAACATTACTGCTTTCATGAGTAAGGTCTGCCATGGCTATTCTGGAGTGAAGCTAGGAGATATCAATGAAGCGTTGGCTCCTTGGGTTGTGTATGTAGAAGATTTAGCACTGCAGACGGCGGGTAAGAAGAAGCCATTACCAGTCAGTATCCGTATGGTATGGCGGAAACAGCAGAATGATTCAGACTGCTGCTTCTCTCTTGAAAGATTACTAGTTTCAACAACAACAACAAAAAAAACTGTTGTATACCTAAACAACTTTCGCTCAGAAATTCATCCGTTCCCCATGGCGTATATATATATATATATATATATATATATATATATATATATATATATATATATATATATATATATAGGGCGTCTCACACCTCACTCTGTCACCTCAAGTATCTCTGTAACAACAATAGATATTCAAAAACGGTTTTCACCAGCAGGAACGTACGGCAGGGGCTTAGGAAACCAAATACTATGCGAAATTTTAAAACGTGAACAAATACTATTTTCAACACAAACTCGTGTATTTTTAAATGGACACCATCTATTACTTCGGGTGCAATCAATCGCATGAAAAATCACAAAAATGATGGCGTTGATTGCATCGCAATACGTCAATGACATCCCGAGAAATTGAGAAGCGAAGTTGACGCTTAAAATAAACGAAGCGCACAGCAAGCGCACGTCCTGAGACTCAAGCGTGTACCTCACGCTGCCTGTGTCAGGGGCTCACACAATGGGAATGTATGCACAATCCACAAAAATAAACAAGTAACACGTCCAACGCAAAGTTACGTTTTTCAAGTTGTAAATGTGTGTTTATTCTAGCGAAATGACAACTAGAGCTACAGTTAGAACTAACACACTTGAATTCACTTTGATAAACATATTTACTATTGCCCTTTCGCCCACAGAAACTGTATTGTTGTGCATTACATAAAGCATAGAAAATACACCCACATCTTGACCAATGAAACTGTGTCCCGTCAACGTATGTTCGAAGTACCCTACGTTTGCATCAATACACGTTTGCAGACGGGTAACGAGAAACTGTTGCACAGATTGTAGAGTCTCTACAGATATAGCCGCACATGCCGTAGTAATACGATGTTGCATACCCTCTACTGTCGTTGGGGGTTTTTGATACACTCTGTCTCTCACAGCGCCCCAGAGAAAGAAGTCTAATGGCGTCAAGTCGGGGGACCGCGTTGGCCATCGCACAGTACCACCCCGCCCCATCCACCTATTTGGAAATGTCGCATCTAGAACGTCTCTGGCAACTTTTGCATTGTGTGCGGGACATCCATCATGCTGGAACTACATTGATAGACGAGTTTCCGATCCTAGTTCCTTCATGAGGAACGCTAGTGTGTGTCGAAGAAATAATGCATATCGCTGTCCATTCCTTGTTCCACGGTAAAAATAGGGACCTACAATACAGTTAGCAATGATACTGCAGTAAACATTGACACTCCAATGTCGTTGATGAGCAGCTTGGCGAATCCAGTGTGGATTCTGCACGGACCAGTAATGCATGTTCCGTAGATTCACATTACCATCATTTGTAAATGAAGCCTCATCCGTAAATAACGTATTGCTTAGGAATATTGGATTAACTTGCAACTGCTGAAGTGCAAAGCGACAGAATGCAATGCGGGATTCAAAGTCATTCCAATACAGTTCTTGGTGCAGTGAGATATGGAAAGGATGAAACCGATGCCGATGCAAGATTCTGCACACACTACTGTGGCTTATTCATACACCTCGTGTAATTTCTAATACACCCACATGAGGATTGTCCGCTACAGCAGCCAGAACAGCAATTTCGTTTCTATTGCCAGTCGCTGCCGTTGTACGTCGACGTTTTGTGGGAGCCCAGCTTCCTGTTTTCGTAGGTGTCTTGCAGGTGTTGCCAATGGTTCGACGTGATGGACGCTGCCGATCTGTGTAGCATTCAGCATACAGTGTCACAGGTGCGGTTGTCACATTCGCCATAGATTAAAATAATATCTTGTTTTTCTTCGTTACTGAAGGCGGCATATCGACTAGATGACGGCAAATGTAACAATCCACAAGAAAAAAGGTTTTAATGTGGCAACGTATGTGAATTACGTTACAGTACGAGAGCAATTCAGCAGACCAGATTAGTAGACACTTGTACACTGAAGGTAGAGCGTACTGTGGTGATATTGGCATGTTTACGCCAGGATACGGCCGCCAGTGCAGGCAAACCTCGCTCTGAGCACAGTACTTCATGTGACGCCGTTGCTATCCTTTACAAGTCACATATTTCAGAACTTATGAGGTTTAGAAACGTGAAACCAAGTATGTTACCACTAATTGTACCTCTAGTTGTCATGTTGCAACAATAAACATTATGCGCAGGACATCCATCATTCTGATAGCGCATTATTTAACACATTATAAGAGGTGGGCCGGTTCAAGTAAAGTACAGCTCAAGAAGGGGCTAAAATATCCCCCTTTAGGAGTGCCATCAATGATATATGGGCCAATGATGTGTTTTCATACAGTACCATACCATACATTAACACTCCACTGACGTAGTACGTCAATCACATCAGGATTACCGGCAGCGTGAGGTACAAGCTAGACTCTCAGGACGTGCGCTAGCTGTGGGATTCATTTATTTCAAGCGTCAACTTCGCTTCGCAGTTTCTCGGGATGTAATTGACGTATTTCGATGCAACCAACGAAATCATTTTTGTGATTTTTCATTATGTTGATTGCATACGAAATAATAGAGGGTGTCCATTTAAAAATACACCAATTTGTTTTGAAAATAGTATTTGTTTTAAGTTTGAAATTTCGCATAGTTTTTGATCTCCTAATCCCCTGCCGTACGTTCATGCTGGTGAAAACTATTCTTGAATATCTATTGTTGTTCCAGAGATACTTGAGGTGGCAGAGTTAGGTGAGCAAGAGACGGGTGATACCGACTTTGAGGTAGGCATATATGAGGGACCTCTTCTCTTCAATCAGCCAACTCTAAATGATTCATTCCGTGATCTGGGAGTGAAGAAGGATAAGGAAGACCTCCCAGGGCCAAGAATACATCAAAGACATTTGTTAGCAGCTGGCATCTCCGTTGCTTTTTAAGGGCCTTGATATTCAAGTAATATTTTTCTCAAAACCACTTTTTACTGTACTGCAGTGGTGCTGACGAAATTCAGAATGCTGGGATACTCACAGTGCTTGAATTTACGTCTACATCTACGTGATTATTCTGCTATTCACGATTAAGTTCCTGGCAGAGGGTTCAATGAAACACCTTCAAGCTGTCTCTCTACCATTCCACTCTCGAACGGCACGTTATACATTTTTAAAATTCAGACCTTACTTTCTTCGTTCAAAGCTGGGTTCTATACGTGAGGAATGTGCAGACAGATTCCATAAGGATATCAAGGACATGGAACGACAATACCAGGATACTTAAGATGTTCGGATGATTGGTGACTACTGCTGGAGCCCGCATCTCGTGGTCGTGCGGTAGCGTCCTCGCTTCCCACGCCCGGGTTCCCGGGTTCGATTCCCGGCGGGGTCAGGGATTTTCTCTGCCTCGTGATGGCTGGGTGTTGTGTGATGTCCTTAGGTTAGTTAGGTTTAAGTAGTTCTAAGTTCTAGGGGACTGATGACCATAGATGTTAAGTCCCATAGTGCTCAGAGCCATTTTTGAACTACTGCTGGATGCTTCACTGTGAGCACACGGAAACCCACCATAAGAGGAAAAACAGAGGCCTTGCCATGATAACTACGAAAGCACGGAATGAATGAGGTTAGTCTGTGATTGTATCACATCCTCTGCATGCATCTGTTTGTTGCGTGCGTATTTCAATATGTCATTGTTTTAAATGTGTATTCCACTTCGTATCCCATAAACAGGTAAGTTATCGGAAAATATGTGACTGGTGCCAAAACTGTGGGTGATATGATGTTTCCAGTATCATTTTCAAATTTAGGCGGCATAAGTAAATAAAGCACACCTACAGTTGCATTGTGTTACGCAAAATTGTTCCAGCTATATGTTCTATGTGGATGTTATTTAGAAAACATGATTTGAACGATGTGTCAATTATGCCGATCGAGAATGTTTTTACAGTATGCATTCTGTAATTACATTTTCTTATACAGTTCTGAACTTTGCTATAATTTTATGTGCACTTTGTAGTTTGGACGCGTAATTTTGATTCCTATAAGCTGTTATACATTGTTGTAGTCATGCGCGCAATTTTATATTTTAGATTTAAAGATGGATCATATCTAGCTGAAACTAGTAACCACAACAAGAATTTATTGGTGATCTTGACTCCGAGAGTTATCAATGTTGAATATAAAAATTACTAGTTAAGTTATACCTCCTTAAGGTGTAAGGCGAAGGAAGTGTCGATAAATAATTTGTCAGTCTTGGGATTTCAGTCTCAGACATCATCTCAACCTCAACAAGGTCATCTGGATACGAACGTTTTTAAAAAAGCTGAATCTGGTAAGTTTGTCAACACTTTCACAACCGTAGCTTCCGACAATTTAAATGATGTTTTACTGAGGCGACCCAATAAATGCTCTCAGGTCGTGTCCTCATCGGGCAATCTATTAGTTCTCCATTTTTCCTAGAAAATAGAATTGTGGAGTTGAATGGATTAGGAATGTTCATTGGCCCACTTCGCAGAATGCATTTTACAGTTCACTTTATTAGAAAAGTTTGTAATATCATAATTCCACATATGGCGTAAAATATCCAGCACAGGTGGTCAAAAAGTAAAGGCCCATGTATCCAATGTACACAGTGTTTATTGGGCTTAAGAGAACACAATTTCTCTTCTTGGAAAGAAGTTTTGAAATAGTCATGAGCAAAGTAGAACCGGTTTGAACACAAAACAGTACTTTAGGCATAATGCCTATTATAGGAGAAAAAAAAAGAAGTTCTGAATTAAGTTCTTGTCAGAGTTAGTGGGGAAACTCTCCAGAAGGGACTAGCTCGAGCCAACTCTCACAATGAGAAAATATTCTAAGTCCTGTGAAGCCTGAACTATTACAAGCCACTGGTCAGTCTCTAGGTTGAGGCAATATTTGGACGGCGGTGACAGCCTAGCGATGGCTACAGAGTGAGCTCCTAATTGAAGAAATGCATAAGCATTCGCTGCCTGGCCCACGAAGCCCACTCAGAGTGAACTGCCTGCTCAGGGCACAAGTGCCAGCCTAAGTGCAGCCTTCAGCACCAGGAAACAGCTGGTCTTGCCGCCCCCCCCCCCCCCCCGTTATCTGACCAGCATAGAAAAGAAGTCAATGAGGCCAGCGATCTCTGATGGCACTGCAGTCGCCGTCTGATGCCCGTGTGTAACGTGGCAGCCCTCAAATGTTGACTGTAAGAAAGCCGCCTGTCCTCGTGACTCGAACGTGATGTGGGTTGCGTGCAGAGTAGGAGTAACCCCATGATATTGCATGGCCCATAATTTTAACCTTCGGTATAACGGATTATCAAGCCCAAATACCTAGTGATAAAAAGAGAGAACGATCAGAAATTAGTGAAGGTACGTGAGTAACACGTACCTAACTAACTGAACACATTGTGGGCGTTGCCTTTATCCCACGTAAAATAACCAAATGAATTATTTAGTAAGTCACGCATTGTTAAATTAATTTAGCCAATTTCAGTTTATGCTAGAACATCAATACATTCGCTTCTGACGAGACAGTTTTTGAAAATTTTTATCTACTTTCTTCGATAATATGTTAGATTTAGTCCTAGAAGCATCAGCTATCCTTTGCTGTCTACATTGTCGAACACTATGCAGTATCATTTTTTGAGAGAAATTGTTTTCGTCTGTAAATACTCTGTGCAGCAGCGGTCTTCAAACTGTTGCCAGCAGGCCGCGTGCAGTCAAACCAAGTATTCGTGTGGCCCATTGTTCATAGCTGTGTTTTACGATAATATGCATCTAGTAGCTAAAAGCCAAATCCAGAAATGTCAACTGAAGTTAATAGCTCCTCAAGAGTGTAGTTTTTCTACTGAACAACAAACAATATTTACAGCGACGGTAATATATTAAGATATGCTCAGTTTTAATTGGCGTTGATGAATTTAGTCGTCCTCAGTGGAAGAGGGGTAAGTAGCGAGGCCACTGCTGGGTTGGGAGATGTAGGATGGGGGGATGTTTTATTTTTCATCATCCAATACCTACATGTCACAAATGTGTGCGACTCGTACCCATCAGCTGACGTATAAATTTTGACATGGAAGTTACATTGGTTCGTGAGTGTGCATTATCGAGACAGTCATCTTCAAATGCGGTACATATTTGTAGCAAGGAATATGAAATTAAATTAAGCGTTTTGTAATGCAACACAATGAGTAGAAGAAAAATGACATTCAAAACATTCATAAACATTTGTGACAGTGTCCATAATACATAATGCATTTGAATATAAGTTCAATTGCTATTATTAATCAATTAATCATCAGCTTACACAGACAACACAACACTTCATCAGGTACCTGGTATCAGAACTTTCGGGTCGGTGACGGTGGCAGCAGTCTGAAACAGAACAGTCGACTCTAAGTGTTCAGCCTTTTAGCGAACAGTACTTGGGGCCTAGCGGCTAACTTATAGCGCCCTTACTATAGCTAATCCACTGGAGACTCATAACATACTATTTTATGCAGGTTACCAGTTAATAATAAGATTGGTACATATGCAACCCGAGGTAGCACCCCACAATGTCAGTAGTGGATCCTGAGCAAAAATGTTTGATGACCATTGCTGTAGAGTGAGGTGTAATCCGGAAAAGCTGTAAATCTTTTTTAAAAAAATGGCACGAAGTTTTTGTGAACATTTACTATCCATTTACTTCCGTCAGTGGAGAGGGTGGTTGTATCAGTTTGACCGTAATGGCTTTCAACTTTTGGTACTGAATATTTGCTGTCTTATTCTTGCTCTGATTACAGGGTCCAAAGTTTTCCGATTCCCATATTTCTCGCTTTTTAGTATTCTGACCAAACAATTTCAAACTAATTACGTTTGTCTAACATGGTTCGAATTAGTGCTCATATATATACAAGGTATTTTTCTGCAGACTGACTAACATATTCGAAACATATTCTCGTTTTAATGGATATAAAAGGCGTTATTGTTTTTATGTGAGGCTACATCACTCAATGGAACATATGGTACATGGGATTAACTACCTCAGTGGACTGCTACATGAATTTTAGAGAGAACCGTCGGATGCCAGTAACCTCCTGCCAAAGTAATCGTCGCAGTCTTCTGGCCATTCTCGGTCATATGCTGGAGAAGATAATTTTTTGTACTCTTCATTTCCTACCCCTAACGGTAGACCAGGCTATTGAGTTGTGACCCACTGTACAGTTATAGTCCTTACAGCCAAAAATTAGGTTCAGTGGTAGTGAGATAGACGTACCATTTCCAACGGTGGCTAGAATCTCCGCATATCAGTGACGCGGACCACGTGAGACAGTAAGATGACGTATTGCTTCACATATTTACTCATAAATCATTATTGACATACATGGTAAAATTATCAGTGCAGCTACTGTTTTTGAAATCGGGAATTAGCAGGATCAGAGAAATGAAATGGAAGAGCTTGGCCACTTTAACTAACATCATTTATCTTTTTGACAGCAAACTTTTATTTAAGTAACAACAGGTCCACTTCAAGAAAAACAGGTAGAAACATTCCAAGCTAATTTGCCATATTATATTTACAGACTTGAAGGTGTTCAAAATGGTGAATGACACAGTCACTGAATTACCATAACAATGGCCTCAAACAAGATACAAGAAAATAAAACTTTAACAATACTGGCCTTTAAAAAAATTTAAATAATTAAAACTTAGTTCAAGGCAAATTCCTTCACGCGAGCTCAAATCCAAGACATTAGGCAGACCCACAAAAGATGAATAATAATTACTTAACAAGACATAACAATCTGCCTTTACGGCTTACCCAAAACGTTTACACCAAATAATTTAGAGAATAATTCAGAACAAGGTCAGAACATATATTAAAGGAAACAATAACATTACAGGAAAAAATTTCTTGTGCGAAGATAGTTAACCAAAGGTCTCTTGGCCGACAGCAAAATTTCATTTACTGTGCAAGTCAGATAACATAAGATACTCAGCTTTTGAGCACAGGCAGTCAGGACGTGCATCTGCAAGCAAATACGAAGCCGCATTAGGAAACGCTCGAGAGCCCTCCATACGCCCGCTAGCAAGCCAGTCCCACGAGGCAAGAAACTGCCGACACGCAACGCTCTCCTGGCAACTTACTTGGTGCTGTTCACAAACACCAACATAAATGCCGGAGTTACACTACAAGTGAAAGTAATTGTTTAACCACCATTGCACTTAGAGAACCTTTCCAATAAGGTCATACACCCTAGAGAAGTAAGCTTCGCTAAAAATATAATGTGTAAAAGAGAACTATTCGAAGCTAGCTGAAAAAATTCTTCTAAAAAGGAATATAATTAACAGCTCGCTAAGGTCTTACCATTAGGTGGAGCTCTTACCACACGAAACTTAAAAGGTTGAATAATAGTAACACCAGAGAGTACACCAGCTCCTAAAACGGGTAGAAACAAATACTAAAATCCAGAAAAAGTTCTTTCTCTCTTATAAAACAACTCGAATCAAACAACAAATTATTAAAAAACTGAATAATTCATAGGCCCGATATAATTATGCATGAAAGCTTTTCGCATTACATAGACATAATAATATTAACTATACTAATTTTCAGAGAGAGAACTGAAGATTAGTTTAACACAAGTCAAACAAGCCTGAAACGTCAGCACAGCCCCAGAGGTCCACCAGTTGCCTTCCAACACGCCAGAGTGCTGCCAACTAATTGCCGACTTTGTGTCTGCATAGACCCCTTCACGAAATTGATTCAACATCAATGTTTTTGCTCAATAACCTCCGGAGCAGAAATCAGGGATTTCCATGGGCCATTTCCTCGGGCCTGCCAGGGATTTTCAAAAAATTACTTCCAATAGCGGCTGTAAAACACGTGCCATCATGGAAAATCACTAGCCCTTGTGTCCGCATAGTAGACTCTGACAACGATCCGCTTTAGAAGAAATAAGGAAATAACGGCCCATTACTCCCAGTCTGAGAAAAAACTGCCGGCCTCGGATACCACAAACCGGCTCTGCCGTGCACATTAGCTAGGAGGATGAGCCCAAGAACGAGGCCGTAATCAGTTTGTTATTCCTTATTCTCACGATCTCGTTCTATGGACGTTATTCTCGGTAACTGCATTAGCTGCTGCATCTGCAATTCACTACAGTCCCTGATAGGTCAGCTGAAACAAAAAATGGTTCATATGGCTCTGACAGCTGTGGGACTTAACTTCTGAGGTCATCAGTCCCCTAGAACTTAGAACTACTTAAACCTAACTAACATAAGAACATCACACACATCCATGCCCGAGGCAGGATTCGAACCTGCGACCGTAGCGGTCGCGCGGTTTCAGACGGTAGCGCCTAGAACCGCTCGGCCACCACGGCCGGGTGCTGAAACAGAAGTAGACTGTGTTCTTAACAGTTACACTAGCGTTGCGTACTAATTTCCATATATATATATTAACTATTAAGAACACAGCCTATTTCTGTTTCAGCTGACCTATCAGGAACTGTAGTGAATATATATATATATATATATATATATATATATATATATATATATATAAGAAGACTTTATATTCAGCGCAGCCACACTCTGGATATACCATTCTGAAGATAAGAACGCTTCAGCTGTACGTACTTTATTTATAAGCACGACCGGTTTCGCAGCGTTTTAGTTGCATCATCAGGTGCAACAAAATCAAGTCATGTTCTGGTCAAAAAAGAGAATGGGATGACCCAGTAGCGGACGACAGTTGTAAAATGGCGGCCGGAGACTGCCAGGATATGAAGTCACCCTCATTCTACCACGGCTTTCTCATAGAGGGCGAAGGATCAGACGGAGGTTCAGGGTCATCTGTTGCCCTTGGTTGGTAAATAGCCCCTAAAGACGGAAGAACGAGCAATGATCAACGGCTTGAGGACACAGAAGGCAATGTAAAGCACTGCGTTAAAGACACGTAAAGTGTATCCACTGGTAAAATGGACTGTAATTGAAAAATTGTCATGATGATCTCACCATTGTGAAAATATTCCGACCTTGTGCCCTATTCATATCACCGGGAGGGGACTGTCAAGTGGAAGGTTACCATTATCCAACGAAAGAAAAATGTTCTACGAGTCGGGGCGTGGAATGTCAGAAGTTTGAACGTGGTAGGGAAGCTAGAAAATTTATAAAGGGAAATGCTAAGGCCGTCTCTAGACGTAGTGTGTGTCAGTGAAGTGAAATGGAAACGAGACAAGAATTTCTGGTCAGATTAGCAAAGAATAATATCAACAACACGAGAAACTAGTATAATGGGAGTGGGATTCGTTATGAATTGGAAAGTAAGGCTGAGATTGAGCTACTGTAATCACTTCAGTAACAGGGTTGTTCTTATCAGGATCGACAGAAAACCAACACCGGCAAAGATAGTTCAAGTACACATGCCTAACGTCACAAGCCGAAGATGAAGAGATAGAGAAAATATATGAGGATATTAAACGGGTAATTCAATATGTAAATGGAGATGAAAATTTAATAGTCATGGGGGATTGGAATGCGGTTCTAGGAGGAGTAGAAGGTGCTACGGCGTACACAATGGTACGCTTTGGTACTAGGACTTGAGAAAGCACTACGACTAAATGAATTCTGGAATAAATTTCAGCTAGTAATAGAAAATACACTGTTCAAGAACCACAAGAGGAGGATGTACACTTGAAAAGAGCCGGGAGATACGCGAAAATTTCAGGTAGATTACATCACGGTCAGACAGTGATTCCGAAATCAGATACTGGATTGTAAGGTGTACCCAGGAGCAGATACGCACTAAGATCACAATTTAGTAATTATGAAGAATAGGCCGAAGCTTAAGAGACTAGTCTAGAACACTCAACGCACAAAGTGGGATAAGGAAATCTCAAGGAATGAAGAGATACGCTTGAAGCTATCCAAGGCAACAGATACTGCGATAAGGTATAGCTCAGTAGGGAGGTCAGCTGAAGACGAACGGACATCTCTAAAAAGGTAATCACAGAAGTTAGATAGAAAAACATAGGTACACTCCTGGAAATTGAAATAAGAACACCGTGAATTCATTGTCCCAGGAAGGGGAAACTTTATTGACACATTCCTGGGGTCAGATACATCACATGATCACACTGACAGAACCACAGGCACATAGACACAGGCAACAGAGCATGCACAATGTCGGCACTAGTACAGTGTATATCCACCTTTCGCAGCAATGCAGGCTGCTATTCTCCCATGGAGACCATCGTAGAGATGCTGGATGTAGTCCTGTGGAACGGCTTGCCATGCCATTTCCACCTGGCGCCTCAGTTGGACCAGCGTTCGTGCTGGACATGCAGACCGCGTGAGACGACGCTTCATCCAGTCCCAAACATGCTCAATGGGGGACAGATCCGGAGATCTTGCTGGCCAGGGTAGTTGACTTACACCTTCTAGAGCACGTTGGGTGGCACGGGATACATGCGGACGTGTATTGTCCTGTTGGAACAGCAAGTTACCTTGCCGGTCTAGGAATGGTAGAACGATGGGTTCGATGACGGTTTGGATGTACCGTGCACTATTCAGTGTCCCCTCGACGATCACCAGTGGTGTACGGCCAGTGTAGGAGATCGCTCCCCACACCATGATGCCGGGTGTTGGCCCTGTGTGCCTCGGTCGTATGCAGTCCTGATTGTGGCGCTCACCTGCACGGCGCCAAACACGCATACGACCATCATTGGCACCAAGGCAGAAGCGACTCTCATCGCTGAAGACGACACGTCTCCATTCGTCCCTCCATTCACGCCTGTCGCGACACCACTGGAGGCGGGCTGCACGATGTTGGGGCGTGAGCGGAAGACGGCCTAACGGTGTGCGGGACCGTAGCCCAGCTTCATGGAGACGGTTGCGAATGGTCCTCACCGATACCCCAGGAGCAACAGTGTCCCTAATTTGCTGGGAAGTGGCGGTGCGGTCCCCTACGGCACTGCGTAGGATCCTACGGTCTTGGCGTGCATCCGTGCGTCGCTGCGGTCCGGTCCCAGGTCGACGGGCACGTGCACCTTCCGCCGACCACTGGCGACAACATCGATGTGCTGTGGAGACCTCACGCCCCACGTGTTGAGCAATTCGGCGGTACGTCCACCCGGCCTCCCGCATGCCCACTATACGCCCTCGCTCAAAGTCCGTCAACTGCACATACGGTTCACGTCCACGCTGTCGCGGCATGCTACCAGTGTTAAAGACTGCGATGGAGCTCCGTATGCCACGGCAAACTGGCTGACACTGACGGCGGCGGTGCACAAATGCTGCGCAGCTAGCGCCATTCGACGGCCAACACCGCGGTTCCTGGTGTGTCCGCTGTGCCGTGCGTGTGATCATTGCTTGTACAGCCCTCTCGCAGTGTCCGGAGCAAGTATGGTGGGTCTGACACACCGGTGTCAATGTGTTCTTTTTTCCATTTCCAGGAGTGTATAAAGAGGAAACTGCGAAGAAACCATGGGTAACAGAAGGAAGTGGAAAAATGTTCTGGGAAATACAGGAATACAAAATACAAATCACTTAGGAATGAAGGACGTTCAGGGAAGTTAAGGCGAAATGGCTGCATGAAAAATGCGAAGAAATTGAAAACGACATGATTGTCGGATGGACTGACACTGCATACAGAAAATTCAAAACAATCTTCGGTGAATTTAAAAGTAAGGGTGGGAACCGTAAGAGTGGTATGGAAATTCCACTGTTAAATGCAGAGGCCACAGCGGATAAGTGGAAAGAGTACATTGAAGTACATGTAAACTGCATGAGGGGAAAGACTTGTCTGACGACGCGATAGAAGAAGACACCTCTATTTGATTTAGAGGAGACAGAGAGATTAGAATCAGAATTTAGAAGATCTCTGTTAGCTTTGGAGGACTTAACATCTAATGAGGTAGAAGACTGTAAGAGCCGAAAAGCGCGAATATTATTACAGACTTAGCTTAACAGTTCAAGCATCCAAGCTGTTGACAAGATAATATAAGACAAATGGAAAAGAAAATTGAGGATCTGTTAGATAAGTATCAGTTTGGCTTTAGGAAAGTTAAAGGGACCAAAGAGGAAGTATGACGTTGTGGTTGATAATGGAAACAACATTTAAGAAAAATCAAGACACGTTCATAGGTTTTGTTGACCTGAAAAATAGCATTCGATGATGTAAAATGGTGCAAAATGTTCGAAATTCTGAGAAAAGTAGGGGTAGGCTATAGGGAGAGACGGGTCATATACAATATGTACAACAACCAAGAGGGAATAATAGGCGTGGAAGACCAAGAACGAAGTGCTCGTATTAAAAAATGTGTAAGACAAGGATGTAGCCTTTAGCCCCTAGTGCTTACATCGAGGAAACAATGGTGGAAATAAAAGAAAGGTTCAGGAGTGAAATTAAAATTCAAGATGAAAGGATATCAATGATAAGATTCGCTGATGAAATTGCTATCCTCAGTGAAAGTGAAGAAAAATTACGGGGTATGTTCACTGGAATCGACAATCTAATGAGTAAAGAATATGGACTGAGAGTAAATCGAAGAAAGATGAACATAATGAGAAGCAGTAGAAATGAGAACAGCGAAAATCTTAACATCAGCATTGATGATCACGAACTAGATGAAGTTATGAAATTCTGCTACCTAGGCAGCAAAATAACCCATTACAAACGGAGCAAGGAGGACAAAAAAACAGATTAGCAATGGCAAAAATGGCATTCCTGACTGTGAGAAGTCTACTAGTATCAACCAAGGGGCTTAATTTGAGGAAAAAATTTCCCAGGATGTACGTTTGGGGCGCAGCATTGTATGGTAGTGAAACATGGAATGTGGGAAAACCAGAAAAGAAGAGTGTCGAAGTATTTGAGGTGAGGTGTTACAGAAGAATGTTGAAAATTAGGTGGACTAATAAGGTAAGTAATAAGGAGATTCGTCGAAGTATCGGCAAGGAGAGAAATGTGAGGGAAACACTGACAAGAAGAAGGGACAGGACGGTGGGACATGTGTTAAGACGTCTAAGAATAATTTCCATGGGACTATACGGATCTGTAGAGGGTAAAAACTGCAGAGGAAGACAGAGTATGGAATACACCCAACAAGTAATTGAGGACGTAAGTTGCAAGTGCTACTTCGAGATGAAGAGGTTGGCACAGGAGACGAATTCGCGGCGAGCCACTATGAAATCAATCAGAAGACTGACGGTTCCATTAAAAAAAAAAAAACTTTTTGTACAGTATCGTCGTAAGCAGGAAAAAGCAACTCTTCGTGAAATTCAACGAGCTTTAAGTCGTTGATAGCCAAAGCTCGACTGCCATATGACAGTATTGGCACTGGCCTACCGTTCCTTCGATTAAGATTTGACGGATATAGCTCCTGGCGATCAGTTTTACTGGCGAAATGTACACGAGAGAGTGGTTTACCTCTTACCGTTACCGTAAACCGATACGCTATTTTTTCTTTTAATGTATCCACTGTTGCAGCAAATGAGCTACATTATGATTCAAAACGTTACTATCACTTTTCACCGCAAGACTGATTGTCGCGCAGTGACACGGTAAGGAAAATATATAAGTGGAGCAGAGATGATTGGGGAGTCATTGTAGTTTGGTTCAAATGGCTCTGAGCACTATGGGACTTAACATCTATAGTCATCAGTCCCCTAGAACTTAGAACTACTTAAACCTAACTAACCTAAGGACAGCACACAACACCCAGCCATCACGAGGCAGAGAAAGTCCCTGACCCCGCCGGGAATCGAATCCGGGAACCCGGGCGTGGGAAGCGATAACGCTACCGCACGACCACGAGATGCGGGCGGGAATCATTGTAGGTACGGTAAGAACCGAAAATGTGGAAATGTACTGACAAAGGGCAGATTATGAACCGGCGCTTTGGAAGCAGCACCTCGAAAACGGCCAAGCTTGTTTCGCGTGCTAATGACGTGAGCATTTGTGGAAAGTGGTTGAAAGACGGTAAAACACGAGTAGGGGACAAAATGTCAGCTCATCAAGGAACTTGATGGTAGGACGCTTGCCCGCTCCTTAACACGATTGGCGGCGATCTGTAGCAGTTCTGTCGACAGAATTCAACTCTGACACAGGCTTACATGTATAACTATTTCGGAGCGCACACAGTTGAACATGTGGCTCCACCTTAGACGACCCATGCGCGTTTCTACGATACCGTCAGCTACGATTCTAACAGGCACAGCATCATCGATCAGTGGAAACATATCGCCTTGTTGGATAGAGGTCGATAGTTGAGTCATGCAGGCGACTGTTTGCTCGAAACATATAACACGCCACGGACGCAGGCTGGTGCAGGCAGTATTATTCTATGGGGAACATTCGCCTGGACTTACATGGGGCCTAGGATAGTAATCGAAGGCACCACAGTTAGCTGTGGACCACGTGAACATTAGTGCTGACCACCTAAATCCTCTCATGCTTTATGTCTTCCCAGACAGCGATTACATCTTTCAGCAGCGTAACTATTCGCGGCACATAGCAATAATCAAAAACAGTGATCTGGGGTATACAATAGTGAACTCACGGTTATGTGTACTTGATGGAACAGATGTGGTACGCCATCGGGTGCCAGCTCGGCACTCACAAATCACCTGTGCTTAACTGAAGGGAATTCCGAAATTTGCGTATACAGGTGCTGCCACATACACTACGTGATCAAAAGTATCCGGACACCTGGCTGAAAATGACTTACAAGTTCGTGGCGCGCTCCATCAGTAATGATGGAATTTAGTATGGTATTAGCCCAATCTTAGCCTTGATGACAGCTTCCACTCTCGCAGGCATATGTTCAATCAGGTGCTGGAAGGTTTATTGGGGAATGGCAGACCGTTCTTCACGGAGTGCTGCACTGGGAAGAGATATCGATGTCGGTCGGTGAGGCTTGACACGAAGTTGGCATTCCAGAATATCCCAAAGGTGTTGTATAGGATTCCGGTCAGGACTCTGTGCAGGCCAGTCCATTACAGGGATGTTACTGTCGTGCAGCCACTCCGCCACAGGCCGTGAATTATGAACAGGTGCTCGATCGTGTTGAAAGATGCAGTAGCCATCCCCGAATTGCTCTTCAACAGTGAGAAGCAAGAAGCTGCCTAAAAAGTCAATGCAGGCCTGTGCTGTGATAGTGCCCGCAAAACAATAAGCTGTGCAAGTCCCCTTCATGAAAAACACGACCACAACATAACATCACCGCCTCCGAATTTCACTGTTGGTACTACACACGCTGGCAGATGACGTTCACCGGGCATTCGCCATACCCACACACTGCCATCGGATCGCCACATTGTGTACCGTGGTTCGTCACTCCATGCTACGTTTTTCCAAAGTTCAGTTGTCCAATGTTTACGCTCTTTGCACCAAGCGAGGCGTCGTTTGGCATTTACCGGCTTGATGTGTGGCTTATGAGCAGCCGCTCGACCATGAAATCCAAGTTTTCTCACCTCCCGCCTAACTATCATAGTACGTGAAGCGGATCCTGATGCAGCAGGGAATTCCTGTGTAATGGTCTGGACAGATGTCTGCCTATTACACATTACGACCCTCTTTAACAGTTGGTGGTCTCTGTCAGTCAATGGACTAGATCAGCCTGTACGCTTTTGTGCTGTACGTGTCCTTCACGTTTCCACTTCACTATCACATCGGAAACAATGGACCTAGGGATGTTTATGAGTGTGGAAATCTCGCGTATACACGTGTGACACAAGTTGCACCAAATCACCTGAAAACATTCGAAGTCCGTCAGTTCCGCAGAGGCCCTCTCTGTCAGTCAACAGACGAGATCGGCCTGCACCCTTTTGTGCTGTACGTTTCCCTTCACGTTTCCACTTCACTACCATATCGGAAACAGTGGGCCTAGGTATGTTTAGGAGTTTGGAAATCTCCCGTAAAGACGTATAACCCAAGTGAAACCCAATCACCTGACCATGTTCGAAGTCTGTGAGCTCCGCGGAGCGCCCCATTCTGCTCTCTCACGATGTCAAATGACTACTAACGTCGCTGAAATTGTTTACCTTGCAGTAGGTGGCAGCACTATGCACCTAATATGAAAAACGCACGTTTTTTGGGGTGTCCGGATACTTTTGATCACGTACTTTACCTGTTAAATCCATGCGATGCAAAATCGCTGCTGTATTGCATTCCTAAGGTGTTGTGAATCAGGTAGTCATAATATTTTGGCTCTTTGGTGTTACCCATATTGCAAATTTTATTTTTTCTCTTAGTCGTAGCAAAAACAGTTTTAGTCTTAGCAGAAAGATTTCATTTTAAGGTTTTTCACTGAGCCACGAAGAGAAATTGCAGCAATGTCGTCGCGTTTTATGAACAGGGGAGGAGTGGATGCTGGTTAAGTTCTTCATGTCTCACTTTGATTTTTCCGTGACACTACTGTTTTATTCATATTTTGTTGACCACGTTGTTAAACAATACTGATTTCTTTCGCAACTGTATCAAAGACACATTACCGTTAGTGAAAATCATTGTGGTTTCACTCTAGATATATCTCTTCTTTTGAATACTTTAAGATACAGTTAGGGATAGGAAAAGAATCAAATGAAGGATGAGTCCACAATTCTTGCATCATTTACCCTTTGAATGATCACATTTATTTACAATCCACATTATAGCACCAAATATAATACAATAATCACCAAATATCTCTGAACATAAGAGGCTGTTAAATGAAATTAGCCTTTTAAAATTTTAACAATAGTATGTCAGGACCAAACTTTCAGTTCCTGCTACCCCAAGGAAACAGTGCGAGCAACAAATAAAAAAATATATCATAATAAATCCTCTCTTAAACAATAATTAAGTACATAATGATAACTCTTGCCCAATCCTTTTAAACAGTCACAGTTATTAAGAACTGGAAATTTAGAATAAACACACAAGCATGGAAGATTTAACAAATTTTCTTACATCCACAGATCGGATACAATGACAAATTACATTCAAGATAAGAATAGTGAGTAATAATTAAATATAGGAATCTAAGTATATGGCAATCACAACGGGAATTACATTAAAATTTTCCTCAGCTCACCAAGTATGTTGTTGTTGTGGTCTTCATCCCAGAGACTAGTTTGATGCAGCACACCATGCCACTCTATCCTGTGCAAGCTACTTCATCTCCAAGTTACCTGCATCCTTCTGAATCTGATTAGTGTATTCATCTCTTGGTCTCTCTCCATGGTTTTTACCCTCTACGCTGCCCTCCAAAGCTAAATTGGTGATCTCTTGATGCCTCAGACCATGCCCTCCCAACGGATCCATTATTCTAGTCAAGTTGTGCCACAAATTCCTCTTCTCCCCGAATCTGTTCAGTACCTCCTCATTAATTACTGATCTACCCATCTAATCTTCAGCAGTCTTCTGTAGCACCACATTTCGAAAGCTTCTATTCTCTTCTTGTCTAGACTATTTATTGTCCATGTTTCACTTCCATACATGGCTACACTCCATACAAATACTTTCAGAAAAGACTTCCTGATATTTAAATCTACACTCGATGTCAACAAATCTCTCTTCTTCAGAAACGCTTTCCTTCCCATTGCTAATCTACATTTTATATCGTCACTACTTCGACTATCGTCAGCCATTTTGCTCCCCAAATAGCAAAACTCGTTTACCACATTAAGTGTCTCATTTCCTAATCTAATTCCCTCATCCTCACCTGATTTAATTTTACTACATTCCATTACCCTAGTTTTGCTTGTATTGATCATCATCTTATATCCTCCTTTAAAGACACTGTCCAATCCAGTCAGCTGCTCTTCCAGGTCCTTTTCTGTCTCCGACAGAATTACAATGTCATCGGCAAACCTCAAAGTTTTTTTCTTCTCCATGGATTTTAATCCCTGCTATAAATTTTTCTTTTATTTCCTGTACTGCTTGCTAAATATACAGATTGAATAACATCGGGGATAGGCAACAGCCCTGTCTCACTCCCTTCCCAACCACTGCCTCCCTTTCATGACCCTCGACTCTTATAACTGCCATCTGGTTTCTGTACAAATTGTAAAAAGCCTCTGCTCCCTATATTTGTACCCTGTCACCTTCAGAATTTGAAAGAGAGTATTCCAGTCACCATTGTCAAAAGCCTTCTCTAAGTCTACAAATGCTAGAAAAGTAGGTTTGCCTTGCCTTAATCTATCTCCTAAGATGAGTCGTAGGGTCAGTATTGCCTCACGTGTTCCAACATTTCTACGGAATCCAAACTGATCTTACCCGAGGTGAGCTTCTATCAGTTTTATCATTCGTTTGGAAAGAATTCGTATTAGTATTTTGTGGCCGTGGCTTACTAAATTGATAGTTCGGTAAATTTCACACCTGTCAACACCTGCTTTCTTTGGGATTGGAATTATTATATTCTTCTTGAAGTCTGAGGGTATTTCTCCTGTCTCATACATCTGGCTCACCAGATGGTAGAGTTTTGTCAGGGCTGGCTCTCCCAAGGCTGTTAGTAGTTCTAATGGAATGTTGTCTACTCCCGGTGCTTTGTTTGGACTTAGGTGTTTCAGTGCTCTGTGAAACTCTTCACGAAGTATCATATCTCTGTCTTATCCCTAGTGGGGTTAGGGTTGTTTGGGGAAGGAGACCAGACAGCGAGGTCATCGGTCTTATCGGATCAGGGAGGATGGGGTAGGAAGTCGGTCGTGCCCTTTCAAATGAACCATCCCGGCATTTGCCTGGAGCGATTTAGGGAAATCACGGAAAACCTAAATCTGGCTGGCCGGACGCGGGATTGAACAGTCGTCGTCCCGAATGCGAGTTCAGTGTCTAACCACTGCGCCACCTCGCTCGGTTTATCCCTAGTGATATAGGCCTCTAAGTCCCTATGTTTGTCCTTCAGCCATCCCTGCTTACTGCTTAGCCATTTTTCACTTCCTGTCGAGCTCATTTTTGGGACGTTTGTATTCCTTTTTGCCTGCTTCATACACTGCAATATTATATTTTCTCCTTTCATCAATTAAATTGAATATCTCTTCTGTTACCCATGGATTTCTACTAGCCCTCGTCTTTTTACCTACTTCATCCACTTGTGCCTTCACTATTTCATCTCTCAAATTTACCCATTCTTCTTCTGCTGTATTTCTCCTCCCCGTTCTTGTCAATCGTTCCCGAATGGTCCTCTGAAACTCTGTATAACCTCTGGTTCTTTCAGTTTATCCAAGTCTCATCTTCTTAAATTCCCACCTTTTTGCAGTTTCTTCAGTTTTAATCCAAAGTTCATAACCAATAGATTGTGGTCAGAGTGCACACCTGTCCATGGAAATGTCTTACAATTTACGACCTGGTTCCTAAATCTCTGTCTCACCCTTATATAATCCATCTGACACCTTCCAGTGTCACCAGGGCCCTTTCGCGTATACAACCTTCTTTCATGATTCTTAAACCAAGTGTTAGCTTTGATTAAGTTATTATCTGTGCAAAATTCTACACTGCGGCTTCCTCTTTCATCCCTTACCCCCATTCCATATTCACCTACTACGTTTCCTTCTCTTCCTTTTCCTGCTATCGAATTCCAGTCCCCCAAGACTATTAAAGTTTCGTCTCCCTTAACTATCTGTATAATTTCTTTCATCGCGTCATACATTAATTTCTTCAATCTTTCATATCTGCGGAGCTAGTTGGCAAATAAACTTGTACTACTGTGGTAGTCGTGGGCTTCGTGTCTATCTTGCCTACAATAATGCGTTCACTCTTCTGTTCATAGCAGTTAATCCGCGTGCCTATTTTTTAATTCATTATTAAACATGCTCCTGCGTTATCCTTATTTTATTTTGTATTTATAACCCTGTATTTAGCTGATTAGAAGTCTTGTTCCTCCTGCCACCGAAATTCACTAATTGCCACTATATCTAACTTTAATCTATCCATTTCCCTTTTTAATTTTTCTAATCTACCTGCCCGATCAAGCCATCTGACATTCCAAACTCCGATCCGTACAACGCCAGTTGTGCGTCTCTTGATAACGACGTCCTCATGAGTGGTCCCCGCCCGGAGATCTTAATGGGGGAACATTTTACCTCCGGAATATTTTACCCAAGAGGACGACATCATCATTTAAACTCACAGTAAAGCTGGATGCCCTCGTTAAAAAGTACGGCTGTTGTTTCCCCTTACTTTCAGCGTTTCGTAGTACCAGCACAGAAACGCCATTTCGGTTAATGTTACGAGGCCAGATCAGTCAATCATCCAGACTGTTGACCCTGCAACTACTGAAAGCGCTGCTGCCCTCCTTCAGGAACCACACCTTTGTCTGGGCTTGTACAGATACCTTCCGTTGTGGTTGCACCTACGGTACGGCTATCTTTGTAGCCGACGCACGGAAGACTCTCCACCAACGACAAGGTCCATGGTTCACGGGGAGCACACCAAGTTTATACACAAATATTTGAACAGGCAAAGGCACTACCTCAAAATTTAATTACAGCATCGCGCACGTTCAGGCCTTTAGGCAGAATATTTAGAAGTTAAAGCAAGTGCATCAGAGCCTCAAGAAGGTAAAGGCGAAACTTAAAGATGGCAAGCTGTCAAGGTGAACAGTTCCAGTATAGCAACAGCGGACACGCCTCAGACACAGCCGGAAGGCACGTGCAGGGCCGCAACAGCAACAGGCCCTCGAGGCCGGCAGCCGCAGGAACGTCGGGATCGCGTATCACAAGACAAAGTGGTGCTGCTAACGAACACCACGTAGGCGAGATATAAGCTACAGAAATACAATTTACTTCAACAACAATGGCCACCTTCTTAAGAGTTCAAGCCAAAGCCATCATAAAATAAGATAGCAAATATTATTCCAAAAAATTGCCAAAAGAAATAAATCTTAAATTACCGGTAAGAGAGGACAAAAATATAATAATTAACAGCTCCCCAAACAATTTAGGTAAACTTTACAGTGAGACTGCAGGGCTAGTTGCCTCTTTGAATCAGAGGGACAAATAAATGGCTAAGCTCACCCCTTCAAGGGCCAAGATTAATGACAATAAATTAAAATGTTCCAGTGATCCATACGGCATCAACACCAGTGGCACATATATCAGACCGCGAGAAACAGGTCGATGTCGGCACCAACAGAACTAAAAACCAAAGGAACCGTTTCGCGGGAAAACCCACCCGTGATACCCTACGCCAGTGGTTCTCAAACTTTTTGAGCTTCGGGTGCATTTAAAGGTCTGCAAATAATTGTGGGCGCTCTATATACACATTTCTGAGGAATATTTTACAACATTCAATACAGGAAACAAATACTGTGATAAAATAACAAGTAATTTTATTTTGAATTTCGAGCCCAGACTACAGAAAATACGTCTTACATTAATAAAAAAACACACATTATCGTAATATGAGCCAATAATTTTTGTATAAAAAATGTGGGACATTCATAAAGCACAACTGACAAACGCAACGGCCGAGCGTTCTGTTGCCTCCTACACTGCCAAGACGAAAGGTAAGAGAAACTATGAAGTGAAACGTATTAAAATGAAATAATGCAATAAAACTAAGGATTAATTCAAATTATAGAGAAAAGTAATAATTCAATACAAATGAAACGTAACTTACGACAACTTCTCTATTGTTTATGGGAAACATGAGCCTGATGTTTCCACGCGATTTCTTCAATGTTTAGAGATATATTTAAAAGGCAAACTCCCATTTCCTAGTCAATACATTGAAAGAGTTCCTCTCTTCTTATATTTAATTATGGTGAGGGCCGAAAATCCTAATTCACATAAATATGACGTCGAAAATTGAAGTAAAATGTTTAAAGCCTTTTTAGATCTCGACACATATTCTTCTTTTATAGAAATCCAAAAGGCTTCAAGAGACAATCCCTCATGCTTAATCATCAGTCCACGATCAGTAGATATAGCTGCCAGTTCTGAAGTTTCCATGAATGGGCTTCGAATCCAATCGTACTGTTCAGTGTTGAGGGATGAACTTAGTTTCTCTTCTAAACTTATTAAATGATGTACTATTATTGGAAGTATTTCATTTATGCACGTGCTCCTTACCAACGGGAACATTTCCAAGTTACCTTGAATAGCTTTTCTTTTCCATGTTTCTAGTTTTCTGTGAAACGCTTTAATATTGTCGTTGGATGTGAGGATAGTGTTAATAATATTGAACTGCTGAAATATGCCGGCCAGATACTGCAGTATGGCAATCAAAAATTCGCTCCGAAGGAGGTTGCAAAAATTTAAATGTTTCACTTCATTGAAAAACACGAGGAGTCCTTGCCGTAGCTCATGCACACGGGTAAGTACTTTCCCCCTCGACAACCACATGACTTCTGTGTGTAAAAGCAACTGTCTGTGTTCTGACTCCATATCGATAAAAAAAATTCGAATAAATGGGTTTTGACACATCTTGTTTTAATAAAATTTACCATCTGAACAACTTTGCTTTAAGACTTGTCTCAATTTTTCTCCTAATGTTATTGCTGTTAGGACCCCCTATGAAGAAAGTAGTGAGTTACTATAATATCTTCACTTTGTTTTATTACAAATGAAATAAGCTCTTTAACACAGCCTACCTTTGAGGGGGAGCCATCTGTACAAATACCTACACACGACTTCCACTTTGACTGCCACTTATTAAGATAATCATTTAAAATGTTGAAAACGTCCTCACCTTTAATAGACACACTTATTTCTTTGCAATAAGGAAACTGATTTACTGGTTGATCTTGATTAATGAAATGGACAAATGCTAAGAGTTGCTATTGGTTGGTAATGTCTGTTGATTCATCGACTTGCAATGCAAGGTTTGAGTGTTTGAGTTTATTACTATACACATTTTTCTCAATATCAGTAGACATTTCTATAATACGTCTGTTACCGGTATAATTCAACAAAGGATTCTTGCTTCTTTTCATAGCTGCTTCATTTCCCATCATCGTCATGCCCATTTTTTTGCAAGCAGGCAAAATAAGCGACTCACTTATAGTATGAGCTTTTATTCACTTTGCTATTAGTTCAGACACTTGGTGGGAAGCGATCAGAGTTTATCAGAAACAGACATTACACTTTTAAAAGAATTTGCTGCCCTTGTTAGCTGTTTAGTCTCTTGAAATAGCTTACATGTTTATCTTGCAAATATGAAGGCATTGTTTTAAAATGTTTGCTCAGTTTACTAGGAAGCAGAGATTCATTTGCCATTTTATACGCACATACTAAGCATAGTGGGAAAGGATAATCTTCACTCCCACTCCAAGTGAAACCATAGCTGATGTAGCTTTCATTGTACTTACGAGCAGGCCACTGTTTTGCTTTTTTACTTGCACATAGCGGTTGTTCACTTCCAGAATATGATTCTTCAACGGCATGCTTGTTTTTCAGAAATCTGTTCATTTTATTCGATTGTATTTTGCTTATAAGTTTCGCTTCTAGCGCTTTGAAACCAAGCAGTACTCTGTAAACAAAACACGAGCCCCACGTACACTGACAACAGCTCACTGCCATATCACCTGACAGCTCAGCGATAATGTCAAGCGCACAACAATGGAAACGCGGTTTTCCTTCTGGGCCTGGATTCTTGTGCCTCCATGGTTTAACAGTGCTGCCAATGATAATTTTCAAATTCAGTTAACCTTGCCGTATACTTCCGTCATGAATCCGTTGGATCACTAAAGTGCAGTGGAAATGGTGCTCAGAAGTAGCAAGACTTTATGAACAATGACGATCATGTTCACATGTGCTACCCATCTGTAGCAAAGAACATGAAATAAATTTTTTTAGTCACGAACAGCTCGAGGTCAAACTGTAACCAGCTCTCATAGATAATTTCATCTCCCAGTTTCAATAATATTTTATTGACAACAAACAAATAAAATATTATTAAAAAGTGACTGGTTGTGGATGTTATTTAAAATTTTTGATACACTGTCGAGGTACATATATAGGTCATAATGGCCAATAGTAATAATATGCAATGCACTTCCTATGTGTTGTTGCAGCGCCACTTGGAGTTAGGTGGAATAAGTTCGCAATCATGGGGAACGACACGAAACCTTCTAAATTCTGTGGACAAGTTGTGATCACATACATAACGCACAATGCTCAATTTCAGCATGGCTACCATAATAAAAGAAAAATGTCCGCAGGCAAATTAACTGCGAAACAAAAGCACGACACGATCAGATAATATCCCCAAGAGTTTTCCTCGGAAAAATCCGTCAGTCGTTAAATATTTTTTCAACGTTTTCTCCTGATCCTGAACGTTTGGATCTGGCCAGAGATCCATTAACGCTAGACAAGACTGTAGATTAACTCAAAGTTTATTTAAAAATTGTAAGATTGACACAAACGTCGTACCGTTTGGTTACGTAAAGTAGGCACGGAACGCGGCGTGCGAAAATAATTTACACGGTGCTTCAGGGCGAAGGGTGGTGACAGGGGGGGGATGGTTAGGAAAATTTCACGACTAGCGCTAGTCATCCACGGATGACTGGGCGCCTGGTACCGACCAGCGACTAAGATAGTTACATTTTACAGACAGAACTAAAAAGGGTTCACTTGAAGCGCATTATATCTATCAAAAATTGTGAATTTAAGGTAAGGCTGTTGTAATGCAATTCCAGTGCAAGGAGTTGAAGAAAATGGAATTTGAGGCATCTATTAAGTATGAATGACCATGAAGCATTATGTTGTAAGAAACGTGCAGGTCATGGTTGCAGTCTTGGACTACAAGTTTTTTAATACATATCAAATAATACATATCAAATAAGTTACTGTGTCGGCCACACCAAACTTTACTATGGATAAAGCGCTACATTCGTTATTAAATGAATTAACCACTCCCACCAAAGTTTATTTAAAAATTGTAAGATTGACACAAACGTCGTACCGTTTGGTTACGTAAAGTAGGCACGGAACGCGGCGTGCGAAAATAATTTACACGGTGCTTCAGGGCGAAGGGTGGTGACAGGGGGGGATGGTTAGGAAAATTTCACGACTAGCGCTAGTCATCCACGGATGACTGGACGCCTGGTACCGACCAGCGACTAAGATAGTTATATTTTACAGACAGAACTAAAAAGGGTTCACTTGAAGCGCATTATATCTATCAAAAATTGTGAATTTAAGGTAAGGCTGTTGTAATGCAATTCCAGTGCAAGGAGTTGAAGAAAATGGAATTTGAGGCATCTATTAAATATGAATGACCATGAAGCATTATGTTGGAAGAAACGTGCAGGTCATGGTTGCAGTCTTGGACTACAAGTTTTTAATACATATCAAATAATACATATCAAATAAGTTACTGTGTCGGCCACATCAAACTTTACTATGGATAAAGCGCTACATTCGTTATTAAATGAATTAACCACTCCCACCAATGCATGTTGTTATCATTGTAGCAACGTGACAATTATGTGACCATTCTGTTTCTCCAGACCGCAGCATTCTGCCATCCGAACAATTATTTTTCTCGCCTCGCTATGAATTTCACTTTCGCTAGAATTCCTTACACTTCTCGATGTTGTAAGGGATGACCTCGACGGCCTAGAAATGGCATTATCATCACTCATTATTTTGAAATACCTTTGCCAAGTTCCCAAACAGCCGCTACTGTTAGATAGCTAAGATTAGCAGCAACTGAAGAGAGAAGACAGTCGGCATGAAACGTTCCGAATACTGTCGACACTACAAGGAGAATAAGCCATCTTATTTCCTTAACCAAACAAGGACTCGTTCCTTATTATACCTGTCGTGAAATGGATAAAATTGAGTAGCTACATGTTATTTTATATTTTGCCATACGTTTTCCTAAAATATTACAGAGTGCACCCGTAAATGTTCTATGTCGCACCAGTGCGCCCTGGCGCACGCTTTGTGAACCACTGCCCTACGCTGTGCCCCTCCTGCGCGTTCTCACAACCCACTGTCGGCCTGTGTCAAACTCTCTGAGCCAGTGATCATCTATGAAAACTGCAAGTTAAATTCGCCACGCCTATCGGAAGGTACGTGAAAGAAAGCACCGGGAATACAGAGAGAAAACAAACTGACGAGGACGGCGGTTCAAGTCCCATTCCGCCCATTCTCATACATGTTTCTTGTTGCATCAATAGAGTCTTAAAACAGTTGCTTGAGTAGTAATTTTGAAAAAGATTTCGTCCCCCATCCTTCCGTAACCTAAGTCTGCCCCATGTCTTTTACGACCTCGGAAGACCTACTCATCTCGAGTAAGTTTAAGCTGGCAATAAAGGTTAATATACCCATCCGATGGAAAATTCATCTTTAACAGCGTCTCAGCCTCCATTCAGTGAGGAACTATGATAAGTCACAGGATTTAACACAGGTTAATTGCACAATCTGGTCGTCATTCTACAACACCGTCTGTCCTTTCCTTGCTAGCCATACGCAGGTAATAAATATTTCTTCTTTCCCCAGTGTTCGAGTCACCTTCGTTAAGGCCAAGTTCTACTACACTTCCGTTTGTACGCGAACATCTAATCTATAAAGTAAAAATGTCTTGCTCTCTTCAAACGATAGTTGAAAATGCGTTTAATGTAGTCAGTTCCTCGACTGCAAATAACAGTGAAAAAATTCTTATACAATCCCAGCCATTCACTTCCTAGGAAAACAGATGCCATTTTCCCGTGAATATTCGGGAATACGATGGGAGAAGGTAGGTTCGTTGTATCTCTATGCATAATGCCATTGGTATATGTACCAGCTGGCGGAACTACATTTCTGGCCGAAATTTTTATCACTAGAACCTTTAATGTAATTTATTTTGACACATTTTCTGACTTTTATATACAGTATTGATTCAAATGGCTCTGAGCACTATGGGACTCAACATCTTTGGTCATCAGTCCCCTAGAACTTGGAACTACTTAAACCTAACTAACATAAGGACATCACATACATCCATGCCAGAGGCAGGATTCGAACCTGCGACCGTAGCAACTGCGCGGTTCCAGACTGAAGCGCCTAGAACCGCTTGGCCACTCCGGCCGGCTATACAGTATTATTGCCTAATCATATGAACTAAGTAGTCAGAAGTATATGGAACCTGTTGCGAGCCATACTATGATTAATTTAAACTCCTTAGATCGAACCATGTGGCCTGAAGTCGAAACGTCACACGGTTGCAGAGAATGGAAGTGCGACTTGAGAATAATAACAACTCAACCCAAACCTTCTTCTTGATGGAAAATATCCTTCGCAAAATGTTGTTTCCTCTAAACATTTGATAAATGGTTAAGCTTGGCCTCAAAGGCTACAGGCACAGTATAATGGATGTGGTTGATGCTTCCACCCTCATCGCATTCTATTAGGCCTACTTTCGTAAAAAGCAACTGCAAGAACTAAAAGGTGTTCATCCCTTCCTATACTGCAAAGCTGAGCTAAACTAGCTGTGCATTTTTTATGTTGTCTGGAAAAGTATGACATTTTGACACAAAGCATTCTAAATTTTTAGAATTTCAAAAGAAACATTTGACAGTTTTTTATGCGCCAGATTGGAACACGAAGGAGCCAAAATGAGCAACGGAATTTCGCTTATTGAAGTGCTAACGGTGACGCTGGACAGAGTACATAATCAAAATTTCTTGGCATAAGCTAAATGAAACAGACACTAGTTCCCTTTATCTATTCCAGTACGTAAACGAGTTCCATTCTGAATACAATAAACAAGAAAACTAAAAGTAATTGATACTCTTATGTATTATTAATTTCCAGTAAGACGAGGTAATTATTGCTCCAGAATCATCACTGAATCCTAAACTCTTTTCGGTGTGAAACGCAGAACTTGCACTTTCACGTGCTTAGAACCAACTGTTGAGTCTCAATAAGCTCACCAGTCATGGGCGCGTAGACGTGTAAATACATATGCTATTGAAAACATGTTGCTTAGGTACGTTCCAAGATGTGGTCACATGGCCCTGAATTCTACTGAAGAGTAAACTGAACCGTGTAATAAAGTACAAAGAAAGTCTGTGTAAAACAGTAAAATTACTTCCGTAAAATGAAGAACAAACCGCCTTCAGTAACACAAATCACGATTGTATTTCAATGCACGATGCATTTCAACCCCTGGGCGCTCATCTCCAGGTATTCTGAAAGTCTACACAATTTTTTAAATTAGGTTAATGGCGATTCAGTTGGTATTAAAATGGAATTGTGGAAATACTCAGCGTTATTCCTACGTCTAAGGCTTCTTCACGTACGCTGAACGGCCAGAACATTATGACCACCGACCTACTATAGATGTAAACCCGACCAAGCGATAGCAGCTTTTCCTGGTAACGAAAGACTGCTAGCCAGACACACGCACGCTCATGCTGACCGTGTACAGAATGGAGAAGGCGCACGATCTCTCTGAGTTTGACCGAGGGCAGATTATGAAGGCCCAGAATCTCGGCAGGAACATTACGGAAACTGCACAACTTGTCGGGTGTTCGAGGAATGCTGAAGTGGGCGTCTTCAACGTATTGCGAGACCAAGGTGAAACCACGTCCAGGCGTCCAGACGTCGGCCACCCCTCACAGTCGGACGTCGTAGCCTGGGCAGACTGATAAAAGAGGACAGGCGGCGAACTGTGACGGAACTAACATCAGGCTTTAATGCTCCTGGGCAGAGTTCAAGTGCAGCTGAACACACAGTAAACCGAACACTCCTAACGATAGGCTTCTGCAGCCCATCCAAGTGCTAATGTTAACAACATGACATAGGCAACTACGACTGAAATGGGTGCGTGATCATCACCACCGGACGTCGGCGCAGTGTCAGAGTGTTGCATGGGCTGATGAATCCTGATACCTTCTTCATCATGCTGATGGGAGGGCGTGAATCCGTCGTCTTCAATGGGAACAACTTCTTGACATCTGTACAGCGGGTCAGAGGCAAGTTGGAGGCGACTCCAATATGCTCCGTCCACAGTTCGTGGTCTAGTGGCTAGCGCTGCTGCATCTGGATCACAGGATCCCGGTTTCCATTCCCGGTCGAGTTGGGGATTTTTTTTTCCGCTCGGGGACTGGGTGTTTGTTGTATCCTCATCATTTCATCATCATTCATGAAAGTGCCCCCCCCCCCCCCCCCATGAACCATGGACCTTGCCGTTGGTGGGGAGGCTTGCGTGCCTCAGCGATACAGATAGTGGTACCGTAGGTGCAACCACAACGGAGGGATATCTGTTGAGAGGCCAGACAAACGTGTGGTTCCTGAAGAGGGGCAGCGGCCTTTTCAGTAGTTGCAAGGGCAACAGTCTGGATGATTCACTGATCTGGCCTTGTAACAATAACCAAAACGGCCTTGCTGTGCTGGTACTGCGAACGGCTGAAAGCAATGGGAAACTACAGCCGTAATTTTTCCCGAGGGCATGCAGCTTTACTGTATGATTAAATGATGATGGCGTCCTCTTGGGTAAAATATTCCGGAGGTAAAATAGTCCTCCATTCGGATCTCCGGGCGGGGACTACTCAACAGGATGTCGTTATCAGGAGAAAGAAAACTGGCGTTCTACGGATCGGAGCGTGGAATGTCAGATCCCTTAATCGGGCAGGTAGGTTAGAAAATTTAAAAAGGGAAATGGATAGGTTGAAGTTAGATATAGTGGGAATTACTAAAGTTCGGTGGCAGGATGAACAAGACTTCTGGTCAGGTGACTACAGGGTAATAAACACAAAATCAAATAGGGGTAATGCAGGAGTAGGTTTAATAATGAATAGGAAAATAGGAATGCGGGTAAGCTACTACAAACAGCATAGTGAACGCATTATTGTGGCCAAGATAGATACGAAGCCCACACCTACTACAGTAGTACAAGTTTATATGCCAACTAGCTCTGCAGATGACAAACAAATTGAAGAAATGTATGATGAAATAAAAGAAATTATTCAGATTGTGAAGGGAGACGAAAATTTAATAGTCATGGGTGACTGGAATTCGAGTGTAGGAAAAGGGAGAGAAGGAAACATAGCAGGTGAATATGGATTGGGGCTAAGAAATGAAAGAGGAAGCCGCCTGGTAGAATTTTGCACAGAGCACAACATAATCATAACTAACACTTGGTTTAAGAATCATGAAAGAAGGTTGTATACATGGAAGAACCCTGGAGATACTAAAAGGTATCAGATAGATTATATAATGGTAAGACACAGATTTAGGAACCAGGTTTTAAATTGTAAGACATTTCCAGGGGCAGATGTGGACTCTGACCACAATCTATTGGTTATGACCTGTAGATTAAAACTGAAGAAACTGCAAAAAGGTGGGAATTTAAGGAGATGGGACCTGGATAAACTGAAAGAACCAGAGGTTGTACAGAGTTTCAGGGAGAGCATAAGGGAACAATTGACAGGAATGGGGGAAAGAAATACATTAGAAGAAGAATGGGTAGCTTTGAGGGACGAAGTAGCGAAGGCAGCAGAGGATCAAGTAGGTAAAAAGACGAGGGCTAGTAGAAATCCTTTGGTAACAGAAGAAATATTGAATTTAATTGATGAAAGTAGAAAATATAAAAATGCAGTAAATGAAGCAGGCAAAAAGGAATACAAACGTCTCAAAAATGAGATCGACAGGATGTGCAAAATGGCTAAGCAGGGATGGCTAGAGGACAAATGTAAGGATGTAGAGGCCTATCTCACTAGGGGTAAAATAGATACTGCCTACAGGAAAATTAAAGAGACCTTTGGAGATAAGAGAACGACTTGTACGAATATCAAGAGCCCAGATGGAAACCCAGTTCTAAGCAAAGAAGGGAAAGCAGAAAGGTGGATGGAGTATATAGAGGGTCTATACAAGGGCGATGTACTTGAGGACAATATTATGGAAATGGAAGAGGATGTAGATGAAGATGAAATGGGAGATATGATACTGCGTGAAGAGTTTGACAGAGCACTGAAAGACCTGAGTCGAAACAAGGCCCCCGGAGTAGACAACATTCCATTGGAACTACTGACGCCCTTGGGAGAGCCAGTCCTGACAAAACTCTACCATCTGGTGAGCAAGATGTATGAAACAGGCGAAATACCCTCAGACTTCAAGAAGAATATAATAATTCCAATCCCAAAGAAAGCAGGTGTTGACAGATGTGAAAATTACCGAACTATCAGTTTAATAAGTCACAGCTGCAAAATACTAACACGAATTCTTTACAGACGAATGGAAAAACTAGTTGAAGCCAACCTCGGGGAAGATCAGTTTGGATTCCGTAGAAACACTGGAACACATGAGGCAATACAGACCTTACGACTTATCTTAGAAGAAAGATTAAGGAAAGGCAAACCTACGTTTCTAGCATTTGTAGACTTAGAGAAAGCTTTTGACAATGTTGACTGGAATACTCTCTTTCAAATTCTAAAGGTGGCAGGGGTAAAATACAGGGAGCGAAAGGCTATTTACAATTTGTACAGATACCAGATGGCAGTTATAAGAGTCGAGGGACATGAAAGGGAAGCAGTGGTTGGGAAGGGAGTAAGACAGGGTTGTAGCCTCTCCCCGATGTTGTTCAATCTGTATATTGAGCAAGCAGTAAAGGAAACAAAAGAAAAATTCGGAGTAGGTATTAAAATTCATGGAGAAGAAATAAAAACTTTGAGATTCGCCGATGACATTGTAATTCTGTCAGAGACAGCAAAGGACTTGGAAGAGCACTTGAATGGAATGGACTGTGTCTTGAAAGGAGGATATAAGATGAACATCAACAAAAGCAAAACAAGGATAATGGAATGTAGTCTAATTAAGTCGGGTGATGCTGAGGGAATTAGATTAGAAAATGAGGCACTGAAAGTAGTAAAGGAGTTTTGCTATTTCGGGAGCAAAATAACTGATGATGGTCGAAGTAGAGAGGATATAAAATGTAGGCTGGCAATGGCAAGGAAAGTGTTTCTGAAGAAGAGAAATTTGTTAACATCTAGTATTGATTTGAGTGTCAGGAAGTCATTTCTGAAAGTATTCGTATGGAGTGTAGCCATGTATGGAAGTGAAACATGGACGATAAATAGTTTGGACAAGAAGAGAGTAGAAGCTTTCGAATTGTGGTGCTACAGAAGAATGCTTAAGATTAGATGGGTAGATCACATAACTAATGAGGAAGTATTGAACAGGATTGGGGAGAAGAGAAGTTTGTGGCACAACTTGACCAGAAGAAGGGATCGGTTGGTAGGACATGTTCTGAGGCATCAAGGGATCACCAATTTAGTATTGGAGGGCAGCGTGGAGGGTAAAAATCGTAGAGGGAGACCAAGAGATGAATACACTAAGCAGATTCAGAAGGATGTAGGTTGCAGTAGGTACTGGGAGATGAAAAAGCTTGCACAGGATAGAGTAGCATGGAGAGCTGCATTAAACCAGTCTCAGGACTGAAGACCACAACAACAACAACAACATGAAAGTGGCGAGATTCGACTAAGTAAAGATTGGGGATTTGTATAGGCGCTGATAACTGCAAAGTTGAGCGCGCCACTAACCAGACATGATCATCATCACCCATTATGCTCTGAGGAACATTCACGCAGGCGTCCATGGTTCCAGTGGAGCTCGTGCAAGGCACCATGACGGCCTAGGAGTATCGTACACTGGTTGCAGGCCACGTACACCCCTTCGAGACGATCATGTTTCCAGAAGGCAGTGGCATTTTTCAACCAGATAATGCGCTATGTCGCAAGGCCAGGAATGTGATGGAGTGGCTCGAGGAACACAATGGCGAGCTGCAATTAACGTGCAGGCCCCCCAACTCGCCAGATATGAACCCAGTCGAACATCTGGGATGCGACTGGACATGGTGTCAGTGCTCATTGCACTCCTCCCCGGAATTTAAGGCAATCAGATGACTTGTGTGCACAGATCTGGTGCCAGCTCCCTCCAGCGACCTGCGAGGACTCGTTGCTTCGATTCCACGACGCGTCGCCGCTGTTATCCGTGCCAAAGGTGGAAATACCGGCTATTAGGTAAGTGGTCATAATGTTCTGGGTGGTCACTGTATTTAATCACTGTTGGAGAAATAAGATGATACCAAATGAATGCCTGAGAGCCAATGTAACATTTTTCTTTAAAAGGGGCGATAAAAATAAATGTAGTAACGATCGAGGAACAAGCCTCCTTGATTCAGCCCATAAATTATGTGCTAAAATTCTGTAATTATCATGCAAAAGTTAATACCCGAAAAACAATCAGATTTTAGGAAAGGACGTTCAACTATTCACAATGTTTTTACAATACTACAAGCTATAGAAAAGAGACGACAATTCAGCAGGGAAAACCATCTTGCTTTTCCGGATTTTGAGAAATAATTCTAAATGTGAATAGAAAAATGCGATGGAATATCATGGCTGAACAAGGTTATCCATCTCACGACATAAATGCTATTAAGAATCCATAGACAAGCACCGAAATTGTTATAGATATTCGAAATATAACAACAAAGCTAGTGAAAAAAAACCAGAGGGATGCGACAAGGATGCTATGTTACTCCAATACTCTTCAGTATATATTATGTAGATGATGTTATCAGCAAATGAAAATGTTGAACATAAATGGAGTTCTTTTAGATCATGACAGTCGGTTACATGTAATTTTATGTGCAAATGCCCTAACTCCGAGTACGGAGAATAAAGTTGATCTTCAGATGGAAATCTATAAGTTGCAGCAGATAGTCTCTGATTGCAACCTAACATTAGATGAAACGAAACTGATGGCGTTTCAAGGAAGACTACCAGTAACGTCTAAGATAATCTTGAATAATAAAATCTTGGAGCAAATAAAACATTTTATGTATCTAGGACGCGACATCACTTACGAATATAACCATGGCGTGGACAAAATATTAAATAAATATACTTTTATACGTGGAACCATCGTAAAAAATTTTCAGAATAAAGCCAGGAAAGAAACTCAGCAGAAATTTTTTAAAACAACCTTACTTTTGGAGTCAGGCAACAACAAGACATAAAGACAGTAGAATACAGGCTCAAGACATGCGATTTCTAAGAAGAGTAGAACGACGTACCAGGAAAGATAGAAAAAGAAATGAAGATATAAGGAATGATTTAGGAATATATAACCTACATGAAAAAAATAAAGCAAATAGGAGAAGATGGAAGGAACGTTTAGACCATATGCATGGAGAAAGACTCCCGGTAAAAGCTCTCAGTTATAATTGCACTGGAAGATCAAATATAGGAAGACCATACAAGAGATGGAGAACCGTAACAGACAATTTGCCTAATACATGAAGTGATGAAGAAGAAGATTATTACTGGTCCTGTTAAGATAACATTGACATATGACAAAGTGGCACATTGTGAATATAAGTTTTACAAGATTAAGACAAATCGAAAAATCGCTTAAAGTTTCTAATAGTGGATACATAAAGTCCATTATGAACAGACATGTTTATGTACATACACTAATGGAAAAAAATCACAACAGCAAGAAGGAGCTGTGCGACGTAAACGAAAGTTGGTAGGTGCGTTTCTATACGTGAAAGATGTTGTCTACTCAAATTTTGGTCCAGCCGCTTACGAGTGGCACTAGTAGCGTTGTAAAAATACACGCTGTAATGGTCGTGAGCGTTAGTTACCTTTCAGACTGGAGATGATGAGTTGATGTTAGTTGCCTTTAAGGCGACAAGAACATCATTACAAACACCTAACTGAGTCTTAATGGGTCGTCTAATAGGGCTTCAAGAACCTGGGTGTTCCTTCTGCGATACTGCAGAAAGACTTGGCAGGAATTTAGCCATTGTAAATTACTGCTGGCAGCGGAGGTCAAGAGAACCTGATGTTAAAGAAGACCGGTCTCTGGACGGCCACGTGGCCCTACCGATAGGGAAGACCATCGTGTTTGGCGTACGGCTCTGGTGCATCATACTGCATCCGCAGCAGCAATTTGAGAAGCAGTTGGCGCCACAGTGACACAAAGAACTGTTACAAACTGGTTATTTCAAGGACAACTCCGAGCCACACGCCCTGTAGTGAGCATTCCGCTGACTCCCAAGCCAACGCCATTTGCGACTTCATCGATGTCACGTGAGAGCTCACTGGAGGGCACGGTAGAGATCTGTTGTGTTTACTGACGAATTTTGTTTCTGCCTCAAAGTAATGTCTGTTGGTTGGTTAGTTGTTGGGAGGGACCAAACAGCGAGGTCGTCGGTCCCATCGGATTACAGAAGGACGGGTAGGAAGTCGGCCGCGCCCTTTTAAGGGATTTAGGGAAATCCCGGAAAACCCAAATCAGGATGGCCGAATGCGGGATTGAACCGTCGTCCTCCCGAATGCGAGTCCAGCGTGTTAACCATGCGCCTCCTCACTCGTTAGTAATGTCCGCGTGTTTTTGAGAAGGAGGCAAGTTGAGGGCCTGCAGCCAACCAGTCTGCGTGTTGAACCACTGGACCTACACCTGGAATTATGGTCTGAGATGCGATTTCGTATGACAGCAGGAGCAGTCTCGCGGTTATCCCACGCACCCTAACTGCAAATATGAATGTTGATTCGACCTATTGTGCTGCCACTAACAGCATCCCAGAGATTGTTTTCCAAGAAATTAACGCTCGCCCACATACCTCTGTTACAACGCAACATGCTCTACAGAGTGTCGTTATGTTGTTTTGGCCTGTTCGATCATCAGATCTGTCTCCAATTGAGTACGTATGGGACATCAGCGGACGACAACTCAAGTGTCATCCACAACCAGATCAACCGTCTCTGTATTGGCCGACCAGGTGCAAAAGGCAAGGAATTCCATCCCACAAACTGACATCCGGCACCAGTACGACACAATGCGTTCGTGTTTGCATACTTGCATTCAACATCCTGGTGGTTACAGAGTTATTGCTGTAGCAGCAGTTCACATTTGCCATGGCTTTATTCGCGCTTACATTAACCTGTGATCTTGCAGTGTTAATCACTTAAGTGTGTTACCTAGGCAAATGTATTCCAAAAATTTCATTACTGTACAGTAATAATTTTTTACTGTTGCAGTTTTTTTCGTCAATGTGTGTTTATTCTGCATTTCTACTTATGCACAGGTGTTATTATTTCAAAGAAGTTATAAACCGGTATATAATGCTACGCAGATGTCATTTATGAAACTAATATTTGTGAATATGTCATATGTGGCTATATTTTATCAAATAATTGCACTATTGTTTCCTTAGGAAAAAATATACCCTTAAAACGGCGGAAATAATTGCAGCTACTAAGCTCCGTTTGTTCATTCAAGATATTCTCAGAAAATTTTTCTTTCCATAATATTATTTTTAGTTGTTCTAGTAGATCAAGTTGTTTTACCATTATTTTCTCAGCGAAGAATAGTTAGGCTATTGTGGATTTCACCTTTCTATCTCTATTATGGTAAACGGAGACTACTGCAGATTTGTTTTGGCCATATAAAATGCAGTGTAACTGACACACCGTAATTTACATACTCCACTGTGTTCTTTTGTTGGGATGTTTGTTTGCCATGTTAGATCGATAAATTTCACCGGTTCAAATGTGCTCTGTGTCCATCGAGCTCGTCGTCGTCCCAGTGTTAAACATCAATCTTCCTATCTTCTTGTTCTGTCCTTCAAGTAACTGGGTAGTCGTTTAGGGGATTGATAATCTAGCGACATCATTTCACTATACATATCCAGTGAGCTTTGTTACTGCAAGCTATTTGAACAGCTACCTCAGATCGATCAGTTTATCCTTTAATGTGGAATCGAGACTTCATATAAAAATTCAAAGAGACGGTCAAATGTTTTACGAAATGGTTTGTCTAAAGGTAAGAAATAAAGTAGAGAAACATTTGACATGACTTTGAATGATGCTTGAAATCATGTACATCATCTAAGATGTTGATAAGTTAATGACGTAAGGTGACCAGGCTTTGAAATCCCACCAATCAAATAAAATTGTAAGATTTTAAGTTAGAAATAATCTTTAAATTCTCATTCGGCACCTCATTTCCAGTGCATGATTTATAACATCTTTCAAAGGCGTTTCAAATGTTGCTGCAATCTGTTTTGCTCCTTATTTTTAAGCAAACCATTTTCTAGAATGTTTGACCGCTTAAAAAAAAGATTTAATCGGAAAGCATGAAATATAACAACCCTAAATATCGATCAATGTTCTATTATTATTAAGCGTATATAGATCAAGGAAGAGCAGAGAAGTTCCAATTTGTATGATTTGCTTTTTTGACACTAAACGACTGGCAGTCGCTTCAACACTAGACCTCACGCTGATCAGTTTTATACCGCATCTGTCCATTTCCCAGTCTTAGTTTGGCTATGAAAATCCAAACAAGAATTTTCCTCCAAATCACTAATTAAGTTTTTGTTCTACTTCTACATCTATATTCTGCAAATCACTTTGAAGTGCATGGCAGACTGCCAGTTATTAGCCAGTTACCAGCGTTTTCCCTGTTCTATTCACGTATGAAGCGCAGAAGGAAGGATTGTTTAAATGCCTCCGTACGTGCTGTAATTGATCTAATCATGTCTCAAGATTCCCACGGGAGTGATACGTAGGAGGTTGTAGTACACTGTTAGAGTCATCATTTAAAGCTGGATTTCGAACTTTGTGAGTAGGCTTTTTCGAGATAGTTTACGTCTGTCTTCAAGAGTTTGTCTTACTGTTTCTTCAGCATCTCTGTGTTACTGTCTCACGAATCAAACAAACCTATGACCATTCGTGCTGCCCTTCTCTGTATACGTTCAGTATCCCCTGTTAATCACGTTTTGTACTGGTCCCGCACACTTGAGCAATATTCTAGGATGTGTCACATGAGTGATTTGCAAACACTCTCCTTCGTAGACTAAATGCATGTCACCAGTATTACTACCAATAAACTGATGTCTATCACCTGCTGTGCTCACAGCACTGTCAAGTAATTACATCTTCTTTTACAAAATCAGACCTTCCGGTGCTCAATTTTATGCCCCGTCTGTCCATTTCCCACTCTCAGTTTGGCTATGAAAATTCGTAAGAAATACCATTGCATGATTTATATGGAGTCTTCTTTTCGATTCGCTCAGACATCTGACTAAAATGTACACGTGGTGTCTAGTCAATCAGTCCAAACCCAGTGAGATTCCTATCAAGCCACCTACGGCCCACATGTCCATCTGTTTTCCATGTGGATGCAATGAGCTTAGGACTGTGTCGTGAAAAGCAACAGGCGAGATCAGCGAGCAGTTTTAAGAAAAATATTGTACATCTTCGTCTTTAAGGAGATACCAGAAAGAAAGGCAAAGCATGGATGAACATCGCAATAACTATAACTAACTTAAAACACCAATTCAACTACGAAGCGATCTAACAAACGCAGATTATCCACTGGTGACAATCGCCGAGTCGGATGCAGCCTGTAGGTCAGGTGCAGCCAGTCGCAGGCGGAAGGAGGCCGCGACGACTTGCCTTAGAACCGGTTTAGGTGCCACTTCTTCCGACCCCCTGTCTCGGGACATTCTGGGAACCTTACGCAACAGCCGACCAAAGCACGTGATTTCACTTTCCAACTGCTCTCCACTCCTTTCACTCCCTGTGCCTAGCAGTTGCCGGTCCGTAATTGACTGAGCACGCTGGCAGCGACGTTCTTGGAATGTTACTTACCGTCGACGTCTGTATGCTTGTGAACGGTTACAAATGTTTATGGACCTCGATCAACGACGTATTTTTTTTAGTTGTAGTGAACAGCTGGTTTGACACAGTAGCTTCGATCCGGTGAAACTGAAACCCGCGTATTCAGGGAAAAGTGATCAATGAATCAAACACGAAAGTACCATACAGCTGGATAATTAAATAAGAGAGATGTATTGTGCTGAGAACTGAGCACTCCTGATGCAACGACAAACATTCATCCAATATTTTGTTGATTATTCCAATGTACTATCATATTCAAAAATATCCGAACGTTCTGATATATGTCCCGCCCAATTTGCATGCAGTCCACATAACGTAGGTGTCCTGCAGTTTTAGCCGGCCGTGGTGGCCGAGCGGTTCTGGGCGCTGCAGTCCGGACCCGCGCGACTGCTACGGTCGCAGTTTCAAATCCTGCCTCGGGCATGGATGTGTGTGATGTCCTTAGGTTAGTTAGGTTTAAGTAGTTCTAAGTTCTAGGGGACTGACGACCTCAGATGTTAAGTCCCACAGTGCTCAGAGCCATTTGAACCATTTTTTTGAACCTGCATTTTTTCTGATCCCTTTTCAGTACCGTCGTTTGTCTATGCCAAATGGATTCCATGAGAGACCACTAGAGAACACTGTTCTTTGTGGCACTCAATCCGGATGTAGACTAACACCACGATATTGCAAATGCTAGAAAACATGGTATTAGAGATGACATGTTCCTTAACGCTTGTAAACTCAACTTTATTACAACATGTGACATTTGAAAACCATTACCACACTCATTATTATCTGAGAAAACTAACTCTGTCACATAGATCATTCAGTAATCCTTAGGCAAAATTAAACATTTTTATAAGGAAGAGATTTTGAGACTATATCTGGACTCCTAAAAACCTATGACATTTGAAAGTATTTTTGCTTTCTAAAGTGTTTTCCCTCACCTGATAAATGTCGTTTCTGTGGCGACTGGTTTTGTGTGAACTGGTAGTTGTAGCAATCAGTTGAAGAACACGATTAACACTGGCAGGCATTCTCTGGTAACTTCAACACTAACCGAGTATCACCAGTAATTTCACTGTACCCATGATTCACCAACTAATATTTGTGCACCTTTAAATGTCACGAAGAACATTTAGGCTCTGGAACTGGACTGAAACCCAGCAACTGCAACCATCATGAACTAATGAAAGCTCTCGTGCCTGACTGAGACTTGATAATGGCAACGCTTGTTTTGCTGACTATACATAAAGAGACGCGAAATATCGATGTTTTCACAAGTATCAATTACCATATCTGAACTTGAAAATAGATGACAAAAAGTTTTGTACTGAACTGGGAATCGTATCAAGACCCTCATCTCTTCACTAACCAGCAAAGAAAGACTTCTAACGTACTTTTGTTCACAAGTAAGAAAATGTCATGTTGCAAAGTGCAGGGCTGTTCAAAAAGAAGAAACACATTTGAAACATATATTGCTTCCAGACTACAGAATGTAGAAACGCAAATACAACGTTCATGGAAAGAGATTTGTTAAAATTTTTATTCATTCCATGTGAGCACCATGTAACACGACATAGACCAAAATTCTCTAAACACGTCAGACGTTACCTGATTGACACCATTCCAGAACATTGGATTAGAAGAGGAGGACCAGAAGATGAACTTCGAGGTCTCCAGACTTCATATCTTGAGACTTTTATCTGTCCGGTTTCGTAAAAGACAATCTTGGAAGTCTGCGACATCGCAGTGTTGAAACTTTAATTTCGATAAGGGTTGCTTCGTATGTGGCAGGAAATGATCCCTAGTTGATGCCTGTAGTTTTTTTTGTTGTAGTTTATTGTAGTTTAGAAACAATAAACGTTTTAAATCTGGTACTTGTTTTTGAAAAGCCCTGTATTGTGGCAGGGACTCGTATCCAGCACCTAACCGGAATATTAGGTAAGTAAAATCAAATGTTATACACCGAAGAGCCAAAGAAACTGGTACACCTGCATAACATCGTGTAGCGCCCGGCGAGTACGCAGAAGTGCCACAACACGACGTTGCATGGACTCCACTAAAGTTTGAAGTATTGCTGGAGGGAACTGACACCAAAAAACCTGCGGGGCTGCACATAAATCCGTAGGAGTACGAGCGCGTGGAAGTCTCTTCTGAACAGCACGTCGCAAGGCATCCCAGATACGCTCAATAATGTTTATATCAGGGGAGTCTGGTGGCCAGCGAAAGTGTTTAAACTCAGAAGAGTGTTCCTGGAGCCACTCTGTAGATATTCTGGACGTGTGGTGTGTTGCATTGTCCTGCTGGAATTGGCCAAGTCCGTCGGAATGCACAATGGACATGAATGGACTCAGGTGATCAGACAGGATAGTTTCTTACGTGTCACCTGTCAGAGTCGTATCTAGACATTTCAGGGGTCCCATATCACTTCAACACATGACATGCAGGCTCCATGGATTCATGAGGTTGTCTCCATACTCTTGCATGTCCATCTGCTAGATACAATTTGAAACGAGACTAGTCCGACCAAGCAACATGTTTCCAGTCATCAACAGACCGATGTCAGTGTTGACAGGACCAGGGGAGTCGTAAAGCTTTGTGTCGTGCAGTCATCAAGGGTACACGGGTGGGCCTTCGGCTACGAAAGCCCATATCGATAATGTTTCGTTGCATGGTTCACATGCTGACATTTGTTGATGGCCCAGCATTGAAATCTGCAGCAATTTGCCGAAAGGTTGCACTTTTGTCACGTTGAACGATTCTCTTCTGTCGTCGTCAATCCCGTCCTTGCAGGATCTTTTTCCAGCCGCAGAGATGACGGAGATTTGATGTTTCACTGGATTCCTGATATTCACGGTACAGTCGTGAAATGGTCGTACGGGAAAATCCCACTTCATCGCTGCCTCGGGAATGCTGAGTCCCAACGCTTGAGCGCTGACTATAACACCTCGTTCAAACTCGCTTAAATCTTGATAACCTGCCATTGTAGCAGCAGTAAGCAATCTAACAACTACGCCAGACACTTGTCTTATCTAGGCGTTACCGACCGCAGTGCCGTATTCTGTTTGGTTACGTATCTACATCTACATCTACATCTTCATCTACATGATTACTCTGCAATTCACATTCAAGTGCTTGGCAGAGGGTTTATCGAACCACAGTCATACTATCTCCCTATCATTCCCCTTCCGAACAGCGCGCGGGAAAAACGAACACCTAAACCTTTCTGTTCGATCTCTGATTTCCCTTATTTTATTTTAATAATCATTCCTACCTATGTAGGTTGGGCTCGACAAAATATTTTCGCATTCGAAAGAGAAAGTTGATGACTGAAATTTCGTAAATAGATCTCGCCGCGACGAAAAACGTCTTTGCTTTAATAACTTCCATCCCAACTCGCGTATCATATCTGCCACGCTCTCTCCCCTTTTACGTGATAATACAAAACCAGTTGCCCTTTCTTGCACCCTTTCGATGTCCTCCGTCAATCCCACCTGGTAAGGATCCCACACCGCGCAGCAATATTCTAACAGAGGACGAACAAGTGTAGTGTAAGTTGTCTCTTTAGTGGACTTATTGCATCTTCTAAGTGTCCTGCCAATGAAACGCAACCTTTGGCTCGCCTTCCCCACAATATTATCTATGTGGTCTTTCCAACTGAAGTTGTTCGTAATTTTTACACCCAGGTACTTAGTTGAATTGTCAGCCTTGACAATTGTACTATTTATCGAGTAATCGAATTCCAACGGATTTGTTTGTAACTCATGTGGATCACATCACACTTTTCGTTATTTAGCGTCAACTGCCACTTGCCACACCATACAGCAATCTTTTCTAAATTGCTTTGCAACTGATACTGGTCTTCGGATGACCTTACTAGTCGGTAAATTACAGCATGATCTGCGAACAACCTAAGAGAACTATTCAGATTGTCACCCAGGTCATTTATATAGATCAGGAACAGCAGAGGTCCCAGGACGCTTCCCTGGGGAACATCTGATATCACTTCAGTTTTACTCGATGATTTGCTGTCTATTACTACGAACTGCGAACTTCCTGACAGGAAATCACGAATCCAGTCGCACAACTGAGACGATACCCCATAGGCCCGCAGCTTGATTAGAAGTCGCTTGTGAAGAACGGTGTCAAAAGCTTTCCGGAAATCTAGAAATACGGAATCAACTTGAGATCCCCTGTCGATAGCGGCCATTACTTCGTGCGAATAAAGAGCTAGCTGCGTTGCACAAGAACGATGTTTTCTGAAACCATGCTGATTACGTATCAATAGATCGTTCCCTTCGAGGTGATTCATAAAGTTTGAATACAATATATGCTCCAAAACCCTACTGCAAACCGACGACAATTATATAGGTCTGTAGTTCGATGGATTACTCCTACTACCCTTCTTAAATACTGGTGCGACCTGCGCAATTTTCCAATCTGTAGGTACAGATCTATCGGTGAGCGAGCGGTTGTATATGATTGCTAAGTAGGGAGATATTTTATCAGCGTAATCTGAAAGGAACCTAATCGGTATACGATCTGGACCTGAAGACTTGCCCGTATCAAGCGATTTGAGTTGCTTCGCAACCCCTAAGGTATCTACTTCTAAGAAACTCACGCTAGCAGCTGTTCGTGTTTCAAATTCTGGAATATTCCATTCGTCTTCCCTGCTGAAGGAATTTCGGAAAACTGCGTTCAATAACTCCGCTTTAGCGGCACAGTCGTCGGTAACAGTACCATTGGCACTGCGCAGCGAAGGTATTGACTGCGTCTTGCCGCTTGTGTACTTTACATACGACCAGAATTTCTTCGGATTTTCTACCAAATTTCGAGACAATGTTTCGTTCTGGAACCTATTAAAGGCATCTCGCATTGAAGTCCGTGCAAAATTTCGCGCGTCTGTAAATTTTAGCCAATCTTCGGGATTTCGCGTTCTTCTGAACTTCGCATGCTTTTTCCGTTGCCTCTGCAACAGCGTTCGGATCTGTTTTGTGTACCATGGGGGATCAGTTCCATCTCTTACCAATTTATGAGGTACGAATCTCCCAATTGCTGTTGCTACTATAGCTTTGAATTTGAGCCACATCTCGTCTACATTTGTATAGTCAGTTCGGAAGGAATGGAGATTGTCTCTTAGGAAGGCTTCTAGTGACACTTTATCCGCTTTTTTAAATAAAATTATTTTGCGTTTGTTTCTGGAGGATTTGGAACAAACGGTATTGAGCCTAGCTACAACGACCTTGTGATCACAAATCCCTGTATCAGTCATGATGCTCTCTATTAGCTCTGGATTGTTTGTGGCTAAGAGGTCAAGTGTGTTTTCGCAACCATTTACAATTCGCGTGGGTTCGTGGACTAACTGCTCGAAATAATTTTCGGAGAAAGCGTTTAGGACTATCTCGGAAGATGTTCCTGCCTACCACCGGTTTTGAACAAGTTTTTTTTGCCAACATATCGAGGGAAGGTTGAAGTCCTCACCAACTATAATCGTATGAGTGGGGTATTTATTTGTTACGAGACTCAAATTTTCTCTGAACTGTTCAGCAACTATATCATCGGAGTCTGGGGGTCGGTAGAAGGAGCCAATTATTAACTTAGTTCGGCTGTTAAGTATAACCTCCACCCATATCAATTCGCACGGAGTATCTACCTCGACTTCACTACAAGATAAACCACTACTGACAGACACAAACACTCCACCACCAATTCTGCCTAATCTATCTTTCCTGAACACCGTCTGAGACTTTGTAAAAATTACTGCAGAACTTATTTCAGGCTTTAGCCAGCTTTCTGTACCTATAGCGATTTCAGCTTCTGTGCTTTCTATTAGCGCTTGAAGCTCAGGGACTTTCCCAGCACAACTACAACAATTTACAACTACAACTCCGACCGAAACTTCCTGGCAGATTAAAACTGTGTGCCCGACCGAGACTCGAACTCGGGACCATTGCCTTTCGCGGGCAAGTGCTCTACCATCTGAGCTACCGAAGCACGACTCACGCCCGGTACTCACAGCTTTACTTCTGCTAGTATCTCGTCTCCTACCTTCCAAACTTTACAGAAGATCTCCTGCGAACCTTTCTTTCAGGAGTGCTAGTCTGCATGGTTCGCAGGAGAGCTTCTGTAAAGTTTGGAAGGTAGGAGACGAGATACTGGCAGAAGTAAAGCTGTGAGTACCGGGCGTGAGTCGTGCTTCGGTAGCTCAGATGGTAGAGCACTTGCCCGTGAAAGGCAAAGTTCCCGAGTTCGAGTCTCGGTCGGGCATACAGTTTTAATCTGCCAGGAAGTTTCATATCAGCGCACACTACGCTGCAAAGTGAAAATCTCATTCTGGAAACAATTCCGACTGTTCCTTGATCCAAGCACGTCCTGTATTTGCCATGCACCCTTTGAGATTGCAGCCCACCCCGTACTTTCCCGAGGCCTTCTAACCTAAAAACCGCCCAATCCACGCCACACAGCCTCCGCTACCCGTGTAGCCGCCAGATGAGTGTAGTGAACACCTAGCCTATTCAGCGGAACCCGAAACCCCACCATCCTATGGCGCAAGTCAAGGAATCTGCAGCCAACACGGTCGCAAAACCGCCTGAGCCTCTGGTTCAGACCCTCCACCCGGCTCTGCACCAAAGGTCCGCAGTCGGTTCTGTCAACGATGCTGCAGATGGTGAGCTCTGCCTTCATCTCGTAAGCAAGACCGGCAGCCTTCACCAAATGAGATAGCCGCTGGAATCCAGCGAGAATTTCCTCAGATCCAAAGCGACACACGTCATTAGTGCCGACTTGTACCACCACCTGCAGCTGGCTGCACCCTGTGCTCTTCATGGCATCCGGTAGGACCCTTTCCACATCTGGAATGACTCCACCCGGAATGCACACGGGGTGCACACTGGATTTCTTCCCCTCCTTAGCCGCCATATACCTAAGGGGCCCCATTACGAGCCTAACATTGGAGCTCCCAACTACCAATAAGCCCACCCTCTGCGATGGCCCAGACCTTGAAGGCTGAGAATCATCCTCTGAAACAGGGCAGGCAGCTGCATCTGGCTCAGCCAGAGACAGTACCTGAAACCTGTTTGTCAGACGCACCGGGGAGGCTTTCTGATCAGCCTCCGGAGACGTCTTTCGCTGCCTGCCACGCCTTGGAATGACCTCCCAAACAACCACAGCCGAGGGCTCAGTCCCACTGTGGGCAGCAACCGGGGCAACCACAGTGGCAGACCGATCTGGGGACAGATGGGACGAGGTTGACATCCCCGTGATACCCAAGTCCGGCTCCCCACAGTGGTGCCCATTGGCAACAGCCTCAAGCTGCGCGACCGAAGTCCGCGCCGCCTGCAGCTGTGAGCGAAGTGATGCCAACTCAGCCCTCATCCGAATACAGCAATCACAGTCCCTGTCCATTCTAATGGATGTTGAACAACAGTTACTGACACATGAGTCCGTGCCTAGATAAAGCAAGGGAACACACAAAGAATGTATGAACTAACCTGTACAAATGCCTAACGACTGCGTTACAATCTGCCTGAATTTACGATTACAGTAACTAAAACTCGAAATTACACCTCCTATACGAAACTATGTAAGAAATAAGTTAGCTAGGAGTATACGACTTGCTGCTGGAAGCTGCTTATCCAACGGCGGCAGGGAGCACACTGGCTGTGACCAACCGACACTGACCGTTCAAAACAAAAACAGAAGACAAACGACTACGCGAATTTACATTATTCAGGTACTAAATCACGATGCTACAACTCTCAAATACTATAATACGCCCGAAATTTACGAATAAAACAACGCAAGCACCCAAAAACACGCAAAAAAATGAAAAGTAAACTATGTAACAAGTAAGTGAGCTAGGAGTATACGACTTGCTGCTGGCAGCTGCTTATCCAACGGCGGCAGGGAGTATTTGAACACGCATGTCTACACCAGTTTCTTTGGAGCTTCAGTGTATATAGACTTTTTCACTAGCAGCGAGATGTTTGAATCTGAAATAAGAAAACAATGCTTTTTATCTGACATTACCATTTGTCGGAGACCTGTAGTAGACGGACTAGGAAATGACTGTACCACGCGTAGGCTGCCGTTAACAACATAAACGCATGGGTTTGGAATGGTGACATGACTGAGAAAAATGGACTGCTGCAGTGTGGCTTGGCATTGTGCTCAGTGATGAATTGCGGTTCTGCGCTGTATGGCGTCTAATGGGGAGGTCACGTCCTTCCAATGATTTTTAGAGGCACAAAGGCGTCACGCCTGTCATCATGGTGTTAGGAACCACCAGGTGTGACTTCAGGTCACGATTGGTAGCGACTGACCGATCTCTGACAGAACAACAGTACTTCACGAAAAACCTGGGTTCTCTTGAGACGAACGTTGTGGTACATTTTTGCAGCAGGAGAATACTCGTATTCCTCTCAATAAACTGTCTGCATAATGCTGAGGCACTGCCATGGCCAGCTAGATCCCCACAACTGTCCCAGATAGAACAGAAGTGGGACCAGCTCGGAACTCAGTTCCTCCCGAGTGCCAGACTCGAGGATATCAACGACCAGTTGCGACAGTCGTGGGCCTTCTTGCCTCAGGAGAGGGCACAGAATGCTTATGACACCATTTCCAAACCAATCAATGCATATAGACGCATCAGAGGCGTTTGCAACCTCATACCCGTAAGTGGGCTCATATTAACAATATCTTTGTAAATTTGACTTGAATTTGAAATAACAGAAAGAACATCGCATAATCCGCCAACCAGTCAAGCTTCTTTTCGTTTCTTCTTCTACATCTGGAAGTTTCACTTATTTTTGTCAGTTAGTCTATGTACAACCACATGTAGCACTTCTGAGTTCAAAAATGGTTCAAATGGCACTAAGCACTATGGGACTTAACATCTGATGTCATCAGTCCCCTAGACTTAGAACTACTTAAACCTAACTAACCTAAGGATATTACACACATCCATGCCCGAGACAGGATTCGAGCCTGCGATCGTAGCAGCCGCGTGGTTCCGGACTGAAGCGCCTAGAACCGCTCGGCCACAACGGCCGGCACTTCTGAGTTCGCCAGCAGTATATGTAATTAGTTCATTAAGATTATAGACGCTGTTACTTGCCTGGAAGGACGAGGCTGTAGAAGCGTGACACGTTGATTCAATTTTGTCGAACACTATGTGGTTTAAACCATTAGCAGTTAGCTTGAGAACACGTAATCTACACAGCACGGATAGCTCATTGAATGTTAAGACTGAAAATAGCTATAACTATAATTATGTTGAAAGTAAGATTACATTAATTGTCTGTAATGTACAGTAATTATATTCAGAGTACTCATTTGTACCCGTTTTGTTTTGGCGCCAACACTCCCTGGCGCATGTTTGCTCGGCCGGTGAAAGGCCCAATCGACACAAGCCGCCGCTTGTGGCTCCAAGCTGTGAGGAATGCCACAGGCGTCACAGCTGTATGATTTATATTCAGGACGTACCACAATTAACAGCGGCCGCTTGGGACGAAAACTGGCATAGTTCATAGAATAACAGGGAAAATGGGGGTGGGGAGGCTAAGTCACTTGTGTTGCAACGTTGCGGCTACTCATCTTACAGAAGTAATGTTCTCTCACCTTGCGGTGATTTCCTCCTTTGCAGTCCGGTCCATACGCCTGTCCTGTTAAAAATGAATGATGAGACCCTACTGGAAGACCTGTAATAGAACAAGTAGCATACCCGAGTCCAACGGGTGCAACGAGTTTCTTGTTGGGATCAGGCGAGCTGCGTTATTAAACGATGGACAGTTTGTGAGGGAAAACTTCAATATATTATCACCTGTTTAATACGAAACACCGCTAACCCCGCGCTGATCTGAAGTTACCATTTCGGAACACTCACGTGCAATTGTATAACCCACCATGAAGATTCTGGTTTTTAAACCGTCACAGTTTACATATTAAAATCGCAATTTCACATCTTCGTTTTTCTCTTAAGTTCGCATCCACTTTGCGGCACTCCACGGTCAACTTTTAATCACTATTCTGCAAAATTATGGCACCTTCCCAGAACTGCTTAAATCCGCACCCGAACGTGATGGTAACTGAGCTCCAAACTGCTCCAACAGAATTCACAAGGCAATTCTTTAGCCCACAAAATGCGCGCGAACGTACTGTTCGCTTATTGATTGATAAAAATCATAGCCAATCCGATATTAGTTCCTATTAAATCCCGCAATCATGTACCTTACACATTTGACAAATCACAACTCAATGGCTTTTATGAACAATCTACTGATTGAACAAATCTAGATACTCCACAGATATCAAAATTTCTCTCCCTTTAAATAACAGAATACACCCCCATGAACTATGGATCTTGCCGTTGGTGGGGAGGCTTGAGTGCCTCAGTGATACAATAGCAGTACCGTAGGTGCAACCACAATGGAGGGGTATCTGTTGAGAGGCCAGACAAACGTGTAGTTCCTGAAGAGGGGCAGCAGCCTTTTCAGTAGTTGCAGGGGCAACAAACTGGATGATTCACTGATCCGGCCTCGTATCACCAACCAAAACGGAATTGCTGTCGTGGTACTGTGAACGGCTGAAAGCAAGACGAAACTACAGCCGTAACTTTTCCCGAGGGCATACAGCTTTACTGTATGGTTAAATGATGATGTCGTCCTCTTGGGTAAAATATTCCAGAGGTAAAATAGTCCCCCATTCATATCTCCGGGCGGGGACTACTCAGGAGGTCGTCGTTATCAGGAGAAATAAAACTGCGTTCTACGTATCGGAGCGTGGAATGTCAGATCCCTTAATTGGGTAGGCAGGTTAGAACATTTAAAAAGGCAAGTGGATAGTTTAAAGTTAGATACAGTGGGGATTTGTGAAGTTTGGTGGCAGGCGGAACACGATTTCTGGTCACATGAATACAGGGTTATAAATACAGAATCAAATAGGGGTACGGCAGGTGTAGGTTTAATAATGAATAAAAAAAGGAGGAGCTCGGGTAAGCTACTACAAACAGCATAGTGAACGCATTATTGTAGCAAAGATAGATACGAAGCCCACGCCTACAACAGTAGTACAAGTTTATATGCCTACTAGCTCCGCAGATGAGAAGAGATTGATGAAATGTACGATGAGATAAAAGAAATTATTCAGATAGTGAAGGGAGACTAAAATTTAATAGTGATGGATGATTGGAATTCTATGGTAGCAAAAGGAAGAGAAGGAAAAGCAGTAGGTGAAAATGGAATAGGGGGTAAGGAATGAAGCCGCCTACTAGAATTTTGTACAGAGCATAACTTATTCATAGGTAACACTTGGTTTAACAATCATGAAAGAAGGTTGTATACGTAGAAAAGGGCTGGAGACACTGGAAGGTTTGAGATATATTATACAAAGATAAAACCGAGATTTAAGAACCAGGTTTTAAAATGTAAGCCACTTCATGGGGCAGATGTAGAATCTGACCACAGTCTATTGCTTATAAACTGCAAATTAAAACCGAAGAAACTGCAAAAAGTTGGGAATTTAAGGATATGAGACCTGGATACACTGAAAGAACGAGAGGTTATAGGGAGTATCAGAGGGACCATTAGGGAACGACTGACAACAACGGGGGAGAGAAATACAGTAGAAGAAAAATGTGTAGCTTTGACGGGTGAAATAGTGAAGGCAACAGAGGGTCAAGTAGGTAAAAAGACGAGGACTAGTAGAAATCCTTGGGTAACAGAAGAGATATTGAATTTAATTGATGAAAGGAGAAACTATAATACTTCAGTAAATGAAGCAGGCAAAAAAGAATACAAACGTCTCAAAAATGAGATCGACAGGAAGTGCAAAATGGCTAAGCAGGGATGGCTAGAGAACAAATGTAGGGATGTAGAGGCTTATATCACTAGGGGTAAGAAAGATACTGCCTACAGGAAGATTAAAGAGACCTTTGGAGAAAAGAGAACCACTTCTATGAATATCAAGAGCTCAGATGGAAACCTAGTTCTAGGCAAAGAAGGGAAAGCAGGAAGGTGGAAGGAGTATATAAAGGTTCTATATAAGGGTGATGTACTTGAGGGAAATATTATGGAAATGGAGGAGAACGTAGATGAAGATGAAATGGGAGATATGATACTTCGTGAAGAATTTGACACAGCACTGAAAGACATAAGTCGGAACAAGGCCCCGGGAGTAGACAACATTCCATTAGAACTACCGATAGCCTTGGGAGAGCCAGCCCTGAAAGAACTCTACCATCTGGTGAGCCAGATGTATGAGACAGGTGAAATACACTCAGACTTCAAGAAGAATATAATAATTTCAATCCCAAAGAAAGCTGGTGTTGACAGCTGTGAAAATCACCGAACTATCAGTTTAATAAGTCACGGCCGCAAAATACTAACACGAATTCCTTACAGACGATTGGAAAAAATGGTATAAGCCGACCTCGGGGAAGATCAATTTGGATTCCGTAGAAATGTTGGAATACGCGAAGCAATACTGACCTACGACTTATCTTAGAAGATAGGTTAAGGAAAGGTAAACCTACATTTCTAGAATTTGTCGACTTAAGAGAAAGCTTTTGAGCATGTTGACTGGAATACTCTCTTTCAAATTCTGTAGGTGTCAGGGGTCAAATACATGGAGCGAAATTCTACCTACAATTTGTACAGAAACCAAATGGCAGTTATAAGAGTCGTGGGGCATGAAAGGCAAACAGTGGTTGGGGAGGGAGTGACACAGGGTTGTAGCCTATCCCCGATGTTATTTAATCCGTATACTGAGCAAACAGTAAAGGAAACAAAAGAAAAATTTGGAGTGTGAGTTAAAATCCATGGAGAAGAAATAAAAACTTTGAAGTTTGCCGATGACATTGTTATTCTGTCAGAGACAGCAAAGGACCTGGAAAAGCAGTTAAATGGCATTGACAGTGTCTTTAAAGGAGGATGTAAGATGAACATCAACAAAAGAAAGACGAAGATAATGGAATGTACTCTAATTAAATCGGGTGACGTTGAGGTAATTAGATCAGGAAATGACATACTTAAAGTAGAAGATGAGTTTTGCTATTTGGGGAGCAAAAGAACTGATGATGGTCGAAGTAGAGAGGATATAAAATGTAGACTGGCAATAGCAAGTAAAAGGGTCTGAGGAAGAGAAATTTGTTATCATCGAGTAAAGATTTAAGGGGCAGGAAGTCGTTTCTGAAAGTATTTGTACGGAGTGTAGCCGTGTATGAAAGTGAAACATGGACAATAAATAGTTTAGACAAGATAAGAATAGAAGCTTTCGAAATGTTGTGATACATTATAAGATTAGATGGGTACATCACGAAACTGATGAGGAGGTACTGAATAGAATTGGGGAGAAGAGGAATTTGTGGCACAACTTGGCTAGAAGAAAGGATCGGTTGTTAGGGCATGTTCTGAGGCATCAAGGGATCACCAATTTAGTATTGGAGGGCAGCGTGGTGGGTAAAAATCGTAGAGGGAGACCAAGAGATGAATACACTAAGCAGATTCAGGAGGATGTAGGTTGCAGTAGATACTGGGAGATGAAGAAGCTTGCACAGGATAGAGTAGCATGGAGAGCTGCATCAAACCAGTCTCTGGACTGAAGACCACAGCAACAACAACAAATAACAGAATTATCATAAAATGTTCCTTGTTTTCCCAGTCCCTTAAACTGGCTAGCTGTACATTATGGGACTCCCCTAAGAGTGTAGCTCACTTTCTCTGTACATTCACAGTTCTCACATTAACGTGTACTCAGTTAATATTCATAACAATATTCATTTAATATTTTACCTTCCATTCAGATGACCATTCACATTAATAAAAAAACTAGCAATAACTCATTACAGTCAAAATAATCACAATAACTACAGTTTTGTTTCCAAATATTTTTTAAATTCTTTATGATTACATAGTCTTAAGAAGCTGACACCTTTTGGCCACAGTCTTAACTATTCGCAGCTAGCTACTGAATCAGAGCGCATTTGTCATGCAACAACCATGAGTCTTTGTCTGAAGCTGTCTGCCCACTATCGTACTTTACTTAACAAAAGTGCGATATGAAGCACTATATCTCACACCCGTGTGAGTATAAAAAAAAATTGCAGAGAAATTTATAATAAATATACAACAGTGCGACTATTTTCCAAAATATTCCAAATTTCCAAAAAAACTCAATAATGTAAAATACGTAATTCTTACTTTGGAGCCGGCTGGTGTGGTTCTCGGCGCGTCAGCTTGAAACCACGCGACGTCTACGGTCGCAGGTTCAAATCCTGCCTCGGGCATGGATGTGTGTGATGTCCTTAGGTTAGTTAGATTTAAGTAGTTCTAAGTTATAGGTGACTGATGACCTCAGCTGTTAAGTCCCATAGTGCTCAGAGCCATTTTTTTACTTTGGACTTGCAGTTCTAAACCTGACCTAGTCTTTTATTCTATAAAAACTTATTTTCCCTTACATTCTTTAAAAAATCATGAAGTATACAAATTCTTTTTCAAAGCAAGAAATTAACTTCTGTTTTGAGAGCAGTTCAGATTATTTACAGTATTTTAGTTAAACAATGCATTTATGGTTTTTTAATTTAAAAATCCCTGTTTTTTAATGCGCTTTGTAAATTTGTTTCACTTCCTCTTCAAGCTGTTCTACACAGTTCTATAAGTAATGGGTCTGTGTATAACTGCACTTCCATTCATACCTTATATATGGTACTTCACTTGTGTCCTGGATTCGCAATCGTTTTACTTACATCGCCACCGACCTTATTTGTGTGACGTTTATAACACTCTACCTTTGTTTAAAATACAATCCAGGCTGCAGTCACATGGTGATCTACCGGAAACCATAGTTTCGTCTAATACTACTGTTTCACGCAATATCTCCCTCAATGATAAATATTAGTACATATTTTTTCCTTAAAATCATTTTTCTTTATTATTTTAAATATAATTTCAAATTATTCAATTGTTTCTCCTTAATGAAAGTAAATTAGCTGATAATTTTTCTTTAATTGGTGCTCTCCAACGGCACAAATGTGAAACTAATTGGAAAACATCACTTCCCAAAAGGGGAAACATCAATAGCTTCAGTAAAACAGGTTCCTGGCGAAAGAATTTCCTAGATTTACTTAATTAAATCAGTAAATTTTACTTAGCTAGATTTTGCAAAATTTTTCAATAAACTTAGCATAAATCATACTTTTACAAAATTTTACAACAGTTACCACTGTTTTAGCAGTTTCTCTTCACAGATTACATAGAACCACGTATATTGTAGGAAGACCAGAAAACCTCTCAGAATCGTGACAATAAAATATTCGAGCAAATATAGAAAGAAATTACACATAAAATCACGAAATTATTTAAAAATTTCTTCATTTAGTCACGTTAGGATAACTATTCATTGTTCCCACTAAAACTCTGCTTTACAATACTTCTCTTTCTGCTGCATAACCACTAATAGATGTTTGCCATCACGTTTGTACAGTCTTCTCTCCCTATTACAGTATGGATCAAGTCCCTCACATTTCTTGTTCCTGGCCACTGTCTGACGTTGCGGAGCCCTGACGTCCTCCTCCTATCAATTCCTTTCCTGCTTACAGTCTTCCCTTCGATTATCAGTTGAAGATAGTGATCTGTTTCATTTCGTATCAAATGACCTAGGTAAATTCTTGTCTTATGTTTAATTGTGGTTATCAGTTCTCCACCTCTTTTTATTATTCTCAAGATGTCTTCATTTGTTTTCCTTCCTGTCCATGGAATTTTAAGGAATCTTCGATACAGCCACATCTCGGATGCTTCCAAGTTGTTCCTAGTGTTTACTTTCAGAGTCTTTCCAGACCATACAAAACTAACAACTTTTCATAACTCTTTAGAATTCTAATTCTGAGATTTAGAGCAAAGTCAGTGCTAAATAAACTTGTAAACACTTTCTTAATTTTCATGAATGCACTGTAGGCCTTCCCTATTTTACATCTGATTTACGTGTCGGACGACCAGTTTTCACATAACCATGTCCTTAACTAGTTGAATCTATTCTCCCTTTCTGTGGGTTGATTTCAAAAAATGGTTCAAATGGCTCTGAGCACTAAGGGACCTAACATCTGAGGTCATCAGTCCCCTAGAACTTAGAACTACTTAAATCTAGCTAACCTAAGGACATCACACACATCCATGCCCGACGCAGAATTCGAACCTGCGAACGTAGCGTTCGCGCGGTTCCAGACTGAAGCGTCTAGAACCTCTCGGCCACAGCGGCCGGCTATAGGTTGATTGTTATGTATTAGTTCTGCATTTTTATGTTCGTTTGAATTGCGAGTAAGTATCACAGATTATGTCTTTTCGGTGTTGATACTGAGGGCCAATCCTTTCTGTGTTCTCCCACTAATTAGTTTATTTTAGTCACACATGGTAAGTTCTTAGTCACCTGTTAATCACTTTCCGTCATAACAACAAGATCTTCTACAAGCAGTACTTTATTCCATAATTAGTTGGTTGACTTATACTAGTTAGCTTCCTGATAAGCTGCATCAGGTACCACTTACTTCATCGTTCCATAACATAACGACCCCTTTTACCACAAGTCATATCATTCCACCATTAATTTCTTTGTATTCATCCTTTCATTCACACGTCACCAGTGGTAATCTTTACACGACTACTTCAATAGCCGTTGCCTATTTTTCAACACAACAATACACCCTTCTAAATAACAAATTACTTTATTTCCCACTAATCGTAGATGTCATTATTACTGTTCCATATTCTTTGATACTTTTCTTTACTCTGGATTTTTGTACACTTCCAATAATATTAACTTCAGCACAACAACACCCTGTAATGCCTTTACTTTTCTCTCGATGGTGAAGAAGATAAAAGATGATAGACGAAGATCAGAATGACACTATGCAAGGAAAATGAACCCGAGTACCTGGAGTTCCTGAGTCACCTGACATTACAAAGAGTGCAATGCCTTCTGTGGTCTTTATCCCCAGCTGCTGTCTGTGATTCTTGAAGTAAATAATCCTAAATGTTTCCCTGATTTCCAATTTTCTAACATGTAGGCATTTGGATGTGATTTCTCAGTCATCCTACGTAGACACATGTACTCATCAATAAACTTTTTGTTTCTGCTGTTATCTTTTTCGATTTTACTCTTGTTTTGACTAAGACTAGATTTCCATTCTGGAAGTTAGTATAAGGTGCTCTAGCATCATGCTATCTCTTTCCCTCTAATGCTTTTTTCTTAATATTTTCATGTGCCATTTTCTCCTTTTTCACCTGAGCCACGTCAACAGTATCCATAAATTTGTATCAGATCAAACAACAGATTACTGGGCCTAATTCCACACATCAATTCACACAGAGCAAAAGTGTTGCCTCATGCTTCCGATGGTTAATTATTCCTCAAAATGCTCTAAGTGCTGTGCCCACTCAGTATGTTTCCTGTGGAAATATGTTCGATATAATCTATTAAATTCTTTCATTATTCGCGCACACATAATATCTGGGGGCAAATATGCTGAAATTTTTATATTTCCAATATTCATGTTTCCTAAATATTCTTGAACTTTTTTGAAATTAACTGTGGACCACTGGCTGATAATATGGCTTTTGGTGCATTTACTGTAACAAAGTAATTTTTCACTAGTTTGTTAACCAATGCTTTAACATTTGCTTTTTTAATTGAGTAGAATTTCATAAATTTTGTAAATCCATCTACTAACACAAAAACATATTCACATTCCCCCTCTATATACAGGGAACGGTCCCAAAAGGTCGACAGCGACTAAGTCAAGTCTGTTTTGTGGCTCTGAGCTGCACATTTGGCTTTATTGATCTTGTTATTAGCTCTAACTTTTTTAAATCTGTCACACATTGCTAATCATTTTTGCACATGTGATCATATGCTGTTAAATAAGACCATTTCACTTAGCTTCGCTGTATATTTCTGTGCTCCTTAGTGTCTAAATTCTTTGTGTGTATAATCAATAAGTAAATCCCCATGCTGCTCAGGGAATTAAATTTTTCATCGTCTTCCTGTTTTCTTTCTCCTTCTCAACAAAGTGTCTTAATGTAACTTATAATGTTTGGCTACTTTTGGATTTTTACGATCACATAAATAACTTTTAACTAAGTTAAGATATTATCCTGATTTTATTCCTGCTGTAGGTCTTCACAGTTCTGTTCCTCTTGACCTTCCCCATCTACTTTCATTATTGCAGCAAAAACGTGTACCCTTTCCTCGTACAATAATGGATTCTCATTTTCATCACTATCCTCTAAACTCCTGGATAAAGTATCTGTGGCTACATTTTCTGATCCTCTGGTGTATTTTATCTCGGTATCATAATGATGAAAATATTAAGTTCACGATGTTAATCTTGGGTGCTTAAGTTTGGATGTTCAAATGGTTCAAATGGCTCTGAACATTATGGGAATTAACATTTGTGGTCATCAGTCCCCGAGAACTTAGAACTACTTAAACCTAACTAACCTAAGGACATCGCACACATCCATGCCCGAGGCAGGATTCGAACCTGCGACCGTAGCGGTCACGCGGTTCCAGACCGAAGCGCCTAGAACCGCACGGCCACACCGGCCGGCTAAGTTTGGATGTCTGTAAGATAGTGCCCTGTGATCACTGTAACCGATCACTTCGAGTCCCAGCAAATATTGGTGAACGTTCTGTAAGCCAAAATATGATAGCCAACGTCTCCTGTTCTGAGATGAAATAATTTATCTCGGGTTGTTATAAACATTTATCAGCAAAGGCACTTGTTCTCTTTACCTCTTTGAACCCTTAATTATCTAACTGAAACAATTCTATGACAATCCAATACCCAGATGCATCTGCTATAAAACGGTAAGATTTAGTAAATTCTGGATGAAGTAGTACTCTACTGTTACGTAAAGCCTCTTTAAGTTATTCAGATGAAGTTTGACGTTCTATTGTCCATTCATAAGGTACATCTTTTTTCAATAGGCTCCCTAGACGATGAGCATTAAACAGTTGCCTTGAGGTAGTATCACACCATGTCCCTAAACAAAATTTATGAGACTGTTGACTTTTACAATAGCCGTCTTTTGTAACTATTTCATGCTTTGTTGGATCTACCTTGTTTTTCAATATCAACATGTCTTGAACACAAGGGCGAGCACAATTGGTGTAGCTGAAGTAATCGCCTGAGTGAAAGAATGATTATTTAACAAACACGAGTATTCAGCACCTCAGTCAATTTAAATTGAATTGCCTGAAAAGCCTTATTGTTCTGAGAAGTGAGTACCACTTCTTATCTTCGTTTAAAATCATTTCCTTCATTTCTTCATGTTCTTCATCACTAAACTTGAAGGTGCTGAACATCAGTCACTTCGAAACTCCACATATCAACATAATTATTACCTAAACAGCCCTTGAGTACACATACCCAGAAAGGACTTCTTTTCAATGCTATTTTCTGCATAAATGGTTCCTAACAGCTCCTTCAAACAGCTTCCAGTCGTGATAAACCCAATGCACCAATTAAACGACATCTGTAGATGAAACCCTCTGGGCTTAACAACGACTTTTCTCAAGTTGGGGAACATCATTGTTGCAAATGTATCTCATTCTTTCGCATGGAGCTGCTGGTCAAAAAGTACAAAGGTAACCAGAAAGAAATATTCACTCTGCAGCGGAGTGTGCGCTGATATGAAACTTCCTGGCAGATTAAAACTGTTTTCCGGACCAGGACTCGAACTCAGGACGTTTGCCTTTCACGGGCAAGTGCTCTGCCACAGTTTTAACCTTCCAGGAAGCTACATATCAGCGCACACTCCGCTGCGAAGTGAAAATTTCATTCTGGATCGAGCTATCGAAACGTGTGCCGTCTTATCTCACAATTGGATGCTGTAGAGCGATAGTCGTTTACGATGGTCAGCCGAAAAACTTGCTCAGGTTGTGGTCAGAAAGCTCACGTTCGCCCAGCGTGTCTCCAACGAAGAATTGCACAAATACCGACAGGTGAAGCTATAGCAACACGTACGGCGACCTCTCTCCCTCCCACAGATGCTAATGTGTTCCGGGAGGACGCTCCACGGAACAGTCCCAGCGCCCAACAGCTGGACAGGCCAGTCGAAAAACCGGCGACGGCGGATGACGACACGAGCATGGTGACGGCGCCGACGCGCCCCACCGAGCTCCACCGACCGATACCACCAGTACAGAGATCGGATTAGCAAAGGGTTGCAGACAGTCGAATAGTGCCGACGGATGCCTTCGTGTCAGATTGCAGTGGCGACAGAGATTCTCGCCCACATTCGGAAACGGAAATGCACACACGTAAACAACGGTCTCCGAAACGGCGCAAGAAACGACGTCTAACGCCGTCAGACGACTCCTTAATACGATCAAGAAACGATCGACGAAGACGGCCACCTTACAGAGGGTCCCGAAACTCCTCATCCAGAACACCGCCGTCTCGACAGCAGCATACATCAAGAGCAACCTGAAAAACTAGACAACGCACGACAGCCAGCAGTCCACTGACACTCCCAGGTAGTAGAAGAGGAGCCGCAGAGAGACGGGGCTGGCGAGCCCAGGCCGACAGAAAACTTGTCCCTCGGAGACTGGGCTGATGATTGTGAAGGGGACCCACCGACATCGCCACAGGAAACATGGCTGCGCCCTTCTAAACTAATAACAACGACGGTGGACAGGACGGGGTCACGTAACGTGCCAGTACAACAGTAGACGGCGTAAGCTCCCATGGTCGAATGCATGCGACGGAACGAAGACAAGAATATCGGCTTGATTCTACCAATATCAATAACATACGGTCGCATATTAAGATGTCCTTACTCAAAGATATGCTACAAGCAGCGCACATGGACATCGTCCTGCTACAATAAGTGTACGCCGATGAATTTCCTGTCATGTACGGGTACATATCCTACATATCATGCGCCTCCGAAACTGGCAGCAGCATAGTAATACTTCTTAAGGAAGGCATCACGACAGAGGATGTACTGCACCTACCGTCGGCACGGGGATTAGCAATGACGGTACTTGATGTACGACTTATCATCATCTATACAGAATCCTTTACAAACAGGAGGCGAGGCGAAAGCGTTCCCGCTTCTTCGTAGACGAAATTGCCCCGATCTTCCAAGGTCGACACGACCGATTAATCCTAGGGGGAGACTAATTGTGCACTTTCACCGAAAGACCAATTTCCTCCGTATACTCCGCGCCCAGGATTAAGAATGTTGGTGCAGAGCAAGCATCTTGTTGACATCTGGGAGTATGTCCATACCCTCCGTCCTGGATGCACCCATACAACGAGTCATTCCGCTAGCCGTCTCGACCGAATATATGTTACACGAAGTCTTAACGCTGACGTCCAGGAAGCAGAGCTGTGGCCTATAGCCTATACCGACCATACAGCATTAATACGTACAATCTCTCTCCAGCAGCAAGTGCGGCGTAGCCGCGGTCCTTGAAAAATGAACGTCGCCCACATGTGGGAACCAGCTTGTCGAGACGTCATTGCAGATATCTGGAGATCTTGCGAGCGATGCCTTTGGTCGTATCCCACGACCCTAAGTTGGTGGATGGGTTGCACCCAACCGGCGCTACGCCGTGCAATGATGACAAATGGTTGTGAGCAGGCAGTGTGGCGACGTAAAACGATGGACTTGTTGAGACGCTCTGCTAAACCCGCAGGACAGGACAGGAAGTTTAAGTTGTGGAAAGGGACCAAAATAAGCGGCTGTCAGTTACACTCGAACATACAACCTTCCATTTGATCAAACATTACAAGAGCCAAGAAAAAATAAAAAAAACAGCTTTAGTTTTGGAACTTAATTAGCGACTGAATGCGCCGTAAAATATAATGTCTTAAGGGCAAGACCACTTTAATTTAAAACTGGCTGAAAGACAATAACTTAAAGCTCAACCAAAATCAGAAATTTAAAAGGCAAAGCCTCATCTTAAAACAATTCCTTAATTAGACTGAAGGCCCAAAGAATCTGACACGTTAAGAACAAAACAACTTAAATTCAAAATCGGCTGAAGGCCCACCACTAAAGACTCAGTAACATTAATTTTAAAAATGCCAAAGGCTTTACGTAAAACATCTCTTAAATTAGGCTGAAGGCCCAAACCATCTAACACCTTAAGGGCAAAAGAACCTTAATCTAAAAATCGGCTAGAAGCCATACAAGTACAAACAACAAGAAGAAACAAGATAAGGCAGTACACCCAAGGGCGCTCAGAAGTTCCGAGGGTCGGCCTGGAATTCGAACACTAACTCTCGCTTGAATGAGACAGGCAGTCGGCCCAACCGTTGTCGACCCGACAACAACCCGACCGACAGACAGTCAACGGACCCACCGACAAGCTAACCTCCGCATCACCTGACCAGCATACAAGAGGGAGTTCAGAAGAACAACGTAGAAGGTATTGGCGCCCACAACCCAACTACACACGGTGCTGGACAGCGACAACATGATGAGGAAAATTACTCTGCCTGAATTTACGTCAATGGCCAGGGCAGGTAACCAGAACGTTAATGGCCACAAGGCAGAAGATTCCGCTGGTGCACTTCAGTTCAAATAACCAAGTACAGTTAAACTCCACCGGAGGTTGGTTAAAATTTGCCAACTTGAAAACAAACGTTGTTTCTCGCGGTAATATCCCAACAGCCGACAACGAACTCCAAAAGACACTATGTGAACAGTTGTGATTTGCCGGTAGATTAAGGCAAAACTCAACTTTCATGTCCAGGATCAGTGAGCCACGGACCTCGTAGCAATGGGAACAGCACCACACACTCCGACACTGCATAGAGGCCCCCAGCGGGCCCGGCCAAACTACGCGCAGTGGAGATTTCCTCGCTGCTCCACGCCAACCGACTAACTGCCCAGACCTGGAAACGGTGAAAGGACCAAATATATGTCGGCTGATGAGACGTCCAACCGAACGACCAACCAGCCATCGTCCCGTTCCAATTTTCCTCCGTTGGACAGTTCATGTGTGTTGCCAGCGGTCGGCGAGCACTGGCTGTCCGCGCCTCAGCTTCGCTCCGTCCACGACTTCACTGCTGCTGCATCCCGACTGCACTGCTGGTCAGTCTCCAACTGACTGCCAGACACACGACGACCCGGAAATACTATCGGTCGCTCAAGAGATGATAAGACAGTGCACTTATAGATACGCGCTGCTCGCTGCCACTCACGGGAAAGCAAGGCAGGAAGTTAGTGACGCCAGTAAATGGAATAAGAAAACGAGCCGGCAGTACCGTAATTGAAGATGACAAACAATAAATGGCCTGAACACGAGCTGTGCACGGCTCACTTGTATCTTACGGTGCTACGGGAACGCGCCAGACAAATACCTTCTCTGGAGCAGCAAGAGGTGGTACAACGAGTAAAGGCCAAAATTATATCTATCATGCGACACCACCTCGAAGGTACAGTGATCACTAGATAGAGTTGCAGGTGAATGCCAATCGATGTATCACATCAACGAAAACAAAAGACGACGAAGAGCCATAGTACATACTGTGAACACAGATGATGGCAGACATCTAACATTGCACCAAGCAACAGGCAATGCCTTTGTAGAATATTACACTCAACGTTACACCGCAATGGATACCGATATGGCAGCCATTAATGCAGTTACACATACGATTTTCGGCACCATTGAACCAGTGGCGGAAGCACAACTGGTGGAGGAGATTACAGAGGAGGAGGTGATGGAGGCTATTGCTAGAGGAGCAGTGAACTCATTGCCGGGACCAAAGGGTCTCCCTCTGCAATTCTACAGGACCTTTAGATCTGTGATAACACCACGATATCTCCTGACGTGCCCTTACCCCCAGCTTTTGTGGAGGGCTGATTATCCCCATACACAAACCTTCGGCTAGCACACGGATACGGGACTACTGACCACTGACGCTTCTTAACTGCGACTTTAAAAAATATTCACCAGATTATTAGCGGCACGCGTCCGAAGAATATTGCAGCAAGTACTCTCACTCGATCAAACAAACTTCGCACATTTCCCAGTCACTCTAGCATGTACGCAACTATTTTTTTAATTTTTTTTTATAGAGTACAGCCACATTCAGACAGCTCTGAAGGAAACCAGACCTGCAACGGCGCGTGACATCTATCGGATACTAACGACCGGACGTCACAACAGTCCTGTTGAGAGGAAGCATCCACGTACCAATTGGCAAGTAGCATAGCGATCGATACACCATGTTTCCTTAGACACAGAGACACGTGCAATGTGATACCTAACAGTTAATGGTAAAACTGTCACCCGATCCAGACTCCATACGATTCATATGATGGATTCACCATTGTGCCCTCAGTGCCAAACTCTGGACAACGGTGAACATCGCCTCATATGCGGTCCCTCGGCAGAAGTGTGGCGTTTGGTGACACAAATGATCGCTTTCTTTCTTCGAATGGGACAATACAGCATGGAACAAGGGATTATATTCTTCCCGGACGTGGCTTCGAGGCCAGACTGTGCTCTGTTTGTTCAAAGATGGCCCAAACAATGTAATGAACTTATGGACCTTTTCACAGGAACGACATCTAACGAACGTGAACAATCCAAAATACTGACAGTATTTCTCTAACTTCCTATGGAGTGCGTTTCAAGAGCCCCCACACAGCTGGAACGACCAAGGTATGAGAAGTTAAATTATCGATGCGAAGGAAGAATGAACGGAAGATAAAAGTCATATACTTACGAGAAGACATACCAGGATGACAGAACATCGCAGGGGAGGGGGGAATGTAAATACGATTCTCCATTGTGATGTGTGTTTCTTTCTTTATGTAATACGAGAATAATGTTCAGTTTATTAGCTTTCAAGCAATACACAAATATTATTTTTGATATGACAAAGCAGTGGTTGTTACCGAAATTTAACTTCACTTAAACGTTATATGTGAACCAGGATTTGCTTTAATTTGCGAAAGACATTCTTTGAAATTTGAAGCATAGTTGGAGAAGTATTTCATTTTAACATAATTTTATTGTGTTTTTCATTTCTGACGTGTGTCTCCCTTTCCAAATTTTACTACCTACTGCAATGTTAATTTTTCGTCAGTCTCGTTTATAGTTACCACGTAGTTGTTAATCTCATCTGTAATACCAACAAAAATGTATTTTTTTTGTTTCTATTGGTGCTGTTCAAATGTCGAAAAAGGTTATAGAGCAGTTGCCTGCAAACAAACAAAAACAAAAAATTAAAATAAAAAAAAATGAAACGAAAAAATGGTAAGGCAACCGCTCGCGATAAACGGGAAATAAAAAAAAAAGCGAGAGAGAGATGGTAGAGCACTTTCCCGCGAAAAGCAAAGGTCCTGAGTTCGAGTCTCGGTCCGGCACACAGGTTTTATTTGCCAGGAAGTTTCAATACAAAGGTAGTTTGTGGCTCTTCTCACTGTCTACTTCCAGTGAGATCAGCACAGTGCCTTAGTTATCAGGTGATGCTTTGATGATGGTGATCATAACGCCTTTCTTTCGTAAGTTTCACCTAATGCTAGCACTCCGCCTTCAGGCCACAAGTGGCCCATCGGGACCATCCGACCGCCGTGTCATCCTCATTGAGGATGCGGATAGGAGGGGCGTGTGGTCAGCACACCGCTCTCCCGGTCGTTATGATGGTTTTCTTTGACCGGAGCCGCTACTATTCGGACGAGTAGCTCTTCAATTGGCATCACGAGGCTGAGTGCACCCCGAAAAATGGCAACAGCACATGGCGGCCCATCCAAGTGCCGGCCACGCCCGACAGCGCTTAACTTCGGTGATCTCACGGGAACCGGTGTATCCACTGCGGCAAGGCCGTTGCTCACCTAGTGTTATCTTCTCCATAAATCCATTCCACCCAGAATGTCGAGAAAATTTAGACTACTTTCCAAACAATAATATTTGCCGACAGTAAATTAACATCTCACAAATATAGAACTGTGCAACGTCTAAAACTAGAATTTTGTACAAACCGATATTATGCATTCCATGAAAGCATTACAAAGAAACAGAGCCAAATTTCCCCATTAGTTCGCTTGAAGATACAGACTGGACACACTGAATGTTTCGATCGGGCCAACGGACGTGTCAGAGATCACAGCTGTAGCACTCTGCATGAAGCGTTCCACTTCCGTCAAAAGTGTCTCTACTAAAATGAGTATTGTCAAATATGAATTGCATATCGGCAGATTGTTCAAACGGAGTTGCCTCTAGAGAAAGGACCATTTTTCATCCTTCTGCTTTGCTATGTTTGCCGTTGCCTATCACTCCGTCTTAAAACTCTGATTGTGTACGTGGGATCACCGAGTTCATATCCTGAAGAAAGTCATCTGATGGGCTACAGTTTTACAGTGTGTATACTAAGGATAGAATATCTTTTCTAATATCAGCAATAATTATTACAATCCGCCCAAGGTCCTCATTGAGGTTGGAGCTCTTGTTTTGGTACCACTAGTTAGCTATTATTTTGTACCTAATGTTTCTGAAACAAATTACTGGAGTATTTTTCATCGTTTCAACAGAGAGGATGTCGTCACCACAGTAGTTTTCAAGACCTGCTCTGACAGTTTTTATACCGAGCGAGGTGGCGCAGTGGCTAGCACACTGGAATCGCATTTGGAAGGACGACGGTTCAGTCCCACGTCCGGCCATCCTGATTTAGGTTTTCCGTGATTTCCCTAAATAGCTACAGGCAAATGCCGGGATGGTTCCTTTGAAAGGGCACGGCCGACTTCCTTCCCCGTCCTTCCCTAATCCGATGATACCGATGACCTCGCTGTCTGATCTCCTCCCCAAAACAACCCAGCCCAACCCAATAGTTTTTATGTTAGACTGAAAATCTCCTATTTTACACATTAACTCTTGCAGAAAACTCTGAAATTCATCTGAATTTTTGAACAGATAATTATAAATGTCTCTCATATCTTTATCACCATCTTCACCAGGACGATGATTAGGTTCCAGTAAAGAAGGGAGAGAGGAAACAACTTTTTGTACAAGACGCATGGTATATCGCATCTTGAACTACTGAGTCAGAACCGTAAGGCATCTGAGTAATATGCCCCATCATTTGCTGAGACCATTAATCATCCAAATCTCCTGGTGCTTTGATGCTCGTCTGATCCACAGAGAGCTGCTCCATTTCATACACAGGTCTACGTTGTGTCATAGGAAACTTCTTGTGTATTTGAAGACTTCTTGTATTATTCCTTTACCACAAAGAAAACACTTTTTCTTAAATTCAGATTTGGAACCTGTTGTGTCTAGACAAGACAGCCTAGACACAATGAGAGGAAGCCGAAAGGCACGCGCTAAGCTAAAGCAGGATGGCGTGAGGTCTGAAACAGGATACGTAATGAATGCTATAAAGAAAAGTACGTAGCTTCTGGAATACTTAACTTTAATCCATCCTTTTGGTACATCTGGAGATTGTGGCGATACAAGTGAGACTCTTTAGATACATGCAATGTTACTAATGGCGCCTTGCTAGGTCGTAGCCATTGACTTAGCTGAAGGCTATTCTAACTATCGGCTCGGCAAAGGAGTGAGGCTTCGTCAGTATAGTCGCTAGCTACGTCGTCCTTACAACTGGGGCGAGTGCTATCCCGTATCTCGAGACCTGCCTTGTGGTGGCGCTCGGTCTGCGATCACACAGTGGCGACACGCGAGTCCGACATGTACTAATGGACCGCGACCGATTTAAAGCTACCGCCTAGCAAGTGTGGTGTCTGGCGGTGACACCACAGAACCAGTCGACCTGAAAGAACGAGTTTGCACTGGTGCTTAACCTCTACGAAGAAATGCTTAGATGTGTGTTTCATTCGTGTAGTCGTTTTGAAAGGCAATGTGCGCGGTGACTTAGTCAAGCTTCCCAGTATCGATTTATGTGAGGTGATTCCTCGTTTCAGATTTGCATTTCGAAATGAAACAATTCCTTTTCGTTCACTAACACCACTTCACCACCACTAAACCTTCCGTCACAAATGAAACAATTCTGCTCCTTCCGAAACCGGTATCTCCAATCAACTTAACACACATCGATCGTTAAAAATATCGACAGTTGTTTCACACGGATCGGTCACGTAATGCGTCAACGGTGACAACAGTGGACTTGTATCCCAGAACCTATAAGAGATAGACGAAATATGAAAAGTTCAAGTTTTCAGGAAAAATTTATGCTCGACAAAATTTGTGCAACCTACTGGAAAGGAGACACATGCCGGAAAAACGATTTTGCATTTTTTTTCCTTTTTCGAGGTGGCGACTCACGTACAGCCGCTCCAAGATCCAGAAATTGGATTTTACAGCAGGAGACCAGTTTATACAACACATTTTAAAAATTGGGACTACCAGAATAATAATGATCGCAACTCCTTTTTTGCGCTTATTGCTCAGGCCTATTACCTTCCTTGCCACTATGTGCAGGTGAAGATACCCGGTTTCTAATGTACTGAGAGAAGGACTAGTATTTTCTGTGAGTACCTTTCTCATAGGCTCTTCCAGACAACAACATGGGATTCAACGCACGTAGAGGACACACTACTAAAAATGGTACTTCTGCAGAGGAAATCGAAATTGTTACCAATATTACGATGTGATGAACATAGCCAAATTGGTAGAAAGGACCTTCAAATTGTAATGGTAATGCACAACACTGCGGCAATGGGTTTACATGCAGCTTCATTAACGAATCCCTTGACGAGAGCGATTAACGTTGCACAACTTCAGCTACTGAATGTGAAGTAACGTTTAGCAACCGGTTTAGCAAGGTCAGGGGCGAATGTGGACTGCAGACTGCACGTGCTGCTCACACGCAACGTACTTCCCCAAGCGACTTTTACACTTATGAAGGTCACCTGACGTATGAAAATTAACTCGCGTGGTGCGCTTTCAGTTCAAACGAGTGTTACCGAACAGCAAAAAGTAGGAGAAAACAAAAAGCATCACCGGAGATTATTATTACGACGACTTTGCAGATTTTTTCGTAGCAGCGCATCAGGAACTGGTAATTTGTGTCGTACTTTTTTACTTAAAGCGAACAGGTTCCACTGAGTAATTCCCTGGGGCTTTGTAGCACGTCTCCCAGTGCGACGATCAAGACGGACCCGGTCTACTGCAGTGATGGGTGTTCGACGCGCCACTTGGAGGTCACAAAGTGGCTCTCATTTATACGTCTTCGTAGCCTTGAAAACTATCGCACACTTTAGAATACATGATTCCATTGTGTGTCTGGTTTGGCGATTCCAGTCTTCTGCATGATATTTCAACAACTGTCAACTTATTTTCAGCTATCGATAATGTTAAAAATATTCATTAGCGCCAGAGAGTTCTTTCGCCATGAAAAGATAATACTTCATTTACCCCGAAATTTGCCACCTCACGGACTACAATGACTCGTGTACACCAGCATCATTAACAGGCTGCAGAGATAATGCGTTTCCTCAGCTCGACTCGTCGAAATCGGGGAGAAAAATTTCAGCACCGTGAATACCATTGGTTTCAAGGATTTTTGGGTAATTATGATCTGATCGTGCATGTATCTGGTCATAACTGAGGCTTGGTGCACAGTCACTGTATGGTTATGTCGAATTCATCGACTCCACCTCGCTCCCCGTGCTCAGTGTCTTCGTAAGTGCTGTAATTTTTCCGACTACTTTCCGGCACGGTATGTGCACCTGGTCTAGGCACTCCTTGACTTGAAACACCAAAGACTGTTTGACCGCCGACACATAAAGCACAGTTTTGACTACGGCAAACGGAGTTCTGCGCACACCTTGGTGCGATGTAAGGCTCAGGCTGTCGAGCCCCTCACACGGCCACTCTTTCTCCCTCTATATATGTGTGTGCGTGTGTGTATGTGTGTGTGTGTGTGTATAGTCTGGCCTTCATTGTGAAGTGGCACCCTGCTGCGTCGGTCTGCCCAGCGGATGTCAGCTAAAGACACTCACCCACAGTGATCGTCGGAGCATGTTTTGTTTCGCATCCCGCCCTTTGCACAGCACTTAACATCTTAATCACTCACATTTTTTACACAAAACCTCATATATCAGAAGACGAAAAACTCCTTGCAGAGCAATATTGAACATAGTTACCATAGAAAGTTAACGGTTCCTATTTCTCTACCCTCCACTATATAACAGCGCACGGAAAAATGAACATTTTAAATCTTTCTGTAAGAGCTTACTTTTTCCTTACTTTATTTTTATAATCATTTTTCCTATGTAGGTTGGCGACAGTAAAATATTTTCACAGTCAGAGAAGAAAGTAGGAGATTGACATTTCGTGAATAGATCTCGCAGAAACGAGAAACCCTTTGTTTTAATGATTGCCAGCCCAAATGGCTTATCATATACGTGACACTCTCTCACCTATTTCGCGATAATACAATACGACCTGCTCTTCTTTTGACTTTTTCGACGTTCTCCGTCAATCCTGTCTAGTAAGGATCCCATACACCACAGGAGTACTCTAGCAGAGGACGACAGAGGACGAACAAGCGTAGTGTAGGCAGTCTCTTTGGTAGAACTATTGCATCTCCTAAGGTGTTCTGCCAATAAAACGCAGAAGTTTGTTTGTCTTCCCCACAACATTATTTATCCGATCGTTCCAAATGAAATTGTTTGTAATTCCTAGACTTCTAGTCGATTTTACAACATTTAAATTTGTGTAATTTGTCGTGTGACAGTAATTTAACCGATTTATTTTCATACTCATCTGGATGATCTCAAACTTTTCCTTATTCAGAGACGACTGCCAATTCTCGCACCATACAGATATCGTGACGAAGTTATTTCGCAATTGGTTTCAAACTTCTGGTGACTTAAAGGCTCGTTTGAGCAGTTACCAGAAAGCGCCAGACAACAGGCTGTAGTGCGCATGCGCAGCTACGATGACGTAGGCAGCCCGTGCTTGGTGCTTGCTCTGCTCATACGCTTTTCGTCGTATTTCTGGTGGGGCATCACGTGACCATGTGTAGCCGTGCGGCCCGTGCGGCATGTTGTTGAGAGGACATACTGAATTGTACTTAGAGCAATTGTTTTATCATATCCCACACAGATAAAGGATGCAAATAAGGAAGCAGTTCTTGGCAAAATATCATTTCAAAATTAGACTCCACAGCTCGAAGTACCATAAAATTTTGCTAAGGGGTGACTTTTGACAGATTTTTTTTTAATTCGTACTCTGCAATATTGTTATGTAGCATTTCCAACTGGTTTACATCTACACAGCACCGCAAAAAGCTACTAGGATGGAATACAAATTACTTGCAACAAAAAAAGAGACAGTTTCTTGTGTAGCTTACACCGGAATAAAGGACAATAAATTTCATGACTATTTCATAATGTGAAAAAATTAACATGGTGAGGCAAAGAAACTGTACAACTGACAGTTTATATTCTATTCTAGCAATAAATATGAAGCCATGTGGGGAGTTAAAACGATAAAACATGGTATGCTGCCAGTCTAAAATTTAGCATGGAATGGCATTCTATAAATTTAAGACTTAAACACAAATTAAGAAATAACTTCAGGCGCAGAAGTAGTACTAGACAAGTGCCTTGTGATCGAAAAACACTTTCACAGAAGGCAGATCTATAAAATTCTGCTACAGCTGTCATTATATTTGAAACAAAATATTTAGTTCAAAGCTATTGAGCAAATTTGCCTACTTAGCTTCAAGTCAATGTTTACGTATGTTCGTACGTATATAGAATTAAGAGATCTTACAGTGTAATAAAAGGAACAGGACATCAGAGACTACTCCAGCAGCATCGGAATTTCATAAACCATACTAAAATGCTTCATTCCGCTCTAATTGCACATTTCTATGTCCAGATGGACTCTGAAGTACCTGATATTCAGCGTTTCATGTGGTTCTCGTGATACTAATTTTCTTGGAGGTCCAGTACTGTATTCTCATGTTTGGTTCTTTATTATGGTATAACGTCATTCGTCCCAGAAGATGAAAATTTGCACTTTAAACTGAACGAGGCTGAAAGTAGCCAACAGCGCGGAATGAAACACTTCGTTTCAACTAAACTAACTGCCTCAGCGGAAAAAAATTAACTGAAGCAAATTTCTCTATAAATCGGACAGAAATAGCTTAATTAAGACATTAATGGTTGATTGCTAATAATGTGGAAATAATATAAAATCAGAAAATTGAAACTACCAACTTATGTTGGTCTTTCATGGTTATGAGAATGTATATTAATTCATTTGATGGCTCCCAGCCACAGAAATCTGTTTTGTTTTCATTTGACGTGGGAGCTGTATACGAAGACACGGCCACGGGTCACGTGGGGAAGGACCCCCCCACTATAACTCAGCTTGCTCTGCGCATGCGCGGATCTGGCAGCTTGGGCGCGCCAGGAAAATTTCTCCGGGTAGCTTTTGGCTGCTTGCTGCTACTGCTCATACACCAAACAGCCACGCTCCAAGTAGCCAGAAGCGGGAGGAGGGCACTGCTCATACGCGAATTCAGCTCTGCGCATGCGCACGAGCCCGCTGGCAACTGCTCATACGAACCTTAATTAAACGGTAAATAAGATCATCATCTGCAAACAATCTAACAAGACTGCACAGATTGTCACCTAAACCGTTTATATAAATTAGGAACAGCAGAGGACCTATAAGTTAACACTTCCTTGGGAACGCCGAATATCACTTTGCTTTACTAGATGATTTTCTGACGACTACTACGTACTGTGACTTTTCTGACAGGAAATCATCAATTCAATTGAAGTAATACTCCATCAGCAGGCAATTTGATTAGAAGTCTCTATTGAGGAATGGTGTCAAAAGCTTTCTCTGAATTCAGAAATATAGAATCAATCTGGAATCCCTTGTCGACATTACTCATTACTTCAGGTAAGTAAAGATCTAATTGTGTTTCACAACAACGATATTTCCTGAATCCGTGGTATGTCTCAATAGACTGTTACATCCAAGGTAATTCATAATATACGAACACAATATATGTTTCAAAGTCCTAGTGCAAATCGACGTCACTGATACGGCTCTGTACCTCACTGGATAACTCCTGTTTCCATTCATGAACATTGGTGTGACCTGTGCAGCTTCCAGTCTTTTGATATGGATGTTTCGTCGAGCGAGCGATTGGAAAATTGGAAATTAGTGGTAAGGACTATGAGACCAAACTGCCGAGGTCCTCGGTCCCTAGGCTTACCCGCTAATTAAACTAACTTAAATTAACTTACGCTAAGGACAACACACACATCCATGCCCGGGGAGGACTCGAACCTCCGACGGGGGGAGTTGCACGAACCGTGACAAGACGCCCTTGACCGCACGGCTACCCCGATCGGCTCAAGCGGTTGTATATGATTGCTAAGTATGGGGCAATTTTATCAGCATACTCTGGAAGGAACCTAACTGATACGCAATCTGGAACGAAATACTTTCATTTATTAGGTGCTTTAAGCCACACTGAGGATGTAAACTTCCCAGCATCCTTGTTAGAAGGCAAAAAATAGCACTGCTCCTACACAACCTTATGAAAAACAAGAGCTTATCCATTTACGGTAAAATATTTATTAAGAGCTAGCAGGATTAACTTACCACTTTAAGGTATTTTAACATGGAAAATTGCAAGTAATGCCTCAACATACACAATTTCTCAACTTGCAAAGGAGGCGTTGCACAGTGGATAAGCAGAATGAAACTTATTTCAAGATAGACATGTCACATGTATGCAAAGGTTTGATGAACTGTCTGGAATATTAAGATACATAAAAGTTTTCCGTTTCATTATTATATTTAACAAGCTGAGTACCTGTCACTGCTCGAATATCTGTTTATCCCAATCTTCATTTAATCCACCTCCATGTGCCACCTCTCTCTGTCCATTTCCTCCTCTCCCCTCTCTTTCCATCGTCTCCCCTTTCTGTCGATTTCCTCCTCCCCTCTCTCTATCCACATCCCTAGCCCTGACTCTCCGTCCATCTCCTCCTTCCCCACTCCCTGTACATCTGCTCTTCTCCCCTCTCTCTGCCCTTCTGCTCCTCCTCCCCCCTTCCCTGCTTTCCATCTTCCTCCTCTGGCCATCTCCTCTCTATCTCCTCCATCCTCTATCTCTGTCCCTCTGTCCATCTCCTCCTCGCCCCACTCTCTGCCCATCTCCTACCCCTTCCTTTCTCTGCCCATCTCCTCATCTCCCTCTTTCCATTTCCTCCTATTCCCTTTCTCTGTCCATTTCCTCCTCCCCTCTCCTCGACTTGCTCTTCCTTCCTCCTCTCTCTGTCCACATCTCTCTCCCCCTGTCCACCTCCTCTTTCTCAATTTCTGTCCATTTCCCCATCCCCGTCTCTGTGTCTGTCTCTTCCTTTCTCCTGGCTGTGTCCATCTCCTGCCCCCCTTCACTCTTCACTTCGTCATCCCACTCCAGTAGGAGGATGCTGGTTGTTACCCTCGCAGTATTTCTTTCCATACAGTAAGATAGAGTAACAAGCTCGGTTGAAATCGATCCAAAGGTTTCGCGTTTAAGGTATTTTACATGTTGCTTTGTCCATGTACCCACATGTCACGTACTTTTCGTATACTTTTAATGTATTTCATACATATTTATACGTATCTCTCACTTGTATGTCTAACGAACTTCGACCTGGAGATTCGTTTTCATGCTGATCAATATTTATGAAGTCTTATCTTCTGAACTACTTGTCCTACAGTGATATAATTTTGCAGTTACGTGAGTAGTTTATATGGATACTGTCTCCGAAATATTTTCTAAATATAGTTGGTAGTAAAGAAGTTATAAATTAAATTGTCATGCCAAATGCGTCAGTTTTACTGTACGAACAGCGAAAATATAATAACCAATAAACTTTGTTCGTTTCATTATTTGTGTGTGTGCGTCTGTGTGTGTGTGTGTGTGTGTGTGTGTGTGTGTGTGTGTGGCGTGGGTTGGGAGGGGGGTAAGAAAGAAAGTGTCTCGTTCTGTTTATGGACATGTCTGAAATGTATATGTACAGTGTTAGGCGTATTGGATATTTAGTCTGTTATTAGGTGCTTTGATAATCTCACTGGTTATTTATTTTGTATGAAAATGGATAGAGAATGTGTATTAAATTTTATTATAAGAATGGAGTAATGTCCTTCAAAGTATTAGAAATGTTATCTATTACTTTTGGTGGGGCTGCCATGAGTAAAACAAGGATTTACAAGTGGTAGGCGTTTCGAAGAAGGCCGTGAAGACACTGAAGGTGGTGAGTGCCATGGACGCCCCAGCACATCAACCGATGAAATCGTGGAAAAGTGAAAGAAATGACTATGAAACTTCACCAGATCGCAATCAGAAAGGTCGCGGATGATGTTAGCGTATCAATCGGCTCATGCCACGAAATTGTTTCGGACGGTTCGAGTAAATTTGTTCCGAAACTGTTGAATTTTGAACAAAGACAGCTGCGAATCGAAATCGTTCAGGAGTCACCAGAAGAAGTCAACAGCGATATCGAACTATTGAAACGAGTCATAATAGGGGACGATGCAGGAGTTCACGGTTACGACTTTGAAATCAATGCTCAGTTGTCTCAATTGTAGAATCCTGGATCGTCAAGACCGAAAAGGCTCAACAACTGTTGTCAAATGTGAAGACTGTGCGGTTGTGCTTGCAGTGTTCTTCGATTTTAACCTTATAGTGTACCATGAGTTTTTGACACAAGATGAAAAGATCCATAAGAAGTACTACTTACGAGTTCCATGTCGTTTGCATGAAGTAATAAAAAAAAAGTCTGTATTTGTGGCGGAGGAGTTAATTCATCTGCTAACTTGTATCAGATATTTGCCCGAGGCGGAGGAACTCATTTGCTTACTTATCTAAGGTATTTTCACTGCCAGTCAATTACCGCAGTTCTCTCTACAAGAGTCTTTCTCTTCCAGAGAAATCCGATGTCATGCAGCGTCCTGTGCAAAATAACTTTCGACCAAGGAACTTGGATTTGTTCTTATTACTGGAATAAATAATTTGCGTAATATCGGCATTATTTTTTCGTTTGATGTTTGTCGATCTACCAATTTTTCATAGCCTTCTGCAAAGTATCATGTGGTATATTTTCGGCTTTCTTTCAGATGTGTTCTATTGTTCCCAGGCTGTCTATTGTATAAACTGGACTTTCAACATTAGCCAAGAGTCCTTTTTTTTTCAACTTTTTAATGCAATCAGAAATTATGTTAGAGACGACTGAACGTTCTTTGGTCCAAAAAATACCTCTTATATGTATTGTGACGTAATATGGTTAACAATTACTTCTAAATAACTGAGTATACCATAAGATACACAAACACAGTTGTCTGACACTATTAACTATATCGCACGAGCATAATCAACGTAAATCACCGCACGCTACACAACATTTTCGGGCAGGAAACGGGCAACTGAGTCTGGTTGTGTCTACAGAGCAGTTTCAGGGTCTTCTCTGGAAAGGCCACTTCCACAACCAATAGCGCTGCTTGCTCGTGAGTTTTCCGACAGACTGTAGCCTCACAGTAGTTCTTTCAAGACAGTGAATCATATTTGTACCAAGTTCAGTTGAAATCGATCCTGTGCTTTCGGAGTAGATGCGAAAGAAACACACACTTTTGTATAAGTATACATTTTTTAAAAAATACATTGAGGTGACAAAAGTCATGGGATAGCGATGTAAACTCATACAGATGGCTGTAGTATCGCGTACACAAGGTATAAAAGGGCATTACACTGGCGGAACTGTCATTTGAACTCAGGTTATTAAAGTGAATAGGTTCCCGACGTGATGATTCCCTCACGACGGGAATTAACAGATTTAAACGCTGAATGGTAGTTGGCGTTAGACGCATGAGCATTCCATTTCTGAAATCGTTAGTGAATTCAATATTCTGAGATCCACAGTATCAAGAGTGTCCCGCGAATACCAAATTTCAGGCATTACCTCTCACCACGGACAACCAGTGGCCGACGACCTTCACTTAACGACCGAGAGTAGCCGCGATTGAGTAAGTTGTCAGTGCTAACAGACAAGCAGCGTTGCCTGAAATACCCGCCGAAATCAATACGGGACTTAGGACTAATGTGTCCTTTAGGATAGTGAGGCGAAATTTGGTGTTAATGGGCTATGGCAGCAGACGAACGACGCAAGTGCCTTTGCTAACAGCACATCGCCTGCAGCGCCTCTGCTAGGCTCGTAGCCGGTTGGACTCTTGAAGACTGGAAAACTGCAGTCTCGTGTGATGTGGCAGGGACCCACGAAACCATGGATCCAAATTGTCAACAATACGCTGTGCAACCTGTTGGTGGCTCCATAATGGAGTGGGCTGTGCTTACTTGGATTGGACTGAGTCTTCTGGTCCAACTGAAATGATCACTGACTGGAAATGGCTATGTTCGGCTACTTAGAAACCATTTTCAGCCACTTGCGATGGAATTTTTATGGATTACAATGCACCATGTCACCGGGACACAATTGTTCGCCAATGGTTTGAAGAACATTCTCGGCAGTTCGAGTGAATGATTTGGACACTCAGATCTATCGACATGAATCCCATCGAACATTTATGGGACATAATCGAGAGGTCAGTTTGGCCACAAAATCCTGCACCAGCAACCCTTACGCAATTATGGACGGCTATAGAGGCAGCATTACTCAATATTTCTTCAGGGGCTTTCAATGACCTGTTGCGTCCATGCCATGTCGAGTTGTTGCACTACGCCGGGCAAAAGGAGGTCCGAAAAGATATTAGGAGGTATCCTATGACTTTTGTCACCTCAGTGTATGCTGGTTGAATAATTATCTTATTATCCTAAGTGGTAAATTAGTTGTATCTATTAAACATGTGCTCTAATTTGTACAGGATCTACTGGGAGGTAGGGGATTCAAGTCCTTCCTACGCATCATCAAAGCAGTGCGTCAAGTTACAATGTATGAATATCATCATGTAGCCACGAAAAACACGTAGTAGACCTTAAATTTTGAATACAATATTGCAGTTCCTGTGTTATTCCAAATTACGTGCAATGTTCTTTCAGATATGCATGCATTTTCGAAGGAACAGCGCTGCAGCCCTGTCTACCTATCCATCTGCCACTGAGCCTGTTATTTAGAAGCCGACAGACATTAACATTAAAATAAGGAGGTACTCCATCATGCATGAGGTACATGTTTTGTCACACAGCTAAAGGCACATTTGCTAACAGATAAGGTAGAACATTCTCTGCGAAATTATGACAACTCTGTCCGCTGAGCCAGTGTGGAAGAAAATGAGGTCCTGCCAAACAGTCACCAATAGCGCCAGCCCAAACCTTGACAAAAAATCTTCGTTGATGACTTGCTTCAACAGCTGTGTGAGGATTGACGTCTGCCCAAAAATGGTGACTGTGAAATTTTAAAATCTGATCTCGTTGAAACGACGCCACATCTGTGAACAGCATTGTTGCACTAAAATTAGGGTCAACATTTTGTTGAATAAACCATTCGTAGAAGAGTACCCATTCAGGAAGATCAGCTGCTGGTAGTACCTGCACACCACGCTGTAAATGGGATGGATACAGCTGGTCCTCGTGTAACACTCGCCAGATAGTCATGTGGTCGACATTCAGTGTTGCAGGTAGATGCTTTGTACTGACGCTAGGGTCGTCGTCAGCTGCTTGAGAAACTCCCCTTCCGTTGCGGTGTCCTCGTTCTTACGGGCCTCCACCGGTCGCGAGTATCAGGCTTAAATGCTTCACGTTCCGTAAGTCGACGATCAATGGCTTCAGACGTTTTCCTGTCGGGGCACCTCCCTCCTGCCATCAGCTAATTTATACATTAAATGGGCTTGTGCATTGTAACCCGTGAGCTTGCAATGGTCATACTGATCGCTGGAACAGTTGATGTTACCCGCAAACAAGCAATGATGTATGTTGCATGAAAACAGAGACATGTAAAACACAATACTGGCGCTGCATGTTCCCCATCATTCTAACTTTCTTTTCTTGTGTGTTTTCCATGATTAATGAGTCGAAGAAAATGCGATGTAACATGGAAACAGACGTTTCCAGACCCATTTTCATATAACATAATTTCTTCACCTAGGTGTGAAGAACAAGTCCTGAAACTTCTACCATACATTTTGTTACACCCTGTACATACATCTTCACGATGACACTAATTAAGGCCGGCCGGTGTGGCCGAGCGATTCTAGGCACTTTAGTCTGGAACCGCGTGACCGCTGCGGTCGCAGGTTCGAATCCTGCCTCGGGCATGGATGTGTGTGATGTCATTAGGTTAGTTAAGTTTAAGTAGTTCTAAGTTCTAGGGGACTGATGACCTCAGATATTAAGTCCCATAGTGCTCAGAGCCATTTAAACCACTAATTAAGGTGATGAGATGACATAGATCAGTCTCGGTATATTTCCATTATAGCCAGGCCTCAAGTATCATAGAGGGAAAAAACATTTTGAGGCGTAATATCATACTCATCACACACTTTAAAACGATGTAATGTAACAAAAATGTACAGCACATATATATATATACACTCCTGGAAATTGAAATAAGAACACCGTGAATTCATTGTCCCAGGAAGGGGAAACTTTATTGACACATTCCTGGGGTCAGATACATCACATGATCACACTGACAGAACCACAGGCACATAGACACAGGCAACAGAGCATGCACAATGTCGGCACTAGTACAGTGTATATCCACCTTTCGCAGCAATGCAGGCTGCTATTCTCCCATGGAGACCATCGTAGAGATGCTGGATGTAGTCCTGTGGAACGGCTTGCCATGCCATTTCCACCTGGCGCCTCAGTTGGACCAGCGTTCGTGCTGGACGTGCAGACCGCGTGAGACGACGCTTCATCCAGTCCCAAACATGCTCAATGGGGGACAGATCCGGAGATCTTGCTGGCCAGGGTAGTTGACTTACACCTTCTAGAGCACGTTGGGTGGCACGGGATACATGCGGACGTGCATTGTCCTGTTGGAACAGCAAGTTCCCTTGCCGGTCTAGGAATGGTAGAACGATGGGTTCGATGACAGTTTGGATGTACCGTGCACTATTCAGTGTCCCCTCGACGATCACCAGTGGTGTACGGCCAGTGTAGGAGATCGCTCCCCACACCATGATGCCGGGTGTTGGCCCTGTGTGCCTCGGTCGTATGCAGTCCTGATCGTGGCGCTCACCTACACGGCGCCAAACACGCATACGACCATCTTTGGCACCAAGGCAGAAGCGACTCTCATCCTGAAGACGACACGTCTCCATTCGTCCCTCCATTCACGCCTGTCGCGACACCACTGGAGGCGGGCTGCACGATGTTGGGGCGTGAGCGAAAGACGGCCTAACGGTGTGCGGGACCGTAGCCCAGCTTCATGGAGACGGTTGCGAATGGTCCTCGCCGATACCCCAGGAGCAACAGTGTCCCTAATTTGCTGGGAAGTAGCGGTGCGGTCCCCTACGGCACTGCGTAAGATCCTACGGTCTTGGCGTGCATCCGTGCGTCGCTGCGGTCCGGTCCCAGGTCGACGGGCACGTGCACCTTCCGCCGACCACTGGCGACAACATCGATGTACTGTGGAGACCTCACGCCCCAAGTGTTGAGCAATTCGGCGGTACGTCCACCCGGCCTCCCGCATGCCCACTATTCGCCCTCGCTCAAAGTCCGTCAACTGCACATACGGTTCACGTCCACGCTGTCGCGGCATGCTACCAGTGTTAAACACTGCGATGGAGGTCCGTATGCCACGGCAAACTGGCTGACACTGACGGCGGCGGTGCACAAATGCTACGCAGCTAGCGCCATTCGACGGCCAACACCGCGGTTCCTGGTGTGTCCGCTGTGCCGTGCGTGTGATCATTGCTTGTACAGCCCTCTCGCAGTGTCCGGAGCAAGTATGGTGGGTCTGACACACCGGTGTCAATGTGTTCTTTTTTCCATTTCCAGGAGTGTATATATAGGCTTTGAAAACGAATATCTCTAACGTAGTGGATTTCAGCCTGTGCGTTAAATTCTGAAAGTGAGTATCTCTAACATAATGGATGTCTGTGAAAGTGAACCTGTGGAAGTGGGTCCGTGGTGAATAACATGTTATGCCTCAAATTGTTTTTCTGTACGAAGCTTGTAGCCTGGCTAGAATGGAAATATATCTACAACACATCTCCTGAATCAGTGTTGTTGTGCAGGTCAATGGATGATGTGCAATACACTGGCTTATCCCACCCTAAATAAAGCACATATGAAACGAGGGTAATGTCCATCCATGTTTTATCATTGCTGTTAAGCAACATCCTAACAAGCTAAGTGAAGCTGTACGTTTTTGTAACTGTGATGGAGGCCCAACTGTGTCCATCCATTGTGGTGGATCCTTGACGGGTTGGGAACAGATGTGCAATCCACAGGTCGAACATTCTGTGTGCTTTTGCAGGTGTTTATTTATGATTCTTGCGATAAGGTAAAGATGGCAAATCATCCAGCAGCAGCAGAGGAGAATGCGAGCAGTATTTAAATACTCTAATATCATGATTTAGCGTGTGTTGCTAATAAAGGTTTAGCAGAATGTAATGCAACAGATCAATCATGAATCTGAATAGACTAATATTAATACCTATTAAATAAATTACTCCTTTAAGTATATTAGTTGATATAAGGTGGGGACTGGAAGTGGAATAAGTAGCTCCGTAATTATTCGACAGTACATCTTTTGCGAACCTCTGAACTTACGGAAATGATTTCATACCACTGGGATCCGTTCCTGACTGTGTTTGAAGATCTAATTAGTCATAATCGTTCAATTATATCATTGGTCTCATCTTTGTAGTAGCTGCATTGTTGGGGATTGACTACCAATTTTTTTTTCTTATTGTCAATATCTATAATGCTAAAGTCAAGTCTGATATGTAACATTTGTTTAACAATATTTCTGTATTCAGACGTATATACATTGATGGATTCCAAAGAAAGTCATTTGTAAATGGACAGTGAATTGTTGGTTCAAATGGCTCTAAGTGCTATGGGACTTAACAAAAGGTCATCAGTCCCCCAGACTTAGAGCTACTTAAATCTAACTATCCTAACGACTTCACACATATCCATGTCCGAGGCAGGATTCGAACCTGCGACCGTAGCAGCAGTGCGGATCCGGATTGAAGCGCCTAGAACCGCTCGGCCACAGTGGCCGGTGGACAGTGATGTGTAGTTGTCTCCTCCTCCATGAATTCATGCACATCATGACGTTCGTAACTGTGCCCATCTACTTCGACTGTGAGGGCGATCAGTCATGACTGTCTCAGCTGGCTCGCAAAAGCCTCAAAGGCCGCCGCACTATCTATATCTAGTAAGCATCAAACACTTGCAGGTGGCCAATGTTTTTTTGTTAATCAATAAATACACTTTTGGTACAGGGTAGAAGTGATCATTGTTAAAGTGAGTGTTGTAATGAACTTTTGCAGTAGCTTTGTGTAGATAACTAACACCTCAGACGACGCATGTATCATATATAAGTTTCATTTTACATATATTTTCTGCGGTATATGTAGGACTGGGTCCTGCATATTGGGCTACGACACTTCAGTATACGTTCTGAACGGCAGGGACTGCCTCTGCTTCACCATCGAGGTCATTTGTAAATAGCCATGGTACAGTCAAGCCACTTGCAGCTACCACAATATCGGAGGCACCAGCCTAGCCACTACATCCTATGTGAGTCATAGAACACAGCGCTGTGGTTGCAGGTCCAACGTATGTCCATGCCATCATGCGCCCAGGAAACGCTGTGGATGTATTCCTCTCCAGGTATCTACTTAGGTTGGTGCTCCACACTTTGAAAGATGGTTACATTCTGGGCTCCTACAGTTCCAAAGACCCTCGAAGTTTCCACTACGAGTTATGCAATGGATCCCACCATGCCCGCCACTCTCATTTCCACCAAGGTGTTGTGCAACCCTCACTATGAGCCAGGCCCACTACCGCATTTCCACCTCCGGCTTCTGAGGGAACCACATCAGAGGGCTTGCTCCCAGGCTCATAGAACTTTGCTGTTATGATTCTTCCTGCTCCTCAAGACATTGCTGTCCTCAAGTTGTGCTGACATTCGTTCGCAGAGATCGTACCTAGTTTGGTTCTTATAATAAACAGTTGTTATTTCAGCACTGCCAGCTCACCAAATGGTTCAAATGGCTCTGAGCACTATGAGACTTAACGTCTATGGTCATCAGTCCCCTAGAACGTAGAACTACTTAAACCTAACTAACCTAAGGATATCACACAACACCCAGTCATCACGAGACAGAGAAAATCCCTGACCCATCCGGGAATCGAACCCGGGAACCCGGACGTGGGAAGCGAGAACGCTACCGTAGCCAGCTCACCACTCGCATTATATATATATAGTGATAATAGTTTTGTATTAGCAGAAGAGCCAACACTGTGTTACGAGTGGAGGCAGAAATGCACGCATCTTAGCTCAAGCAGGCTTGCGTGAGAAGGGAAAAACTATACTGACGTTAGGTCTGGAACATGACAAGGAATGAGAATTCAGAAAGTGGACGTAATTAGTTTGATACTTAACTTTAATCCATTACTGATGAACGTCGCTCTTGACGGTACATGATTCACAATATTATCTGTTCAGAATACATTCTTGAAGTAATTATAGTAACTGAATATGGTTCCTTGCTAGGTCGTAGCAAATGACGTAGCTGAAGGCTATGCTAAACTGTCGTCTCTGCAAATGATAGTGTATGTAGACAGTGAACCATCGTTAGCAAAGTCGGCTGTACAACTGGGGCGAGTGCTAGGGAGTCTCTCTAGACTAGACCTGCCGTGTGGCGGCGCTCGGTCTGCAATCACTGATAGTTGCGACACGTGGGTCCGACGTATACTAACGGACCGTGGCCGATTTAAAGGCTACCACCTAGCAAGTGTGGTGTCTGGCGGTGACACCACATTTCTCCCCCACAAATAGGCGGATGGTTGTGGTATAAGGCCTCCACACGCCATGGGGAGGACCCCACGTTGACGTATGCAACGAGGTGGGGAGCCTAACAACAGGCGAGGCTGTGCCACCCGCACCTTGCCATTCGGATAGCGGAGAGCTAGGAAACGCCTGAAAACCTACTCCAGGGTGCACGCCAACATGCGGTGTATGCGCCCGTAAAGAGACAGGAGAGGCCGAATGGTCGACCTCCATCGGGCCGCGGCACCCGACGGGCGAAGACGACATGTGGTCCGGAGCGGACAAGAGTTCCACGTCGGAGGACAACTGGTCCCGTGGAGCGATCGGTGGCACGTGACCCAGGGGGGGGGGGGGGGGCGCCCGGCGGCTGCAGCGATGCGTCCACTCCGGGCGTCGCCGGCAGGAGAACAGGCAGCGGCGGCGGCAGCGCATCGTCATGGGGCAAAATGGAACGCAGCGTCGGTAACACCTAGGGCTGAGGCGAGCCAGTAGATGGGTCCCCGGGGTGCTGACCAGACGGCACCGTCGCTGACAGCAGACAGCAAGTGGCAGATCCCGTGTGACGACAGAGGCACAGCTGATTGAGATGCCGGCGCACCTCACCAGAGGTCCCCAAAAGCTGATACATAGCGCGACTGAGGCAGCGAAGAATGCGCCCTTCGAGCCAACGCCGTGAACCTCAATAGTGGCGGTAGTAGACAATGTCGCCTGGGGCAAATGCAGGTGTCTGCCGCTGCAGAGGAACCTGAGGTGGCGGATGTAGCAAAGACATCAAGGTTCAATGAAGGCGACCATGGAGCAACTCAGCCGGCGAGCGACCATCTCGGAGCTGAGAGCGATACGAGGACAAAAGGAGCAATAACGTGTCCTCCCGAGAATGCGACTCTTTCAACTTCAACATCAGTGACTTGAAAGTCCTGATCAATCGTTCAGCGGCACCATTTGACTGTGGTGAAAACGGTACGGACGTCAGATGTTGAATACCATTGGCCTTGCAGAATGACTGAAATTCTGTGGACATGAATTGTGGGCCATTGTCGGAAACAATTGTCTGTGGAAGACCTTCAATGCAAAAGATAGCAGATAACACTTAGATGGTGGCAGATGATGTCATGGAAGACATCTGGACAGCAAAAGGCAAATTACTGAATGAATCTATCACAACCAACCATCGAGCATTCCAGAATGGACCAGCAAAATCGATGTGTAAGCGTTGCCAAGGGAAAGTGGCTTTTGGCCACGCAAAGAATTTCCGCAGTTGTGCTGATTGTTGTTCGGCACACACCATGCAAGAAGAGCACGTATTCGTAATTGCGGCATCGATTCCGAACCAAGCACAGTGCCGACGAGCAAGTTGTTTCGTTCTCACTATATCCCAATGTCCTTGGTGGAGAAGCTTTAAGACAGAGGACTGTAACGAACGTGGTACCACGACCCTGCACTGATCATTATCAGAACGCAACAGAAAAACACTACGTAGAACAAAAAGTCTCTCCCTGTGAGCAAAAAATCGGCGAACCAATGGGTCCCCGATCCGTAACTGTGACAAGGGCCATTGCGTAGCAACAAAACGCAGAATGGTAGCAAGGACAGGGTCGGCAGTTGTGGCTGTAGCTACACGACGAAAATCAATCGGAAACGATTCGACCACGTCATCGGTTTCCGAATCAATGAACATGCAAGCAAGTTTGGAGGAATCGAATGCCCTATCCTCAGCAACAGGCAAACGGGACAATGCATTGGCGTTTCCGTGCTTAGTAGTGGACTGATACAAGATATCGTAGCGGTACTGTTAGAGGAAAATAGACCAGCGAATGAATTTCTGCACTGTACGTGGAGGTACAGGCTTTCTCGGATGAAAAAGCAATGTCAAATGTTTGTGGTCTGTGATTATGGTAAAGTGACAACCATACAAGAAGTCGTGAAACTTTGTAACACCAAATACGAGAGCCAATACTTTTTTCTCGATCTGTGAATAATATCTTTGCACAGACGAGAGCAATTTGGACGCAAAGGCAATAGGACGACCATGCGAGTCATCTTTGTGCGCAAGCACAGCACCGATCCCGAAATCCGACGCATCCACCATCAACAAAACGGGCTGCCGGGGATCGAATGGCGTAAGGCAAGTACCGGCGAAAGACGCGTTCGCATTCCGTCGTCCAGACGAACGCAACACCTTTTACGGCGTAAGCGACGAAGCGGAGCTGAAATGGAAGAGGCATGCGGCACATATCTGTGATAATAGTTGATTTTTCCCAGCACACTCTGTAGCTGCTGCAAATTCTGCGGCGAAGGCAAGTCTTGCATGGCACATAGGTGCATTGGACTGGGATGTATGCCTTGGGCATTGAGTACATGGCCCAGGTATGGCAAGTCACGAGCAAAAAACACACATTTGTCCTTCCCTAAGCGAGACCATTATGTCGCAAGACCTGAAATAATGTTCTGAGATTGGCTAAATGTTCTTCTTCCGTTTTTCCTGAGATCACAATATCGTCCAGATAGTTTGCTGCAGTAGGGACCAACGCACAAACAGTTTGTAGGTATTGCTGAAACAATGCAGGGGCGGATGCACACCTGAATGGCAGTCGTTTGAATTGATACAAACCAAGATGCGTGTTAACCACCAAAACGCGCTGGGATTCTTCGTCCACTGGTATTTGCAAGTACGCATCTGCTAGGTCCAACTTCGAAAAATATGTGCCTGGGCACAGTTTGTCAAAAAGATCTTCCGGGCGGGTAAAGGAAAAGTTGCAATCACTAGTTGTGGATTCACTGTTGCCTTGAAGTCCACACAGAGTCTCAATTTTCCCGAAGGTTTTGGCAAAATTACTAAGGGTGATGCCCAGAGAGAAGCCTGCACATGTTCAATTACAACTTGTGATTCCAAATCGTGTAATGTTTTTGCGACCTCATCACGCAATGCGTGGGGAACATAGCGCACACTGAAAAATTTCGGTTGCGTGTTTACTTTCAGTTCCAAAGTGCTTTATAGTTCTTAGCGCAACCGAGGCCCGGTGAAAAAATGTCTGCAAATTCGTCACATAGACGAGAAACACTGTCTGACGGCACAGTCTGGTTCACTGATAGAACCTGATTTACTATAGACAAGTTAAACAACTGAAATAAATCTAAACCAAACAAGTTCACTGTAGAAGAAGAACGAAGAACATAAAATGACACAAGTTTTGTTTCTCCTTTGTATGTTGCAAGAAGGCTGCTCTGTCCTAACTCAGGGATCTCTTGACCTGAATAGCTAGTTAACATAACACTTGCGGCACGCAACGGAGGTGTGCCCAGCTGTTTGTAAGTGTCTTGACTGTTCAGTAAAACTGCAGCACCGGTATTGAGCTGGAATGGTATTACTTTGCCGTTAATATCCAAGTCTACAAAAAGTTTATTGTCCTGCTGACGACAAGAGCGACTGTCTTGTACAACATCAACTGACACCGGTACAAAATCACTTGCGACTTGACGGGAGTTCCATCGATGTCGACGCACACTATTTGTGGGACAAACACAGTCACTGTTAGAGAGAGTGGCACGGGGTGGAGTAGAATGAACAACATGAATGTCCATGGGCGAAGTTTCGCAAGCCTGAGTATTCTTGGTTCGATTCCAATTCCGGCGCGAAGCAAAGGGCCTGGAGTGGTTTGGAGTTTCCGAACTGAGTTTTTTCTGGCAAACACTCTGAACATGTCCTTTGTTATTATAGTAAAAGCAAATAGCTTGGCATGACGGTCAATTCTCACGCGAATGTTTAGTAGCGCACCGTGGGCATGATTTGAGCCCTGCATTTGCTTGCCGGCGTGGCACACGTGGCTGAGAGCCTGGCGGCAGCAGTGCGGAGGAGGAGGAGGAGGAGATTAGTGTTTAACGTCCCGTCGACAACGAGGTCATTAGAGACCGAGCGCAAGCTCGGGTGAGGGAAGGATGGGGAAGGAGATCGGCCGTGCCCTTTCAAAGGAACCATTCCGGCATTTGCCTGGAGCGATTTAGGGAAATCACGGAAAACCTAAATCAGGACAGCCGGAGACGGGATTGAACCGTCGTCCTCCCGAATGCGAGTCCAGTGTGCTAACCACTGCGCCACCTCGCTCGGTGCAGCAGTGCGGTCAGGCGAGAGGGCTGTTTACTGCTCCGTGTAGCTCACCCGGAGGGGCTGGTTAATCCGACACATGGCTGGCGAAGTTTCAAATGATTCCTGAGCAAAGTAAAGTGTGTCCTGCCGATCCAATATGTCCATCACTTGTTGAAGGGAGGGATTGACTAGTTTCAAAATCTGTTCCCTTATACGAACATCAGAAATGTTCTGTGCAGTTGCATCACGTACCATAGTATCTGAATATGGGAGTCCACATTGACACTCAAAAGCACAATCCCTAGTAAGGCCTTACAAGGTTGCAACCCACTCCTGATTAGTCTGACCTGCCATACATTTTGTATGAAAGAAGGTATACCGTTTCGCAACTACATTGACTAATTGTTTGAAATATGCATCTAATGCAGACAAAATTACTTCGTAGGACAGAGTTGCTACTTCACGTCGGGGAAATGATTTGATTATTACACGGTAGGTTCGCACACCGACGGACGACAAAAGAAAAGGCTGCCGCTCATTACCTTGAATTCTGTAGGTGGCGAGATGGAATCCAAATTGGCGCGACCACTCCGTCCCACTTACCAGTGCAGCATCAAAAAGTCCGAAGGTCGGTGCAACTGCATTTTGTGGCTGCATTAGTGGTGGAGCGGCAGCTGCCGCATCGTTTTGCATTGCACGTTGACCCTGGACGAGCTGTCCAAGAGCATCCAGTAATGCCTGCGTCTGCTGATTCTGTAAGCGATAATATTCGATCAGTACACCTGGAGATCGTGGCGAAGCCATTACACAGTTAAATCAGGGCTGTCTCAACAACATATGTCAGCATAGTTAAGAACACCATTTGTACTCCTCGTCGCCATTTTTGTGTTATCAGAAGAGCCAATACCGTGTTGCGAGTGAAGGCAGAAATGCACGCGTTTTAGCTCACGCAGGCTGGCGTGAGAAGGGAAGAACTATACTGACGTGAGGTCTGGAACATGACAAGGAATGAGAATTCAGAAAGCGGGCGTAATTAGTTTGATACTTAACTTTAATCCATTAATGATGAACGTCGCTCTTGACGGTACATGATTCACAATATTATCTGTTCAGAATACATTCTCGAAGTAATTATAGTAACTGAATATGGCGCCTTGCTAGGTCGTAGCAAATGACGTAGCTGAAGGCTATGGCTAAACTGCCGTCTCTGCAAATGATAGCGTATGTAGACAGTGAACCATCGCTAACAAAGTCGGCTGTACGACTGGGACGAGTGCTAGGGAGTCTCTCTAGACTAGACCTGCCATGTGGCGGCGCTCGGTTTGCAATCACTGATAGTGGCGACACGCGGGTCCGACGTATACTAACTTAGCAAGTGTGGTGTCTGGCGGTGACACCACACACACACACACACACGCACACACACACACACACACACACACACACACACACATATATATATATATATATATATATATATATATATATATATATATATATATATATATATATATACCGTGGCCATTGCACACTCAGATTCAAGCGTCCTACAACATACAGTGCCGCTAAATGTGATCTTCATTTGGTTTCCTAAAACAGAATAATGGTACAATCCAAAAATTGGACTTGAGGTAGTAGAAAGGATTGAACCCAAACCAAAGGCTGAGCAGTCTCGTGCACTATTGTGTAAGCTATGAGAACAACTGGCATTAGTTGTATCTGGTGGGACGCTAGAATCTGTGAGGTCAATGACCAGACTAAATGAGATTTTCACTCTGCAGCAGAGTGTGCGCTGATATTAAACTTCCTGGCGGATTGAAACTGTGTGCCGGACCGAGAATCGAAATCAGGACCTCTGCCCTTCACGGACAAGTGCTCTACCAACTGAGCTACCCAAGCATGACTCACGACCCGCCCTTACAGCTGCAATTCTGCCAGTACCTCATCTCATACCTTCCAAACGTCACAGAAGTTTGCAGAAGAGCTTTTACCTCTGGAATGTTTTACCCAAGAGGACACCATCATCATTTAACCATACAGTGAAGCTGCATGCACTTGGGAAAAATTATGGCTGTAGTTTCCCCTTGCTTTGAAGTATTCACAGTACCAGCACAGCAAGGCTGTTTTGGTTAATGTTACAAGGCCAGATGAGTCAATCATCCAGACTGCAGCCCCTGCAACTACTGAAAAGGGTGCTGCCCCTCTTCTGGAACCACAGGTTTGTCTGGCCTCTCAACAGATACCCATCCATTGTGGTTGCACCTACAGTATGGCTATCTGTATAGCTGAGGCACACAAGCCTCTCTACCAGAGGCAAGGTCCATGGTTCATGGAAGGGGCTGTTCACTCTAGGCACAGTAAATTTCTTTCCCATTTCTATACAGTTTACTTGTCTCTGTACCCAAAGATTTAATGAGACACAGCATCCATCACATTATTTTGTTCACCCTGCGTGTATCATATCTTGATGTTGAACACTTTCTGAAGAAGAGCCCACCTAACTAATCTACTATGCAACAGTTTGGTAGTAATGAAAAACTTTAAAGCTTGGTGGCCTGAACACACGTTTACAATTCTTTCATCCAAAGAAAATATATTTAAATTTCTGTAACTTCCAAACTACAGCTAGAGTTCTCTTTTGAAAGCATAACTAGTTTTGTTCACATTGTCTCAAATGTCTACTGTAAAAGCAAGGGTGGTGTTGTTTTCTGCTTTCTTCATAGAACTCTTGAAACACCTCACATCCAGGACCTTATCTCAAAGCATCTATTGCAAAATTCTTCACTTAAATCAGGATGTCCTAATATCCATGGATTGCTAAGTTCTTACTTAGTTAATTCCCAGTCTTCTTGACATTTTTCACGCCATACTCAATGCTTCTTTAGATTTAGTAATGAACCAGTACATCATTTACATAGACAAAAACCTTCTCTGACAACTTGTCTTCCAAGGCAAGTTCTACAGCTCATATAAATCCAGCACCTGATACATTTAGGCCAAAAGGTAGACCTCGGAAGTGATAAACATCTACCTTTGAAAAGAAAAGCCATGTATTTCCTAGATTCCACCATTAATGGCATCTGCCAATAACCAGCAGTCAGATCAAGTCTACTTAAGAACTTAACATTGTGGATTAGTACCAACATAGAAAGGCGTCTACTTCTTTTTATTCCATTTATTTTGCTGAGTGTGCTAGCACCCAACAACAATCTAATGTCACTATTTGCTTTCTTTACCACCATTACCATGTTATAATAAGTACTGTTCAGTTGCACCCCAGCCAATCATCTGATGTGTTTCCTTTTGCACATCCTCCTTACCACTTCCATTTTTATTATTATTAATAACTTTTGCTCCTCTTTCCACTTTCATTTTCCAACTACTGTCCCACTCAGTTGGAACTGCTTGTAACTGTCTGTTATTTAACTTGAGTCAAGTTTTTCTTCCTTTGACAGGTATTCACAGCATTTCTCTTGGTAAGTTCAGGACACCACGACTCATCATCCAGTCCATACCTAATAACACTGATGAGTGAATCTGGTACATGGATTGTTCCATAGCTATTCCTGAAATTTGGAATGTTACCAAAACTTCTACCTCTACTTCCTTTCAAATCATTCAAATCCATAACTTGCACATTAGTGACATGGACTGAACATCACCCCCCAATTATTTGGTGTTCTTAAAAATATTGGCTCACTTGGCTTCCCACGTCTAGCAAAAATTCTATTAGATGCTCTTCTATGTATTCTGGGATTATGAGGGTTGAAACCTGTTCTTCTGATACTTGTTTTTCCATAAGCAATTTCTCACCTTGGGGGCTTTTGTTCTTGATACTTTAAAAATGCACTTTTGAACCCATTTTGTCCTGAGATGTAGTAAGCACTGAAACAGGATTGGTGTTCCTTGAAACTTCCTGTATCACCACTTATACATTTTCATGATTATCACAATTATTATAACTCTCATTACTATTACTACTCTTATTATTATTCCAGCCTCACCTATTGACTCTTTCTCTTTGCCTCCAGTAATTGTGATATTGATAACCACCGTAAAAGTTCCTGTTTTCTTTTTGAAATCTCCCTTTTCCATTGCTCATTTTGATTTTATCTCCAATCACATATAGTCAGTTATCTACTTTTGTGTCAGTTTTGTTTCAGTTGATTTGTTAGGGTAGTTGAACTAGTCTACCAATGCTAATAAAGGTGAGGCCGGAGTCCACTTTTCACTTTCTAAATGTTTGCTTGCTCTATCTGGTAATCATGTGATTAAAACTTTGATAAGATAAAATTTGCATGTCAGTTCTTTCATGATTAAGATAGTTTTCCTTGAAGTTTCTATACCAGCTCCAGCTACCATTACATCTCTGAGGGCCAAACAATGCAAGTCTTACTTTTCTTTGAATATTCCCTCACCTACAACTTGATTTGAATGCACACATAAATTCTCCTACTGTGAGAAAACAGTTCATACTGAATGTAGCTCACTGTGAAATACCTCCATCTAAATGACTAACTATTAATCTAATACTTCTACTACTGTTCCACAGTGTGGGTAAATACCCTTGAAAAGATTTCAAAAATGTGACTTGATAGGTCACCCCTTTCCATTTGAAACAAGAAAAGTGATTTCCACTCTTCTTTAACCCTAATTTTCATTTTTCCATTCAGTCCTGTCTATTCTCACCAGACACAATCTACCATACTTCTAACTCATAATCTTTGTGACATATCATCTTCAGCTGAATTAGTACCACTGTAGTTTCCTCTTTGTTACCTGGAATGAAAGCTGTACATTCTTCCCCACTCAAGATGATTTATTAAATGATCTTTCAACTTTATTATGAAAAGTGTGCTAGCTTTCTTAATCTTCTCTACCACCTCTTCTTTTGTTTTCTCCATTCTGGAATTTACAGTGCATCCTAAACTCTTAATCTGACTCTGTATTTGTTTGTGACTTTCATTTATGTGAGGAAACTTTTCTATAGTCTCATCTCTATATTTCTTAACATTTTATCTTATATATTATGTTTGTTATCTATCTGCTTGTAACATTTTTGTAATAATTCTATGGACACAAGCACAGATTCTTTTACTTCAGTAATTTCTACAGGAAGTGTACTCAGTTCACATACTTTCTTTTACTGTACTACTATATTATAATTAACCACCTCAAAATCGAGGAAATTTTTTTTGAAAACTCAATAAATGCAACAGATACAGTTTTTCATAAAGTGAGTTTTCCTGCTTTTACCTAGGCAGATATGTTTGAGCATTTGAATTTTTTCATGACTGCTAGGTCTCACTAACATCAGCAAAGTGTTTTAATGGAATATATGAAAATTTAAGTTTTATAATAGTGTATTAAGTTGTTATTTTTCCAGTTTTTGTTGGAAGTTGGTAAAAGCTTATAATTACCTCTGGTATTAGTTATGTTTCTTTCTTTAATTTGCACCCTACAGCAAACAAAATGTAACACAGTCTCACCAGACAACTTCCTCCACTCTTACAATAAGATAAAATAATTTTTTTCTGATTTCACTTGTCTGTTTTTGCCACTTGCTGTAATGACTGCACTCACAAAACATACACCCCGTATACATGTAGTTCTCAACACTGGATTTTGTAAACCAGTTTCCCAATGCTGCTTCTGGGTGGTCATGTAAACACTTCAAAACCGATTCTTGAAACCTGCTTAAAGTTGCCAGTTTTCCAGTTCTGCAATCAATTTTGACAGCAGTTTTGAAACATGCTTGGGCTTTCAGGTTTCATCTTGTTGTTAAAAATTTTCAGCTAGTATGGATGGAGTGGGTTTTTGTACAGTAAATTATAAGTAGAAGTATTAGATGGAAGTTGTTTACCCCTCATCTAACTGAAGAAAAATAGTGATTGTGCTGAATAAGTCATAAGTTTTCCAAGTGCCATATTTAACTTATTTAACTGAGTGAGCAAATCTGCTAAAGACCTTAACATGTAAATACGGCAGCACAAAAGTTTCCAAAATTCGGTTTTCGTCTTTCAGAAGTTGCGTTGTACGTAATGTAGTGATAGTTTCACAGCAGATATACTGTTGTGATGTCTCCCAGCTCAAGAGTGCATGGCATTTCCTGTCATATGATGAGATTAACAGCTTTCCCCCAACCCACAAACTCAATTTTATTCTTTCTTGGACATAAGCTTAGAATCTTTAGTAATGTCCCGCATCCATTTTCAGTAAAATGTGCTTAATAGAGGCTGTTAATCTTTATACAGTTCACCCTGGCAGAAAAGTATGCCAAATTTATACAATGCCACAAAGTATTCCCTAGCACTTCCCTGTTTTCTTTTGCCTTTGGAACCATTACATAAAATTTAATCAATGACAAATCAAAACATTCGATTATATAATTTTAATTTTATGAGGGACCATGTCTACCTTTCCTCTTAAAATTGTGAGACATTACCATATAAAACAATTACTACCTCTATATTTTCATGAACTGAAAAATTCTTCTAGGCGCACAGTCCGGAACCACGCGACTGCTACGGTCGCAGGTTCGAATCCTGCCTCGGGCATGGATGTGTGTGATGTCCTTAGGTTAGTTACGTTTAAGTAGTTCTAAGTTCTAGGGGACTGATGACCACAGCAGTTGAGTCCCATAGTGCTCAGAGCCATTTGAACCATTTTTTGAAAAATTCTCCTCTCTGACATGAAATACGAGGTGCAGCCAGAAAGTAGTTTTCCAGATGTTGTTTCCTTTAAAGCAGACATATTTAGTCTGGAAAATTGTGTGTGCATAACAGATCTATGCTATGCCAATCAAATACCAGCCAGACAGGTCCCTTCTAGTGACAGTACCATATAGCAGTGCCGCAAAATGGCATCTCTTATTCTTTTCCCTGAGGCCTGCAAGGTTTACTCAGTCATAAGATTTTTTAATGTCTTAATGCACAAAACATAGTGCCCACTAATATTCATCATTAGCTCTGTCAGGTCTAGGGGTAGAACATCATGAGCACACAGATGTTGCTTTGCTGGTGTAGGCTTTTTTCTGAAGGTCATCAAAGTTTCCATGATGAAGAGCACAGTGGGTGACTGTCCCTCATCAGTAATCAACTGGACAAGCTGGTGTGGCAGCACATTCTGGAGAACTGTCACTTCATGATTACAGAGCTCAGCAGCCATTTTCTGCAAATATCATGATCCTTGCATGAAATTGTCACGAAGCACCTGGTGTTCAAGAAATCGTGTGCCAGGTGTGTGCTGAAAAACCTGACACCTAAGCACAAAACAAAATGTTTTGTAGTAGCATTGACATTTCTGCAGTAGTATCATGATGACAACAACAAGTTCTTTGACAGGATCATCATGGGTGATGAGATGTGAATTTCTCATTTGACCGCAGAAACCAAGCAGCAGCCAATACAATGGCATCACAGTGGATTTCCAGTCAAGATGAAATTCAGGCAGACTGTATTGGTGCAGAGAGTGATGTGCACAGTGTTCTGGGACAGGAAGGGCATTCTGCTCATTGGCTTCCAGCCAGGAGGTAAAACAATGAACACTGACCATTAGTGTGAAACAGTGTGGAAACTGCAACATGATATTCAGGATAAGAGGTATGGAGTGCTTATTGATGTATGACAATGCTTACCCCCATAAGGCTTGTGGCACAGCAACTGCTTTGCAGAATTTTGGCTGGGAGCTGTTTGAACATCCAGCATACAGTTTTCAGCTTGCTCCCTGTGATTTCCATTTTTTCTTGCACCTCAAGAAATTCTTGTCCTCCAGCCAGTGTCTTGACAATGATGAAGAGCAGAAGATGATTGTCACATGCTGGTTCCACTCGCATGCAGCAAACTTCTATGACAAGGAATACAAAAGTTGATCCCACGATACGACATGTGTCTCAGTTCTTTTGGTAAATATCTCAAAAAATAGCTCAAACATTGCTGTACTTGTTGCCAATAAAGTTTTTCATGTAACTATATTATCTATATTTTAAAAAAATAAGGAAGCTTACTTTCTGGACATGCCTTGTAACATGTAAATGAATAATGAGATCACCCCTTGCTGGGCACCAAAGATATGGTGAATCGAGAATTCTTTGCAATATCACACAGCTTTCAAATTACCTATGAGGTCAGTCCATGTTGGGGGTACAAAAATGTTATGAACTGAGAATTCTTTGACCTCAAGCATAAACTGACATGCAGAGTACTAATTATATTGCTGCATGTTGGGTGCCAAAAATGTACTGAATTGAGAAAAATTCTGCTTTCTGCCATGAAATGACATGTATATGAATAATGAGAAAGTCTTAGGCTGGGTATCAAAATGAAGCCTTCAAGATGCTATGTGATATCACATATCATGCAAATTACCAGTGAGATTACACCACTCTGGGAGCCAGTTATGAAGTGGCATCAACAATTTACTGAACCCAGATAGGAAAGGCTATGAGATTAGGGGATTGATAAGTGAATGGAACATACTGTTTAGATGATTAAAACATGAAATATTAGCTTTTATGACAGTACTTTCTGTAAATAAAATTATAAATCTCAGGGCTGATTTGACTGGGTATGGACATGACTTGGTTACTAAGGGGAAGGAGGGGAGGTGTGACTCATCTCACCATTCTTCACGGTCATTCATCATGTGGTGATGTCAGCGGTTTGTGCTGGCTTTATATGCCATGTCACCTTGCAGCTGTTCTTCCTGTGCAGCAAGGACCTGGAAGGTGTCTGTGTTGACAGGTTGCCATGTGTTGTCATAGCCAAAGCAGTGTTAATCTGATGTAGGAGGGTAGATTTTGGAAATGGATGGAAGAGCTCCTATCTCCTCTTGCTTCCATGCTGTCTCACTGACTCTCTTCTTTACCCCTCATCCATCTCTAAGCCCAAAAACTTCTATAAATCTTCCTCCTTTCAACATTGTCATTGATAGACTAAATTTGCTATGGTGCCCAATGACTGATCTCTGTTTCATGACCACACCTCTCATTACAGGATAAAAATTCTCTGTCTTGCAAGGGCTGATGCATGACTCTGGAATTGGCATCTTTCTCACAATTTCACTATCAGTGCTGTTCCCAGCATTGGTCACATATTGTTTCAATATTTTTCCGCATTCTTAAATTGGTGTGAAAGCAACCACATAACACTTCTTTGTAATGGCTCTCACCAGATGTGGCCTGGACAGTCTCATGTTTGTGCTTCATCCAAGAATCTGCAGGTGTTTGTGATTTGTAAGCAACAACCTTCCCATCCAGAAAAATTCCCTTTAAGCAGGCTGATTTCATACGTAGTTCTTTAGTCTCACTCCCTTGTGCGAATTCTTAGCACTTTGTGTCTACACTTCCTCCCAAAGTCTGTGGGGTGCTTGAATTCTCAAAACATTCTCGCTTTTGAAGACAGATAAAAATGGATGCTCCCAGCCATAAGAATTTACACATGATCACTTGTGCATTCTTGATACATATGTCTATGGCTCATCCCAGTGGCCACAAGCATCCATTGGTTTTTGCCATGCTTCTTATTGTCCACCAGGCTATCGCAAGGTGTTTATGCCTAAGCAAGGTGAGAGCATCCTCTTTCATTTGTGTGGTTGCAGAATGCCTCCAGTGTCCACATCTCAGGCATTCCCAGTGAGGGATCTCGTTTGCTCCTCGTTCTGGACTGCTGGTATTGTGAGATGGCAAAATTAGCCCCCAGCAGAGATATCACAATATCTTTTATTTTTATAAAATATTTTTGACAAAAATTTAATATAATATGCACAAGAGTCTATAACATGCAGTAAGAATGAAACACTTTCAGTAGCAATTAGTGTAAAGTAGTAGTAATCCTTGACTTGATTTATTGAGACATTGAGACAAAAAATACAGATTTCATCCTACTCATCAAATGAGATGAATTCAATCAAAAACGACAGCTTTTTTTAAAAAATTTGTCTATTTACTGTTGTGATATAGAAATAGAAATTCAGAATGTTAATTTCACAACCTTGATAAAATGACATATTCACGTATTATGTTATTTTTAGTTTATAATTGCAGTTATTATTTTAAGTTAATCGTTTATTGGTTTCACCTCCTCAGTTGTCCGCCCCAGGTAGCTGAATGGTCAGCGTGACGGATTGTCAGTCCTCTGGGCCCGGGTTCGATTCCCAGCTGGGTCGCGGAATTTTCTCTGCCCAGGGACTGGGTGTTGTGCTGCCCCCATCATCGTTCTATCATCCTCATCAACTGCAGGTCACCGAAGTGGTGTCAAATTGAAAGACCGGACTGCCTTATGGGGGGCCCTAGCCATATGATTAAATAAAAAAACTCCTCAGTTGGGGTGAATCTGATCACCATTGTACTTTGTATGCAGAAACAGAATCAGACTTCTAGTGGAGCGAATCTGAACACTGTTTTGATTTTTTTAAATATAATGCTGTATTTGCAACCAAATTTTACAATTTCTAGACCACACAAAATTTTACAAGCACATTAAATTTGAGATTTTTGCAATGAAATTGAAATTTGACAAACAAATATTAATTTTTAGTTATTGTATGTCATAATCAATGTGAAGAGTATTTACTCAATGTCATAATCAACTATCCCTTAAAAAATAAATTTACCTCACCTTCTATGCTCTGGATAATTTTTTTAATAATTTGGGCCCTTTCTACCTCAGTTGCATTGTCAGTTTCTTGAAAGACAAAATAGACATTACCATCAAGAACTTTCTTCCTCACAAATGTCATCTCATAGGTGTCATTATAAATGCTTTCAATATTACCAATAAAAAACCTGAACCTTTTTTTCTGTAAGAAATTTAACTATGGTGAAAACATTTTCTTTAAATTCATGCCAATCTTTATCCTTCTCCTTGTACATTTCTTCATTTTCATTTGACTCGTGCTGTCCTAAATCACTGTTAGATGTTCCAGATAGGATCTCCCTGCTTGCAGCCCCATCACTATCATTTTCATTGAAATTACTGTTAACAATTCCTTTTCCTAGAGTTAATGCTAAATGCTTTGCTTGGGCAGCTTTCCTTTTGTTTCATTAGAACGAACATGTTTCAAATGCATTTCAATGGCTGCTGCCCAAGAACCTTTTGATGAGTTAGTGCCCTGTGCATTGTTATCGGTTGCTTCTGGAATCTGTAAAATGACTTTATCGGGATGGAAAAGAAAAATTCCTGCTTTCTGAACCCAGATATTATATTTGATTTGGATGTGATAAATATATTTTCAAAGGTTTTTTTCAACAACCGAGGAAACTCAGATTTTGGCACCACTCCTCTATTCTTCCTTTTCCAATCATCTAGCACATTTCTCTAAGCAAGTTTTAAAGGTCTAAAAAGGCCACATCAAGTTGCTGACACAAATGAGTAGGATTAGGTGGTCGAAGCATAAATTTAATGTTCTGTTCCTGGCACAGTTTAATCATGTTATCTTACAGATGACTCAAGAGATTGTCACCTATAATCACTTTAGGTCCTTCTAATTGCTAGGCATAAGGGAAGACAGTTTCAATAAATTATGATTCAAATATTGTTAGGTCAAACCAACCACTTTGATTCCTATTGTAACCTGCATCAGTTATGCTCCCTGCAGACCAGGTATTGTAGAGGTGTTTTGCTCTATAAACTGTGTATGGTGGGAGGACTGAACCGTCAGCAGCTGCTGCTACCATCACACTGATACTTGACTTACAACTATCCACTATCCTTTCAGGATGTTGTGCACCTCACTTCACTATTACTTTCACTTGTCCAGGATCATCATAAAAGTTTGTCTTGTCATAGTTAGAGGGAGAGACACCACTCAAGATCACTTCAAAGTTTTTAAAACAGTCAATCACAGTTTCTTGGCTAACTGCTGCCTTCACTCTCTTCACATTTTCACTTACCCTAACCATTACTTCTTTACTTATTTTCAGAAAAGATTTTACCCACACCTGCCCAGGTTGATTGTCACAAAATCTATTTTCAGTCCTCCCTACTCGATTGAGATATGCCTGTACAATGCCCCTAACATCATTATTCCTCAAAGTGAACCCTCATTTCGCACAACACAATAATCCTTCAACCAGGCTTTTTTACTCACTATTGGTTGATGCTGGTTGGCTGCCTATTTTGTATTTGTACCTTTCTTTGAGTTTGTCATTTAATGTTGTAATGGAGCTGCGTAATGCTCTGAATCTTTCTGGATGCTTAATTTTCCTGATCTGACAGCTTGCACCACATTTAGAAGACATTCCGGTTTGTAGTTAGATTTCCATGTTGGTCAAAGAACCTTCTGGTATACTTGCATGATCGGACTCACCCTACAAAAATGCAATTTTGTAATTAGTCCTGCATAGTGACTAAGCACTATTAGCAATGAACAAAAAAACGAAACTATATCACAAGATGTTCATATGCAAGCAATAATATTGCAACTTACCAGCTACACTTCAGAAGTAATAGGCGCCAGCACAAGTTTGCGCACTGTTGTGTTGGCTACATGAGTGTAGCACAGGAATCACACCTACTGACAATGCAATTTGCTGGTTGTGTGCACTCCAACACACCATTGCAGTTGATAGATTAGTCAAGTATTCATGACAATGGTCAGCTGCAACGTAATTTGATCGAATTAACCTCATTTTACTGTACCTCTTTATTTATTACTGTATTATTCCTCTGTTATAACATTTTCTTTCAATCTAAACATATCATCATTAAGCAAGCTAATACTTCGGTAACAAATCTTATCTTTGTCAACATTATAGCAACAAACCCATGAATATATATTTTATCCTTTCATAGCTACTGGTACATATTTTTCCTCTTTGTTTCAGGAAATAAAATTGTAGAAAACTGACTAAAGTGGAAAACCTGGGTTAACTGCTATAAGGTAGGACACAAGTTATTTCCTTTGTTTGAGTTCACCTACTGCAATCAGGTTCCACAGAGCTAACCCCAAATCCTGAACTTGGCCTTCCTGGGGGAAATAAATAAATAAATACATTTCCAAGCAAAGCTCAACCACTTCAGTCATTGGCAACTTACTATATTACTTTCCCCACATATTAGTTGTATCAGTAAGTGGAAACTTTGTCCAGTCAATGAATTAAGTGCATAATAATGCTGTTCTTTTCACTTTAACAGCTCCCAGTACACTGATGGACAGCCTGACTATAAAAAGTTTGGTTTAGTATGATAGTAGTCACTAAGCAACTCAAACCTTCCAGTAATGTGATAGTATCTCCCAATCCATAACCAGTCCTGCACTTGAGTCCATTCTAAGCACTTAGTCTCTATGTTAACATATGCCACATCCTCCAAAAGACGAAAACAAAATTTAGGAAACTATCTTTTGCTGTCATGGTTTTGCATTAAAGTCTGAAGCAGATTTGCCAGCTTAGTTAAATAATGGCTCTGGAAAACAGCTTTTTCAGTTCCTGATTTGGTCAGCACAGTTGCTATTTCTCTTCACTTAAATATTAGAGGTAGGCAGCTTCATGCTTAGTCTAATACTTCTGCTTCTCCTTCACTCCACAATAAGTCACTCCATCCATATTAGCTGAATATTTTGAAAACAAGATGTAAACTGACAACACAAGCATGTTTCAAAAATGGTTGCCCATTTACATGGGATCAAAAATCAGTTGTGGAAGTGGAAAACTGGTAGCTAAAAACAGATTTTCAGAACTGATTTTGGAGTCTTTACATGGTCAATTAGAAACAATATTGTGAAATCAGTTTACAAAATCCAGTTTTTGGAGCCCCATGTGAACACAATACATGCAAACACATTTTCATCCTTCCAGCATCAAATAACACAAGTGAACGTAGCAAGCCAACGCCCAGCGAGACACCCAGAGCTATGCGTCCACACTCCTCGACGTTCGCAGAGCGAATGATGCTCCATGCTGCAGCGCAGCTGGACCCCAGTAGCGCTTATCGCAACCACAACTTCCGGTTGCCATGTGCTCGCAGTGTGCCAGCGTGCCTTATCAGTCCCGACTGCCGAGACCGGAAGCCAATTATTCTGCAACACTTTGAACTGGAAAGAGAGCAGAGATTCTTCTACTAAAACTTCCTTTCTTACAAACAACTATTTAAACAATTTGAGCCCTTACAGGCTAAAGGATCAGTCAAAAACCTATTAAAGTTTTCTCAACTATATTCCATTTATAAGTACATGATGGATTTTTCCATTGTTTGATATATGCTACTGTTGGTTTAAATCAATTAATCAGCAAATTTAGTGGTTAAACCCACTTTAAATCATCTTTAGAACCACTAAAAGCAACAATACTGGTATTGTATATGTTAGGTGTCAACTAATAGCATTGTCGTATTGTAGATCTTGGCTGTCATTTGGTAGTGTTGTGGGTGTCTTCTCTGGTGCAGATGAGCATTTACACCCTTGGAGCAACTTGCTGTTATCAACTTCTGCAATATCACAGCTTTTTCCTTTGCCTTTATCTACAATATGACTACAACATTTTGCAGATTATATCAGAATTACAGAGAAAAATGATGATGTGACTCATTGAGAGCAACAAAATTAATTCATTTTTTTAATCTGTATCTATTATGGGTGATTAATCTCATGACACTACACACTCAGTTTTGACTCATTACAATTTATAAATTCCTCTCTTAATAACTTCCTTGAAACTTTGAATGCAGGCTATCAGAAGATAGTTGGTGTCTATCTTGAAGTGTCTGCCAGTTCAGGTTTTTCAGCATTTATGTGGACCATCTCTGATGCATCAAACATACCTTTAACTATTTCTCATGTCTTTCTTTGAAACATCCTCTGTTGATTGACTAACTGATTGCCATTTCCTAATATCGTAACAATGAAGTTAAGCTGGGCAGGTGCACTATCTACAACTGGTCTTATATGATCATTCAACTTAGTACCATCACAAACTGTTACGCACAGACATTTATATAATTTGACTTATTCCAAATATGACTCATAAATTTGTGTTCATTGGATTCTATGCTTTTGTGCTTTGTGAAGTGTACAAGTTTACATTTATGTACATTTGAATCACATTACCACTATGTGCGGCATCTTACCAAGATCAGCTTGGCTATTTGTACAGTTATTTCAGATAGTACTTCTACACAGATAACCATGTCATCTGCATCAAGTCTGAGGTTGCTCATAATATTGTTTGACATACCATTAATATACAACATAGCAAGCAATTGTCCCAATAATCTTTTTTCTGAGGTACTCCTGAAATTATTCTGGCATTTATAAGTGACTGTCTACCCAAGATAACATATTGTGCACTCTCTTCTACAAAATCCTCAATCCAGGAACAAATTTCGTGTGATAACCTATTAACAGCCCTTTCAGTAATGTGATTTGGTGGGGTACTGAGTCAAATTCATTCTGGAAGCCAATAAATAGTGCAGCTCGAGAGAGCCCTACTCCTGAGTTCAGAGCATTTTGTGAGAAAACCACGAGATGGGTTTCACATGGCTGATGTTTTTGGAGCCATTTTTGGTTGGTATGCATATAACTCATTATGTCACATTTCAGAATACATTCTAAGTTCCTACAATAGATGGATATAAATGATAGTTGATGGTAGCTTTATGAATCCCTCCTGACACTAAAAAAAAAAAAAAAAAAAAAAAAAAAAAAAAAAAAAAAAAAAAAAAAAAAAAAAAAAAAAAAAAAAACCTCTCTATAATATGTTATGGTTAGGAGGAACTAACTCAGATGAAAATTCTTATAGTATTTTGCATGGACTTCATCTGTCTGTGAAGCTTTGAAGAACTATAAATATAATTAAATTATAATAAGTTTTATAATTATAATTACTTTACCACCTTCTCAATGCCATTTCCACAAATATTTGGATTGCTATAAGAACTGAACTGGAGTAATACTTCTGGATCCTTCTTTTAAGTAAATGTCTTAAAACAGGATGCAGTATTTCTGCCAATCTTTGCACCATTCCAAAATCTTATAAAGATCTGACGAATATTTATGCAGCTTCTTGCAGACTGTACTTCAGTATAGATAATGGCATCATCTGCAGAAATGTTGAGGTTACTGCTAATATTGTCACCAAGGTCATTAATATACAACATGGACAGCAAGGGTCCTAAAATATTTCCCAGGGACACACCCAGAGTTACTTGTACATCTGTTGATGACTCTCAATCCACTTGCTGCATCGCCCCTACCAAGAAATCCATAATCAAGTAACTAATTTAGCTTGATACCCCAAATGATCACACTTTTGATAATAAGTATAGATGTGGTACTGCATAAAATGCTTTTCAGTAACATTCCATCTACTAGAATTTCTTGATGCAAAGCATTTGCTACTGCCATGTGAGAAAAGGGTGAGTTGAGTTTCACATGATTGATTTTTTTGGACTCTTGTGCTCGAGGACATGGAGGAGGTAATTCTGTTCGAAATATATGATTAAGATTGGGCCCAGAATATGTTTTAAGATTCTACAACAAATCATTGTCAAGGATACTGGATGGTAATTTTGTGGACCACTTCTCCCATCCTCCTTGTAAATGGGCGTGACCTCTGTTTTCTTCCAACTGCTGGGTGTGGTTTCTTGTGTGATGGATCTATGATAGATCATAGTTAAAAGAATGGCTAATTTAGCTGCAAATTCAGTATAGAATGTGACAGGGATTCCATCATGCCCTAGAGTTTTATTCACTTTTAAGATTTCAGCTTTTTCTCAATGCTACTGACACTACCATATATTTTAGCCACACGTTCAGAGATACAGGAATTAAAATAGGGCAGTTTGCTGGGTTTTTCTTTGTGAAGTAGTATTTGAAAATGGAATTAAGCATTCTGCTTTTGCTTTGATATCCTCGATCTCATTTCCTTTCATCCGTCAATGTCTGGAAACTAACTTTGGTGCCACTAACAGTCTTTACAGATGATCTGAATTTTGTTGGGTTTTGTGAAAGTTCATTAGGCTGAAATCTGCTATGGTAGTCACTGAAGCCTTCATGCATTGTTCACTTGACAGCTACACACATTTCATTTGGGATGTCTGAATTTGGAGATCTATTCTCAGTTTTGCATCTATTATGCAGTTGTCACTGTTTCTGTAGAAATTTCTTTGAAGTGACTTTAAGCCATGGAGGTTCCCTCCCATTGTAAACTGTTGTACTGGGTATGTATCTTTCCAGTGCATGGCCAACTATTCTTTTAAACTTGACCGTAGCTCCTCTACATGCTCCTGACCTGAGCTAAAAGCTTCAAGTTGCTCATTGATATGCGACACTACTGCTATTGTATCCTAGTTTACTGAACTGATACATCATTCTATTTATTTCACTTACCCTTTGTATTTTGATAGTCATTGTTGCCACAGCCATGTCATGGCCACTGATGCCAAGTTTGATGTGGACATTCTCAAACAGGTCAGGTCTATTTATTGTCATTAGCTCTAAAATATTTCCTGTATGAGTGGTTTCTGAAATATCTGTTCTAGGTAGTTTTCAGAGGAGGCACTTAGCAATGTTTCACAGGATGACTTGTCACACCCCCCACTAACAAAATTGTAATTTTACAATTGGTTATTGTGTGGTTAAAGTCTCCACCAATGATTAGAGTGTGATTATGGAACTTATATTCAGATGAACTTGATGTTTTTCCTGAAGTTTTTGGTTACATAATGAGGAAGTCTGGTGATCAGTAGAAGAATTCAGTTAAAATTTTATGCCACCCATGGTACTGAGACTTCCTCAAACTATTTCTCATTCTGCTTTTATTTCTATCTGGGTGGAATTGAGTTTCTTGTCTACTGCAACAAATACACGACACTCCATTTCCCTTTAACCTATCCTTTGGATACACACTTAAATTTTCAGCAAAAATCTTGTTTCTATTGACCCCAGGCTTTAGCCAGGTTTCTGAATATAGTATTATGTGAGCTTCACTGATTTTTCAGGAGCACTTCAAGCTCTGACACTTTGTTGCAAATGCTTTGGCAATTAAGCCCATGGAAATTACGGGAGCAAAGGATGTGCTGCTTATCATAGTATTCTATTTAATATGTTTTCTGTGGTTATAAGCTTGGCTAATGTTTTTGTTGTTGCACCTTGTTCATGCCTAGCATGAAATAAATGTCTATTGCCTGGTATGATGTTATTTTGCTATGGCACGGGAAATCTGTTTTGCATTAGGTCGGGGGGCGGCGGCTATTGCCTGTCTGCAAAGGCCTTTCTGAGGCCTTCCGCATACCGGGAGAGAGTTCTCATCACTGCAGATGTGTCTGCCATGGGCAACCAGGCTGTATTGGGGAGGGGGGGGGGGGGAGATTTTTTGATGTGGAAGGGGTGGAGGCTACCAAGGTGCAGGTACTGTTGATGATTGGTGGGTCTGATGTGGACTGAGGTGTGGTGGTGGTGGTGGTGGTGGTTAGTGTTTAACGTCCCGTCGACAACGAGGTCATTAGAGACGGAGCGCAAGCTCAGGTTAGGGAAGGATTGGGAAGGAAATCAGCCGTGCCCTTTCAAAGGAACCATCCCGGCATTTGCCTGAAATGATGTAGGGAAATCACGGAAAACCTAAATCAGGATGGCCGGAGACGGGATTGAACCATCGTCCTCCCGAATGCGAGTCCAGTGTGCTAACCACTGCGCGGACTGAGGTGTGGATGGAGCTATCTGAGAGGAGGAGATAGACATCTAGGAAGGTGGCTTGATGGGTGGAGGAGAACTAGTTGACCTGGATGGGAGAGAAGGTGTTAATATTTTGGAGAAATGAGGATAAGATGTCCTAGCCTTGGGTCCCCAATATAAAGATGTCATCAATAAATGTGAACCAGGCCAGGGGTTGGGGTTTTGGGAAGCTAGGTACTTTCTGTGTCTTATTTAAAACTAAATATTTATTTTTGGTTAGTATTGAAGACCTGCAGTTGTGTGGAGTATGGAATGGAATGGAACAGCTGTATTTTCTAAATTACAAATATTGTTACAATTTTAATGTTACTTGATGAATGATGGTAAAAGTATTAAAACAGAATTAACAGAATAAAATACTTCTATTAATACTGCACATACATATTAAGGCTTCTATTTTAGAAACAATAATACCAAATTTGCCTAAGGAGTCCCAGACTGAACTAAATAAAAAGTGTGATCTAGTAAGAAATAAATCAAATGAGCAGTTTAAGGAGGTACACAATGGGGTTGAGATACTAAATTATTGAATTATAGATATGTGAGAATGGGTAAAAGAGTTAGAACAGGGAACAGGATCAGCGAAACTCACAATGCACAGAATACAGTGACTAGTTTGGAGGAATGGGTACAGGAATCAGTGGTGCACAAAGTACAAGAAACATAGAATCTGTCAGTGACACAATTACTTCCACTGGCCATATAACAGAATACTGCATCTTTTTCACTGAAGAAAATTGAGAAAATCTTGCTCAGTAACTCTGCTTTGGTTATGGTAACATTACCACTGCTGTTGCACAGTGAAGGTACTGATTGTGTCTTGCTGCTACCATGCTTTACATACAACCAGGGTCTCTTTGGGTTTTCTGCCTGATTCTGAGACTGGGTTTCATTCTGGAAACTATTACAAACATCTGTGCTATATTTTGAGCTACTGTGAAACATCAATCTAAGATGTTTTGCATTATTTTAAATCTGGCATGCTTCCTTCACTGCTTTTGAAACAATGTCCTGACCTTTTGTGTGTGCCATAAGGGATCCGTCCCAACTCTCAGTAATTTACTTGTTATGAATCTCTCACCACCAGTCAAAACTACTTGTTTGAATTCAAGCCACATATACCCTATGTTTACACATTTTGGAAGGAATGGAGACTGTCTCTTAGGAAGGCCTATAGCTAATTTTTGTCTGCTTTTTTTAAATAGATATATTTTGCTTTTATTATTGGTGGATTTGGATGTTACAGTGTTCAGTCTCGCTGCAACTACTTTGTGGTCAATAATCATTTTATCTGTCATGATGCTCCCTATTTGCTCAAGTTTTTTTCATTTGTAGCTAAGAAGTCTAATATGTTATCAAAACCATTTACAATCTGAGTGAGCTCATGAACAACTGACTCAAAATAATTTTCAGAGAAAGCATTTAGTTCAATTCTGAATTATGTTTCATGCAGACCACCAACTTTAAACATGTATTTTTACCAGCATATTGAGTGTAGATTGAAGTCATCACCACCTACTACACTGTATATAAAATGCACTAATTATTAATTTGTTCCAGTTCTTGAGTATGACTCTACCCATGCTAATCAACAGCAACTGTCTACTTCAATTTACTACAAGATACACTATCTCTAACAACTACAAATATACCTGTGATACCAACTAAATTTAATCTGTTCTTTTTGAACTCTATTAGGTCCCTGGTAAAAATCTCAATGGAACTTATCTCCAGGTTTAGTCAGCATTCAGTACCTGTAAAGATTTCAGATTCAGTGCTTTGTATTAGTGCCTTGTGCTCCGGTTCTTTCCCTATGCAGATAGGACAATTGATGATGCTACTCCCAATGTTTCCTAATTCTGCTCCCACCCTTTGGGGCCAAATCCCAGGTAGAACTTTTCTGAGATCCTCTTACCTGTAAACTTCCCATCAACTCCTCACAACACCTACTACCTGGGTAGCTATGTCCTGTGTGTAATGGATCCTTGATGCATTGAGTGGATCCTGACACCTTTCTGCCCTCAGAAACTACTCAAAGAATCTGCAAGCTGCCTGGTTACACAGCCATCTGAGTCCCTGATTCAGAGCCTCCACCTAGCCCTGAACCACAAGTTCACAACTAATCATATTGGGGGTTGTGTCAGGGGAAGAGTCCAAACAGCAAGGTCATCAGTCATTCATTAGGGAAGGACAGGGAAGGAAATTGGCTGTGCCCTTTCAAAGAAACCATCCTGGCATTTGCCTGGAGCAATTTAGGGAAATCACAGGAAACCTAAATCAGGATGACCAGCCCGGGATTGAACCGTCATCCTCCCGAATGCGAGTCCAGTATGCTAACCACAATCATATTGACAATGCTACAGATAAGGGGCTCTGCCTTCATCTTGCAAGGAAGACAGGCAATCTTTACAACTTCAGATAGCTGCCCAAAGACATAGGGAAACTTTTCTGATCCAAAGCAACACACATTATTAGTGCCCATATGAGTCACCCTCTGCAACTGACTGCACCTTGTGCTCTTCATGGGATCTGGAAGCATCTGTTCAACATCTGGAATGATTTCACACAGTATGCGCACTTAGTGCACATTGGAATAATTCCCTTCCTTGGTAGCCATATCCCTAAAGGGTTCCATGATGCATCTAACATTAGAATTCCCAATTATCAATAATCCCACCCTCTTCCACTACAACAGAGCAAATGAGTGCAGTTGGCTCAGGAGCCACAGACGTTTGTTAGGCAGATCATCATGTCTGACTCCTCTCAGCCATGTACTTTGGCAACAGCCTCAAGTTGGATGACCAAAAGTAGCACCACCTAGATTTTTGAGTGAAGGGTCACCATTTCAGTTTGCATCTGAACACATAATTCATTATCTCTATTCATACTAAAGAGGGTGTAACTCAGAAATAAACAAAAACATGAAAAATTTATGATTAAACTACAAAAACGTATAGACAAAATTACATAAGTAACTTACCTCTGCTTAGAAACTCATAGTAATGAAAAAATGGTCTAATCTCCTCTAATGCTTGTACAGAAGTTAGCACCTGACTTTACTGCTTCAAAATTAAGTAACACATAGAATACAGAATAAAAGTCACATATATTTCTATAACAGAGACCATTTTTACCATAAACATTGCTACTTGTCATGCAGCTAATAACAAGGTTCAGTTCCCGAATTTAGATAATCATAATTTAAAGAAGTGGCCAACCAGGCAAGTTTTTAATTCTTTTTGAATATATAGAGGTTTTTACTTTCTTGCTTTATGTTTGATGGAGATGTATTGAAGACCTATGCTCCTGAATATAAGAGCTTGCTCTGAACTGTATATGAGGTTAAGTCTACATGGTGATTTTCTTCCGTGAAGATATATTAGTTACATAAAGTTATATTAGAACTGCTTTTTTATTGTTAGTGACAAGTATCATATATGCACTCATATACGACATTATTTTTGGAAATGTGTTGTAGCCTATGCTTTGGCAATCTGAACATTATGAAGATACAGCTGAGTCTCAATGGCATGTTGTAAAAGATGTTGATGATTTGCACTACTGCACTTGAAACCAAAATTTAACATTATCAAACTGGTTTTAGTGTTAAAAAAAAGAGTGAGTGTAACAGCTATTACAAAGAAAGTAATCAATTGTTGTATGGTAATGTTTGACCAGAACCAAACAGTACTGTCTGCTAAGTTGCCTGCAGTGACATAGACTGTCCTTTTTATAGCTGATTTCAAAGTGGTTTTACACTGCAGTGCATCATTTTAAGTGAGACAGGCAACAAGATGTACACTGTTTGAGATGTCACTCTTTCATGTAGGAATTCGTTGTGATCCATAATAATAACTCTTTTGCTTCAGTTTTTTACTGTTAACTGTAGCAGACAGCTATTCCAATTATAATGAAGTACTGATTGTGATTTTTAATTTCTTATACATTTACATAACTGTGAAAATATATCATGTAGAATTCAAAATGAGACATCTTTGCTTTTTATCTGCTAGGAAAGTCTTCAAAATCATGACACCTGTACATCAGATCAGCTGTTGTGATCATATTAATATATTTTGTGCACATAGTTACAAGAAATTGTGCCACATCTCAAATTTTAAGGACTGCAAATAGCTTTTGTTAGTATACAAACAATTCCTTATTTGAAATAGACACATTAAACTATACTGTGAAAAGCCAGAAGATTGCTTTCAACTTTTGTTTATTTGTGCAATGAAAGGCATTTTTTTCATTTTTTCCATGTATGAAACGTATTATACTGATTTTCAGTCAAAGGAGACCAGTCATCAAAATGCAGAAGCAATGAGTTGTCTATATGCACACATGAAAGAAAGGAGGCTTTCTAGGTTTTGGAGTTATCCTTTGATGAGTTGGACTGAAACAACACACTCACACACACACACACATACACACACACACACACACACACACACACACACACAAACAAACAGATATACACTTTTTGGCAGGTGAACTGGTTTTGGTGGGGGTAGTGTCAGGTGGCATGGATGGAGGGAGAGGGAGGTGGGAAGCAGGGAGAGGGACAGCGGGTGGGTGTATAGTTGCTCAGGCAGACACAGCCAGTTTTCTGGCTAGGAATGTGGGAGCAAGGGTGGTAGGTACACAGGCTGGTATGACTGCAGCAGCTAGTGGGAAGCAGCACATGCCGAACGTGATGTACTGACATGTATTGGGAGGAGGTGATGGACTGCAGAAGGGGAAACTGTTGGGTGGAGAGGTCAGAATGATTATGGGGGCAGACAACATACTGTAAGGATAACTAACATTTGTCTAGCTCAGAGAATAATGAAACGTGTGAGGTGATCCACATGAGTTCCAAAAGAAATCCATTGGAATTCGATTACTCGATAAATAGCACAATTCTCAAGGCTGCCAATTCAACTAAGTACCGGGCTCTTAAAATTACAAACAACTTCAGTTGGAAAGACCACATACATAATATTGTGGGGAAGGCGAGCCAAAGGTTGCGTTTCATTGGCAGGACACTTAGAAGATGCAACAAGTCCACTAAAGAGACAGCTTACACTACACTTGTTCATCCTCTGTTAGAATATTGCTGCACAGTGTAGGATCCTTACCAGGTGGGATTGATGGAGGACATCGAAAGGGTGAAAAAAAGGGCAGCTCATTTTGTATTATCTTATAATAGGGGAGAGGGTGTGGCAGATATGATACACGAGTTAGGATGGAAGTCATTAAAGCAAAGATGTTTTTCGTCTCGGTGAGATCTATTTACGAAATTTCAGTCACCAACTTTCTCTTCCGAATGCGAAAATATTTTGTTGAGCCCAATGTACATAGGTAGGGACGATCTTCAAAATAAAATAAGAGAAATCAGAGCTCGAACAGAAAGGTTTAGGTGTTCGTTTTTCCCGCACGCTGTTCGGGAGTGGAATGGTAGAGAGATAGTATGATTGTGGTTTGATGAACCCTCTGCCAAGCACTTAAATGTGAATTGCAGAGTAATCATGTAGATGTAGATGTAGATGTATATGAGAAGCTTGTAGTTCACAGAAGCTGACAACAGAGGGGAGACTCCAGATGGCTCAGTTGTGAAGTAGCTATTGAAACTGAGTGTGCTGTGCTCAACCACATGTTGTACCACTTGGTGGACAATTTTGATCTTGAAAACAGTTTTGCAGTGCCCAGTCAATCTGGTGGATAGATGGTTGGTAATCATATCAACATAAAAAGCTGTGCAATATTTGCAGCAAAGTTGATATATGACATCGCTGCTTTCACAGTTGCTCCAGCGTCAGATGGGGTAGGATAGGCCTGTGACAAGGCTAGAGTAAGAGGTGCTGGGTTGGAGGATTAGGTAGCTTTTGTGCCTTGGTCTGCCACAGGGATATGATCCTGTGGCAAGAGGTTAGAGTGGCATAGGGATGAACCCAGATGATATGTAGGTTGTGTGGGTGACAGACCACCACTTGTAGAAGGGATGGGAAGGATCTTGGGTAGAAAGTCACTCATTTTCACTCATTTCAGGGCAGGATGACAGGTATTTGGAGTTCTTCTTTAGATCTTCACAATCTGGACTCAGGGCTAAGACACCCTACCCACATGCCTTCACAACCACAAAATCTTTACTCTTATCCACTTTATCTGGTCCTCCTTTATCTGACACACCACGTTCCTGGATATTACCTGCATATTGACAGCTAGCATCCCTTCCACATCAAAAAATCCCTCCTATACAGCCTAGCCACCCATAAAAGAAACTCCATTTCCAAGCAGGCTCAAGGTTTGACCAAGGCCTTCACAAACAGACATCACACCCTAAACTTATTCCAAAACTGGATTTGCCATGCCATATCCTCACATGGCCCCAATCCTGCTACCATCTCCAAGAATAAGCTACAAAGAAGTGCTCCGCTTGTCACTTAGTATCATCCTTGACTGGAACAACTGAACAATATCCTTTGCCAAGGCTTTGTATATTGCTCACCATGCCCAGAAATGGAGCACATCTTACCCTAGATCCTTTTCACTGCCCAAAGTAGAACAGTGGTGTCCATTGCCCAAACATCATAGTCAATCCCTGAGTCCAAGGTTCAAGGGCTGCCCAATCCATGCCTTCTGCATCTCTTAATCCAGTCTTGTTATAGGCTTATCCTACCCCATCAGAGGATGGGCCACCAATGGAAACCCGCCCAATCTACCTACCCAGTGCCTCTTTCTCCTGTCTTGTCACAGGCTTATCCCACCCTATCTGAAGCTGGGCCACTCATGAAAGTAGCCATGTCATACACCAACTCTGCTGCAAACACTGTACAGCTTTTTATGTTGGTAAGACTCCTAACCATTTGCCCCACTGATATGAATGTCCACCTTGACATTGTTGTCAAGAACAAATTTGACCAACCATTTGCACAATAAGCAGCTGAGCATAATATGCTCAGTTTCAATGGCAGTTTCACAACCCAAGCCATTTGCATCTTCCCTTCCACTACCATCTTCTCTGAACTATGCAGATAGGAGTTATCCTAGCAACATATTGTCTGCTCCCAGAAACAGCCTGGCTGCAATCTCAGGTAATTCATTGTCACTGCATCCTCCACCTAACAGTTTCCCCTTCCTCCACCCATCATCTGTCATAATCCACATTCTCACATCACCTTCAGCATGTCACACTTTCCACCGGCCACTTCGGTCCTGCCAATCCATCTACCTACCACTCCTTCCTTACACATTCTAACTTGCAGAATTCCCCCGCCCCCCCCCCCCCTCCGCCCTCCCTCTGAGCCACTAGCTACTAGGTGTTTAAACTATAAGTATTCTTAATCTACAGATGTGTCTTGAAAGAATTTAAGAATTTATCTGGACAGACCCAGTGAAAACAGGAAATTACAATGTAGGATGGATACTGCTATAGTCAGCCTGATGTTTATGGTCACATATCTACATCTACATTCTGCAAAACCACTGTGAAATGTATGGCAAACAGTATGTCTCATTCTACCAATTAATTGGGCTATCTACAGTTCCAATCATGTACAGATCACAAGAAGAACAATTGCCTAAATGCCTTTGTGCATGCTGTAATTAGGCTAATCCTGTCTTCCTGATCCCTATGGGAGTGGTATGTAGGGGGCTGTAATATATTCCTAGATTCCTTACTTAAAGTTAACTGTAGGAACTTTCTGAGAAGGCTCTCACAGGATAGTGCGGATTTATGTACACGTGTCTGCCAGTTCAGTTCTTTCAGTATCTTGACACTCTCCTTTGAATCAAACAAACATGTGTCCATTTCTGCTGCCCTGCTATGTATCTGTCAATATCCCCTGTCAGTCCTATTTGGCATGGGTACCACACACCTGAGCAATATTCTAGGTTGTGTGAGTGTTTTGTACACAGTCTCCTTTGTAGACAGGTTGCATTTCCCTAATATTCTACCAATGAGCTGAAGAGTGCCACCTTCTTTATGTATGACTGAGGCTATGTGATTGTTCTATTTCATATCCTTACAAGCTGTTAAACCCAGGTATTTGCATGACTGACTGATTCCAATGGTGACTCATTGATATTTTAATCATGGGATATTACGTTGCTTCATTGTGTGAAGTGCACAATTTTACATTTCTGAACAATTAAAGCTAATTGCTAATCTGTGCACCACTTTTAAATCTTATCAAGGTCTGACTGATCATTTGTGTGCGGCTTCTTTCAGACAGTACTTCAATATAGATAACTGCATCAACTCTAAATAGTCTGAGGCTACTATTAACATGTCCTGCGAGGTAATGAAATACAACATGAACAGCCAGTTTACTTTCAAATTTTTAAGTGACTATCCTTCCAAGATAACTTTCTGCACCTTCCTGCCAAAAAATCCTCAAAATAGCCATATATTTCACTTGATACCCCATACAAAAGCTTTTGTTATAAGTACGCAGATGCAGACCATACCATGCATGAGTGTGGGTTGATCCATCAGTTAATACAATACCTTTCTCTTATTTTCCAGTGTATCACATAGCTTTAATCTGTCTGGATGTTTCAGAACAATACTTTCTCCATTGCAGAGTGAAAGATTCATTCTGGAAACACCCCTTCAGTTTTTGCTAAGTGGTTTTTCTGCAATATTCTTCTTTTTATGAGTGCTAGTTTTTCAATACTGCAGGAAAGTCTCTGTGAAGTCTGAAAAGCAGGAGAAAGGTGCTGGCAAGTTTGAAGGATAGTGAGTGGCTCATGAGTCATGACAGGATAGCTCAGTCAATAAGAGCAGTGGCCATCAGACACAAATTTCCAGGTTGAAGTACCGATCTAGCACATATTTCAAGAGTAAAACTGTTTTCTATGAAGCATTTGTAAGCTTATTCTTTCATTCTGATGATTACATTTTGTACACATGTATTCAATCCCTTTATCACTATACTTTTACCACCTGCAAAAATAACAGATTTTGAAGAGTCCTTCAGTGTCCCTGATGAATCATTTAGATTTTCAAAAGTCCTACAGTGTCCATGGTAAATCATTTTTGTACATTAAGAACAGGAGCAGGCCAAGTCCAAAGCTTGTGGGACACCATATTTAATGTTTCCCCATTCTCAATTTAGTATCTTCTTGTTGTAACATTCCACTACAGTTTTAAATTAAGAGAAAATAGCAAATTCTTTCTGTCATGATTTTAACTGACCATTGAAAAATATTTGCAGAACATTGGAACTGTTGCTAGTAGAATGCTGCTTCCCTTAGATTCTCATTCTTGTTCTAGTGGTGATTACTGATGATCTTGGTTTGCTGTGATGCAGTTTTCTAATTGTATCCTTCATGCATGTAGTAACTCAAATTACTGAAATGATGTACACATGATTTTATATTCATTATTCCTAGATAAAGTAAATTAAATAAATAATTTTTTTAAAAAATTCAATAAAATTGAGTGGCTGTAACTTTATGCTCCCATGCTGCCTACAGACTAACTCCAACAACTTTGCACAAAGACTACTCCCTGTAGTCATTCCCATGCCACCCTTTATTGTGCAGTAACAATGTGCTTGTTATTGCATAATAAAGTGTCCAATAATATTGCATTAACAATGCAGTAGGACAGTAATAATGCAATAACAATGCAGTATCAATGTAATGCCTGTAACCTCATAACATTTAAACTATCCTAAAACAAGTTTATATTCTACACAACCAATGATCTTGTGATGCACACTGAAATTGCCAACACTATTAATTTATATCAATTTCATTCTTCCAGAATAAGTTTGTGAGATCATTTGTTGCTTTCTCTGTAGAAAAGCCACTACAGAAGTCATATTCAACCATTTTTAAAATAATGTTGTCAGAAATATAACTCAGTATTTTATTATTAGCTACATTCTTCATAAATTTTGAAAACAAAAGGGGAGGGAGATGTGTGTGTAATTAGAGGTCACTTGTTTACCTCCACTCTCTCTCTATATATATGCCTGTCACTATTGTATATTTCAGTCTTTCAGGAAAACATCTTGGCTCATCAATTGATAGGAAAGATACATTATGGTGGCACTGTTATGACAGCACATGATTTCAGTGCTTTGATTAAAATGCTTTCAAAACCAGAAGAGTCATTTCTTTTCAAAGACTTAATACTTTTTTATGATCCCTTTAATAATTTCTTTGGCAAAATTGATGCCCACTGGCCAGTGGAGGGTGTAACACCAGTCTAAGTAAAACTGATGCATCTCCTTTTTCAGTCTATTGTTTCTCCTGTGCTTTCAGTTACTATTAAGAAGAATTTGTTGAATGCAGTGGCTAATAACTTGAATCTACAATAATCAGGCTCACTATTGCTGTTATTAAGGATTTGATTATCATTTTCCTTATCAACTTTAAGATTTCATAAATAACAGCATTCAGTCTTGGCCACATTATACAGTCAAAATTGGTTATAATGGCATTGAAGGAACTGACAGTTCATCATTGTTATAGGTGATATTTGTACAAAAACGGGTTTTGCTTCCTTTTTTTCTAAAAAGTTGAATGTGTAAATTTTAGTCTGTTGTAGACTTTCCACTTCAAAAATGAGCGTAAATACATCTACAGTATTAACAATACAGTATTTGAGGAGAGAGACTGAAGTGGAATTTTTCTTATTTTTATGCAGTATGTAAAGTAATAAAATGTCAGCAAGATGTAAAAACATTTAATAAGTGAAGAAAGAAGTAGTAACAATGTAAACTGTTCAATAATTTCAAACATGGTCTTGGATAATGCAAGAGCTAAAATGTTAAGCACGTTTAAAACTTATCGTACTGTAAGTTACGTATGGTATAATAATCATGAATGACACAACTTTATTCCAGTTACCGTATTATAAAAATTAATCAACAGAAGCAAAATTAAAAGATGTCATGCTGTACATAAATGACATGGAGGCCTACACTTTCCCCTATGTTTCTCTTTAAAATGTTGTGATACACTGTACCAAATGCATTGAAAATATGTAAATGCATAACCCCACAAAGCCAATAAGAAATACACTATTATTCTACTTCCATAGTTCGAAAAAACAACGTATATTGGAATTTAATTTTCTAGTTCTCTACATTAACAGCAAAGACAATGTTGTTTGGTTTTGTTAACCAGTTGGTTTAACTGTAAAATGCATACTTCAGTATACTTTCATACTTAAGGTAATTATTTAAGATAATCTTTGTTTGCCTTTTACCATAACAAGAGTTTGAAAATAAGCATTATATTGTTGTCAGTGATCCCCAAATATGTAACAAACAAAAATGAACATTGGATGTTACAGCAAATATATTTCTCCAAAAATGTAATTTAAAAAAATGATGTTTTATAAAATATGTCGCAATAAGTGATAACATACTGAGTAATTTTTTATAGCATTTACAAAGTGTTTAGACAAGACTGTTAGATTTTTCTGTCATAGCTAATACACAGTATTGATCATATTTAAAATCAAGAGAGGACCGTGCTTCACATTTGTCTTTAGATCTATGTGATTAAATTAAAAATGAAAGTATTTAAAAATTTGTGAAATATGAAACATGAATTCTGAAAAATCTTTGATTTTTGCCATCTTGAAAAATTGATCATTGCTTTCTTTTGGCTACAACTCAATCTAGGGACAGCAAAATGAGTTTATCTACTAAATGTGTTCATATAACACCAGAGATTCACTGTCTCAAATTTTATAGTGTCTCTGTCACTTAATATCTTTCTGTTCTATGGTATATGTCATTTCATAATTAGTTGTCTCGAAAAAAAAAAAAAAAAAAAACTTTTAGCAATTCCTTCCTAGAGATTCCTTAGATATGATATTCCATACACAAAGTGATTCAGAATTGCTATTACAGAATTAGGGGCATTGTAGAGGGGACACAGGAGTCAATATTTGGTAATAAACCAATTTCCAAAAATCCACTATTAGCATGATAAACTACTCTGAAAGAATGTCAAAAGATGTGCTGTACATGCATCAACCAGCTCATACCTGCCCAAAATGGCAACTACAGGTTTTGTTGCACAAAGTGTACCAGCAAACAATGTTCAAATGCAGATACTTCAAAAGTCTTGGAGTGCCATGAATGACCTCTGCTGCAGTCATTACAAGTGCAAGGAGATCCTTCTATGACTTCACAGGATCTTATAAACAGTACTCTTCATTTAGTTCCAGATGAAAAATTGTAAATCAGGCAATTGCTGTGGTCCACAGATCAGTCCACCACATGCTATCTAACTGTTCCTTATTGTTCAGTGAAGATACTGATGGACAATGCGTGAAACCAGTGCTGCCATGCCATTGTGATGGAACCACATCATGTGATGGATATGCAATGTCACATCCTTCAAATGCGCCAATGCATCTTGCAGGAAAGCCAAATAGCTGTGGCACGTTAGACGGGGCGTTAGAATACATGGGCCAGTCAGACAACCATGAATAACATCATCCCACACATTAATATCAAAATTAACAGTGTAGTACATCTGGAAATGACCACAACTGGCCCTATTAGCCTTAAAGGTGCTGGTTTTCCAAAGTCATTGTTCCAGTCTTGCAAGAATGAGATATGATCAACAGGCATGACCTGGAAATCATTCGCAATGCAGTTTTTGTGCTAATTAACCATTTTGTTCACTTTCACCATGGATGACCAACATGTCAGTATACTCAGAAAACGTGTACTCTGCCATTCTGTAAAGCATCATCTTCCTCAGTCACTCAGTGGCAACTCAGGTACATGCGCTTCGATTAATTGGATTTTTTTCTGTGGACACACGCCATGATGTCACATAAGACATCACATGACACAAGAAACTAACTTCTGTCAGTGTGTATTGGCTTTCATCATTTGAAGTTATTTATCTTCCATGTTTGTGGGTATGGGTTTATTACTAGATATTGCTCTCCTGAGTCCCTTCTACAACACCTAAACTATGTAACAGGAACTCAGACTCACCCTGCATATCAGTGAAAGAAACCTCTCAGGTGTGGGCAGAGGTCAACATAAAGATTTTATGTAAATTCAATGCAACAGAATAAGTTGTAGCGGTACCATTAACTTCATTGTGATACTACCACATTAATTTTAATACAGTGGTACCTTTGAAAATACTCTTCAGTGGATAAGGAGGAAACGCCGAACAGAAATTTCTTTCATTCTTAAGCTCCATTGTATTATCTACAAAAGATTTAAAATACACTGATAAGTCTTATTATGACAACTAAAAGAGAACTAAAGACTCATTCTTTGTGGGCATATTTATGACAGTTTTGTCAGTTAGTACTGATTAGTAGAACCTAGACTTGTTTGTGTCCAACTTTAGATTAATTTTATACATTACAATGCTCAATTAAAGTTAAAAGTCATAGAACAATAGACACTGATGCATTTTAGATACATCAAATTATCTTTAGTTGTTGAAACTGAAAATTGGTATATTTGGCAATCTAGTCCCACTAATAAAACATTTTACCAGCAAATCTATATGCGGTGTGGGAGAAGTGTTCGATTTGTGTAGCTTCATATAATGATTGAATCACATTTTTTACAAATAGTAAAGTATTGTAGCTTTTGATGTATATTTCTTTAGCTTTATGTATGCCAGTCAAAATTAAAAACTGCAATACATATTGTGAATAATCAGATTTTTAATAAACAACAAATCGTTTTAGATGGTTTCAGTACTGATAATTATTTTTTACTCATTCATTTTCACAACAAAATCCATGAATTGTGTCATGAAGGAGAGGCTTCAGGCACGTGGAACAACTTAAGCTACACATTTGTAGGCAGCGATAGCCACTGCAGGCAACTTCTTTAAAGAAAAATAACCAACAACCTTTTTTTTTATCTTTTTTGAGCCATCTACAGCTAATATAATTTCTCACTTTACAGCCTCCATTGCATATGGTCTTCTCAATACCCTTCTTGGAGATTCCTGGAGCTCGTGCTTCTTTCACATCTGCCAGATGGATGGCTGTCTCCATTTTCCATCTGGGATCCATTGCCATACTTCTTTTGGCCACAGGCATTGTTTCTGAAATATGTTGTTATTTCTATGTGTATAGTGTAATAATTGGAACTCTTAAATAATTTTATAATTTATAGACCAGGAATGAAAACAAGTTTTAGGCTATAGCAAAACACGGTGACTTTCTTTATTCCCTGCAGTTAATGTCTTCTGATTGTATTTGTTCCACTGAAATCATATTTTGGATTTCAAAATAAATGTCCATTTGCCATCAAACCATTCTTTGAAAACTGTTTATGAGAAGCTTGGCTGTACTTTCTCCACAACCAAGCATCAACTTTTTGCACTGCAGTTCTGAGTGTACAGGATAAAAAAATTAACTTTCTGAAAATTTTTTGTTTTAAATTATTTAAAAGTAAATTTAGTTTCCAACGGTGAAGACTGTTCCATAACATCAGCTGTCAGGTCAGTTCTCATAAAATTCAGAAATGGGGTTTTATCAAAATTTCAACTATACATCCATACTTTTTATCAAACTACAGCTGAATATTGATATAATTGGTTTAAACCAGTTGAGAGTTTGCAGGACAGCAGTTGGGTGACACCTAAGGCAGGAGTACCCCAATGGTTTCTTCAACTATAATAGACAGTAAATGATATATATATAAAAAAAAAAATATTAGAAAAATTGGAACTGGGGAAACATCACCTAGTGACTGTTGGATTGAAATTATTTCATATTGTAATACGAACAATGTGCCTTATATGAAGTTTCTTAAAATACTAGGATTTCTTCATGTAAGGGGAAGGGGAGAAAAAGAAAATGAACTAATGATATCAGCTGTATTTGGGGTCTCAGTGCAAACACAGCAGTGATGAGTTAAAAAGTGTGGCAGACCAGGACTCAAAACTTGGGTTTTCAACTTACTAGGCAATTGTGTTAACGTCTGCAGTACTTGGACATAGTGTTCATTGCTAGTGCACAGTCTATCTGGGCAAGCTTCCCTGCCAACTCATGAATCCACAACCTTCAGTGTGGATGCACATTTACACTTGTCCTCCAGTGGTAATAGAAAATTAGCAAGCATGGAGGACATGGAGGGGGATTGCAAGTAGGTGACACTAGGTGGGAGTGGGAGTCAGCTGGGGTGCATGCTGAGATAGTTCACATATTTAGGGTAAACACTGTATCTGGGTTGATGCAACAGCCTAGTAAGTGTGAGATCCTAGTTCAAAAACCAGTCTGGCACACATTTTCACTCATTTCTGCTGAGTCCAGTCATAGTCATGTTGCAGGTGATATCATTAGTGCCTTCCCCTTTGCTTTCTTTTCTCCTCCCTCCCCCTTCCTAATATGTATCACAGCTACAGATCCTGCATTGTGACTGTTCTTTCAGACGTGTTGGAAAGAGCAGACACCACACATTCATACATATAATTGATTTCTTCTATATTTACCTGGAAATAAAGCCCTCACTGTATAAGTATGGTCTCATATTAGAATATGTGAACAAATAATGATAATACTCTTTCAGTACAAATTTAAAAAGCCTATGATGATGTAAGGTAAACTTTAATTGAACTTGCATAAATTTTTATAAAATTTTATGTCGTAAATTGAACCTACTGAAGAACATCCACACATCTGCTAAATGTCAGTTTGAAGTGACTCTTGAACCAATAATTCTATAAGACTGTTTGGCCAGAATGAATTTATTTACTATTAGTGTCTCATTTATGACAAAAGAATTACAAAATTTCTTTTTTGTCCCTTGTTTCACTGAGAAAAGTTTCAAAGTCCCATTTTCTTGTTTCAAATATATTGTTACCTTACTCTTGACTATAACACTTCTGTCATGCACATTCCGTCACTAAACCTTGAAAGCTGTGGACTATGTTCCACTCCCCTACAGTTTGCCAAGACTGAGCTAGCAGAGCTCCTGCTGGTCTTACTTGGTTTCATGATTCTGTGTGAACATGAGTGGAGTGAATTTCAGTGATGGCCAATCCACATTCATGGCTAAGCAACCAGTTTTCATGCTTTGAACAGCGATCGTTTCACCATCGGTTTTGCCATCTGAAATCCTGAATTCAATCAATTCTGATTTCACTCCTTGCAGTCACAGCCATAATGATTTTCATTCCTTGTGCAATGCTGGAGATTATGAATGTGTGACCTTGACTTGTTATTAGGTCTATGCCACTCATGCTTGCTGTGGTGGTTTGTCATGCAGTCGGAATGTTGATTATTAACATAACTCAATCACCAATTGTTATTTGAACACTGAGGCCACATGCTCTGTGCTGCCCTTTTATCCTCATGTATCAACTCAGTATTATCCACCACAGATAAGAAAGCATCCATATCTTCTTCCATCACATTCAACAGATTTTTGGGTGTCCCAATAGGCGACCTGGATTTCAAAATTCACAATACATCACAAGTTGTGCTTATCTTGTCTCAGTGGTTTATTTTATTCACGTACTTTTTGATATACTGGTGGAGACTTCCTTCCCATTTATTGTTAGATTCTGGGTTAAATACTGCCTTCCACAACTTTTCTTGAACACCCCTTGACCTGTATTTAGCTAAGAAGGAAGATTCAGATTCTTCATACATCTGGTGGAAATGCATTGAACGGCATTATTTTTCACATCACAAATTAGAATATGCATTTCTTCATGAAGTCTGTTTGCCAAAGTTTACAAATATTATTTCTATATTCAACGTTATTAGCACCAGATAAGGAATGGCAAGATGGAACACAATATTGTTTTCATGTTAATTTCAGTGAGACTTGATGAGGACTGAATAATAGTAATTCCAGTTTCATTTAAATTGTTTTTGTATTTTCACATTGTGCAAGATTTGGTTTTCATGTTCAAGGATGTGCAACCCAGACATTTCATGTTTTTTATTTAAAGTTTCCCCAACTGTTTGGATTATGAGGAGTTAACTAGTAAATATCAGATTTTCAAGCTATGCTTAAACCATACTTGTTCTATTTGATGTTCTTTGGTTGCTTGCAGCAGTTAGCTGGCCAACAGCCTTGCCACTGTGATAACAATGGATCCCATCAGATTGCCAAAGTTAAGCACTATCAGGCTTCCCTAGCACTTAGATGGGCAACTGTCCATGTCTGCCAAGCACTGCTGGCAACCAGAGTGCACTCAGCCCTTGTTAGACCAGTTTAGGATCTACTTGGTTAGGAAGTAGTGGCTCCACTCATGACAAATGACATCAGCCAGGAGAACAGTATGCTGACCACTTGTTCCCCCACATCTGCATCCAGTGATGCCTATTGGCTGAGGATGAAACGGATATCATTTGGTATCCACAGGCCTTACAAGTTGTATTGTATTGTATTGTATTTTTTATTGGTCCTGTTGTCTACATAGCGGCTTACGCATAAGACATTGGACAAGTCAAGTTATAAATACACAGGCTGAAAGTCATTTCAAGGCATACATATTTAAGGTTACAATAATACACTTTATACATAAGTATTTATATAACACATTTTATAAATTTAAATATTCTTCAATGTTGTAAAAGCAGTGATGCTGTAGATATGACTTTAGAGATTTTACAAATGTATTGACCTCTGTGATAACTTTTATGTTTTCAGGAAGTTTGTTATAAAGCTTAACTCCCATGTGAAAAGTACCTTTTTGGCACAGTGCTGTGCTGTTTTGAGTCATATGTAAGTTTCTGTTTTGTCTGGTAAATTGATCATGTATATCACAGTTTTTTTGCAGTCTCCAGTCCTTGCCCATTACATTTAATTTAAAGAAGAAAGGGTTTCCATAATGTATACACAAGGTAATGGAGGAATACCAGATTTCTTAAACAGGGGTTTACAAGAGTCTCTAGGCTTGCACCCAAACAAGATTCTAATGGCCCTTTTTTGTAGTTTAAAAGTACTATTAACTGTTTTAGAGTTTCCCCAGAAGGTGACCCCATATCTAAGACGAGAATGAAAGTACGTGTGATATGCGTTCAATACTGTTTTCTACTACAGCATGATTTTAATGGACAAAGAAGGTAACATGTTTTGCTCAGTTCTGCATTGAGATATTCAATATGCTTATTCCATCTGATGTTACTCTGCAGCCAAAGTCCTAAGAATTTGGTTTCAGTATTGTTACCAACTGGTTCGTCATTGATAGAGACTGATGAGACAAACATGTCCTTGTTAGGAACATTGAGGAATTTTAGAGCAATGTTTTTGTTACTGTTTATTACAAGCTGATTACTCTGTGCCCAGCTGCTAAGTTGTTTCATGACCATGTTTACTGTCTGCTGTAACTGTTCATCATTGTCTCCTTTTAGTAGAATCGTGGTGTCATCTGCAAATATGATTGTTTTGTGTGCATCAACATTTAAGCTTAGATCATTTATATACAGAAGAAACAGAAGGGGTCCCAATACTGATCCTTGGGGTACACCACATTTAATTTGTTTATAGTCAGACAAGTGATTAGATACAGTTTTTAGTTCAATATTTGTGTGCTTGATGCACACTGCCCGCATACGATTAGTCAGGAAGGAGTTGATCCACTTGTTGGACAGATTTCGAATACCATATCTTTCTAGCTTTGATAGCAGAATTTTATGGTCCATCACGTCAAAAGCTTTTGACAAGTCAATAAAGACTCCTATTGTTTCCTGTTTTTTGTCATCAGGTTTAGAATGGAATTGATTCAATCATAGACAGCAGTTGTCATTGACTTCTTATTTCTGAATCCATATTGTTCATTCCATAGGATGCTACTTTTATTTATAAATTTCATAAGTTTCTCATATATAACTTTTTCCAGTACTTTAGAGATGCAGGAGGAAATTGTGATGGGTCTGTAGTTATTTACATTGTCTTTATCCCCTTTTTTATATACAGGAATAACTTTTGATGTTTTCAACACATCGGGGAAAGTGCTTGCCTGAAGTGAGCAGTTGCTTAAGTGTGTGAGTACTTCACTTAGGTTTGATGCGCTCTTCTTTAACATTGTTTAACATTGTTGCAATACCTGCCGATTTGGAATTTTTTAGTCCTTTTATTGCTTTAGCTGTTCAGATGGGGTTTAGTTTTAGTTCAGCAGTTAGTTGAGCTCAATACATTGGTGATGCATTTTGTTGAAGCCAACCTGAAATTCTTGTAAATCCATGTTGGAAAATGCATCCCTGACTTTCCTTCCACCATCACCTTGTTTAAAGACCATATTTTTGTATTTGCATGAGCCTCATCTCAACCATTAGGCTACTTACACTTTCATTTAATTTTGCCTTTTGCTAACTGCAATTATGTGCTTACTCTCTGGAAAGGGAAGAGTCATTTCCCCTAATTTATTTATTTATCTATATAGCTTACGCCCACATTAGAGCACTAAAATCAAACACAATACAACAGAGTCTACAATAATTAAGTTTAGGTCTTAGCAGTCAGCAATTTCTTTGTTTCCCAAAACTTCTTCATTCGCTGTGATCTGGCAGCTCGTTCTTCTGCAGATATGACATACTTGTTCTGTTCTGATGGTTTGAATGTCAGCCATGTGTATTTGTTCTTCAGAAGCAGTTTCTCTTCTCTTTGTTGAATTTGATGTGTGGTGATGTCCAGTTCATCCAGATCTCTTTGTACTTCTTTAAACCAGATGTTTTTGGTTTTGCTGTTCCAGAAGTAGTCAAAAAGTTGCTTCAGGATTCTAGTATTTGGTAGGTAAGATATGTGGCCGAAAAATGCAATCCTTCTTTTCCACATTGTATCAATAATGGATTCACTTTCTTTATACACTAGTGAATTTTGCAAAAGTCTCCACTGTCCATTAACTTGGTGTTTCTTACTGATAATTGTTCAGAGTATTCTTCTATCAACTTTCTGCTATTGTCAGTTGTTGCTTGAGAATTTAGTCTGAATAGTGTTTCTCTTGCATATGTTGCTTCCGGATTAATGATGGAGGAGTAATGTTGAAATTTAGTATTTCTTGAGAGAGATCATTTTTTGCAGGTTGGCCATGTGGTTCTCTGCACTCTCTGAAGTTTTAATGTTGCTCTTTCATTAACATTCCAGCTAATAATCTCACCAAGATGTTTAAACTTTTTTACTACCTTAATTTTTTGATCATTATAAAGTATGATATGGGATGTGTCAATTGGGAAGCTGGGCATCATTTCTGTTTCCTCAAACAAAATTTGCAATCTGACCTTTGCCACTAATTGTTCTAGTTTTTCTATCTGAACCTTTGTTCCATCAGTATTGTTTGCTAACAGTGCCAAATCATCTGCAAATGTAAGGCAGTTAAGTTGAATATTTCTTCCAATCTTAATAGATGGTGGGCATATCTTGTTCCATTCACACATTACTTTCTCCAGCACACAATTGAACAATAATGGAGACAATCCATTGCCTTGTCAAAGGCCAGTATGAATCTCAAAAGGTTCAGAGAATTCGTTTCTAAACTTTACTCTAGCTTTAGTATTTCGAAGGGTGACTGCAACTAGCTTGACAAGTTCCTGATATAAACCAAATTCTGTAAGAACTGACAGTGGAGATTCACAGTGGATACTATCGTAGGCCATTTTTAAAATCAACAAACATGATCACTAGTTTCTTATCCCTGACCCTTTGATGTTTCATTATCCATTTGAGACTAATAATTTGATTAGGACAGCTTCGTCCTGGACGAAAGCCTCCTTGATATTCGTCTAGTTCACCATCAAGCTGTTCATGAATCCTGAAATACAGAACCTAGGAAAAAATTTTATAAGTAATATCCAGCAGGGATATACCCCTATAATTATTTAGATCCAATCCATCTCCTTTTTTGGGTAGTGTATGGATTATTGCAACATTCCATTCCTTTGGTAACTTCTCAGTATTCCAAATGTCAGTAAGATATTTGTGCAAGTTCAGAATAATTTGTACATTTACATATTTCCAAAGTTCTGCCACTAGTTGGTTCTCACCTGCTGCTTTATAATTCTGAAGTGAGTTAATTGCTGCTTGTACTTCATCTGGCTGTGGTGGTATAACTTTTTCTAAATGCGTTTTATTTCTTGGATAGGGGTCAAATTCCAAATGATGTTCAGGTTCCACACTATTTAGTAACTGTTTGAAATATTTAGCCAATATCACTGAATTGTCATAATTGTTATGTGCTACCTTTCTTTTTGTATCCTTCATCATACAAGTAGGTGCTGTGTATTTCAACTGGTACTGTTTGAAGTGATTGAAAGTATCCTTGATAGATTTTAGCGAGTCCTTTTGAAATTGCCTTTTGACCCTTCTGATTTCTTTGGTGGTTGATCGTCTAGCATTTATTAATTCCTCTCTGGTGCCTTCAGTTCTCTTTTGTTGGTCATTTAGCCAGGCCTTATGTCTATGTTGAATCGATACATCACATTCCTCATTCTACCAAGCATTTTTCTTGTGTTTCCGTACAGGAGCTATTTCTTCAGCCAAGTCTTTTAATTGATTGACAGTGGCTTCTAGATTGCCACTTAAAGGTATTCTTGATCTCTAGCAATATATCTGATTATTAATAATATAACTAGGGTCATATGTTCTCTTTGTATCTAACTTTTGAGGTTTGTTTTTTTCTGTTAGGTGTCACTTTGATTTTAATTTTTGAAATGTAGTGGTCTGAACCAACATCAACGCCACACAACACTTTAACATTATAGATTTCCTTATGCAATTTCTGATCCAAGGCCACATGATCTATCTGGAACTCTCCTAGCTTGATGTTAGGACATTTCCATTTCATTAACTTATGTGGTCTTCTCTTAAACCTGGTTGTCTTCAAAACCAATCCATTTAATAATAATTTAAGAACATGTGACTTCCTCAGCTTAAAATATTTAATATATTGTTGAACAATGTGATTCACTGTGTAGGGAAGCATAATATTATTATTCATGCAAAATTTGGTTTTTGTAGCTCTGAGTATGCCAAAATGTTGTTTACGTGAAACTTAAACTAAAGATTTGCATATCATTTTCCTCTCAACGGTAACATGTTAAAACATTCCAGCTCCATAATCTTGTTGATCCCGAGTGTCCTTTTCATCTTTTTTTTAGTTTTCTTTCTTTTCTTTGTTATTTGGTCTGTTTTGTCATGCTCTCAGCAGCTTTTTGAACTTCAGCAACATGTTGCCTGTTTACTGGTAGCAGCCTGCTTTCCTTGTTGTCCCCAGGGCAGGTTTGATGGCTAGTCTCCTCATGGTTTTTAATCTGCTTGTTACACCTTCATTGAAACATATTATGCCATCTATCACACAATTCTGACATGCAAAAAAAGAGCTTTTGGCAAGCATTTCCAAATGCAACAGCTGAAGCTTTCATTTGGATTCTATGTTTTGCATGTGAACATTTTTCCAGGAGTTCAGATTTTCAAAGATTTCTCTATATTGGCCTTAGTGGTACGAAAACAGTTTCCACCATGGGATTTGCATCTGTTCATTTGCTCCACATCTATTGTACTTGTACTGCGAAGCATTTATTTTTGGGCTGAGGCTATACTGTAAATGCTTGTTAGTGGATATTTTGTGAAACTGAGTCGCTCAAATTGCTTTTCTCATCTCACTGATATTTTTGCTGTTTCTCTTGGTGGCTGTACTACACTGAAGAGCCAAAGAAACTGGTACACATGCCTAAATCATGTAGGGCCCCTGCGAGCATGCAGAGTGCCACAACATGATGTGGCATGGACTTGATTGAGGTCTGAAGTAGTGCTGGAGGGAACTGACACCATGAGTCCTGCAGGGCTGTCCTTAAATCGCTAAGAGTACAAGGGGGTGGAGATCTCTTCTGAGCAGCATATTGCAGGGCATCCCAGATATGCTGAATAATGTTCATGTCTGTGGAACTTGGTGGCCAGCGAAAGTGTTTAAACTCAGAAGAGTGTTTCTGGAGCCACTCTGTAGCAATTATGGACGTGTAAGGTGTGACATTGTCCTGCTGGAACTGCCCAAGTCCATTGGAACACACAATGGACATGAATGGATGCAGGTGATCATACAGAATGTTTACTTGCATACATGTCACCTATCAGAGTCGTATCTAGACTAATCAGGGGTCCCATATCATTCCAACTTCCTCTGCCCCACATCATTACAGAGTCTCCACCAGCTTGAACAGTCCCCTGCTGACATGCAGGGTCCATGGATTCATGAGGTTGTCTCCATAATCCTGCACATCCATCTGCTCAATACAATTTCAAATGAGACTCATGCGGTCAGGCAACATGTTTTTAGTCATCAACAGTCCAATGTTGGTGTTGACAGGCCCAGACGAGGCATAAAGCTCTGTGTCATGCAGTCATCAAGGGTACACAAGTGGGGTTTTGGCTATGAAAGCCCATATCAATGATGTTTCATTGAATGGTTCACACGCTGACACTTGTTGATGACCCAGAACTGAAATCTGCAGCAATTTGCAAGGGTTGCACTTCCGTCATGTTCAATGATTTTCTTCAGTTGATGCTGGTCCGGTTCTTGCAGGATATTTTACTGGCTACAGCAATGTCAGAGATTTGATGTTTTACCAGATTCCTTATATTCATGGAACATTCATGTAATCATCATATGGGAAAATCCCCACCTCATCACTGCCTCAGAGATGCTGTGTCCCGTCACTCACGTGCCAACTATAGTACCATCTTATAACGCAATTAAATCTTGATAACCTGCCACTGTAGCAGCAGTAACTGATCTAACAACTGTATCAGACACTTGTTGTCCTATATAGGCATTGCCAACCACAGCACCGTATTCTGCCTGTTACATATCTCTGTATTTCAATATGTGCGCCTATACCAATTTGATGATTATTTGTTGTCCACCAATTGCTTTACCATCAGAGAGTTTTTTTTTCCTGTCACATTCCTGCAGAGTTTTGTAAGTCTCCCCCCTCCCTCCCCCCTTCCCCAACCTCCCCCCACTACCTGGTCTCTTCTGCAAATTTTATATATATTCCATTTTTTAATTTCAGTTTCATCATATGGTTTATGTGCCACAACACTACTGAGGCCTTTAGAGTTACCATCACCAAGGCAGTGAGCATATTGCACACCTTGTCTAATAATTAACCTATCAGAAATAGAGACTGCTGCCTTGCTTTCCATGCCACTGCTGAAACCTTCAAAGTTCTGGTCACATTTGTGTTCATTTATGTTACTGGCACAACCTTGGTAGTGAATTGTTATACATCCATAGTCTAGCAACTAGCCTGCATAGACAGAGGTAATTGTAACAACTCCATTCAGTGATGTAGGCCATACAGCCTCTCTCCTGCCAGGAACCTTCCAGTGTATCAACAGTATCAGTAGATCATAAATATAAACAATTTATTTTGATGCCCTTTGTATGCATGTTTCACTGAGTTCTGTTAGAACATTATGCAAAAATTTATAATACCTCTCAGTTTTGACAGGTGGTGGTGGCAGATCCATCATAGTACAGAATATCTGGACTGCTTTTCTTCCCTTCCCAATACACCTCATGGCATAAGCAAGACAAATATTCACCTAACTTTATTTTGTTAATATTACAGGAGATGTCACTGTACTTTTGTTACTTCACACATTTGACATTCCACCACAATTTTGCTGGTTAGACAACTTCTCTTGCTTACGCCATCACTAAAAGTAAGGGACTTTTGACTATTACAGTTTTTACAGCTAGCAACAGGCAAAAGCAATTCTCAACACTTGAACTTACTAATTAAAATGAAACCATTATTTTTGGTAAGATGTTTCAACTTGGGTTTTGATGAACTGTATGGTGAACTTCTAGGCCTAACCTCACTTTGCAGCAGCATAAAAATTTCTTCATTTTTTTGATTTCCAGCAATATGCTTCTGTTGATTACCATAAAATTTATGACTGCAGTTAAAATTCTTCATTTTTGGCATTTTACAGTGGATAATGGTTAAAATTTGCAGTCAGAACAACAAGTTTATAAAATGAACACATGTGAAAAACGAAAATAAATTCAAATAATCTATTTGTATCATCTAAAAGATCAGTTTCAATAAATTCCTTCTTATAGATCCGTATTTAAGTGAGCTAACCTTCTATGACAATTAGATGCAGCAATCATTCCAAAAAAATCATTTTTTCTGCAAATGTTCATCTTGTAGACACCAATAACAAGACCTGCAGTGACAATTAATCCACAGTTCCCAAGACCTGCAGTAGCAATTAATCCACAGTTCTTGCTAAGTATTACAGTGATCACTATCAGATTCAACTGACTTTCTTTGTTCAGTCAATCTACTCACAGATAGAAAAATTTGTTACCAGTTCTGAAGGACACAAGACATCTTTACTTTGACATCATAGAAAGTCTATCCAACTGCTGTCAACTTCTTCAGAGTACAACACTGGCATTTCTGTCTGATTTATTGCCACAATTTTATGGATGTTAACACTGTACATTATATTTTTCATCCAATTTTTATATACTATGAGATGCACATTAACACCCCAATCAACAAACCAGTTACTTTTATATAAACCAATTAAAAACATTGCACTGACTGCCTTTGAGTTCTTTGTCTGATATTATTCTCACTGTTAGGACAACTACTTTTAAAATGCACTTGTAGCAAATAACCAAACAACAGAAACTGAAGGTAGAAATATCAATAATGTAGGAAAAGACAGATTGTTACTTACCATAAAGAAAATACTTCAAGTTGCAGTCAGGCACAGTCAATAGCCCTTATGAGTGAAAGAGAGACACACATACCATTTAAACACATAAGCAAGCACACAGATTGCACACAGATTGCACACAGATGACCACCAACTCCATCATTTCAAGCCGGAATGCAACATCATGTGGGATGTAAGCAGCAATCTGGAGGGGGCGGAGAAGGAGAAGGGATGGTAGTGTACAGGTGGGGAAAGAGACAAATGCTGTCTTGTGGAGTATACTGGGGCTGGACTGCCTACAGGCATGGTATCAGGAGGTTGTGGGACAGGGAGGTAAGGAAAAAAGGAGAGGAGTGGGGAAAGACAGGTGGGTGCATTGGCTGAGAGCTGCAAATAAACAGGGTGGGAGATGAGAATTCTGAGGGGTGATAGGACGGAGGGGTGGAAACTGTTGAGTGGAGGATGTGGGGACAGTATGTTACCATAGGTCGAGGCCAGGATAGTTATAGGAGTGGAGAATATTTTGTAAGGATAACTCTCCCCTGCACAGTTCAGAAAAGCTGGTGATGGAGAGGAGGATCCAGAAGACTCAGGTAGCAAAGCAGCCATTGAAATCAAGTGTGTTTTGTTCAGTTGCATGTTGTGCCACAGGGTGGTCTACTTTGCTCTTGGCCACAGTTTGGAAGTGGCTGTTCATCCTAGTAGACAGCTGGTTGGTATTCATACCAATACAAAATGATGTGCAATGATTTCAGAAGAGCTGGTAAATGAAATGGCTGCTTTCACAGGTGCCTCAGGCCCTGATGGGATAGGACTGGAATAGGAAGTGCTGGGTGGGTGGATTGGGCCTGTTTTGCACCTGGGTCTTCCACAGAGATATGATCCTTGTGGCAGGAGGTTAGGGTTGGGAGAGGCATAAATATGGGCTGGGATGTTGTGGAGGTTGGTTGGGTGATGGAACACCACTTTAGGAGAGATGGATAGCAAATAACTTTCTTGTTTTGATGCTGATGTTCATATGATTTGATAATGTAGGCTCAGTGTTATTTTTCAATGATAACAGAGAAATGCTGTTTTGGTGGAAAAACTTTTGTTTTCTTTCCCAACATTTCACTGTAAAAGACCTAGGGCCTTCTGGTGATAACCTTGCTTTTACTTTCATCTTTTGTAATAGGAGTTCCTCAATTTTGAATGGCCATAATCATTAGAGAGTATTTTTCCAATAATCCTACTAACAGTAATGAACCAATACATTCAGTGTTAATTATAAATGAGTCAACACAATTTTTGGACATTGTCTACTGCTTGATTTACATAGCTGGTCACTGACTTACATTGTTCCAGGTGCATTGACATTAATGTCCTCAATTTCTTTTTTTTTTTTTTTTCCAAAACCTGTGTCATTAAACAATGAGTTCTGTTTCTGCCATAAGTTCTCAATTGTTTCTTCTTTTATTCTTCTTGTATGTGTTCATAAAAAATGGATCATTACCAAGAATTATCTTTGTTTTGACCTTGGAATCTTCTGTCTTAACTACTTCTGAGACACATTTCCCCAGGCCCTCAAGAATATGCAAATTCTCAGTGGTAATTGCCCAACCTCCAAAGTTCACATGTCCTTTCAGTTTTGGCGGATGAAGCAAACAACTTTTTACCATATTTGATGAATAAAACAAAACTTCTTTCAACAACAGCATCTTCTGAACTTCAACTAATGACTTATTGTTCTTAATTCTTTAATTATCAGTTACCTGGACTCATAATCCGTTGAGGATACTGTTGCAGGTCAATGATTTTGTCACTGTTTTATTATATTGGTAGAAAAATTATTTAACATTTTGTTGGAAAATGTCATTGAAATAGGATTCATGCATTTTACTATACTACATAATGTAAGTATAAAGGGTAACTAAAAAAAAGTAGAAAGATTTATATGTTCAGCAAAAGAAACAGAGAAGCAGTACTATCATATCTCGATGAGGAACTTGAGACTCTTAAAACAGGACACGAACATGTAGAGGAACTATGGCTCAAGTTTAAAAGAATAGCTGACCATACACTGGACAGATGTATATATACAGCAGCATATTTCATAATGGGATGGACCTTCCATGGTATACAGTCACCATAGAGAGAGCTCTAAAGAAACAGATTTCTATAACTGTTATAAAATAAAGCATAGGGCTACAGATGGAGAGATGCTGAATGAAACGTGTCTAGTTGTCAAGAGAGCAATACATGAAGCCTTCAGTGACTACCACAGCAAAATATTGTTAAAAGATATTTAAAAAAAAAATTACCAAAATTAGTGTCCAGTCACCCAAGAATGAGACAGGAATTTAAATTGAGAGATGCAAGGAAAAAACAGAAATATTTAATTCTGTTTTCTAAAGAGTATTGTCCCAATTTAATTATTTATTGCTGATAAAATGAGTGAACTGCATATTAGTGTCAGTGGCGATGAGAAACATCTGAATTTGTTAAATCTGAACATAGCCCTAAGGCTCGGTGTAATCCCTATCAGATTTCATATCCAACCTGCAGCTGAGTTAACTTCTCTCTTAACCACAAGCTACCATAGGTCCCTCAAACAAAAAACTCTGTCCAGCAGTTGGAAACAATTGTGAGACACATCACTTTATAAATCGATTAGCAAGAGTGGCCACAAAACTACTGTCCAACATCATTGACATCCATTTGCTGTCAAATGTTAGAAAACATACTGAGCTCAAGTTATCTCGAATAGAATGTCCTCCTCCACGCCAATCAGCATGGAGTTTCAAAACACTGATCATGTGAAACACAGTTCCCACTGTTCTCACATGACTTACTGAAAGCCATGGAGGAAGGCAGTCAACTTGATGTAGTATTTCTTGATTTATGGAATACATTTGACTCAGTACCACACTTATAATTATTATCAAAAGTATGATCATACTGGTTATAAAGTGAAATTTGTGACTGGATTGAAGATTTTTTTAGTAGAAAGGATGGAACAAGTTATCTTGGTAGGAGAAACATTGACAGATGTAGGTGTACGTAGCCTCTGGTGTTCCATAAGCCAGTTGTCTACAGCAGCATTATAAAATGTCTTAAATGGCTTAAAAAGACTAAGATCTAAAGGCTGCAACTTATTGTTGGAATGTGGTGGAAACATTAGAACTGAGACACCATTGTTCTTTGCCATTTCTAACACTTTGATTGATAAATCACTTTCATGGTTATCACGGAGAAGTAAGGTTGGTTCTTCTTTTTAACTTTTAGAATGTTTAATAAAGTTCTTCATCATTTGTATGAAGAGCCTGTCATCCAGTCAGAATGGTTAGCTAGCCCTAGAGTTCCAGGAGGAGTGTTTTAAGTAGACCCTAGGGAAAAATCATCACAGGTGAAATCGTGTTGCCACTAGCAGAAACCATGGAAAGTGTTGTCACAGGTGTTTCTTTTTCTGCAATTCTGCCCTTGCTAACTTGTTCTTACATCTTTTTCTGTAACTACTTTTGGAGGTTTCTGTACCATGACAGTGCCAGTTTCATCTAAATTAAGTACCTTCAGTCTAGTTGGAAACTGAGGGCAGTCTTTATGAAGTGACTGTAGATTACTGAAAAATGTCTCAACATGTAATTTGTTAAATAAAGTGACTCTCAACAGACTACACCCCTCTGTTGTGTGAATACTTATTTTGGATTCCTTGCCAAAAATCCTTTAAACAAATCAACACCCACTGTCTTCTGCTCATCCCAATTGGGAGGGTGGTGAATTTCATTAACAACCTCCATTCCATAGGCTAGCTTCCTACACTGTTCAGTTGAAAGACCATAGAAAATTTTTGAACACTGTAAAATGTAATCTCCTAACATCTTCTCCTGTTCAACAGAAAACACATTTCTGCGTTCAGAATTAGTTCTAAACTACAGTTGTCCTCGTCATCATCATTCATTTTTTACTTATGTACATATCTGAAAAGAGATGGATACTTCACACCTTTCATTTCAGCATTGGTATGAATACTCATTCCACTCTCGACACGTTTGACAGTTTCTTTCATCTAATCTTCAGAAAATGAACCAATGTTTGTAGTTTTTGTAATTACAAACCATTTTTCACATCTAAAAAATAAAAAAGATTTTTAAGCATTGACAGTCATAGAAAGACCTTAAATATACTTTAAAGTGTTAAAAGTGTTTTAAAAAAATAGAAGTTTTATGATAACAATGTACGTTTAAATCATATTGGGGTAGACTGAAACATTTCACTGTGCCCCAGTGCTTCATGATTCAATGTGCCCCACATACATAAATAACCAAAACCATGTTTTTTGACATAAAAACTAATTGATGAATGTTAATGTTACTTACCTGTATCTGCACTGCAGACAATGTGGATTACAATTATGTAACACAATACTCTGTAAACAGCAGTAAAATTACACAATACAGATTATTAGGAGGCATCAAAAATTTACTTTGTACCAGGAGAAACACACATTTTGATCTAAGAGGTTTGTTCAATGGCAGTCATATTGAAACTAAATCAGCAGCAGTAGTTAAATCACAGTTTATTCACTAGGAGTGCCACTGGTCAGATTCAAATATTTTATAGGAAAACTCTTTTGTTTCACTGTGCCCCATGTTTCACTGTACCCCATGTTCCCCTACTGCCTGTGATGGGGTAAATTTTCACATTTCTCATAAAAAATATATAGTACAAAAAAATAAAATGTAAAAGCTGTCCCAACGTACAACCCTACTCCTGCAACAAGAGTTTCATATGTATCAAAAGCAAAGACGAAAACACACACATTAAATGATAGAGAATATACACAGTACAAAGTCCATAATGTGTGATGAAAAAGTTTCCATTCAAAAGCTGTACAGTTCAGAATTGGTAAGTCAATCAGGGAAAACTATCATGCATGTTGAGGCAATCTTCACACCAATGCACCATGTTGAAGATACTCATTCGGCAAAATGCTGTGTCCTGCTGCATGAAGAAGTCCATAACTAACTGTTGCACATCCTAGTACGACAGGAATCGTGGACCCTTCAATGCCTCTTTCAAGGACTGAAGGCATTATAACTACATGGGGGGGGGGGGGGGGGGGGCGCTCAAAATAACTAACTGTTGCACATCCTAGTACGACAGGAATCGTGGACCCTTCAATGCCTCTTTCAAGGACTGAAGGCATTATAACTACATGGGGGGGGGGGGGGGGGGGCGCTCAAATGCCTGCCACTTCAGTTGGCCTAACTCCGTGTTATCAGATTTGTCATAGGAGGACGAGCGCTATCATGATGCAGCAGAAACTGAACACATTTTCTCAGTTTTCACAGATGTTCTACATTAATTCCACATTCCACATCATAATTTCTCCAGGATTGTGTAGTACATTCTACATTTTCTCAACCAAAATTGGATGCAAAAAATGTGTTGCATTACATATTAAATGCCTCTCATATAATGGGGTGTGGAATGAAGAAGGAGACACACTTCAGATGGCAATTACAATGGGGTTTCAGAGGTGGCTAGTTGTGGGCCTACATTCTCCACCGAGATTGGTGCAGGAGCAACAGGAGAAGAAATACATATTTAGAGGTACTTATATCTTACAATTTGTTTGCAATCATTCGACTTTGAAGCTGTTAGCGTCGATTGCAAGAAAGGTCAATATAGGGCGAACTGCCAGATGTTTGCAATTTCCTGCCACAATATTTCGGAGCAGAGTCTTCTCGCCATCATCAGATGATAATGGCGAAAACTCCCTGTTTGGACTCTGCTACTCACTCCAACTGCCATCTATTGCCAGCTTCAAACTGGGCGGGTGATACTGTCCAGTATAGTCTGCTCCCTGTCAGAAGAACTTGCAACCTACATGCAGAAGTGGATCTCCCAGGTCCTTTGTGCGCGCAGTTAGGGTTTCGCAGAGGTAAAGATGTCTGGGTCAACATTCACCACATTAAATCAACTAATATATTTTTTTGGAAGCAAAATGTCAGTCCCTTGAGTTGATCAGGTTCAGGGATAACACCTCAAGGGATTCGCAAGGATATGTCAATAATTCAAATCAAACAAGACATGCGAGGAGCGCTCATCGCGCTAATGCTGATACTGAGGAATCATGTAATTTTTGTAGTGAAACTCACTAAATGCAAAGGGTTTCAATCACTAAATGTCGATGAGCGGCGGCATATGTGACAAAAAATAAGTTTTGTTTTTTGTGCATCGGTTCTGGTCATTTCTCGACTAAATGCAGGATTTCTCCTTGTAAGACCTGTAAAGGAAGGCACAACATATTGCTCCACAAGCCTGCTGAACCAAGGAATGGGCAGAATAGTGAACCAGGAGGCCCATTAAGCTATGAACGGGAAGGCACACATCCATTGTAATGTTTTGTTGGCAACAGCTGTTGTCAACATTAAAGACAGCATGGCTAGACATCAGGTTTGCAGAGTTCTGCTAGATAGTCAGCTATCCTTTATATCTAAGGGCATGGCAGAGTAATTAAAACTGAAATGAAGTAAACATTCGTTTCCTGTGAAATGCATAAACAATGCCTTTACAGCCTCAGTGTTTTACACTTGTGATGTTGAACTGTCGTCTAGGGTTAACGACTTTCATGTCAGAACCACTTGTGCTATCGTAGATCATGTCACCAATGACCTAACAGCGAACAAGTTAGACACAGGGTCCTGGAGTGTCCCATGTAATCTTCCGCTCACTGATCCAGAATTCAACAAGCCTGCCACAGTAGATTTAATTCTTGGTGCTGAGGTCTTCTTTGACGTTGTTTGTAAGGAAAGGCTGGTGACACCAAATCATCCTTCACTGGTCGAAATAAGATTTGGCTGGATTTTGTCTGGTAGGATGCCTTCAGCTGCATGCAACATGCCTCGTTCTACAGTGATCTCGTGCTTTGTTAGAGGTGACAATTTAGATGCCAAACTGCAAAGGTTTTTGGAATCAGAGGAACTGTCTACGAAAACGATGAGTAAGCAGGATAAAATATGTGAGGCTCACTTTCAGCGCCACATGGCACGAGATGAAGAAGGGAGTTGTGTGGTTCGACTACCAGTGAAACTTGACTGTAAATCCTTATGTGAATCAAAACAACAAGCCTCTCGGAGACTGGCGCATCTTGAGAGGAGATTTAAAGGGCAACCGAGTTTGCAGAAGGAATATGCTGCATTCATGCATGAATATGTCGAACATATAGAGATCTCTAATTCTCAAGGTATTATTGGTCCAAGGTGTTACCTTCCACATCATGCTGTCTTCAAAGAATGCAGCTCCACTATTAAGTTGAGGGTAGTATTTGATGGCTCTGCTGCCAATTCTAACTGGTTATCTCTCAATGATATCTTGATGGTTGGTCCCACTGTCCAGCCAGATTTATTTTGATATTATTATTAAATTTCGCTCCTTTAATGTGGCTCTGTCAGCTGACAGCAAAAATGTATTGCCAAGTGTCTCTCCATCCTGATGATAGGAACTTCCAGAGACTTCTGTGGAGGGAATGACTGTCTGAACCGATGCAAGAATATAGACTGTGTACGCTCACTTATGGAACCTCTCCTGCTGCCTTTCTTGCTACCAGATGTCTTAGCAGTTGGCTCTGGAAAATCAAAACAGGTTTCCAATGGCATCGCAAGCCTTGATGTCTAGCTTTTATGTGGATGACTTCTTAGGTGGCCCAGCTATGGAAGCTTAAGCTCAGGAACTTCAAATCCAGCTGACTCAACTACTTGCTTCTGGGGGATTTCCACTGAGGAAATGGTGTTCCAATAGTCACAAGGTCATGGAAAAAAATCCTGTGCAGGACAGAGAAATGTCTTTGCCTTTTCATGTTACTGGTTAACAACCATAAAAACGTTAGGGATATTATGGCACCCTGGCACCGACACATTCCAGTGCCATGTGCAGCTGAAGAGTCATCGACTCTCATGGGTAACTAAACACAATGTCCTGTCTACAATAGCATCAATCTATGACCCACTGTGGGTTCTAGGTCCAGCAGTTATAAGATGTAAATTGTTCTTGCAGCGCTTGTGGCAACTATGCCTTGATTGGGATGAAATTCTTCCATCCAACATCACTGATGAATGGAACGCTGTTTGTGTGCAACTGCCTTCCCTAAATGGTATTTTGGTTAATAGGAAGATCATTCCTTGCCCCCAGCATGTTAAATTAGAAATTCATGGTTTTTGTGATGCTTCACAGTTGGCATATGGTGCGTGTGTATATGTCAGATGTGTTCTTCCCAATGTCAGTGTGTTGGTCTCATTGGCTGCAGCCAAATCTCGGGTTGCTCCTGTAAAACAACAGCTCTTCCACGACTGGAATTATGTGGTGCGCTGCTTCTTGCCCAACTCATTCACAAGGTGTCCAATGCCTTAGGCATCATAGATAGTGGCGACATTCATTTGTGGACAGACTCCACAATAGTTCTCTGTTGGCTGCAGCGTAGTCCTTGTCACTGGGAAACCCTTGTTGCCAACAGAGTCTTTGAAATCCAGGAATTGAGTTCAGTTGCCAAATGGAGACATGTCAAATCAGAGGATAATCCCGCTGACCACTTATCACTTGGTATTAATCCAGCTGCCTTGAGTTCACTTGTGCAGTGGTGGTCTGGCCCATCATGGCTATCCACTTGCGACCTCGACTGCAACACTTGCACTCCACTTAGTGTAGAAAACGCGCCTGACAGAAGGTGTACACAAGTATCCTTGGTGTCGGTCGTTAATCTTGATGATGAACTGCTGTGTAAATATTCATCATTCAAGAAAACTTACAGAGTTTTGGCCTTTGCACTGAGGTTTGCTAATAACACTAGGCTTCAGTAATCAGACAGGATAACTGGACCACTCACTCCACAGGAATGCCACAACGCTATTAAAAGCGCATTTGACGCAGCTCAACATAATGAATATGGTAATGAGATCGCTTTGTTGAAGGCCAGTTCCCCTATTCCACATAATAGCAAATTAAAGGATTTGCACCCATTTGTTGATGCCGAAGGTATTTTACGAGTGGGAGGGAGATTAATGAATGCTGGTGTACCATATGATGAGCGCCATCCTATTATCTTACCGCCTAAGCATCATTTGACAAAAATTCTCATAATAGATTAACACGAAAATCTGTTGCACGCTGGGTCACAACTTTTGTTGGCTATGTTGCGTAGGAGGTTTTAGATCCCCAATGGGCATAACACAGTCAAAGGAGTTATCAGGAAATGTTTAAAATGCTTTAGGCTTAAGTCCAAGACAGCAGCTCAACTCGTGGGTCAGCTACCTGCAGCTAGAGTAAACCAGTCTCATCCATTCCAGCACTATGGAGTAGATTATGCAGGTCCTATTGCTGTAAAGCATGGTGGAAGACGGAGTAAAGTTACCAACAATGCTTATATTGCTTTATTCATTTGCATGGCAACGAAGGCCATCCACTTAGAATTAGTTAGTGACTTGGTAATAAGTTCATTTTTGGCCGCCCTCGGGAGATTCATTGCAAGAAGAGGGAAACCTTCTCACATGTACAGTGACAATGGCACCACGTTTGTAGGTGCAGACAATGAGTTTAAACGTTGCTACTGTTGAAGGTGTGGTGAATTTTTCGACCCCAGAGGGAATCAGTTGGAGGTTCACTCCACCTCGTGCCCCTCACTTGGTGGACTCTGGGAGGCAAGAGTAAAATGCATTAAGTCGCATCTCAAACGTCATCAGCAATGCAGTGCTGACATTTGAAGAACTGACTACTGTGTTAATTCAGATAGAAGCATCCTTGAATTCAAAGCCATTGTGTCTTCTCTCTGATGACCTAGATTCTCCTGCTGCTCTCACTCCTGGTCATTTCCTAGTTGGACATCCCCTTCGTGCTCATCCTGAACCCTCTGTCCTTGAGGTTCCCGCCAACAGGTTGCACAGATGGCAACTTATACAGCAGTTGCATCAGTCCTTTTGCAAGAGGTGGTCCACAGAATATATACATGATCTGCAGCAACGCAAAAAATGGACATCGGAAGGAGCATGGCAACCCTAGATCGGCGATCATGTACTGGTCAAGGAGGATTATTTGCCTCCCTTGGTGTGGAGGCTGGATGTCATTGACTAGCTGTTTCCTGGTCCTAATAAATGTGTGCATATGGTGATGGTAAAAATTGCTAATAGGCAGATTAAGAGGTATATAGCAAAATTGTGTCCCCTACCCTACCCAAGCAGTGAATCAGTTAAGTGTTCCCTCAGATCTGTGTAGTGGTATATGATACAGGGCCACTGCCAAAGCCGGCCGGAGTGGCCGAACGGTTCTAGGCGCTGCAGTCTGGAACCGCACGACTGCTACGGTCGCAGGTTCGAATCCTGCCTCGGGCATGGATGTGTGTGATATACTTAGGTTAGTTAGGTTTAAGTAGTTCTAAGTTCTAGGGGACTGATGACCACAGCAGTTAAGTCCCATAGTGCTCAGAGTCATTTGAACCATTTGAACCATTGCCAAATTGCCATTTACTGGAATAACCCCATAATTCATAAGATCAGCTTGGGAAGCTGTGGATGTTTCTTGTGGACTAACTGCTGTTAGTATTGATTTCATGTATTTATGCAGTATAATATTAATACTTTATTGTTTTGTGTTCTACATGTTAGTACCCATCGTGTTTCACGTGCAGCGTGACAGTGGTGTTTTGGTGATGTGGGCATCCTAAATGTTAGTGTATTCATGTTTTATGTGCATTGATATTGTGCCTAGTTATATTTTTGTTGTTTACTTGTTTTGGTTTTGTTGTTTGTTAAAATTTTGGTTATTTGTAAAATGAGAAAACTCATTTTAGAGTGGGAGTATGTTTGGACTCTGCTACTCACTCCAATTGCCATCTAGTGGCAGCTTCAAACTAGGCAGGTCAGACTGTCCAGTATAGTCTGCTTCCTGTCGGAAGAATTTGCAACCTACGTGCAGAAGTGGATCTCCCAGGTCCTTTATGCGCGCAGGTAGGATAAGCCGTTGCAACGGCCGATCAGGTAGCTGCGAGACTCCGTAGTGGACGGGCGTGTGTGTCTTCCAGCTAAGCCAGGAGCCGCAGTTGGCGCTCTTCCTGTGCAAGTTGTTAAGTTACTGTAATAAACACGTATACCAGACAACTTGTTCCGTGCAGTTATTGAGAGAGGAAGCAAGGGGAAGACAGTGAGTCCTCTCGCACTATACACTCACACTCCAATGTGCCATCACGGGAGGAACGTCCCGCGCGCACAGCCCCTCTGACACGTGCGTGGTGGATTCACTTGGCGTTGCACGTGCGCTACTTGAGTGCATTCGATTCTGCTGCGCCGAGCACCCTTCGTGGTGAAATCTCGCCGCATCGCTATCAATTCGAGTGTCTTCCTGCGGTTCCACCACAGACGAATGGCCGCTACGGAAGACACGAAGTTTTTCGACGACTGGATTCCACTACGAATTCAATTGGTAACCGCCGTCACGGTTAATAAGAGACTCATTGTCAGACAGCCGTATTTCCACGGATTCATTAATAATAGAACACCATTCAGTATTAATAAATCCGTGGAATACGGCTGTCTGCCAATGAGTCTCTTATTAATTTTGACGGCGGTTACCAATTGAATTCGTAGTGGAATCCAGTCGTCGAAAAACTTTGTGTCCTCCGTAGCGGGTGTAGGTATGTAGTAGGTAGTAGGTAGTTGATATCGATGCGGCGAGTTTTCACCAAGGAGGACGTGCGGCGCAGCAGAAACGAACGCGCTCAAGTAGCGCAGGCGCAACGCCGAGTGCATCCACCACGCATGTGCCGGAGGGGCCTTAAACACCAGAGCTCAGGGAGTTTTCGCCAGTATCACCTGCAGATAGACAGAAGACTCTGCGCCGAAATATTGTGGCAGGAAGTTGCAAACATCCGGCAGTTCACCCGAAATTTTGTGGAACAATATGTAAGCCGGGAAAGTTTGAAATCTCATAAGGTCAATACATGTCACGTCATGTCCATCCAGATGTCAGTAGGCGATAGCAGTGAAAGTGCACCTCCACTGTGGCTGCTACATCGAGGGAAAGCTTGCGTTCTCTATCTCATGACGAACTGGCTCGATGAAGCTGCTCCACTGTGAACGTGGTATGCTTCACCATATCCAGTGCTGCAAAGCATGGAACTCTTCAATTGATACCCGGAAGGAGTGGGATGAAATCATCATTTTCCCTATGGTGTTGATCCCCACGCATCCTGCGGTCGAAACCGACAGTTCATAGTGCAGTGATCAACAGAAATACCATTTACACAACCTTTGGCTTTTGACACCCACGGGTGTTTTAACCATTCTCTAAGGACTAGGCCCTGTCGAAAGTGATTACTCCGCTCTGGAGTGCAGCGCGACCGCAATTTTTGCATTTGCATACACGTTGGAACCACTAAGGCTGTTCCGAACCATTCGACGAAATTTGAACTTAATTCAACGATCCAAGGGTACCTCTGCTTTTTCCAGCCCTCCTGCTTTGCGCCCTCCTGTGGCATGGTCACAGCGGAGTTCAACATTAACATTTGCATGAATAACACGGCAAAGGGTCCCTCTAAACTCCCCCCCCCCCCGCCCCTCCCCTTAGTTCAGCAACACCATCAGTGTCTCACACACACACACACACACACACACACACACACACACACACATACGCATACACCTTTGTTGAGTATGTTACAAATGTTCCTGTTAGAAAGTTCGACACCAATTCAGCACTATGACTGCTCTGGCGCCTGAGTGTTAGCCAGCCAACCCCTTAGACACCTGCTAGGTGGGGTTTCACAGTGTGACACGTCCACGGTGGCGTTGGGCAGAATTTTGCTGTAGTTTGGTGCCAATGCCACATCAGTAACCCCCACATGAACTTCTGAGCTGTGACCTTTTCTTCTCATGTGTCGACGTCTTGCTGTTTGAAGCATCATCGAGACCGAGAGTGACATCGCAGGGCGCCATGCTTTTGCACCACTGCAAAGGAAGGTTATAGGCACCTTTGAGCCAAATTTAGAACTCATACTTCACATTGGGAGACAATATGGGGATTCGAAGAAGCGATCCTTTAATATTGTCACGCAGTGTTATGATTGCGTGAAATAAGTGAAAAGTAATTTACAGTCAAATGGCGGAAATTTCTTTCATAAAGCTTTATCCGACTGTGGTCCCTAGAGGAGGAAATATCATAAACGAATTAAATTATTCGTTCACAGAGAAAGAGGCTTTGGCTGTAGTACGGAGTTTTAAAATAGTTCGTTACTAACTGGTAGGAAGGAAAGTCTTAGTTCCTGCAAACCATAAGGCATTGACTTTCTTAATGAATATGAAGTATTCAAAATCGTGGACTGCCGAATTCATGTTTCACAGGTGTCAAAGAGTTAGTGCATCAGCTGCTAGAGATACTCTTGTTCGGCATCAGCATTTGATTTTTTGTCTTTGTTTTTCGTGACTTTACATGAAAGTAACAGTATGACGACTTCTTACAAACAGAGACAGACCTCTACTAGCACTATTCTAGTACTTAATTAGCTCTCATTTTTAGGGAAGATCTTGTTCTTCTGTGTTCAGTATCAATTTATAAACGTTTAGTGTTCATGGTGAACAAGTGTTTATATTTTGCGTTCTATTTCGTAAGATTTGCATGAACATGCAAACGTAATTTTTTCAGACGGTTAGTGTCTTAACTGCGCCGAAAAATAGTAAATTATTACAAGCAAGGCTTTCTCCATGAATTTCATTTGGAGATATGCTATATGGAAGATAGAAAAATATAGTACCTGATGCTTTGTCTAGGTTGCGAGTCGGTTTAGAGGAGCAACCTCCTACAGATGAAGGAGTAAGGGAGCTGCACATATTTTTTTATAAAACTGTGGTTGACAAGCACATGAAGAAACCTTACCTGATATCATTATGAAAGAACAAGCTAAGGACCCATAATGGAAAGGGATAATAAAGGCTATCATATAGGGTAGTTTACCACGAGAGAAGCAAGACCATTGGTTATAACATAAGGTAAGTCTTTAATGGGAAAGTAAATTAGATCAGATAAGGAGAATATGTGTACCCAATCACGCTGTTGTCAGTCTAATAACATACGCTCATTATATTAAAAAAAGGACCAATCTGCTGCAAACTGGGTAGGTATGTTGCACATTATCATCTGCGTCAATGATTATTTTTCCTGGTTCACTTGCACTCTTGCACTCTTGAATGTGAGTGAGGTCGTGACATCGTGTCCATCGGCTGATGTGAGGGAACGTAATTGACTGTTCCGGCCAGTATGACAGTGGGTGGCATCATTAGAGCATCTTCTGAAAGTGCACTACGCTCAGGCAACACTTTCCACAGCAGTTCCCCCAGTTAGACGAGTTTTAGAGGGGCTGTATGGAAGAGGTTACGTGGTGCTGTTGTACTGCACGCCACATTGGTCGTATGGACATTACCACTTTCTGATGTTGGCGGCTATGGGTGTAGGAAGGCCCACACGCACAACATGTAGTGTCTAGACATCCAACATGCACCATAAGGAGGGAGCACTGACGGATTGTCCACTATGCACGACTGGATCCAGTGGCAACGATAGGGGCCACTCAGTGGACTGTTCTGCCTTCTACGCAACATCCCTCAAGTGCTAGTACCATGAACCACGTGCTATCAGAAACCACATAGACTGGGGGCAGGTTATCTTTCAGCCAAGTTTCTCTTCTAGAGGTGACAACGACCTGGTGCATATCTGGAGGTGAAATGGAGAGCGCCACGAAGAACAGTTTGTGGTTTCCATCACACGTCCCGCCATCCTGGTTTGATGGTCTGCTGAGCAATATCCTATGGTGCCTGTTCAACATTAGTGTTCCTAACAAGCTCTGTGAAAGCTGCATGATACATCGATGAGGTTCTGCTACCAGTAACTCTGCTGTTAATGGATGCCCACACCCTCTTTCAGCAAAACAGCTCTCATCCTCATACAGTTTCCATCTCTCGAGGGTGCCTTGCGGCTGTAGATACACTGCCATGGCGAGCGGCATCGCATGATCTCTCCCCCAGGTCGAGAATGCGTGAGGTATCATGGAGCATGTCATCAAGATTACACCTCCACCCATAAATCTGTGGGATGTGCGCTCTCAAGTGCAAGTGGCACAGGATGGAGTATCACAGAACTACGTTTGAGACCTGTAAAACTATTTCCGATGATGTATGGCCGTTTGTCTTCCCAACCATGGAGGCCCAACACCATACTAGCGTATGCATTTTGTGGCTGAGTAGCGCAGTATATATTGATCCTTTATAGCCAATTCACCTCCCTGCCAATAATCGCAGTCAATGATCCTTTATTGTTATTTCGCTTGTTTGGTAGCATCTACCTGCCTGCCAACAATTACAGTCTGCCTTGTCCTTCTGGGTGGAGCTCTTTTTATGACAACGAGTGTATATTCATGGAGGACACAAGCATTTTGAGACAAAGGAATGTTCGACAAATATTGACAAATTTTATTTCTGTAGAAATATGGGAGAAGGAACGATCGCTATGACTATGGTGCCCTGTTGGAATATAAAGGCAAAACGGGGTGGCACAGTGATTAGCATGGTGGACTCAAGTTTGGAGCGACAGTGGTTCAAATCCTCATTTGGACATCTAAATTCAGATTTTCCGCGATTTCCTTACATTGCTTAAAGCAAATGCCAGGATAGTTCCTTTGAAAAGGGCACTGCTGATTTCCTTCCCTAATCCGAGCTTGTGCTCTATCATTAGACCTCATTGTCAGTAGTTCAATAAACTCTAACCTTCCTTGTTATTTTTCTTTGAGACTGTAGATAGCGACTAAAACTCAGCCATGCGGAGGAAGAGAGAGGGAGGAAAATGGAAGGATGGTGTGAGGTGGAGAACTGTTACAAGGGCTGGAAAGAAGGGTATATGTCGGGATGTATTTAATTATTGGGTAGCGGGAGTTGGTTGAATTCCGATGGGAGAGGTTGGATAAGGCATGAAGGTTCATGAAGGGTGGAACATGGACGAGTGGCACAGTAGGTATCTGGACTGGTCATTAGTCAGTGTGATGCTGGGTGTCGGGACTGTTGTTGGGATTAATGTATTGGATCTGAGGGTGCTCTAGGAAGAGATGAAGCTGTGGGAAGTGGATGAGTTGGTAAAGCATGTAGGTTGGCGAAGGTAAGAGGATGTGGAAGGCGAGATAGGGTGCATGTTCTTTCCAGAGTTTCAAGGGACTTACAGGATTTAGGAGAGGTGGAGATCCAGGCAATATTGGTGTAAGTTAGAAGGCATGGATGAGGGTTTTATAGATGAAGATGAAGGTAGAAAGGTGTTCACTTAAGGTGCAGTCTGTTAGTAGTTTTAGTCAGTTTTGGGCTTGTGTTGGTTAGTAAGCAGCTGTGCATTCCATGTTAATTTTCTATCATGAGTCAGTCCTAAATACTTTATTGTTTTAGTCAGTGGGATGGACTGATTGTCGATGGAGAAGTGAAAGCCTAGACGACGGAAACGCTGAGTGGTGCGATCATAAATGGTGGCTTTGCTTTCCTGTGGATTTACTTCAAGTTTCCATGTATTAGATCACTCGACTAGACGATTCAAGTTGTGTTGGAGGGAGGCTGTCCTGAGTAGCCAGGTGGACGGTTTCGTTAGCGAACTGCAGAAGAAGGTGGGGGCTGGGATGAGGAGGGCGGGAAATGCCTGCAGTGTAAAGGATGTAGAGGAGGGGCTGGGGGGCAGGACAGAGCATCAAGACACACTTGCAGTGGGTGAAATACGTTGGTGCAGGCATGGTTAATTGTGACATACATAGAATGGTGGTGAAGGAAGAATGTTATAAGGAGGACCTAGGTTATTTTAATCGTATGGCTAGGGCCCCCCATCGGGCAGGCCGTTTGTTGGGTGCTGGTCTTTCAGCTTAACGCCGCTTCGGTGACCTGAAGTAGATGAGGATGGTAGGATGATGATGAGGACAGCACAACATCCAGTCCCTGGGCGGGGAAAATTCCTCGACACAGCTGGGAATCCAACCCAGGCCCAGAGGACTGATAATCCATCACACTGACCATTCAGCTACCGGGGGCGGACAGGACCTAGGTAACTGGGAGTGATAGTTCTGCAGTTTGAAGAGCAGCCCAGAATGCCATATCCAAACAAAGGCATTTTAGATATCAAGGGAGACAAATACGGGGGATTTTCTTTCATTTAGTGGGTAGGAGATAGGTTCTGTAGGGTAAAAAAGTTGAATGTCGATGGAACGGTTGGGACGAAAGCTACAGTGTGTTTTGGGAATGGGTCAGTGGGTTGCAAGGTACTGATTGATTCGTCAGATAAGGATGGCGTCAAAGATTTTGCTAAAAATCATGTGTGAGGCTGATGGGTCGATATGATGAAGTCCATGAGCGTTATGTATTAGGTTTCTGGTTGGATGTTGCCCTGGTTAGTTACTGTGGCTCGCCAGTTTGTACAAAAGTTGTTTAGAAAAGAGCAGTTGCTAAGAGGCGGGGCTTTGGCGTCATCGCATGGGACTCGGTATGAGCGGCGCGATAAAGTTCGGCCGCAAGCAGCTGACCCCAGCGAATGCACACTAGCCAGGTGCTGGTGCCCGGTTTAGCTGTTCTGGCTTTGATTCCCTAGCGGTGGTACCTCGCTGAGTTCGTCTGTCTGCGGCTGACGGTTCCTTAGCGACGCCAGTGTTGGTTCTCACATCTTGCTGCGTTGAAACACTTTGTCTCTCTTCAGCTTGTTTTAGCTATACGTATCCCAACTGCTTCTATAATGGGGGAGCCCCAGTAAGTGAAGGCGTACAAGAGAATCTCGATGCCCATATCAAGACAGGGTTTACCAACAGCAGATTTTTTTGGCTAACCCAATGACCTTATCTTTTATGACATCTGTGTTCATCGCATCTGTCTTTAACAGTTCTATACATCTGGCCAATGTGTTTTGACCTAGGTCGTCTTTACGGATCCCAGTATCTTTTGCCCAGCCTAAGTTGATTTCAGGAATTGAGAAACTTCTGGAAACGTTTCATTCACTTCTGTCGAATTATTTTTTTAAACAGTTCATTAATAAATCGTCAAATAATAATACTTTAACTCCTAGGTTTGATTTTACGTAATACTGTCTGCAACATTGATAACGTTTTAATCCATTCAATAGTAGTAGGTGCGCTTGTAACTGAATATCTTAAAATTTAAATTAATATTGTGTTATATGAAAACAAGTGAAACATACCACTGATTGATGCCTTCAATGATTCAGAAACCATACACGAGCCTTGACATAACTATGACCTACAATGGTTCTTCAGAGATTGTCCAGCATAATTCCTGGGACTTTATTATTATGTAGACATTTCTTTCCAAACAAAGACCTGGTAATGAGGAAAGTGTTCCACAGTACATTACAGTTACTGTTGTCACGGCGTATAGCGCTCCTCAGACATCTTCTGCATCTTGATGAAAGCGAGTTGCTTGTGGCATTACTATTAGTCATCCCATCGTATTATAACGACGACCTTACCCATTTTATTTCTCAGCCATTGCACTGTGGGTTGTTGTATACCGTGCAAAAACCGAGAAAATCTACTTCCCACACTTCAGTTTGACCTAGAGTTGAGGATTCGAACATACAAAGTTCGGACTGCTGAAAAACAGAAACACTTTTCATATTTTCTTTAGAGTTCTGAATAGCTTCTCTGAGGAAAACTGTTTGTGGTACAACTTTTGCTCTGAGTTACACAATTTTATATAAATTACCTTAAATTTTAGATGTGAATATGGTTGTTTAGAATGATGAAAATATTTTTGTATGTGGTTATCCATTGCTGACGAAAACAAAAAAAATAAAAAAATAATATTAAATTGAACACTAGTCTTATTATATGAGGTTTACCGAAATCAGGACATTATATATCATTTTCAGTCAGTGATGAAGTATTCAAGTGTATTTGGCAGCCTATAGTAGGCTGTGTATGTATAGTATAGTTTGATGTTCAATGTGTTCGACCAGTTCTAACAAGCATCTCGACACAAATTTTCTGGCATCTAGATATGAAGGACATAACGTTGAAAGCATGGACAGCAAAGCAACGTTTCATTACCAAGAGCTATTCGCACCGAATCCAACTGACAGTGGCAGAAAATTAAAGTCCTAGATGGATTATGTACTGGAACATACTTTTAATTGCTGAATAACAGTTTAGTTGGCCACGCACTCTGCTGCAGGTTTGACAGTGTTTCTGTCAGCAGTCCAGCCTACCTGTAACAATTCTTTCTCGATTTGTTTATAAGCTCACGTATCGAAAACACACAATAAAGTTAGTGATCCATCGGTGCTATAACCCAGTAACAATCAGGATATCCTTAACAAGCTTCTCAAGCTGAATAAACTTCATCTGAGTTGTACGGAGGAAGGGATGACTAGTGAAGTTCAAACTTTTGTGGTAGCCAGGTTTGGATGCAAAGCAGTGATTCAAACAACATTCATACTCCAACAAGTGCGTTGAGTATACAGTTCCTAGTTATGTAACAACGGTCTGGTATCTACGAATGTAATAATAGAATACTAAAAGATAATCGACATATTGTTACAAATATTTTGAGAAGATACGAGGGGCATTCAGTATGTAATGCAACACTTTTCCGTTATGGAAGTAGGTTGGTTTTATTCAGGATTCCAGTACACCACATTATTCCCCATTCTTTTGGCTACAAAACTCTATTTCTCAACATAATCTCCGTTCAGTGCGATTGCTTTACGCCACCTTATTGGGAAGGCCTGTAAGTCCGCACGGTAGAACTCTACTAGTCGACTTAAGAGCTAACGTCTTTCTGTGTGAGTGACATCACCATCATCCACGTACTGCTTCCCATGGGATGCATCAACCAGATGTAAGTCGGAAAGTGCGAGAAATAGGCTGCAGGGTGTATGAGAAAGAACATTCCGATTTAGCCATGGCTGTTTCTAGCAATGTATCGATATTACTGTTACATGATCTTTGACTAACATGTTTCCGTTGGAACGCAGCGATCTTTGATGTTGCATCTCCGGATGTGATGGCGGGTTTGGTGGAGTATGAGCTGAGGAACGAAACTGTAACGAGTTTTCTGTGGAGCCTCTTTGCCGTAGTGTTAGCTGTTGATGGGCGACCGATACTGCGGTCGTGTTACAACGTGTAAATTTGTAGAGTACAGGTGTGGCTTGTGCTGCGATTTATGAGAATGGCGTCGAGCTGTCAGGGCAGTGTTCCCTATCATTTTGGTCTGTGTTCCTTTTCTTTGTTAGGGGTGGATGCCCATGTAACCATGGTATTCAAAAGGCAATGTGACTGCAAGATCTAGTAGACATTTTAAATTGTTTCATTGGCTGATATCTCATTATTTGATTTATGTATGAATCTTACGTATCCATGGCGCTTGGGAACCTTTAGCCAGTTTAAAGCGCCAAGTTCCAGAATAATGTTTATTTTGAATGTTGGTGGTGTGCATTAGTATATGCGTTCTTTGTTCTTCTCTGCCCCTCCTTAATTCTTATGATTTTTAAAGTAAATCATTGGTCATGTAATTTTCTATTGGAGGTGCAGTAAAATATTAAGTATTTCCAATTATTACGGATGATTAATTGTTCATGTCAGAATTTGTAACTGTTTTGCTGTTCTATTGGCCTGTTTATAACTTTTTTCGTTGTTTCTTTGAAGGTATTGCTGAAGGCCTGCGCTGTCTAAGAAATTATATAGTACATCTGTTCTAATGAAGTGGCTCAGATAAATTTTAGTCTGTTCCAGGATGCATTTGTTTTCTCCAAACTGATGTGGACTAAATGTGTATGCAATACACTTCTGAGTTGATCGTTGCACCCTGAGGGGGGACATGAAACAGAAGACTGTCGCCATGAATTTATCACCTGAGGGTGTGGCTTTGAACTTTATCCTCAGAGGAGAGGTGGTGTGGCGCCACTCCATGGATTGCTGTTTTGTTTCCGTTCTGATGTGATGAACCAATCAGTGCCTGTGACGATTTTCGACAAAAAATGTTACGCTCAGCCTCGTAACATGCAAGGCATGCCGCAGAGATGGTCCTTCGTTGGTGTTTATGGTCTCTTGTTAAGTGGCAAGGAACCCAGAAGGCACACATCTTTGAGTACACCAACTGATGTGCAAGTGTATGAGCGCTACCAACAGAGACAGCAAGTTTTACAGCGAGGTGTTTGATTGTGATCCATCAGTCACGTCAAATGAGTGTCCGCACATTCCAACATGATAGGAGTCACAACTGTGTGCGGCGAGCCGGTGCGCATGAGATTGGACAGCTTTGGGCGACCTTGTTCTGATGAAGACAGACGCCTCGCCCAATGACTCATCGTGCTTTTGTTCACTGCCAGGTCTCTGCAGATAATCTGCACACTCCAATGAATGTCTGAATGCTATGGTTTTACGCCAAACTAAGCTCAGTGACAACTCTCTCCGTTAGACACCATTTTGAAGGCTACATTAAACATCGCCATCTATCGGAATGTCATGAAACTGTAGGGACTGAAGCAGGAATATTGCATGATCTTCCACATCAAATTCCTCATTTTTGAACTGGAACTGGAAGAGAAAATAATGTTTGCATTATATATTGAACGCCTCTCATACTTGAGTTTCAAGCAGATTTCTTTATTTAATTGTTTGTATGGCTCACAAGCAGTGTAAAATACAGATGTATACCCCTAGTACACGTATGTAACAAGAATACAGAAAACAAAAATACATACAAAACTAAATAGCCCCAAATGTCATTGCCTAAGGTCCTAATCCATACAAGAGCTGTATCTTCAGCTTTCTTGAGGTCGCTCAAACTCCCCTGATAGGTACACAAGAGCCATTCATCTCTAATGTGCTTGATTCTGTGGATCAAAGCCCCTCAGTCACAAACTTGAGACTCTGTAGCACCCCATTTGTAAAGTGTGTTTGCACATTGACCGTGCCCAGTGTGAGCTCTGTTTAATTTGACCCATAGCTTCCTGACGAGTTCTGTGACAGCAGTATCTCAGTTACACTTTTGGAGCTACTCACACTCTTCAGGTTTCCAATAAGCTGACAGTTCTGATCCCATAGGTCTCTCACCTCGATATTACTAGCATCTAGTGTTCTGATGCCGTAACGGTGGGTTTCTTGGATGGAGTCTGTTTCGTCGTAGACTTGGTATGTCTTCCTGTAAGGGTAATTCCAAGTTCTCCAGTAGCTTGAGGCATTCAAAGCCTGGCTTCTACAGAATGCCGGCGGATAGATGTTGCTCAGGGGAGGAAGCCAATATATGGGTGTTGGTCGGATTTTACCAGTAATTAAGCGCATAGTTTGGATCAACTGGACGTCGATCAATCTGGTGTGGCAGCTGTTCAGCCACACCGGCGCACAATACTCGGCTGCTGAGAAGACCAGCGTAATGGATGATGTGCGCAAGGTATCTGCTGAAGCTCCCAATGTCATTTCACACAATTTTTGAATAATATTTTTCGGAGTTTTTTATCTTGGCAGCGGTATTGTCAAGATGTTTCATATATGAAAGGGTGCGGTCAAGGGTGACACCAAGGTACTTAGGGTATTTGTAATGGCAAAGAGGGTTTCAGTTAAGTTTCACTCTGAGCTCCATGTAGCTTATTTGTTGTTCAGATGGAATGTACAAGCTCCTGCTCATAAAGGCTAGATCTTCTGTGACAATTGTCTCCTCTTGTCCGAGATCTTTGGTTCTACAAGCAAGAGCGATATTGTTCGTGTATCAAATTTTGTTGGCCTGGTATTGAGGAGATTGTAGATATATAGGTTGAATAATAGGGGGAGGGACTAAGATGGAACCCTGTGGTAGACCATTACTTAATTTCTTCTCCTTGCTCACATTTTCTCCCAAGCAAATGCGAAAATATCTGTTCTTTGTCTTGGTATTGATGAGAGTTACAGTTTTTCGGCATAGAATTGTTTTTAGTAATTCGTATATCATCCCTTCTCTCCACACTATTATATGTCGTGGTTAGATCTACGAACGCGAGAGATGTCTTCACGTTTTCTTGGAAACCAATCTCTATGAAAGTTGTTAGGGACAGTAACTCATTGCAGCATTTTCCCTGTGGCCTGTAACCTGCTTGCTCAGCCGGGACATATTCCAGAACAAAGCCGCTAAATGTGCCCCTCCAAGAGTTTGTAAGTACAGCTCAAAAGGAAAATTGGTCTGAAATTTTGAGGATGATCAGCTGGTTTACGTGTCACTGGTTTTGTTGTCTTTAATTCGTTGGGCAGTGATCCATTATTTAGGATGTTGGAGAATTAGCAAACCAACCATTTTTTTCACCGTTACAAATGTTTATCAAAAATTCCGGGTGTATATTATCCAGACCACGTGCTTTAACATGTTTTGTTTGTTTCAGTGCCTCATCCAGTTCAGTCAGTGTAAATGATGAAGAGAAACTGGATTCGTTTGCGCACTCATCTTTTAGAGAGGTGAGTTCTTGTTTTATTTTAGAAATATTTTGTTTGTCAACGGCTGATCTATATGTTTCAACTATATGGTTAGCGATTTGGTTACCTGAAATAAGTGGCTTCTGACTGGATTTATTAGAGGTTCCGCCAAGCTTCCGCTGAAGGTTCCATGCCTTTGTACATGAATGTCTAAAGTTTACGTTTTCTACCATCTCGCACCATCGCACTCTTCTAGGAGCGTCAAGACTTTGGAGCAGGTCGTCTGCAATATCACTGTCGCCAGTTTCGCCATATTCTTCGTAAAATTGTTCGCAATGTTCATTCCTCCCTGGTATATAAAATGGCTCTGAGCACTATGCGACTTAACTTCTGAGGTCATCAGTCGCCTAGAACATAGAACTAATTAAACCTAACTAACCTAAGGACATCACACACACCCATGCCCGAGGCAGGATTCGAACCTGCGACCGTAGCGGTCACGCGGTTCCAGACTGAAACGCCTAGAACCGCACGGCCACACCGGCCGGCCCTGGTATATATATTCCTTTCTGTATCCATGAGGGATAAATTTATTAGCAACAGTAAAAACAGCCCCAACAAATCGAAGGTAGTTTTTATATTCTGGTGGAATAAAACAGATATATTTATCTAGGTGGTCGACAAAACTCCGCCAATCAGCCCTGAGGAAATTCCATCTGGGTCGCGGTACAGATCTTGATATTGTAACAGAGCCCCATTATTGACCTGTTGGAAATTAGGTATGACTTCTCTGGATGCAGGCACTGGGTGCCATCTGCAGTCCCGGGACACAAAGCAGAGATCCGGGTTGTAATCTCTTCACCAAGCGGCAGATCTGAAAGTTCCCAAATCTTTGACATCATAAACCAGGTATAGATTTTCGTTTTCAGCCCATCGTTGAGCGCAATACCACATTCATTCTCATTTGCATAGTTCCAGAGACCATGGTGACCATTAAAATCTCCAGCATAAATCGATGGGTGGGCAATAATCGGCGAAATATCCAGTGGGCACGGCACGTTTGTTGGCTTGTAAATATTATTTACAATGATCTCTTCCATCTTTTGTATATGTTGAAATGAGGCGAGCATGCTCGATATTGTTCCTTGCATAGGTGGTAACACTGTACACACGGTAATATGTAGCATCTTTAAGATCGTAGCAACTGGAATCACTCAACAGAGGAAAGTCCACTGGACCTGACGGGATACCAATTCGATTCTACACAGAGTACGCGAAAGAACTTGCCCCCCTTCTAACAGCCGTGTACCGCAAGTCTCTAGAGGAACGGTTCCAAATGATTGGAAAAGAGCACAGGTAGTCCCAGTCTTCAAGAAGGGTCGTCGAGCAGATGCGCAAAACTATAGACCTATATCTCTGACGTCGATCTGTTGTAGAATTTTAGAACATGTTTTTTGCTCGAGTATCATGTCGTTTTTGGAAACCCAGAATCTACTCTGTAGGAATCAACATGGATTCCGGAAACAGCGATCATGTGAGACCCAACTCGCTTTATTTGTTCATGAGACCCAGAAAATATTAGATACAGGCTCCCAGGTAGATGCTATTTTTCTTGACTTTCGGAAGCGTTCGATACAGTTCCGCCTTGTCGCCTGATAAACAAAGTAAGGGCCTACGAAATATCAGACCAGCTGTGTGGCTGGATTGAAGAGTTTTTAGCAAACAGAACACAGCATGTTGTTATCAATGGAGAGACGTCTACAGACGTTAAAGTAACCTCTGGCGTGCCACAGGGGAGTGTTATGGGACCATTGCTTTTCACAATATATATAAATGACCTAGTAGATAGTGTCGGAAGTTCCATGCGGCTTTTCGCGGATGATGCTGTAGTATACAGAGAAGTTGCAGCATTAGAAAATTGTAACGAAATGCAGGAAGATCTGCAGCGGATAGGCACTTGGTGCAGGAAGCGGCAACTGACCCTTAACATAAACAAATGTAATGTATTGCGAATACATAGAAAGAAGGATCCCTTATTGTATGATTATATGATAGCGGAACAAACACTGGTAGCAGCTACTTCTGTAAAATATCTGGAGTATGCGTGCGGAACGATTTGAAGTGGAATGATCATATAAAATTAATTGTTGGTAAGGCGGGTACCAGGCTGAGATTCATTGGGAGAGTCCTTAGAAAATGTAGTCCATCAACAAAGGAGGTGGCTTACAAAACACTCGCTCGACCTATACTTGAGTATTGCTCATCAGTGTGGGATCCGTACCAGATCGGGTTGACGGAGGAGATAGAGAAGATCCAAAGAAGAGCGGCGCGTTTCGTCACAGGGTTATTTGGTAACCGTGATAGCGTTACGGAGATGTTTAACAAACTCAAGTGGCAGACTCTGCAAGAGAGGCGCTCTGCGTCGCGGTGTAGCTTGCTGGCCAGGTTTCGAGAGGGTGCGTTTCTGGATGAGGTATCGAATATATTGCTTCCCCCTACTTACACTTCCCGAGGAGATCACGAATGTAAAATTAGAGAGATTAGAGGGCGCACGGAGGCTTTTTGACAGTCGTTCTTCCCGCGAACCATACGCGATTGGAACAGGAAAGGGAGGTAATGACAGTGGCACGTAAAGTGCCCCTCCGCCACACACCGTTGGGTGGCTTGCGGAGTATAAATGTAGATGTAGATGTAGCCATGGGTCCTACCTCTTTTACGCAAGTCTTCCACAGTTGGAACTTGTGTTTCATGGATTAGAACTACTTCATTACCAGTATCCACAAGGAGTTTAGCTAGATACTCGCCTTTAGCTCAGCTAATGCCTTCTGTGTTTAAGTGGCATACTCGGACTGAAGGGCAAAGTCTTTTATTCAGTTGTTCCTGAGAAGGTCCAATTTAAGACTTTTTGATTTTGATTTTTGTGCATGTTTGTAGCCAGAAAATCCGATATTTGGTCTGATTTCCGATTCATTCTAACTCATTTAGTGTTACCCGGGGTGCACGTGTAGTATTCTACTGTGGACACGAGCTACTTTACACCACAATCTTTTGACACGACCATTGTTTTATTTTCATAAGTATTTAGACGGAGGGTGTTCATTTGTTACTGCGCTGAGTACTTGTAACACTTGAAGAGTGCGATATAATCCACGTTTTCATCTCCTGTGACCGTTTTCCTCTGCTGCTGCTGCTCTCTCTCTCTCTCTCTCTCTCCCCCTGTCTCTCTCCAGAGACAAGTTAACCGTTGATAAATGTCATAGCACGTGAATCAGCAAACTGTGCTGCCATCATGCAGGAGTTAGCCAAACTGCGTGCTAAGAAGTAAGTTCATTCCATTTAGTGATTTTCATCTTTACTTTCTTTACTCCATTGTCTATCAATGAGAAGCTTCAATTTTGTCTTTAATGTTTTTCCTGAAATGCAATTTCTAGGGAAAAACTACGAATTATTTTTTTCGAGGAAAAGAACAGGTCCCGTAGGTCTGGAACACCTTGTGTACTTCGACACGCACCCTCGAAAAGGAAAAGCTGACCAGCCAGTGCCTGTGACGAGGTGGAGTGGGCAGGTGGCGGGCGCCGGAGCGTGGCGCGTGTGGAGAGTGAAGCGAAGTGAGTCGTCCGAGCGCCCACAGCCCCAGTAATGGACTTAGGGCCCCGAGCGACGATCGCGCTCGTGACGTCACCGCCGGAGGGCTGTCGCGACCTTTTTATTTCCCTTCCAATTTCGCTGTGATGGCTTCCGAGAGTGCTGCTGGCTTCCACGGGACGGACGCCTGCCGACCGCCCTCTCGAGCAGTAAACACCTGTCTCTGTGCCAGTCCTAATAAGTACTCGTATCTGTACAATTACGAGTACACTGGCTCGCTAGGTGAGCAACAAGAATTGTTCCCGGCCTGCAATTAAGAAATATTTGTTCTTATTTTTGCGCAATAACGAAAGCCAAGCGTCAAGTAAGTCTTCTTTTGTTGTTTTTTTATACAGTGTGTTCCGAAATTCCCATTGCAAACTTCTACGACTTGTAGAGGCGAGTGAGTACATAATATTCTGAATGGAAACCCATGTCCGGATACGTACCGTTGACATTCTGCGACAGTTTTAATTCAGATATTTAACTCATCCACTTCTATTTCAGAAACTGAATTACGCGTAACCCGGACGATTACTAAGTAACAATTCGAAAGGAAACATAAAGAAATATCCATTTATCACAATTTATGCGAATTTAATTTACGAGACTCCTGTAAAGACAGAGTAAGAATTGCTGGCACAAGCTCTGGTAGCTATACTAGAAACTGAAGAGATAGCAGGTGTGATGGAGAGTGTGTACCAGAATACCAGAATATGCTTCGTAGGTATAGTATCAGTAACAATGTTGACGATAGCCACATCGAGCCGCTCCTGTAATGCATCAGTACTGTTTTCTACGTACAGTATGCTGGGTTCTTTTTTGTTTTGGAATAATGTAAATACGTAATGTTTAAGTGTTAATATAAATAAATGTGCTTAAGTGATAAATGGATGTTTCCTTTTCAGTTGTTACCTAACAATTTTACTGCGTCCTCAAGCAGAAGTGGATGAGTTAAACATTTGAACTGAAACAGTCGTAGAACGGAAATGGCAAGTTTCCGAACATAGGTTCCTAGTCAAAATATTACGTACTCACTTCTCTATACCAGCCCTAGAAGTTTGTAATGGAACTTTCCGGACACCCTGTGTACTAGTGTATGTGTACTCCATTTAAGCGGCTAAATTAAACTACTGTCCCGTCATATAGTTCCTTGTTTGAAGGTTGAGTAAGGTCAATTTGTGACTGACAGATGACAGAGGCGGGGAATGTGTATTTTGGTAATGCGTAGCACTGCATACTAATTTTAGAGTGAATGAGTAGTCTATAAGTTTTGTTTCTGAGAAGAATAAGAAGACATGCATACTTCATTTCTCACTCTTTTAGTCGCGGTCTTGAGTCTCAAGACTGGTTTGATGCAACTCTCCGCGCAGGCCTCTTCACCTCTGCATAACTATTGTAACCTACATCCAATTGAACCTGCTTACTTTTAGGCAAGTCTTGGTCTCCCTCAAGTTCCTATGTAAGTACAGAGAAAGACGCACACGTTGTCTATATGTGTGATTTACGTAACACGTTACGGGATGACTTTATCCCATTATTAGTTTCTTAAAATTAATATGCCGTTAGACATGGCCAAAACTAATAAGAAAGCAGCTTACTATTTTGATTGTGCCTAATGGCATATTAATTTTAAAAAACTTGGTAGTGAGATAACGTCGTCTTGAAACATGTCGTGTTAAATAAATCGTACATTTGAACAACTGGTGCGTCTTACTCTGTATTGATGTCATAATACAGCTGTACCTGTCGCATGTGACTCGCTTGTAGTCAATTCCAGATGTTATTCAGTATGTACATTAACCAATCTGCGAAGCGAATCAAGAATAAGGGAATAAATTAAAACTTTCAGATTTGCTGATGACACTGTAATTCTGTTCGAGATTTCAAAGTGGTTGGCGGCGCAGTTGTACGAAATGGAAAGGGTCTTGAAAAAAGGCTGTGAGATGAACATTAATAAAAGTAAACAAGGGTAATGTAAGTAGATTAGGTACACAACTTAGACACTAAAAGTGCGAAATGATTTTTGCTGTTGATAATTATCGAACTGGGGGGGAGGATATTAGTGTTTAACGTCCCGTCGACAACGAGGTCATTAGAGACGGAGCGCAAGCTCGGGTGAGGGAAGGATGGGAAAGGAAATCGGCCGTGCCCTTTCAAAGGAACCATCCCGGCATTTGCCTGAAGCGATTTAGGGAAATCACGGAAAACCTAAATCAGGATGGCCGGAGACGGGATTGAACCGTCGTCCTCCCGAATGCGAGTCCAGTGCGCTAAATTAATAATTATCGAACTGACGATTCCTTGACGACCCACGGCCGATTCTTTTAATGAACTTATGGCCTAATATTATTCTTTCCTCAATTCGATTCATTACATCCTCGCATTATTTATTCGACTTACCTATCTAATGTTCAGAATTCTTCTTTAGCGCCACATTTCAAAAACTTCTGATCTTCTCTTGTGTGAACTGTTTACCGTTCTTTTTTTCACCTCCATACATTGCTCCACAAGCCAGAGAAATACCTTAAGAAAACTCTAACACTTGAATTTCTATTGGATATAATCAAATTTAGTTTTACTAATACAGCCAGTTTCCATTTCATGTCCCCTCTACTTCAGCTAATGTTACAAAGCGAGACCAGACAGCCATCCAGACCATCGTATCTGCACTATTAAAAAGGCTGCTACCCCCTCTTCAGGAACAACATGTTCCTCTGGCTTCTCCACAGACACCCCTGTGACGTGGTTGCACCTACAACACGTTTACCTGCATCGTTGAGGAACGCAAGCCACTTCACTGCAGCAAGATCTATGGTTCGTGTCTTGTTATTTGACCCCATAACTGTAAGTCAAGCACCACTCAGTACGTTTATTATTGTTGAAAATTGTTACAACCATAAAAGAAATACACTAAGGCGCCAAAGAAACTGGTATATGCCTGCGTACTCAAATACAGAGATACGTAAACAGCCACAATTGGCGCTGCAGTCAGCAACGCCTATATAAGATAACAATTATCTGGCGAAGTTGTAAGATCGGTTACTATTTCTACAATGTCAGGTTATCAAGATTTAAGTGAGTTTGAACGTGGTGTCACAGTCGGTGCAAGAGCGATGGGACACAGCATCACCGATGTAGCGATGAAGTGCGGATTTTCCCGTACGGCCATTTCACGAGTGTACCATGAATATCAGGAATCCGGTAAAACATCAAGATCCTGAAGAATAGGACCAACAACTACTGAAGAGCATCGTAAAATGTGACAGAAGTGCAACCCTTCCGCAAATTGTTGCAGATATCAGTGCTGGGCCATCAACAAGTGTCAGCGTGCGAACGATTCAACGAAACATCATCGATATGGGCTTCTGGAGCCGGAGGCCCAGTCGTATACTCGTACAGTTGATGACTGCACTACACAAAGCTTTACTCCTCGCCTGGGTCAGTCAACACCGTCACTGTACTGTTGACGACTGGAAACGTGTTGGCTGGTTGGACGAGTCTCTTTTCAAGTTGTATCGAGGGGAATGGACGTGCACGGGTATGGAGACAATCTCATGAATCCATGGACCCTTCTTGTCAGCAGTGGACTGTTCGAGCTGGTGGAGGCTTTGTAATGGTGTGGGGCGTGTGCAGTTGGGGTAATATGGAACCCTTGATACATCTAGATACGACTCTGACAGGTGACACGTACGTAAGCATCTTGTCTGATCACCTGCATCCATTTACGTCCATTTTGCATTTAGACGGACTTGGGCAATTTCAGCAGGACAGTGGGATACTCCACACTGCTACAGAGTAACTCCAGGAACACTCCTCTGAGTCTAAACATTTCCGCAGGCCACCAAACTCCCCAGACATGAACGTTATTGAGCATATCTGGGATACCTTGCAACGTGCTGTTCAGAAGAGATCTCCACCCCCTTGTACTCTCACGGATTTAAGGACATCCCTGCAGGATTCATGGTGCCAGTTCCCCCCAGCACTACTTCAGACGTTAGTCGAGTCCATGATAGGTCGTTTTGCGGCACTTCTGCGTGCTAGCGGGTGCCCTACCCGATATTAAGCAGGTGTACCATTTTCTTTGGCTCTTCGGTGTACATCATGGTTGTCACATCAGAATACCAGTGTTAGAGGAGAAGAACAGAGTTATTATTAATGTGGGTGTAATACTACAGATGCCACATACTGCTTTTAAAATGACTGAAAATTGATTATACACTGAAGCGACCTGTTAATCGCATTACTGTTTGAGGTATAGATCCTTCATTCGAAAGTAAATTTGTCGATAGAAGGTATTTTGAGTCCTTAACATTTTGTACGTCGAAATGATGGGAAATTAAAGTAAGATGTATGCTCATAGAGGAGCATGCTGGGACCAGCAGGGTATCAAAGGGAACAATGTCAGGTAGAACAAGGTGAAATGTGATGAGTACAGATTGATTCTCCTTAGGGGTGGGGGTAGAGAGGCCTCTCGACTTGGTAGACTTACCCTAAAGTTAGATTTTAAGCCTAAAGCACTGTCACCATTTCAACTGCATACAACTGGACTTAAATACTGATTACCCACCAGCTTCTTCATCACTGCTGACACATTTAAGTTCATGTGACTGATTCATTATTTTAAGTATGTGTCTTTTGAATCATCATCGAGATTTTTTTGCCATTCTGTATTGTAACTTAGAACAAATGAGTTGTTTCTACAATCGTGGATTTTTCTCATCACTTTTACGTATAGCAAGTGGACGCGGCAAAAAATCAGAGACATCGTAGAGGTGGTTGAATTGGCAGACCTGTACTCGTTTGCAAATCTACCGTGTGTCAACCGGTCAGGCTAGTAATATTGTGGGATACATTCAGACTATCAGTGAATCCATGTTCGTGTTATTGGAATTAGGCCAGTCTGATGTACTTAGTAGGATAATATCCAATACACTTTCCAACATATTCGTATCAGCATGATGGTCTGACTTGTACCCAAGTGGTAACAATAATGGAACTGTTTCCAAAACATCATGTGACACATGTGCAGGGCTGTACTGCAGATAGAAAAGCTATACAAGCTACTGAAACTGTTCTGACGACATATCTATATATATTTTAATCTCGTGTTTTTCAAAAACAGACGTAATGTCTGATGGGATAGCAACAATCAGTGATTATATGATGTTACTTATAATCCGTCTTGATTGCAAATTTTTTTTTTTTATTCATATGACCGGTTTCGATTCATCCAGAATCCATCTTCAGATCTGATATTCTAGGTACAGAAGTAACGCGTCCACATCCACATAAAATTTTATGTGACGCAGCATGTGAAAGTTGCTGGATTTGGACGGGTTACTCCTGTAACTGAAATATCAGATCTGAAGATGGTTCTGGATGAACCTAAACCGGTCATATGAATAAAAAAAAAATTGCAATGAAGACGGATTATAGGTAACATTAAACTCGTGTTTTTCATTATGTTTCATTGCACAATTTGAATAATAATGAACAAAATCTACCCTTTCCAGTCACATTGATGGAGAGACCTGTCAAAAGCCTAGGTAGCCACCTCTTACGGCGCGGACCTCTGCAAGACGTGCAAGAAGAGAGTCAGTGAGGCTGTGGGAGATGTGGAGGTATGCCGACTCCAGTGCCGAAGCCGGCTGCACTGGGTTTCTCCGCTGACAATCCATGGCACAAACAGCCCGATGGAGGTAGTACCGCAGACTCTCGATTGGATTTAAATATGGGGAGTTTGGTGGCCAGTGGAGTACTGTAAAAGCACATCCTGCCGCTCGTATACCGAGAGCTGTGTGGCACATTGCTCTATCCTGCTGATATATGCCATCGTGTCTAGGAAAAACGAACTGCATGTGGGGATGGGCATGGTCCCCTAGGATAGATACGTATTTGTGTTGATCCATTGTGCCTTCCAGATTGACGAGATCGCCCAGGGAATGCCACGAAAATATTTCCCAGACCATAACGCTCCCTCCTCCAGCCTGCACCCTTCCGACGATTGTTGCAGGGTTTTCGTTTTCAGACCTCTCACGCCGTTCACACCAACGGCCATCTGTCTGACGGAGCATAAAACGCGACTGATCTGAACAGGTCGCCTGTCGCCACTCAGTGGACGTCCAGGCGCGGTACTGGGGTGCAAATTCCATGCTTGGTAGCTGATGAAGAGCAGTTAGCATGGGTGCATGAAACGGGCGCCTGCAACACAGGCCCAAGCGCAGCAATGTTCTCTGAACAGTCGTTGAGGAGAGACTGTTGGTAGCCCCTTGGTTCATCTGGGTAGTCCGTTGGTAAACAGTTACACGTCTTTTCATTCGTACACCTCTCTGCAACCGTCGTTCACCCCTGTCGTCTATGGGCTGTGGTGCACCACGGCCGCCTCGGTACCAGTTTTGGATGGCACCTTTTTTCCGTTCATTGTTTACTTTAACCACGGTAAAATGTCAGCAGTTTACAAACTTAACCGTTTCGGAAACGCTTCCACCCTTGACCCGAAAGTCAATATCATGTCCTTTTGGACATCAGATAAATCTCTCCGTTTCCGCATTACAACGACGATTGCACTGTGTCGCCACGTCCCGCGATACGCTTCATACATCCTCCACTGCTAGTTCTGCCATCTTCTGGCTGTGAGTGTTTATTGCACGTTGAGGTCGAAAATAGGTGGTGGTCACATTAATGTGACCGGACCATGTATAGTTTCTATGCGAACTGTAAACTTTATTTTGATTTTAGACGGTAACGGTAGGATACTTTCTGTTGTGACATTTTTTGTACTTTCCGACATTAGCTTTTTACACACAAAGAAACGCTACTGGGAGCTGTTTGACCCCAGAGCCATGACAGTTTCAGTAGGACTTACTACTAACTAGTATCTGTTACATGTTCTGCCTTTCTTCAAACTGATACTGCTGAACGAGGTTATAATAAACTGACTCTTCTTTCCGAGAGCGTCTGTTCAAAACGCGGCTGCAGCCATATTGATTTCGGTTTTCCATGATTTCCCTAAATCACTTATGGTGAGCTCCGGAATGTTTCTTTTCAAAGGGCGCAGCTGATTTCCTCCCTGCTTCTTCACTAATCCGACAATGTGTTCCGTCTCTTAGGATCTTACCGTCTATGAGACATTAAATCTTAATGCTCCTTTCTTCCTTCCTTTCAACCTCCCAACATCTATCCTCTCTGGAGATTTCAATCTGCGCAGGTCATTTTTACCTTTGTGGGAGAGGAAGGGGCGAGGAGGGGAGGCACCTGAACTTACCTCCCCACCCCTGAACATATGTTGTGATCTATATTTAGTTACCACTTAAGAGAGATCTATTTCACCCTTAATTGTAAATCAAGTCCATTGCAAAAAATAACTTCAAGAACAGTGAGCACAAGATATCTGCTACTGCGATGCTATCGGATACGTCTAACGAGAATACCTGCTCTTTTTTGTGACAGTTTACCCCGAGACATGACTTAAATAACGACACAGTAGCAGACTTCCCAAAAACATCGATTGTGATGAATTAATTAAACAACCCTAAGACGCTTGCTGTCCAGGCAGTGCTGATTACTACTTGCAAAAAGTAAGAATAGGAGTTAAGGACAGCCTCGACAGGTTTTTAGTTTGACTGTCACCTGAAAAGCGAGCAGCACTTTTGGTTGAGAAGGCGGGTGTTCCCGAAACAGCCCTACAACAAGCAGTTTCCGGTCTACCATTTAAGAGAAACGTTCTGTGACTCACGTACATACGCTGACGTTAATATTCGGTCACATCACTAATAAAATGGAATGAGGGTCTGACAAATAAGAGAGAAGAGTGAGAGGAACACTGTACCACAACGGTCAGACTAAAATGTTTATATGCATGTGAATGTTTAACGATGAATTATAAGCTGGGCGGAATAGAAGTATTTACGAGAAGGATTATTAGAAAAATAATGGATGCAATACAAACTACAGGTGGATGGAAAATAAAAAGCAACGAGGAGATCTATTACAATATAGATAAAATATCACAAATAATGGTAAAGGGAAGATTAATCTTGTTTGAAAGCCTGTACCTAATGATTGCGAACATGCTAACTAAAAAAATATTCCTGTACTTCTGTAAAAAGAAATCAACAATATCATGGATTACAGAGATAACGAAAGAAATTAAAATTAAAGAATTACAGAATCAGAGTTAGCAAACAAACCTTTTTAAGAATAAAGTACTAAATTTTGAAGGCTTTCAAGACAGAAAATGTACGAAATCTGAAACACCACGGATAGAATAAAGGAACATGGAGAGAAGACAGAGGAGTACTGGAAAAATAGGAAATAATGACCAAAAAAGGAGAGTTGATATTGCTACATGGCCCTAGTTGGTCAGTTAGAAGATATAAACACAGTTCCTGTGTTGTTCAGAAGTACTATGCAGTGTTCCTTCGGAGATGCATTGATGTCTAAAGGAACAAACAAACTGAACCTAAATAAATGAAAAACAACCTTTCTTTATGAATGTAAGTTACGGCATATAATTTGTTAAACAGCATAATAAAACAAGAGGTATCGGAGGAAGGAACAGGTACTGCAGCGATTGCAGCAGTTACGAAATACGTGAAACACATTTGCAGTTGTGAATATGGACAACCGTCAGCTGTATAATGGTATGACGAGAATGAAACTGTGCCGGACTGGCACCCGAATCCGGATTTCCCGCTTACCGACAGCGGTCGCCTTACCATTAGGTTAGCCGAGCACGACTCACGGCTAGACCCAACTTCCATATGACGTCGGTCATGTGCCTCCAACCTGCATTCGCACATTCCTTTGAACATGTATACGTGTCCGAAGGAACACAGCATCATTCTTCTGAACAACACAGGCACTGCAATACCGTTATTTATCCGCCGAAACCAGGCAAGCGACTTTCAATAAAATGTCTCCCACGTACAGGAAAATACCTAATGAATGCACGAGTCCAGGTTGTCGACACATTGCTGATGACGTATGGAAGTTGGCTATGGCCTCGAATCGTGCTCGGAGAGCCTAATGGTTTTGGCGAGCCATCCGCGCGCCCTTCCTGTCCACTTCAGAGCGATCGACGTGGTATGTGGTCACTAACGAGAAATTTCCGACCCTACGAAGACTACATACCATTCACCTAATTGACGGTCCCACGTGCCCCCGTTGCGCGATGGTGCTCGTAAGTACGGACAAACACAGATTGAACCGTGGCCCCGCACGCGAGTGCTGGAAACTGATCCACCAGATATCGCATTTCCTACTACGCGGCCCCTTTGCTTCCATTGTTCCCCTGGACGTCTTTCATCCCAACGCCGTCTAAAATACACTCCTGGAAATTGAAATAAGAACACCGTGAATTCATTGTCCCAGGAAGGGGAAACTTTATTGACACATTCCTGGGGTCAGATACATCACATGATCACACTGCCAGAACCACAGGCACATAGACACAGGCAACAGAGCATGCACAATGTCGGCACTAGTACAGTGTATATCCACCTTTCGGAGCAATGCAGGCTGCTATTCTCCCATGGAGACGATCGTAGAGATGCTGGATGTAGTCCTGTGGAACGGCTTGCCATGCCATTTCCACCTGGCGCCTCAGTTGGACCAGCGTTCGTGCTGGACGTGCAGACCGCGTGAGACGACGCTTCCTCCAGTCCCAAACATGTTCAATGGGGGACAGATCCGGAGATCTCGCTGGCCAGGGTAGTTGACTTACACCTTCTAGAGCACGTTGGGTGGCACGGGATACATGCGGACGTGCATTGTCCTGTTGGAACAGCAAGTTCCCTTGCCGGTCTAGGAATGGTAGAACGATGGGTTCGATGACGGTTTGGATGTACCGTGCACTATTCAGTGTCCCCTCGACGATCACCAGTGGTGTACGGCCAGTGTAGGAGATCGCTCCCCACACCATGATGCCGGGTGTTGGCCCTGTGTGCCTCGGTCGTATGCAGTCCTGATTGTGGCGCTCACCTGCACGGCACCAAACACGCATACGACCATCATTGGCACCAAGGCAGAAGCGACTCTCGTCGCTGAAAACGACACGTCTCCATTCGTCCCTCCATTCACGCCTGTCGCGACACCACTGGAGGCGGGCTGCTCGATGTTGGGGCGTGAGCGGAAGACGGCCTAACGGTGTGCGGGACCGTAGCCCAGCTTCATGGAGACGGTTGCGAATGGTCCTCGCCGATACCCCAGGAGCAACAGTGTCCCTAATTTGCTGGGAAGTGGCGGTGCGGTCCCCTACGACACTGCGTAGGATCCTACGGTCTTGGCGTGCATCCGTGCGTCGCTGCGGTCCGGTCCCAGGTCGACGGGCACGTGCACCTTCCGCCGACCACTGGCGACAACATCGATGTACTGTGGAGACCTCGCGCCCCACGTGTTGAGCAATTCGGCGGTACGTCCACCCGGCCTCCCGCATGCCCACTATACGCCCTCGCTCAAAGTCCGTCAACTGCACATACGGTTCACGTCCACGCTGTCGCGGCATGCTACCAGTGTTAAAGACTGCGATGGAGCTCCGTATGCCACGGCAAACTGGCTGACACTGACGGCGGCGGTGCACAAATGCTGCGCAGCTAGCGCCATTCGACGGCCAACACCGCGGTTCCTGGTGTGTCCGCTGTGCCGTGCATGTGATCATTGCTTGTACAGCCCTCTCGCAGTGTCCGGAGCAAGTATGGTGGGTCTGACACACCGGTGTCAATGTGTTCTTTTTTCCATTTCCAGGAGTGTAGTTCAAATGGCTCCGAGCACTATGGGACTTAACATGTAAGGTCATCAGTCCCCTAGAACTTAGAACTACTTAAACCTAACTAACCTAAGGACATCACACACATCCATGCCCGAGGCAGGATTCGAACGCCGTCTACTTCCTGATGAGCCGGATAAACGCAGTTAATTGGGTAAAAGTAACGGCGATACACAATACGTATCCCGACGTCGAAAAGGAAGTCCTCGATTTCTGGCAATACATGGTGATCGAGTTCATGGTCTTAATGAACAGACCGCAATACCGCAACGTTTTTGCTAACTATTTAGGGTCGTCGTTCATGGACCCATCGCCCAGCTGGGGTGTGCCGGGTGTGGGAAGAAGTCGAATTGCAGACGTGATGTTTCCACGATCCCCTACGCTAACAGAAACAGTCTCTGACTATGTACAGCGGCCTCGGACACACCGACCGTTGACGACTGGTGATGCCTGTTGAAATGACGACCGCCTCTTACTGGCCACGCGCTTCGATAAGGTGATCCCAGCGGGCAAAATGCTCATTTTCGTTCACATAATCGTCATTATTTTTGGCGTATGTATTTGTTGATTAAGAAAATTGTGACAGCGCACTTCGATGGTGAGAAGGGGAAGACATCACGGCCAGGCCTCAGAATTTGACCGCTGCCCGCCTTGCCTCCTTGAGCGTGCCGCTGACTGTGCTGCTCAATTAATTTTTTTTTTTAATTAAAAAAAGAACTTCGTAGGCTGTGGCGCTTGTAGAGTATCGACTCCGCACCTGGCGAGTTCTCAAAGTATTTCTTTGTGTTGTTGCTCCACAAAAAAAAAAAAAAAAAAAAAAAAAAATTAAAGTGGAAAAAAATAACGACGTGGTTTCTGGAATCGAAAGTTCTTGGTTCGCATCCTGTTACATGCATTTTGTTTCATGTTAGATAAAAAAGAAAAAAATTAAGGCGATCGCTGGTAATAAGCGGGCACGAATTTTCATTGTTGTTATTACATTATTCTGCTGATGATTGTCCATATTCGTAACTTCGAATACATTTCATGTAAAAACAATATTGACTTTCATTACATTTCAGAGCTTAACATTAGAGTTACATTAATATTCTGTCACATCACTGTTCTAGAACATAGGAGTAATATAGGAACTCAGTACTTGGTGAGAAATGCCTTGTGCTTCATTCACCGTTTACAAACGCCCCTTGCATATTATAGGCGATTTCTGCTGAATACTCATACCCAGTTGGTTTCGCTTCTGCCTTCAGCTGCTGTTTCAAATCTCCTTTTAGGACTGATTTATTTCCCGTGACACTTCAGTCGAGTTCCTTAATTCTCTGCAGTATTAAGAACCGCTGACTTTGGTAGCGTCTGAACAGCTTTCCAACAGACGTAAAGAGCTATTTTTTTTTCACACTGTATGAAGTGTTCAAAAATGGCTCTGAGCACACATCCATGCCCGAGGCAGGATTCGAACCTGCGACCGTAGCAGTCGCGCGGTTCCGGACTGAGCGCCTTAACCGCGAGACCACCGCGGCCGGCTGTGTATGAAGTGCACTTCCGGCTATTTTTACTTCACGACGTTGAGGTGTCCCTCTTTGTTTAAGGTGGTCTCAATGTAAACAGTCTCTCAAGCACAAGATGACACCCATACTGCCCTGTTTTACGGTAGACTGTAAATGTTAGCCTGCAGATCGTCATTTGGCATTTCTTCCGTCTGCTGAAAAGACATTATGACCCTTAGTTAACGTTATCTCTTGCGAATTGAAACCTTTTGCTTCGATTCACTTTGTTCACATACCGCCTTTTCCTTGTCACTCGTCCGTTCTACCTCACTTCTCTGATAACTGTCCTCGCAGTTGATTAACTTATTTGCAGACAGCATCCTTCTAGCAGGTGGATGGCAATTTGAGGTGCACTTAATGGAGGATTACGCTTAATCTTTCTTATCATTAACTGTCTTTCTTTTTCATTTAGGTTGTTTGGCTGGTCTTTTTGACGGATAGATTCTACGCGATCCTCAAATCATCTGACAATATCCCCACTTTTGGGTATATTCAATGAATTAGTAATATTCCTGTGACATCGGAACTCACACTGTAAGATGACGAATTATTACCGTAGGAACGTAGTGGTCCTGTCCCACTGCGACCTTGTAAGCAGTACGGAAGAATAATAAATGAGAGGACATGGAGAGACAGGCTGTACTATATTGCACATAAGGAACATATACAGGATGGTCGGAGTTAATTGGCATTTATTAGCCAGTCAGGCCGTTGCACGCGCAAATTCAAGCTCCCCCTCCCCCCCCCCCCCCCCCCTCCGCCAACCACCCACACAGAGATGGTGTCGAGAAATGTGCTATTCACTTGGTTTCCTAAGACGGACCGAACTAAAGAGCAATACAAAAATTGTACATGGGACAGTAGTAAAGATCGAACTCGCACCAAGGGCTGTGTTGTCTCGTGCGCTATCAACAACGTTATGAGAACAATTGACACAGTATCTGGATGTTTGAATTTCTGCGCGCAATGGCCAAATTGACTAACTTCAATGCTAATTAAGTCGGAAACGGCGCAAAGTATCTCACTTTTTCTTAATAATTATTTCTCAGCACAACCTACCACTTACAAGCTGCTGCGACTGTCTCTCACCATTCTCAGGTAATAATCTTGCGTGACCGAATATTAAATACACTTTTTTTTTTTTTTTTTTTTTTTTCAAATGGCTCTGAGCACTATGGGACTTAACATCTGAGGTCATCAGTCCCCTAGAACTTAGAACTACTTAAGCCTAACTAACCTAAGGACATCACACACATCCATGCCCGAGGCAGGATTCGAACCTGCGACCGTAGCGGTCGCGCGGTTCTAGACTGAAGCGCCTAGAACCGCTCGGCCACACCGGCCGGCTTTTACTTTTCAAATTAATTATTTTGAGAGAGATGTTAACTTATATTTTATAGCCTTTAATAACGCATCGTTATTTATAAGCCACCCCGCACTTTTCCGAAGGTTTTTTTTTTTTGGTATATTTAATTCGGGTCATTCAGCTGACATTGAAAATGATTAAAAATAGTGCCTGATCGAGTATTAATAACAGCCTCTGTAAACTATTAACGCGCGCTTCTTGCGTAAGCTGTATTAGCTGCTACTTACATTACTGCGTATAGGTTTAATACATTTAGCGAAAAAAAAAAGACTCCCAATTGTGTCTGCAGACTGCTTCATGCTGCGAAAGGATTGTTAAAGCTTGTGAAGCAGCCCGCAGAAGCTCTTTGTGACGTAGTTGGGTACAGACGCTGAGAACTCGCGTGCTCGCTCTTCAGTCTGCGGACAGAGTATGAGCAGAGAGTAGATTAGTGCGACGCACGCCGGCGAGAGGTTGACGCAGACGACGTCGTGTGTCGCGTGGCTCCATGGCGCGGTACGGCGAATCAATAGAGTCGGCAGCGGCGGCGGTGGCGGCTGGTGGAGGGGCCGAGGCGGCCGCTAATGGCAGACGCCGAGCTCGCAGATCGATAGTCGTCGCGGGCAGCCTGCGAGCCGGGCGACCCGACCACCTGTCGAGGGCGGCGGCCGGCGGCCGGCGGCGCGGTCAGGTGCACAGTGACAACTGCCCTCGCCAGGCTTTACTACCAGAGTACGGAAACCAGGCATCAAGAGGGAGGAAGTTAACCATTTAAGACCTGTCGATTAAAGCCGTGTTTCGACATGCAATACAAGTGATGCCACTTGACTGCCACCCGAGTGGTGTCACCGAAGTTGCGTTTAGAAAGTCACCAAAATTCCTGTGGCCCCACTTGAGTGGCACTACCTGTAGCCGTGCCACTAAAGTTAGTGAGAAGCTTTAACTCTGTGATGCCACTTCCCTTGGTCCACCAAGGACCAGCGTCTGAGACAAGGGAGACGAAGATTCGGGAGTGCCACTGCGTCCGGTTAGCATTCGGCTGAAATCGAGGGTCGGTGGCTGGCGTTCGGCTGAAATCGGAAAGCGGCCACATGACGCTCTCGCTCGCTACTTCTCAGATACCATATTGGGTTCATCGTATCTAGGTTGTATCCACTGCAGTTTGGGCGTTCTGACGGTATGCCGTTTCAAAGCAATCGTGTCAGTGACCTACTATAGATACCATTTGTTACAATTAAATGTTAATGACTCATTGGCTGTAAAATTCCTAAGGAAGTTTTGAAATTTTAAAAATGAGCACTAATGAAGTTTTAATATACACTGCAAGAGAAAAAAAACGAACGAGAGTCGGTAGCTGTGATATTCATGTACAGACAAACAAATGATTAAAATTTAGAAAAACCGGATAATTTATTCAAGAGAGAGTGTTTCACAAATTGAGCAAGTAAGTAACCTCTGACGCTAATGTAAGCAGTTATTCAGCTTGACATTGATGGACAGAGTCGTTGGATGCCCTCTTGAGGGATATCATGCCTAATTCTCTCCAATTGGCGCTTTAGAATGTCAAAATCCTGATCTGGTTGGAGGACCCTGACCATAAAGCTCCAGACGTTCTCAGTTGGGGAGAGATCAGGCGACCTTGTTGGGCACGGTGGGGTTTCGCAAGCACGAAGACAAGCAGTAGAAACTTTCGCCGTGTGCAGGCGCGCGTTATCTTGCTGAAATGTAAGTCCAGGATGGTTTGCCATGAAGGGCAACAAAACGGAGCGTAGAATATCGTCGATGAAGCACTATGTTGTAAGGGTGCTGCGGATGACAATCAAAGGGGTGCTGCTATGAAAAGAAATGGCACCCCAGACCATCACGTTTGGAGCATTGCATTCAGGATCCTCAAACCAGCTCGCGATTTTGACGATCTAACGCGCCAATTGGTCAACATTAGGCACAATAGCCCCCAGGAGGACGTCCAGCATCAATCAATAGGTAACTGCTTCCATGCATTGAGATGGACCAAAGAGTTATTGACTTGCTCATCACATCTATCGATTTCCATCCCATTCGGATAATTTATTATTATTATTTATTACTTATTAGAAAGTATGTCTCACTGTTCTCGATCGCCTCCGATTATTGTGCGTAATATTTCAAGTTACACTTTTCATCGCTGGTTGAAAAAAATATGTACTTCGTAACATGTTAAAGTTTATGGTTGCCTTATGGCCGACAATAATCCTCTGATTCCAAAATCAAGTCAAAACAAATGCACGACATGCTATGACAAAAACCTCGCCGGCTGGGGTGGCCGAGCGGTTCTAGGTGCTTCAGTCCGGAACCGCGCTGCTCCTACGGTCGCAGGTTCGAATCTGCCTCGGGCATGGATGTGTGTGATGTCCTTAGGTTAGTTAGGTTTAAGTCGTTCTAAGTTCTAGGGGACTGATGACCTAAGAAGTTAGGCCCCATAGTGCCATTTGAACCATTTGAACAAAACCCCCATAAAAACCGATAAAAAGGCAATAAATCACCGAGCATTCAATTATTCCAGTTTCGTAGCCCGACAAGGGACGCATCATACTCTACTCACGCTCAGTTAAGAGGTGACGCCGGATTGTAGGTCATTCGTTTCTTGGTACGCGTGAGGCTGTGTACAGGACTGAAACGGCGACGTTTTCATGTCGAGATGTTTCAGGTCTCTTTTCTTGGAGACAATACAGAGTAACTCGGATGCTAGAATAAGGAGATAAACGTGGTGATGTTTGCGGCTAATCCTAACGGTAATGTTCCCGGTCGAATAACCTGTCTAATTGTTTCAATTGAAACCATGTTGAGACTGTAGGCAGACTCACTCGTCTGCTTTTTATTGCTTCTTCACATGTCTTGCAATGAACATGCAGAAGAGCACTGACACTATGACTTCAGTAAGTGTAAAACATAACTGAGGCTTACGAGACTGTCCAGTCAGTTACCAGAACAAATGGTTACCAAGGACTATCACTTTGTTAAGATTCTGGTATACACAGTAACACATGGTACTGCAGACCGCGAACGTGGAGTTGCCAGATTCCATTGTTCTAATCGAATCCTTAGGTGCAAGTAATCGTCACAATGAAAGTGACATACAAACCTATGTACATTTAGAAAAATGTAGAATAGATACCAATAACCCAAGTCCATAAGTCGTACTGGCAAGCTTTGAAAGTCCTTATTAGTGTACAAGCTTAACTGAGTATAATGCTCACTCACATAGTACCTGCTGCAGGGTTATCCATAGCTGGTTGAAACTGTCCTCTGTCTTCAACTCTTCAACTCTTCTGCTCGCTGGAACTCTGCCTTGCTTGACGTTTGAGGGCCTCTATATGTGGCATTTGGCGCTGTTTGCTTACAAATAGTATGTGGCTGCATCGTTTTTAATCTCCATTTCACGGTCAGTGTGCATGAGGTCATCGGTTTCTTAATGCGTATGATCTCTTAATGGATTGGCGAAAGTGGCTTGCACTATACGTATCTACCTAAAATAAAAGGCTTACAGCTGATGAACATTCGTAGATGGTTTTTCTTTCTCTTTCTGGCAACCCTTCATGATTCGGTCATTACACTAGCAACAAATCTGTCATTTTTTAAAAATATTTCGCAATGCCTTCAGCTGATATTTCCTTTATTTGAATTACGACTGTACAATTTAGAACTTAAGCCATTTTCAAATGTCTGACATGGAAGCATTATACTTTGGATGCATTAGAATCACTTACGAATTTAACATAGGAACCAGTCATACGCCAAGGTATGCTGGGGAAAGTACACTGAGGTGACAAAAGTCACGGGATACCTCCTAAAATCGTGTCGGACATATTTTTTTCGGATGGTAGTCCAGCAACTCGACATGGCATAGACTCAACAAGCAGCTGAAAGTCCCTGCAAAAATATTGAGCCAAGCTGCCTCTATAGCCGTCGATAATTGCTAAAGCGTTGCCGGTGCAGTGTTTTGTGCGCGAACTGACCTCTCGATTATGTCCAGGAAACGTTCGATAGGTTTCACGTCGGGCGATATGGGTAGCCAAACCATTCGCTCGAATTATACAGAATGTTCTTGAAACCAGTCGCGAACAACTGTGGCCCAGTGACATAGCGCATTGTCATCCATAAACGTTCCATCGTTGTTTGGAAACATGAAGTCCTTGAATTGCTGCAGATGTACTTAAAGTAACCGAATATAACCATTTCCAGTCAAGATTTTAAACATGGCTGCAACAGCAACTGTTGAAATTCTTCACGATAAAGGATGACAGCCCAAACAATTGCAGGATAAAAAGCAAGGGAAGAACTCGGCACTAAGTCCGGTGTATACAAAATTACGTGTAACGACTGCCCAAACTATTACATTGGACACACAGGTAGACCCATTAAAGTAAGGTATAAAGAACACATTTTAGGTAAAAATGGGGGAAACGTACATAATTCCGCGTTTGCCGAACATCTATGGCTCTTACAGCATACGCCACGTGAACTGGACGACGTAGAGTTGCTTCATGAAGGGTTACAAACTGGACTTGCTCGAAGAATTAGAGATTTTCAAGCATCTGTCTCTAAAAGATGGTTTTGTTCTTAATGAACAGGTGCAACTTAGAAACAAAAAATTTTTAGACAGTTTCAAACCCCTCCTTGCCTTAATGTAATATAGTCTGGCTGAATAGAAGTTAGTTTTCTTGCTTGTTGATGCCGGTGAAATGCGCTTTTCCTGTCTTGTTGGGATTTTACATATTTTTTATGTTTGCTGTTTGTGATTTTAGATGTGTATGTGTGGTTAATTGACTAGCATGTTTTTGTTCACAACGACAGATGGTTTCGGTTTATTTTAACATTTTGGTTGTTTTCGCTAGTATGTATTTCACCGCCTACGTTACGCGAGATTCTCGCGCATTACACTAGTGCCCTCTCTCGTTAGATGTGTTCCATGGTGCAAGCTTCATCTGTTTGACACTAGGTCACAGGTAAATTGGTTCCACATTTTCTATTTTACATAAATGTTTTTAAATGGTCTGATATGTTTTATTTATTATGACAGAAAGTTTGAATCAACACAACTTTTAATAATTTTTGATGCGCTTATGTAGGTATTCATGGATTTTAATATGCGCTAGTGTCTGGCACATACCACAAGTGCCCTCTCTCGGCGAAACCATCTGCCCTAGTGCTTTCACACTCTTGTATCGATAGTTCATAGGCGAAGTACTGGTGCTAAACTGTTCGCATTGACCCTGTGCCCATAATCATGTTGTACAAATGGAGAATTTTTGACGATGCCTTTGGCACAATTGCTTTATTAATCTCCATTGCATGATGTAATTTTAGTAAGTAACTAAAAGATTTTGTGCCTGTATTACTCTGGTAATTTCACTGTTACTTAAGCTTTTGTGTTTCTCACTTCCGACCTGGTTTCCAGTACTTGGACAACACTGCACACACGGAACTCAATGCCCCTATCACTACACAGGCTCTCATTGCTACACTCCGCACAAAACGCAACACCGCTCCTGGTCACGATCGTGTCACCTACCGTCACCTTCGTGAAGCTCCTGTCTCTTTCCTCTCCACCCTGGCCAGGCTCTACAATGTAGTCCTGTCCACCGGTTACTACCCCAACCTGTGGAAAACCTTCTGTATCCTCATGTTCCTTAAACCTGGCAAACCGCCGTCCGCCGTCTCCTCCTACCGTCCCATCAGCCTTACCTCGGTCTTCAGCAAGGTCCTGGAATCTATCCTCACCCGCCGCATCCACCAGCATCTCCGCCAGCACCGCCTCCTTCCCGTCACCCAGTGTGGCTTTCGGCCATCCTTCTCTTCCGGCGATCTTCTCCTTCACCTCACTCATCTCCTTTCCGAACAGCTTAATTCCCGTCGCTCCGCCATCTTCCTCTCCCTTGACCTCGAACGCGCTTATGACCGCGTCTGGCATTCCGGTCTCCTCTTCAAGCTCCAAACCTTTGCCCTTCCCATTAACTACGTCCGTCTGATCGGTTCCTTTCTCTCCCGCCGTCGTTCCTATGTCACCATCCATAACACCGATTCCTACACCTTTTTCCCCTCCGCCGGTGTGCCCCAAGGCTCCGTCCTCTCCCCCCTTCTGTACCTTTTGTACACGGCGGACATGCCGCTGCCGTCAACCCCCGTCCACCTCCTCCAGTTTGCCGATGACACCGCCTTCCTCGCCCTTGCCCCCACCCTGCAACGCTCCCAACACCTTCTCCAATCCCATCTTGACCGGTTCACCGCTTGGTGCAACCAGTGGTTGCTCAAGGTCAATCCCTCCAAAACCCAGGCGATCATTGTAGGCAAAACCACCCCTTCCTTCCGCCTCCTTGATTTTTATCTCACCGTCTATGGCCGTCCTATCGCCCTCACTCCCACCCTTAAGTACCTTGGCGTCACCCTCGACCGTCGCCTCTCCTGGACTCCCCATCTCCAGACGATCCAAGCCAAGGCTCGTTCCCGACTCCGTCTCCTCAAGCTCCTTTCCGGCCGCACGTGGGGTCTGGACCCCTCCACAATCCTCCACACCTATAAATCCCTCATCCGCCCTATCCTTTGTTACGCCCATCCAGCGTGGATCTCCGCCCCCCCTACCTTCTATAAATCCCTCCAAATCCTTGAACGCCATGCTCTCCGCCTTGCCTATCGCATCCGTCTCCCCTCCCCCACACGGATCCTGTATGATCTCATCCCCTTCCCCCACCTCCTCCTTTTCCTTCAAAGGATACGTATCCTGTACACCTCACGTAAACTTGATCCTCCTCACCCGCTCGTTTCCCCGATCCTCTCCCACCCCCGCCCGCTGCCGCGCCTGTATTCCCACATCCCACCCGGTCTCCATCTCTCCACCCTCCTTACCCTCTCCCAAGGTGGCTTCCGCCAGCTCCCCCTCCCTGATGATGTCCTCGTCCCCTCCATCTACCCCTCTTATCAACTTTGATCCTCCCCCCCACCTCCTATGTCCTCTCCTTTAGGCACCCTCCCTCCCTCCCTTCCCTTCCCTCCTCTTTCCTTTCCCCCCTCCCTCCTCCCCTCTCCACCGGGCTTCCCTCCCCCTTCCTCCCTCCACCTCTCTCCTTTGCCCATGGCATCTCTGCTCCCCCCTCTCCCATTCCCCTTCCCATTCCTCCTCCTCCACCTCCTCTCTTGGCAGTTCCCCGGACTCGTACACGCTCAGTGAACATTCGCGTGCTGGGGATCATCGCCGTCAGTGTTTCGTGTGTGTGCCTTCGTTTGTGTGTAAGGTTGTTCGCCGTCACGGCCCGTTCACGTGCCGTCGCCATCATCCATGTTCTGTGCATCGTGTCGCCCAGTGTTAGTGATGTTTCTCGTCTAGCGTGAACGGCTACATCTTTTATCGATTTTTAGTGTCTACATTTTTTGCCCACCGTTTTTACTGTCTACTCTGTGCCACCTTTATGTATTACTTGTTGTAACACTCAAGGCTGAAGAGCGGCGTATTGTGCTGCTGCCAGCCCGCCTTTGTATAAGGTGTTAAAATCAGAAAAAAAAAAAAATCACTTCCGACCTGGTTTCCAGTACTTGGACAACACTGCACACACGGAACTCAATGCCCCTATCACTACACAGGCTCTCATTGCTACACTCCGCACAAAACGCAACACCGCTCCTGGTCACGATCGTGTCACCTACCGTCACCTTCGTGAAGCTCCTGTCTCTTTCCTCTCCACCCTGGCCAGGCTCTACAATGTAGTCCTGTCCACCGGTTACTACCCCGACCTGTGAAAACCTCCCGTATCCTCATGTTCCTTAAACCTGGCAAACCGCCGTCCGCTGTCTCCTCCTACCGTCCCATCAGCCTTTCCTCGGTCTTCAGCAAGGTCCTGGAATCTATCCTCACCCGACGCATCCACCAGCATCTCTGCCAGCACCGTCCTTCCCGTTACCCAGTGTGGCTTTCGGCCGTCCTTCTCTTCCGACGACCTTCTCCTTCACCTCACTCATCTCCTTTCCGAACAGCTTAATTCCTGTCGCTCCGCAATCTTCCTCTCCCTGGACCTCGAACGTGCTTATGACAGTGTATGGCATTCCGGTCTCCTCTTCAAGCTCCAAACCTTCGCCCTTCCCATTTACTACGTCTGTCTGATCGGCTCCTTTCTCTCCCGCCGTCCTTCCTATGTCACCATCCATAACACAGATTCCTACACCTTTTTTCCCTCCACCGGTGTGCCCCAAGGCTCTGTCCTCTCCCCCCTTCTGTACCTTTTGTACACGGCGGACATGCCGCCGCCGTCAGCCCCCGTCCACCTTCTCCAATTTGCCGATGACACCGCCTTCCTTGCCCTTGTCCCCACCCTGCAGCACTCCCAACACCTTCTCCAATCCCATCTTGAGCGGTTCACCGCATGGTGCAACCAGTGGTTGCTCAAGGTCAATCCCTCCAAAACCCAGGTGATCATTGTAGGCAAAACCACCCCTTCCTTCTGCCTTCTTGATTTCTATCTCACCATCTACGGCCGTCCTATCGCCCTCACTCCCACCCTTAAGTACCTTGACGTCACCCTCGACCGTCGCCTCTCCTGGACTCCCCACCTCCGGACAATCCAAGCCAAGGCAAACTCCCGACTCAGTCTCCTCAAGCTCCTCTCCGGCCGTACGTGGGGTCTGGACCGCTCCACCATCCTCCATACCTATAAATCCCTCATCCGCCCTATCCTTTGTTATGCCCATCCAGCTTGGATCTCCGCCCCCCCCCCCCCTACCTTTTATAAATCCCTCCAAATCCTTGAACGCCATGCTCTCCGCCTCGTCCATCGCATCCGTCTCCCCTCCCCCACGCGGATCCTGTACGATCTCCTCCCCTTCCCCCACCTCCTCCTTTTCCTTGAAAGGATACGGATCCTGTACACCTCCCGTAAACTCGATCCTCCTCACCCGCTAGTCTCCCCAATCCTCTCCCACCCCCACCCGCTGCCGCACCTGTATTCCCACGTCTCACCCGATCTCCATCTCTCAGCCCTCCTTACCCTCCCCCTCCCTGATGATGTCCTCCTCCCCTCCATCTATCCCTCCTATCAACTTTGACCCTGCCCCACCCCCCACTTCTGGTGTCCTTTCCTTTAGGCACCCTCCCTCCCTTCTCTTCCCTTCCCTTCTCTTTCCTTTTCTCCCGTCCCCTCCCTTCACCCCTCTTCCCCCGGGCTTCCCTTCCCCCTTCCTCCCTCCCCCTATCTCCCATGCCTGTGGCCTCTCTGCTCTCCCCTCTCGCTCTCCCACTCTCCTTCATCCTCCCCCTCTCTTGGCAGGTCCCCGGACTCGCACACGCACAGTGAACATTCGCACGCTGGAGGTCATTGCCATCAGTGTCTCGTGTGTGTGCCTTCGTTTGTGTTTAGTGTTTGTTCGCCGTCACGCCGCCACTGTTCACGTGTACCATCGCCATCATTCATGTTTTGTGCGCCGTGTCAACTAGTGTCAGTGATGTTTTCTCGTCCGGCGTGAACGGCTCCATGCTTTTTGTTTTTTAGTGTCTACATTGTTTTGCCCGCCGTTTTGATTGTATTCTCTGTGCCCCCTCTATTTATTACTTATTTTAAACCTCAAGGCTGAAGAGCGGCGTACTGAGCTGCTGACAGCCCGCCTTGTGTAAGGTGATAAAAATCACAATAAAGAAAAAAAAAATCACTTCTGATGCTAAGGCTTTTCTAATGAAAGTGTCTTCCTGTTCAGGATTTTCTACTTCTGATGAAGGTATATTTACATGTACCGACACCTTGGTCAAGAATTTAAATAAAAAATTTTTATCCTGCAACTGTTTTGGCTGTCATCCTTTATCGTGAAGCATTTCCAGTCAATGATAGGCTCAGTTAGACCACAGGACCCAGGTCATTCCATGTGAACACAGCCAATACCATTATGGAGCCACCAACAGCTTCCACAGTGCCTTGTTGACAACTTGGGCCCATGGCTTCGTGGGGTCTGCACTACACTCAAACTCTACCATCAGTTCTTACCAGCTGGAATCGGGACTCATCTTATCAGCCACGGTTTTCCGATCTCGAAGTCCAACAGATACAACCGCGAAGGCAGGAGAGGCGCCGTAGGCGATGTCGTGCCGTTAGTAAAGGCACTCGCGTCAGTTGTCTGCAGTTATAGCCCATTAACGCCAAATTTCGCCGCGCTGTACTAACGGACACGTTCGTCGTACGTCCCACATTGATCTTTGCTGCTATTATTCACAGTGTTAGCACTGACAACTCTACAAAAACGCCTCTGCTCTCGGTCGTTAAGTGAAGGCTGTCGGCCACTCCATTGCCCGTTGTGAGAGGTAACGCCCGAAGTTTGGTATTCTCGGCACACTCTTGACACTGTGGATCGCGTAATACTGAATTTCCAGAAGATTAACGAAATGGAATGTCCCATGCATCTGGTTCCAACTACTGTTCGGCGTTCACAGTCTGTTAATCCCCGTCGTGCAGCCAAAATCACGTTGGACACTACACACATGAATCACCTGAGTACAAATGACAGCTCCATCAACGCACTATACCTTTTACCTTGTGCACGCGATACTACCACCATCTGTATATGTGCACAGCGCTGCCACATGACTTTTGTCATCACAGTGTATAACGTACTTTATAGAGGATTCGTGAATGATATTGTACATTAGCACATCAAATAAAGAAAATGTCAGCTGAAGACAACACAAAATCATTTAAAAATTTATACCGCTGCTGTCCCTGTCGCTATGGAGATTATACCATCCGTCATGATGAGTTATGATTTGATGAAGAAGTGTCGGCTGATAAGGGCTCTTTGTAACGTTGTAGAGTGCTGTCCTCGTATTTTTACGGTTCCATTTTATTCGCTACATCTCTGACGTGTGAATTTAAGCGTTCTTCTCTGCTGTTCCATTAGCTTACAGCATTTTTAAGCTTTGCTAGTCAAATGAAAGAAAAAGGAGGAAACTAATCTGAAACACGGAGCTATGGATCTCAGCTATATAACAGTGCTCTGATGTTAATACTTAGATACCAATCCTCTTCGTGGATTTTTTGACACAGACATTTTTTGCCCGCCTAATTGTTGTGTAAAATGTAACCTCTTTTTCCCTTAGGGTAGGAGGAAACGAAAAGAAAGGACAGGAAGACAGACTAGAAAATGACCTATTGTAGACGTTAAGGTGATAAGTAATCAAAATTTCCTCGGTCCCAGGTTCCAACCCCGCCACCGCTTAAATTTTGAATAATAATCAGCATTGACGGCCGAAGAATTCCAGAATAAGGAGTCACCCTCATTCTGCCAACGACGATGCCAAAGAGGACGGAGGAGTGGAGAGGGTTCAGGGCGCTCTCTTCCCTTAAGGTGGAAAACTGTCCCTAAAGGCAGAAGACACAGCAATGACCCATGGCATGGGGGCGCAGAAGACAACGGAAACCACATAATGTGTATCCACAGAGCTTGTGGCCTGTAATTGAAAAAGTATCATGACGATCTCTCAATTGGCAAAAGATTCCGCAGTACTTCCCTGTTCGGAACTTCGTGAGGGGACTGCCAAGGGGGAGGTGACCACCAGAATAAGATTGAATAACCAATGGAAAGGCTAACGTTCTACGTATCGGGACGTGTAATGTCAGAAGCTTGGACATGGTACGAGCTATAAAATGTGAAACGGAAATACAAAGGCTCTGTCTAGATATAGCGGAGGTGAGTGAAGTGACATGGAAAGAAGACAAAGATTTCTGATCAGATGAGTAGAGGGTAATATCAACAGCAGTATTAAATTGTATAACGGGAGTAGGATTCGTTATGAATAGAAAAGTGGGGCAGAGACTGTGTTACTGTGGACACTTCAGTGATAGCGTTGTTCTCATCAGAATCGACAGCAACCAACACCGACAACGATAGTTCAGATACATATGCCGACGTCGCAAGCAGAAGATGAAAAGACACAGTATATGAGGATACTGAATGGGTGAAGCAGTGAGTCAAGGAAGATGAAAATCTAAGTCATGGCGGTTGGAATGGGGTTGTAGGGGAAGGAGTACAAGAAAGGGTTACGCGAGAATATGGGCTTGGTACTAGGAATGAGAGAGAAGAAAGACTAATTGAGTTCTGTAATAAATTTCAGCTAGTAATAGTAAATATTCTGTTCAAGAATCACAAGAAGAGGAGGTATATTTGGGAAACACCGGGTGATATAGGAAGATTTCAGTTAGATTACATAATGGTCAGCCAGAGATCCCGAAATCAGATACTGTATTGTAAGGCGTACCCAGAAGCAGATATAGATTTAGATCACAAACGTAGAAGTGATACGGAGTAGGCAGAATTTTAAGATTAGTCAGGAAGAATCAATACGCAAAGAAAAGGGGTGCGCTTGAAGTTCTCGAAGCCTAAAGATACTGCAATGAGGAATAGCTCAGTAGGCAGGACAGTTGAAGAGTAACGGACATGTCTAAAAATGGCAATCACAGAAGCTGTAAAGAAAAACATAGGTACAAAGATGGTTACTGAAGAAACAATGGGTATCAGAAGAAATGCTTCAGTTGATTAGCGAAAGAAGGAAGTACAAAAATGTTCAGTGAAGTTCAGGAATACAGAAATACAAGCCGCTGAGGAATGAAATAAATAGGAAGCGCATGGAAGCTAAGACGAAATGGCTGCATGAAAAAAAGTGAATAAATCGAAAAAGAAATGACTGTAGGAAGTACTGGCTAAGATATAAGAAAGTCAAAACAGCCTTTGGTGAAACTAAAAGCAAGGGTTGTAACATAAAGAGTGCAATGGGAATTCCACTGTTAAATGCAGAGTAGAGTGCGGATAGATGGAAAGAGTACACTGAAGGCCTCTATGAGCGGGAAGATTTGTCTGGTGTGATAGAAGAAGAAACAGGAGAAGATTTAGAAGAGATAGGGGATCCAGTATTAGAATCACAATTTAAGAGAGCTCTGGAAGATTTTACATGAAGTAAGGCAGAAGGGATAGATAACATTCCATCAAAATTTCTAAAACCATTGGGGGAAGTGGCAACAAAAGGACTATTCACGTTGATCTGTAGAACCTGTGACATTGGAGATATACTGTCAGATTCTCATTAAAATAGCATCCACACAGTTCCGAAGACTGCAAGACCCGACAAGTGCGAGAATTATCGCACAATTAGCTAACATCTCATGCATCCGAGTTTCTGACAAGAATAATGTACAGAAATGTGTAAAAGAGAATTGAGGGTGCGTTAGATGACGATCACTTTGGCTTTGATGATGAGTCCCATACTCCTTTACAGAGCGTAGGGGAGCGACGCGGGAGACCCGCGCCGCCTTACTAGGCAACGTCCTAGTGGAGGTGGTTTGCCATTGCCTTCCTCCGACCGTAATGGGAATGAATGATGATGATGAAGACGACACAACAACACCCAGTCATCTCGAGGCAGGAAAAATCCCTGACCCGCCGGGAATCGAACCCGGGACCCGTGCTCGGGAAGCGAGAACGCTACCGCGAGAGGGAAGGTAAAGGCACCAGAGAGGCAATTCTGATGTTGCGGCTGATAATGGAAGCAAGACTAAAGAGAATCAAGACAAGTTCACAGAATATGTCACTCTGGAAATAGCATTCGACAGTGTCAAATGGTGCAAGACGTTCGAAATTCTGAGGTAAATAGCGGTCAGTTAGAGGAAGAGATGGGTAATAAACAACATGTACAAGAACCAAGGGGGATTAATAAGAGTGGAAGAACAAGGGCGAACTGCTCGGATTGAAAAAGGTGTAAGACAGAGATGTAGTCTTTCGCCCTTACTGTTCAATCTGTACATCGAAAAACAACGACAGAAATAAACGAAAGGTTCAGAAGTGGAATCAAAAATTCAGGATAAAAGGATATCAGTGATACGATTCGCTGATGACACTGTTATCCTCAGTGAAAGCGAAGGAGAATTACATGATCTGCTGAATAGAATGAACAGTCTAATGAGCAAATATCTAAATCGAACGGTACGGTCGCAGGTTCGAATCCTGCCTCGGGCATGGATTTGTGTGATGTCCTTAGGTTAGTTAGGTTTAAGTAGTTCTAAGTTCTAGGGGACTGATGACCTCAGAAGTTAAGTCCCAGAGCCATTTGAACCATTTTTTTTGTAAATCGAAGAAAGACAAAAGTAATGAGAAGTAGCAGAAATGAGAACAGCGGGAAACTTAGTGTAAGGACTGATGGTCGCGAGGCAGTTGAAGTTAAGGAATTCTGCTCTCTAGGGAGCAAACTAGCAAGTGACGGACGGAACAAGGAGGATATCAAAGGGAGACTAACACTGGCAATAAGGGGACTCCTGGAAAAGAGAAGTCTACTAGAATCAAACATAACCCTAATTTGAGGACGAAATTTATGAGAATGTTCGTTTGGAACGGACAGCATTGTACGGCAGTGAAACATGGACTGTGGGAGAGACGGAATGGAAGGAGATAAAGCATTTGAGATGTGGTGCTATAGACGAATGTTAAAAATTAGGTGTTCTGACGAGGTAAGGAATGAGGAGGTTCTGCACAGAATGGCTCTGAGCACTATGGGACTTAACAGCTGAGGCCATCAGTCCCCTAGAACTGAGAACTACTTAAACCTAACTAACCTAAGGACATCACACACAACCATGCCCGAGGCAAGATTCGAACCTGCGACCGTAGCAGTCGCGCGGTTCCAGACTCAAGCGCCTAGAACCGCTCAGCCAACCCGGCCGGCTTCTGCACAGAATCGGAGAGGAAAGGCATATTTGGAAAGCGCTGACAAGAAGGGACAGGATGCTAAGACATCTTTTATACATCAGGAAACAATTACTATGCTCCTAGAGGAAGCTGTAGAGGCTAAACACTACGGAGGAAGAGAGAGTTCGGAATATTTCCAAGTATTAATTGAGAACGTAGGTTGTAAGTGCTACTCTGAAGTGAAGAGTTTTGCACAGGAGAGGAACTTGTGACTGGTCACATCAAAGTAGTCAGAAGAACGAAAAGAAATAATAATGATTAGCGTCTGAACACTGAATGTGTTGGAGGCTGGAGAGGAAAAACGCATATCAGCAGTTTAAGAAACCTTTTGTCTGGACTGAAATGCACAGACCACAGGAAACCTAAATGAAGGTGAGTGGATAGGGATTTGAGTCATGCTCCTCTCTCAGAGTGTCTTATTCAGTTCACCACCGTGGAGTGGCTGCTGCTGAGCGCGCGTCGTCGACATTGATAAATGGCTCGTTCCGCAGCAGATCAGGGCAGCCATTGTCCGGCACGGGAAGAGGCCAGTTTATCCCAGCCTGTTTGGACGTTCAATTTGAGCGCACAGCTGTGGAAGGCGGTGATTAAACGAACGGCGCGGCCGATTGCCGAGTGAAGCGATGGTACCGTGTCGGCAAGCAATTCACTTTAACGTGAAAACGACGCACGACGGAGCTGGGATAAACTGAATGGATACCCATCATGCTCAGCGCTGGTTCCATTAACAAAAGTGAGATCCCACTGCGCGAAAAGAGACCACGTTACTAATACGAGTATAGGGAAACATGTCTGCAAAATTACTAAATAGTTTTATAACTGAGTCCAGCACATCAAATTTCTGTCCTCAGAGTCTACTAACTCCAAAATAGTATCCTTCACAGAAAATTATTGAATAGGCCACTCAGAAAGGAATAACCACTCAGAAAGGAATAATGTGAGAAAGACAAATGTGAACGACTGCCTTATGCTTTACAAAACAATGACACATTCATACCCGCAATTCGTCCCTTGCTATTTGCCACGACATATAATTCAATTTTATTCGTAGTGTAACTGTGCTATGAGATTCAATATACCTGGCGGAAGGATAGATATGTAACGTGATATTTCAACACGATCGAACTCGGTGTGAGAAATAACACATACAGTTCTTACAAAAGCGTTAACGATCACCGACAGTCGGTTTAAGCAGGAGGTTAAGCCTCTCAAAAACCACACAAGTGTTATATAAAGATGACCTGGTTACAGCAGATACTAAGAAGTTTAAAGTTATTACGATTTTCAGTGGTGTGAGAGAATATGAAAAGTTAGAGTATGTATTCTTTAGGATAAAATGACTGCTTCCACCACCGAAGAAGATAAAAAAAAAATGTTGTTCAACATACATCAGACGACAGATTCAGAATTACTGTAAGTGATTATTGAACTACAACTCGACTAACTGCCGCATTTAATCGAAATTAGGAACAGATCATGCATCCGAGCAGTCATTATCTATACAAACGCACCAACTAGTATATATGAAACTAGAAAATCGCCACAGGGCAATCATCCTTTCACCGTAAAATAAAGAACTATCCCCTAACTAGGAAAAGACAAGAAGCACAAAATGGTTCAAATAGCTCTGAGCACTATGGGACTTAACATCTGAGGTCATCAGTCCCCTAGAACTTAGAACTACTTAAACCTAACCAACCTAAGGACATAACACACATCCATGCCCGAGGCAGGATTCGAACCTGCGACCGTAGCGGTCGCGCGGTTCCATACCGAACCGCCTAGAACCGCTCGGCCACAGCGGCCGGCCAAGAAGTACATGAGGAATTCTCCGTCAGTTTCGGTTGAAAAATGCGGAATTTGTTGGGGACATCGTATAATATACCCTCTTCAGCCCCTATCATTTCATGACGTATCGATTGGTGGCGACACTATACTTAGTTTTCGAAATTGCGTCTGTGAGGGAGGTGCGTCAAAGCAGAGAACTGTCACTGAGTTTCTTGTGGCGGAAAACCGGATTGTCGCAGATATTCATGGGCCCTTGCGGTATCTCTGCAGAGACGTAGCAGCGAACAATAGCTCGGTGAATCGTTGGGCGAGGCGTCTGTCATTATCGCAAAAGATCGCGCAAACCTGTCAAACCTTCCGCGTGCCAGACATCCGTAAACAGATGTGACTCCTGCAGTATTGGAACGTGCGGACACTCTCATTCGAGGTGATCGACGGATCACAATCAAACACCTGGCTGCACAACTGGACGTCTCTGTTGGTAATGCTGACACACCCGTCCACCAGTTCGGGTACTCAAAGGCGTGTGGCCACTGGGTTCCTCGCCGCCTAATGGAAGACCATAAAGAGCAACGAAGGACCATCTGCGCGGAATCACTTGCGCGTTAAGTAGCTTATAGTGACAATTTTTTGTCGAGCATCAACACAGGCTTTGAACCATGGGTTCATCCATTCGAACCGGAAACGAAACGGCAGTCCATGGAGCGGCGCCACACCAGCTCTCCTCCGAGGAAAACAAAGCCGCACCGTCAGCAATCCAACTCATGGTGACTGTCTACTGAGACTCTGAAGGGGTTATTCTGTTCAATGTCCTCCCTCATGGTGCAACGATCGACTCCGTAGTGTAAGGCGCTACCCTCAAGAAATGGAAGAAACGACTTCAGTGTGTTCATCACCACAAGAATCCAAATGGACCTCTCCATGACAACGAAAGGCCTCACACTAGTCAGTGCAGCTGAGAGAAGCTCACAGAAATTCATTTGAGTGTTCTTCCTCATCCACCCTACAACCCGGATCTCACATCTTACCCATTACATCTGTTTGACCCGAAGAAGAATACACTCCACAGAAAACAATACGTGGATGATTATTGGGAGGTTATTGTTGAGGCGAGATATTGGCTCTGACGTTGATCAGTAGAATGGTAACGTGCGGACATACAGGTCCTCCTAGTAAGGTGGCATAAGGCCGTCGCACTGAAAAGGAATTATTTTGAAAAATAGGAATTTGTGGCCAAAACAGTGGGGAATAATATAGTGTGTCCTAAATAAAACAAACCCGCTTGCAAGAGAAAATTTTCTGCATTACTTACCTCGTCGATAAGGAAATTCACTGGTAATTTATAAGCAGTTAAGGGGGGTAGGACGTCAAACAGGCCGACTTGGAGCAGGAGAGGCACCACAGGACATTTTAATTTCCACTGTCTATACTTTTACAAGTAAATTCATAAAACTTTGTCAGCATGACCAGGAAGGATTCAGGATTCACACTCGTAGCAGCGGAAGTTCAAAAACATAACCAAATAATTTTTTTTACATGTGAAATTTCATCATTTTTTCACTTACTATTGGCTGCATTTGTTGCTATAGGTACACTTTTGTTTATAAGTAAGAGAGACTGTTCTATAAATTTTGCACAGCATACAAACCATACTTACAGGTGTCTGAAACTTTAGAATCTATATAATTTATGAAAAAATGAATAAGCTGTTACGTTTTAAACTTTATGTTTAGAAAAAAATCAAATTTTGTAGTTAATTATCTCAATTTTTACCACAGTTTTTAACAGATTTGGAACATTCTAGAGTTTCATACACCTGTAAGCATGGTTTGTATGCTGTGCAAAAATTCAACAAAGAATCTCTCTTACTTGTGAAGAAAATGTACCTATAGCAACAAGTGCAGCCAACAGTAAGCGAAAAAATGGTGAAATTTCATATCTAAAAAAATTTATTTTGTTATGTTTTTGCACTTCCATTGCTATGAGTGTGAATCCTGAATCCTTCCTGGTCATGCTGACATTTATGAATTTATTTGTAAAAGTATAGACAGTAGAAAATAAACTGTCCTGTGGTGCCTCTCCTGCTCCAAGTCGGCCCGTTTGACGTCCTACCCCCCTTAAACAGAACACTAATACTTTTGGGTGATTTGTATCATTTGTTGTTTCTACCGGAGATTGGTGACATTATTTAGACTGTTCATTTGAATAGTCTAAAAACAAATCATAACGATGGAATAAAACGTCCAGATGATACATTCAAAGCTTATAGAAATCAAACGGCTTAGTTCGGAATGTGAGAGTAATATACAGTTGCTGGTCATTAAAGTTGAAACAGCAGGGAGGATGCAAATAATGAAATTTTACGTATTGCACGCATACGGAATTTATCAATCGTAATGTTTGGAGACAGGTGGAGTGCCTGTCTCTCGGCTTCTCATGACATATGTTTCCAATGGGTCAGAAATCTCTAGAATGTGCTAGCCAGGCTAAGAGACAAACACCCATTACATCGAGGTGGACCAAGGCATGCGATCTTGTATTATCTTGTTGAAAGATAGCGTCACGGAGACCTTAAAGTTAGGTCACAACCATTGGTCTTAGCAAATTGGAAACGTAGTGGCTGCTGTCCAAATTACCGACTACATGAGTCAGAGGTGACGGTGCTGTGTATCCTAGACATCCCGTACTATCACGCCAGCTGCTGGTCCCTTATGTCGGAGACGAATCCAAGACCGCAACGTTTTCTCTGCACGTAGTTTGCTGTACGCAAAACAGGGACTCGCCTCGAAAGGCGACATAGTGTCATTGTTGTGTCTAGTGATGCTGGGAGTGTCACTATCGACGAGCTTCTCTTTGCTGCTGCAATAGAACTGTTCTGAAGAGGTATTCTAGAGATTCTTAACAGCTATTTGGGCGTGCAATCCAGTAACAATATGCGCTCGCCTTAGTGAGGGAACACTCATCCTTCGACCCAAGGACAGAAAGAAATGAAGAGAATATAAAATGTAGACAATGAGACCTGTTGAGACGGAGCGCAAGCTCGGGTCGGATAAGCAGGTAGCAGGAAATTTCCTGTACTTAATTCAGAGATCACACGGGAATTTGCCTGGAATAATTTGGAGAGACAACGAAAAAAGTTAATCAGGATGGGCTGGTGGCGATTTGAAACCACACTTGCCTGTGCAAGCTCAATTAAATAGAAAGCTAAAGCCTTTAGGTGTAGCGTGCACGAGGACCTTTCACTGCGACTGAATCACTACTTCAACGAGTAGAGTTTAATTTACTGACACACCTCTGTTCTTATTCAAATGAGCCAGTGCCGGAAAAATCTGAACACTGTTATTCCTTTCATATTTAGGGTACAATTTAACGCAAAAACTGGTCCTTAACGCACGCAACACTGCCACAGCCACACGAAAGGCGACGGAGGGTTTAATGTCACAGAATAAGAATCAAGCCGAGCCCTTGACCTACCAGAGTAAAACGACAGCAAAACTATAATCTACAAGCTCCTGAAAGCAAACCGTACAGCTTGTATTATTAAGTAAATATCTTGACCTTAGTGTGCAACTTATTTTCGACCCCGCACTTCGGCCTTGTGCTGCGACAAGTTTCTTCAAATTTGCTCAAAATCGGGGCTGTTAGTACAGGTGAGTTCTTACACTCTGACAGAAAATCTTAGGGACGTCATTTGACATATAAAAATTTATGTATGTATCAAATATGTTTAGTTATTTGTGGTCGCCCTCAAAGTAGGATCAGTGTGAATCCATACATCGTGTGCATTCGTTCCTTCACTGTTCAAAATTTCCTGCTCATTATTTTCCGTGAAACTGCAGAGGAGATCCGCCGTTTTCCTCCTCTGGCAAGAACAGGTCTGTAATGAACTGCTAATGCGCTGCCACTAAGCTGTTTAATTTTCATGAAACGTGAGACGTCTTAAGGACACAGCTTAAGACTGAATAACAGTTGTACTTTAATACACCTCGACATGTAATTCATTAGTTATTATTGCAATTAATAATATTATTAGATTTTTACCTATGACTTCGGCCCATACATGTATGTCACATGTACTGCACATCGCGTCCTACCCCCTTTCTCCGTCCCTATCCTCTCTCCGTCTCTCATCGCCCATCTGCTCCTCCCCCTCTCACAGACCAAATCCTCAGCCCCCACTCTCCGTACATCTCCTCCTGCTTCCATTCTCAGTGCATCTCCTCCTCCCCCTCTCTCCATCAATCTCCTCCTCCCCACCTTCCTGTCCACCTCCTTCTATCCACTCCTCCAGTCCACACTCTCCTCCCCCCCATTCTGTTCATCTTCCCCCCCCCCCCCCCTTCTTCTGTCCATCTCCTCCTCCCCATGCGTCCACCTTCTATATCACCCTCACGCCAATGGACTGTGGGAGGAGTAGGAGCAAATGGATAGGAAATGAGGATAGGGATGGAAAGAGAGGGTAGGATGCGATGTGTAGTTCTTACCTGTGAAGTACTTCTTTTTCAGTAAGTGTTATGTGTACCAAGTTGACTTGAAATAGATTCAGTGGTTTAGGATGAGCTGTGTAACACACACACACACACACACACACACACACACACACACACACACTTGTATAATTGTCACAGGGCAGTATAGATCGTACAAACATACACACACAGTAGAGAGGTTAATCGATTGAAGGTGACTTGAGTGCCATCAGGCATTCTGGATTCTGGAAAGTTGTTATGAGACTCTTTCTTAAGAACTTGCACCTTGGGAGGTTTTATTCTGAGGATCAATAACGGATAAAACTGGCAACGACTGATTAGAACATCTGAATGCCAGTGTTGGTTGTCGAGGTTTCAAGCAGACGAATATCAGTCTTAGTTGTAATTGCACTGTTTCCCCATGCAGGGACAGAATATTCAGTTGCTGAGTACAGATGTAAAATTGTATTGTTGCAGAAAGTATCTACGTTTTCATCCCAATTGTTTCCTTGTATTTTCTGAGACATATTTACGCTTGATCCAAACTTCTTTGTCAGTTTCATGACAGTTTTCGACGGATCGAGAGTGATAACTATATAGTTAGGAAACTAGTTACAGGGAACTTCAACCCCATCAAATAGCACATGTGACTACTTGGGTGTCTTTTTATTAAGGAGAGGGAACGATGCTATTCTTGAGTTTAGTTGGAGCCTCAATGACTGGAGGGACATCGAAGAAGCATACACAGAGACTGTGGAAACCACAATCGGGTGTCTCACAGCCAATGGTGAAACCCTGAATAGTTTCTCGAAACAGGCACTACAACACAGCAGTAGAGGACGTGCAACTAAACACACAATCCGTTAGTAAAATCAGTCTTTTTTCATTTTTGTTGGGCGTTCTAGACACCGTCCCCGGACATAAACGAGTTATCTGGCTTGCAAATAGCATACAACTGAATGGGAGAGGGGGAATTAATTGGGTAGTGTAAAGAAGTATTTAGAGTGTCAGCAAGGTAGTGTAGTACGTAGCCCGTGTCTCTCTCTAGCTAAGATAGAGCACGAGATCGATAGGACGGCACGACTATGTCTGGACGTACCAAAGGTCATTCTGTGGAGGTAGACGCTAATTTCCCAAGTGATTCGCCGCGTACGTCCTTACAATTTTAACAACGAGGGCGGACATACTATTCTACAGGGATTGTGGCCGAAAAATGTTCTTGACAAGCTGGAGGCGTCGACATCTGTCGTAGCTCTTTGCTGAAAAGAAGAGACAAAAAAGAAGAATTGTAGACCGGAATCTTAACAGAATGACGACGTTGACATTTTGTGGCCCATTTTCCTAACACATCAATTTGCACCACATGGATCTTTACAGAAGCGAAGCACATACGTGACCATTGCTTAGTCTTGCCTACAAAGTGGGAAGTGCCATCAACAACATGTCGGAACGCAGAGAAATGGAATCGCGTTAAATGATTAAACAAATTGCAGTTATGATTTGCACGAATGGTGGGCAGCGTCATGTTCGTCTTACATTTGAAAGCTGCAATTTAAAAGAGGCTCTATGATGTTCTGGGGGAATGGAAATGTGGTAATTAATTGAAATGAGTTAGTAGAAAACTATGTTTTACTGTGAAACATTTTAATTAGGAGCGTAATATTAGGTACCTTGTCCTCCGAGGCGACAGTTCTTAAGTTAATTGAACTAAAACTGTAATAACTTGAGGTATGGAGTGTTTTAGAGCAATTACGTATCTTGACGGGTCCGCAAATCTGCCGTGTTAGCACCCCTGTGAAATCTCTTGAATCACATGGTACACAGCATCAAGTGCCATAAACGCTATCCATGCAGTCTAGTCAATTCGCCTGAGGTACAGTTTATCACACCCACGAAACAATGATTACATTCTTATGCATCATCTTTCATACAACAGGGCTGGATCGCATGAAGTAAAGGCCGGAGCAGGACAGGAGTCCAACAGTGCCATCAGATGTCTGTCACCAGCAGCCAGTACTCTTCTCCTGACAACTCTGACAGTGTTTTACTTATATATATATATTAACTGTTTTGTCTTGTCATCAGCCATCAGCAGTTGATGACTGCGAAGTGCACGCAGTGGATTGGTACAATATCCACAGCAGTTAACGAAGATATAGTAACAGGCTCTACCGTATAATCTCTTAGGATTACAAATTTAAGTTCAGTTACTACGAATGCTACCAGTTAATCCCAGTGGTTTGTAACAAACAACGAGACAACTACTGTCTAGGATACAACTGGGAAATATAAACAGCCTTAACAGAAGTATCTGAAAAAGTAGTTGAAACGTATGGCGTTAGTGAAACCTTACAGATACGGGTCAGAAGGTAAACTCAGCGATGGAGACTTTTTACTCCAAAAATTCCTCATTGATATTGCCGTACATGTTGGCTCTTGGTTGATAAACCATAAAAGGCGTAGACTATAAGTAGAGAAGCAAGATGTTAGTGATATCGTTACTGTACCTAATCCATATGTGAGCACTGCGCGAGCGAGATGCAAGGAATCATAAAGCAGCAGGCTTAGGGTAAAACATTACGCACTAGGTTATTGCTCTCCTGAGTACAAGTGAGCAGGATTCTAATAGTATTCGATCCAGTAAACCCAGAAACTCCTAGAAAGATCTCCAGAGTGCCAGATTGCAGACGCACAAGCAGTTTCGTATGCGCAGGCAGAGTCAACAGAAATGGATCGGTATACAAATACAATGCAGACAGTCAACTTCTTTCTATAGAGGTAGGAAGTGACAAAAGTGCGACGTTACAGTATTGATAAGCTATTAAAATTCGGAATAGAAATCAGAAGTTAATATAATTATCAAAGTGTGCACCAAGGATGACTCTGCAATACTGTGTTTTCAGATTCTATAATTGTACTCATCTGACAACAGTTAATAGGGAACAAGGGATTGAGGGAGTGGCCATTTCGGAGACCTTAATGAATAACGGATTTGGAAACTCTAGGTTGGAGTAAACGGTATATGGCTTCTTTCATACAAGCTAGTACTTCGTGACGAACTTATAGAAATACATCTCAATGGAAAATGGAGTAGCATATAAATCGAATATCGAACGCGACTTCAACCAGTAAGCATAATGAACAGTTCTCGTCCTACATCTCGATAAGAAACTAATCTCCATACACCATATGCAGACAAAGAGGGTAAAATAAAACATAGTGCTGCCTCTGCAGAATACGAACTGAATTAATGTGTAAGAACATACCTAAGTAATACATTAACCTCCATTCTTAGCTTCTTGGAAGACATGTTGCAGCATCAACACTTATGCGTGGTATAGGAGCTTCGCCGGCGAGTAAAGAAAGATGTGTTTCCTCATCTTACATGGATTTCTTTTGGAGATGTTACAGATAGGTAAGTTACAACATTCTACAAATACAATTCGACGAATTCATAACCTTTGTCACATTTTGTTTTGTTTGAACAGAGGGTGCTTAGCCGTTAACGTAGTACACAGTTAACAACTACGGGTTATCTATATTTACACCAGAAAGTAGGGATAAGAATTGGAAATGAAATGTCAGAAGGAAGCAGCATTGGACGAGGTGTTAGACAAGGTTGTTGCCTTTCCCCAATGTTGTTTAGCGTATACCTTGAAGAGATTATTGCGAAAAGCTTAGATGTGGAAAGAGGAATATGTATTGGTGGAAAGAGAATAGAATGTATAAGATTTGCTGATGACATCGTATTAGTGGCAGAAAGTGAGCGGACAGTGAATAACATGTTCAAAGATCTGAATGAAGCTTGTGTGGAATATGGGATGCAAATAAACACAGCAAAAACAAAGAGTATGGTCATCAGTACAAGACGCAGACTGTCCAATATTAAAATAGGACAATCTACCATTAGCCAAGTAATTGAATTTAAATATCTCAGAAGCACAATAACTGAAGACTTGAGATGTCACCAGGACGTGAAAACTCGAATTGCCATAGCGAAGGAGGCATTCAACAGAAAGAGGAGACTCTTATGTGGCAAATTAGATAAAGGACTAAGGAAAAGGCTTGGCTGGAGTGTGGCACTATATGGGGCAGAAGCATGGACACTGAGACGAGAGGATGAAAAAAGGTTGGAAGCATTTGAGATGTGGATGTGGAGGAGAATGGAGAGAATAAGCTGGATGGAAAGAGTGAGTAATGAAAGAGTACTGGAAAGGGTTGGTGACAGAAGATGTCTGCTGAAGTTTGTAAGAGAAAGGAGAAAGAACTGGTTGGGACATTCATTGAGAAGGGAGTGGGAGATACAAGGTGATAGACGACATAAAGGGAAGAGGAAATTATGCAGACCTGAAGAGGATGGCAGAAGACCGGACAGCCTGGAGAACTACCATGTGAAAACCTGCCTTTAGGCAGAACATTGATGATGATGATGGTTCTCTGTGTTACTGGCTTATAAAATCCAATGTTGGTCATAATGACGAAACCATTTATCTGTTCAAATAAAACAAAATGTGACCAACACCGTGGATTTTACGATTTATTTAAATATAAAGGTCAACTGCCTCCTCTAATGATCAAAACAATCTCTTTTCACTTTCTACAGAGATATTAACTAGAGGATGGCAGAACGACAATGAGAATTCAATGGCTCAGATTAGGGCATCAAATTGTTTGATACGTCAGTGAGAGCCTGAGAATGATGCACATCAATTTGCTATATGGTCGCAATACTTAGCTGAAAGGTTTATTGCCCCAAGTTACAGGAGATCAATCAAGTGATCCCCAAGATATAAAACTTTTCTCCACAGACAGAAATGATGCGATATGTAGTTGAGCCGTTAACAAAAAACGGTTCAAATGGCTCTGAGCACTATGGGACTTAACATCTGTGGTCATCAGTCCCCTAGAACTTAGAACTACTTAGACCTAACTAACCTAAGGACATCACACACATCCGTGCCCAAGGCAGGATTCGAACCTGCGACCATAGCAGCAGCGCGGTTCCAGACTGAAGCACCTAGAACTGCTCGGCTACAGATCGTTACTTACCATAATGAAGAAACTTCAAATTGCAGACAGGCAGAATAGATGAATAGGTGAATAGGTGAATACAAGATGCTTATTTATAAACCGTGAAACACAGCAGTGGTCGAGTATAAGGGCAGTTAAGGATTAGGGGAGGGAAAGGGAGGAAAAGAGAGAGAGAGAGAGAAGAGGGAGAAAGACAAGAGAGACATAGAGAGAAGGAGAAAGAGAAAGAGTGAAGAGGGAGAGGGGGGAGAGGGGAGAGAGAGAGAGAGAGAAGAGGGAGAAAGAGAAAGAGAGAGAGGGAGAAGAGGCGTAGAGAGAGAGAGAGGGTCGTTAGAGAAACGTCAATGTGGGCACCTAGCAAACGGACAGCAGTCATGGATTCCGAGGTCCTATGAAATAAAGTACTGTGGGTGAACTGCTATCTATAATTTCTGTGTAAACTGGATGGCAGTTTCAAAGTCAAACGGTACGGAAGGGAGGTAATAGCTGAAATAGAAGTAAGAAAAAGTTGTAACCTATCCCCCGTGTTATTCAATCTGTACATAGAGCAATCATTAAAAGAAACTAAAGATAAATATGGAAAAGAAATTAAAGTTCATGGAGAACATATACAAAACAAATATTTACCGATGACATCAGAATTATGTCTGTAGAGGTCGAAACTGGGTAACCTCCTTGGTGAGTGATGGAGCTGGGCTACTAGTGGTTAGGTATACCTACAGGTCACCATCCAAGCCTGATTGCCTCAGTGTGGCAGGTCGATACCAAGTGGTTGTCAGGTGGTTGTCCGACGTTCCAGCGTGAAAGCAGTAAGTTAAATACTCGTTTTGTTCCGTAACGAACAACAACAGCCATGGTGGTACTAGAGAGTGGTCAACGGCCCCCAAAGCTCAGGTGGGAGTCTGTCGGCGTAGTGTGCTGACAAGCAAGTGGTCCCTCCTCACAACAAGAATGCAGCATCGCCGGAAAAGAGGGCAGTGGATCGATGGCTCGGCGATGTCGCACTCTCAGCACTCCAGAGGTCTGCTTCTGGCGTTTGGGCGCTCAAATTGTTTGGTGCATGTAGTTACAGGGAAGTCCGGTAACAACTGCACTCGCCTTCCTCCACTTTTGTTCGAGCGTGCCAAGCTGGAATATCCCGGCCGTGTACTCTTACGTGACTGAGACTCAGTCAGTCCCTGCAGGATCACGTCTCATGTACGTGGGACGAAGGAGACTGTGAGAGCGAAGCTTAATTCGAAAGAAGACATCCTGAGTGCGAAAGCAGGTTCTGAATCGTTACCATCTTCAGTGAAAGATCCTGTAACTAAAAAGTGAGAGGAAATGTATGCTTGGGACCTTTGTCCAATTACATTAACATATGGTGGACGATTTCGCTCTTTATGTCAGGTGCTTGTAAATGTCGGTTCCGAATTTGGACAGATGGATGTCTCCAACATTATACCTCACCCTAAGACGGTGACACGAAATATTGAAAGACAAGCCAATGAAATAGAGGCGAGTGTAGTGCCAACCACTGTCCAGGACATAGCCGTGGATGCTTGTGCATTTGCAGCAGATTTGTGTGCCGACCCATAATGGAGAAGGTGGTACTTATCGGTTACTGCACACTTCGTGCACAATCAAAAACATGGTACGGGCAACAACTTACTTTTCTGAGAAGAAAAGATCTGTGGAATTTATTAAGAACCATACTGAGGAAACATTATTTAATTTAGGAGTAAATCCCCACTACTTTAATAATATTTCACTTGTTACCAACTGAGGCGCTAACATGTACAAGACACTGCTATCCATTCCGCACTATGCATTCATCGCACGTCTTTTGAATAGTCCTAAAATCCGTTTTCGACAACGATTATTTCAAAAATGAGATTGCAGTGGTTTATTCCACGATTCATCCTGCCAAAGACACTGTTTTATGAAGAAACCAGGAGATATGAATTCTTTACAGACAAGCTTGAAGCAATAAATGGAGACACAGTGCCGAAGTAACGCTGCCACCATTTGAGTTGAGAGTATTTATACTCGCTCCAGTCAGGTATGTCATGACAGGAGTTAGGCTCCCTTCAAGTGGAAACGTGTTGTGCTACACCTTGTACAATATTAATCCATCACTGATGGTAGCACACCAAGTCGTCGGGTGGGTGCTAAAATAGCACTTTTGTAGTACGTAGCCGCAGAATTACGCTTATGGCTGCCCCGAATACACTGTGCAAGAACGACGCTAATATAAGGCAGAACACCCGACGCCTCAAGTTGCCAACATATGTCCGGGAATGTCTGAATAACTACACCGTCGGCCATCCTGATTTAGGTTTTCCGTGATTTCCCTAAATCGCTCCAGGCAAATGCCGGAATGGTTCCTTTGAAAGGACACGGCCGATTTCCTTCCCCATCCTTCCCTAATCCGATGAGACCGATGGCCTCGCTGTCTGGTCTCCTTTCCCAAAAAAACCCAACCCAACCAACTACACCGTGGGTGGTTGTGATAACCGGCCTGCAGCTGGCGCCCATTGCCACCCCCCCCTCCCCCCCCCCCCCCCTCCCGCAACCCCCTTGGAGAATTCGCTAGTGTTGCTGCTGAACTTGTGAACATCTAAGACGACATAGTAATGCTGTCTCTAAATTTTTCCCCCTCCCTTAGCGCTGCTTTCTCTCTCTCTCTCTGCTCTCTCTCTCTCTGCTCTCTCTCTCTCTCTCTCTCTCTCTCTCTCTCTCTCTCTCTCCCACATCATTATTTACAATTAACACATTGTCTATTCTTATTTCCTACACACTCTATCGCATGGTGTATGGCGACTGGTAGACCCAGAATTTTCTGTCACTTTCATACTCTGAGTTGTCAGAAAATGCACTGGTAGATTGGGTGGGTGGTTGGCACTCTGTCAATAACGGACATGAACGTCGTAAATCACGACCAAGATCAGTAATGTTCCCATGTGCGCAATTCCAGTTACCATTTAAAGATAGCTATCTGCTACTAGTTACAGAATGTAGCTTATCCTGAGCTGTCGTGCTTAGTAAAATACACCATTTGCTGATTCTCATTTGACTGAACTATATTTCTGAACGCTGCAAGACAGCTTGTAACTATTGTGGGACAAAGTCACTATTTTTATCAATAAATCAAACTTTATTAACATTCAAGTTTAATTTAGGCACAGGAAACACATCATCTGCTATTTAAACTTAGGCCAAGTTCTTATAGATTAATACCATCTGAATGGATCAGGATGAGAAATGACTTTCAGAGAGGAAGACTTAAGGTTAGTTTAAGACACCAAAAATAAAATTTATTTTCAGTTCCAACAGGAACCAAAATCGACTCAATGCAATATATACTCAACGTAAGGTAATAGCTTACCCACATAGTAAGACTAACCATAAACATACAAGTACAGGGAATGTACTCCCATTTATTTCAAACAGAAGCTGGGATCATTGTATTATACTGTGAGGACAAGGGGGAGAAAAATATGCCTGGATTAATAAGAAAAATGATTAAATATGGAATCAAACACCGGATCATTCACACAAAAATAGATTTAACAACTTCATATCTTCTGAAATTATTGCAGAGTGGGCAGAGAAGCAAGCCATCGCAATGAACAGGAACGAAAACCGTGTAAATTCATGAAATCGAGAAAAATAAAAATTAATGAAATTCCACTACACATGCAGGTACCCATTCTGTCTTAAAGAAAGAAAGCAGTCGATTACAGGAAGTTATGGCGTATTTCAGAACAATGTGATGAGCATGTGGATGGACGGAAACAATCAGAAAAGAGAAACATGAAATGACATTAAATCGGAATTAAGGAAACAGACAAAATTCAGCTACTAGATAGGTATTCATTTTATGAAGCAAATTTGGCACAATTCAGTGATGAATCTAGCGAACACATAATCTAGCGAGCATTAGAATACCGACGAACATGTACAGTATGAAACCTGTCTATTTAGCCACAAAAACCACATATTAATGAAAAATCAACCGCATTGTAGACAAGTACTGAGAATAAGAATCCTTATAAAAGTCTACAAAAGCAAAAGACAAGTGTTCCTATCACAGAATCATATGAAAACTTAGCTGGAACAAGGACCCAATTGCAAAGCCCGTTAAACAATCAGGAAAATTAGCATTCCAAGACCGCATCAAGCACAAATGGACCCCTTCAATTTATCTAAAACATTGAGGATGAAAATCTTAATAAAATATCTGAGTTAGAATGGGTCCTTTGTCTTACCAACCCACGTCGTAGCCAAATTATCTATAGAAAAAGTACCATTCATGTAAAATTTAGAAACATTCGTGCACATGAGAAATTATACTCAAAATCTTCTCATAATGTTCTAAGCCTAAAACTTCACTATGAAGAAATGAAAGTATACCGATACTATTACAGTAACTGCATCCAAATCTCGGAGAGTCTACGAGAGACGTGTTTGACCTACGAAAAGAATCCAGCGATTCTACTAACTAGCAGCCACTCGCTTCAGAAGCCAGAGAGGGGGAGAGCGCTAAGCCAAAGACCGCTGCAACCTGATACTAACCCTTCCGTGAACTCTCATGTAAAATCACCTGTCTCTACCGGTTGAGTTGGTAAACCTCTCTTCCCTTCTGCCTAATCATCTTAAGAGGGCAAAACTGCCCTCAGAGATTACAACACTCCCTTACCTATGAGAAAAATCACTCATCTTTCACAATCAAAACAGACATACAGAATCAAAACACAGACTTAGGACGTCGGAAAGGGGATTAGGATATCAAAACATGAATGAAATGATTGAAAAAACAAAAGGTAAAAACCAGCGTTTTTCTTTCCTTGAGGTTCGCTTCCATTAGTACATGAAGACAGAGGCATGAGGAATTCAGAAACAACGTAACTAAGTGGTACCAACATATGAAATGGATATGACGAGATCCCTTTCACTCTGACTCAGTGCTGGTGCCCTCTGCATTAATGATGAATCTTCTGCAACAACTGTTCTGTTGTAATGCGCCCATCTTTTGCTGCTAACAGCTTGTCGAGTAAACTAAGTGTGGTGAAATCAAGGGTAGCTTTCAAGTAAGTTATGTTCCTCACTGGCAGGATTTTTGAAGAGTTATTGAATAGATACAGAGGAGGCTACGTTAAGTTCAGAACTGTAGTCCCGTTATTGTCCCTGCCCCACCTCACAGTGTCGGACAGTTGTCACTGGATCGACACCTTTGGTACTGCAAGAGCGATGGGTTGAAGTACAACTGACGCCTTCAATGCCATCACGAGTATGTAGCAGCATGTGTGTACTATAACCTGCTACCAAATCTCTAAAAATGGTTCAAATGGCTCTGAGCACTATGGGACCTAACATCTCAGGTCATCAGTCCCCTAGAACTTAGAACTACTTAAACGTAACTAACCTAAGGACATCACACACATCCATGCCCGAGGCAGGATTCGAACCTGCGACCGTAGCGGTCGCGCGGTTGGAGACTGAAGCGCCTAGAACCGCTCGGCCACCAGCGGCCGGCCCAAATCTCTAAGATCTTTTACTATTAGTTCGAGCCTTTGTTTTTAACTAGTGACAAATTGCGTAAAAATCGATTTAAATTCTACAAGGACTCTTGATTGTCGACCAAGAGTCTGATGTCTTGTTCATTGCTCTAGTTAATATAGTTTCGTTAAACAGGTCGGTTTAGAGATACCGTTTTTTCGTGAAAACACGTCACGTTTTGTTCCCCCAGTCGCTGCACACTGTTTTTTGTTGCTCCTACCGTTAGCCTGAACTGTATTGGCGGACCACCTTGGCCTCGCCAGCATTGTGTCCATGAGACTGTTACGCCAGACCATGCTGCAAGAAAGAATTTCCTTTCGTTCAGTGGATCTGTGACGCTGTTAATATATAGAAAATAACGATATAAACTTTACTGCATTTCGATTGAGCCGTTTATGCCATAAATTCGACTGTTTCAAGCTTAATAAAGGCACTGGAGTACTTATCCCAAAGGGACTGGTGGCTATATAGATTCCATCCTCAACTACACACATTATGGCATACTGTTTTAATATCTATCTTGCCTACCTTTGATATTGTTTTGATATGATGATTGCTTCCTCCAGTCCACGGTCGAAGACTCTGGCGTTGGAAAGAATAGTTTGTGCCCATTTGTATTACTGATCTGTAATAAATACTATTACTAAGTATTCTCTTGTTTTTCTTATGGTTGCCAACCTCTGATGGAGCTAATTTACTTTGCTTTCCTTTTGAATTAAATTCTGGATGGTTGCTGGATTTTAATTCCAGTTGATGTAAATTACTTTGTTCAGTATGGAATCTAGCAATCTGGCTCATTCATATGCTGTGAAGCAGTCATAATTGATTTTACGTGTCGTTTTCCTTAGTAAGAATCTAGCTTTCAGTAAAACTTTGAAGTTAATTCAACAAAATATTTAATTAAAAAAGAATTCGATCACAAAGCGACCAATACACTCAATTAAAACTTCCTTTCTGTATGTGAAAACGATCAAAATTATTCAGCTGTGTTAGTTTAATTGTTCTTCAGTATTTAGATTATGGAGCGCTATGATTTAGGAAAAAAATTGGATTACTTCTGAAATACTTTTGGGAATGAGAGTATTAAAAGTTCAAATTGATTTTAACAATTTCTTTAAGAATTATTCATATAAAATTCACCGAACTTCACGTAATAGAAAATTGCACTAAGCTCCTGTATAGTTCTAATCTTTAAGATAATTAATTGGAGTTAGTTGTTGTGTGCGTCGTTTAGATGAGCTGTGGACAAACGAAGATTCCACTGCTTTTTCACGTCCACCAATCTGACGCCATTTAGAGCCATTGTTACTTCTGCAGCCATATCTCCAAAACTTTGCAGCATCGCTAGCGTGGGAATTCTTGCATCTGCACTCTAAAAATTCCAAAGATGCCTTAATTGCGTGCACATGAACGCCACACCACTTTATAGTTTTTAAAACATAGTGTTTACCACAAAATAAAATTTTACATACCATCCATGATCAACACTATAACTCATTTTAAAACCTTGCTATCTCCCCTCTCCTCCTTGCCTGCACACGACACCTCTGCACGTCCCAGCTGTGCAGACTCTTTCTATTAGTACTTTTAAATTCAAGTAGTGTTGCTATAAATCCTGAGAGTTGTGCCGTAAAACGCATTTACAAAAATGGTTATAACAACTCTTTCTCCATATTAACTGATAGATATTCACAAACTCTTTATTTCCCTAACCTACACAGATATCTGCTTTTCATTTGTGTGCATGTAAGTATCAAAATTTATCGACCGTTCACAACATATCGGAAACATTTTAATATTATTACATTTTATTGTAAAATGTAGTTGCCCCATTGCAAACTGCTCTTGGATACCTCGTTTCTAATTTTTCTGGTTTTATGTTCGTTCTCTTTCCTTGTATGTATGAAGGGAGTAGATGAAGTTTTACTTTTAGAAACAGGTCCTCGGGACGAACGTATGATATCTGTAATATCCACATGCACCGAGTCACATGAGATGGTACGCTGGAGACGCCCGAAAATGTTGAGAAATGCTTGTCTAAGATGCGGCAGACCTTGGAGACCGCGGAACTATAGATGAATGTAAATAGTAGTCATTTAAGTTATATATTTAATAATGCTCCAGGGGTGCACGCAACTGTACGTTTGGGCTGACATCTACAGAGTGCTTGAGTCACGTGCAGAACTTTTCTCTTCCTTTCTGTTTCTGCACCACACTACTGGTTTTATCTGCTATTCTTTCTCTAGCTGGGTAGCTGAAAGGCGTGACACATTATAGCCACGGTTTCAAAAGGTACCTTACCGTTGCTGTAGAGTCTTATGTTTATATATGTCGTCTTTTCATCATGCAATGTCAAACTAAAAATTGCGTAGTATGGTACTGAGATACAACATGCATGCGAGATGGATCATTGTCAGTGATGTCATCACTGTGCCGCACCTGATCCCTAGGACATCAGGCGGCATGCTGAGAAAGAAACTGGCTGGGAACTGCCAGAACCATGTAAAGGATTATGATCGAAATGGAAAATCTTAGTAGGTTTCAGGGGAAAAAAGGTGTTGAGGACAAAAAAAAGTGCTTGAGCTGAAATAAAGTACCACAGGCTCGAACGGAAAGAGGGTTTCGTGGCTAGATGTGAAATAGGCCTCGAAATAAGGAAGCATAGATTGGAGCTGGAACCCCTGTGGCTAATCAAATACGTCAGTGGTATATCAGCACAAATGGAGCATGCAGATGTTGTAGTGTCTCTTCAGGGTATGCGAACGTAGTTTTCAGAACCAGTCACTAACTAGAACTGTACAAGTTACAGAGAGAATGTGACGGAACCTTCATGATTTATCTTAAATTCAGTTTGTGTTTTTAAAAGACGGCAAATCGTGTACAACTGCATCAATTTTCTTATTTGACAGTTGTTATAAAACACATATTTTGTGAACAATCGGTCTTACAGTTGTTGCTGTATGTGTAAATATCATTTAAATTGAACTGTTATAGTCAAATTTTTATCATGTTCGATTCCATGTGAATGAATGTGCTCCACGACCATTATGTAATTTAGGACCGAACGAATGTCAGCATTGGATGTAATATATCTTTTTTTTTTTGTTACATTTCAGATCTAGATTTTAATTGACAGTGTATCTGTCATCAGTGCTATAAATACAAATAATATAATAATCAGGCATAGAAGTCGAACATTGATTAAACCCCATGTCAGAACTGTACATAGTTACTTTTATTACTTTTATTGCCCTTATGTAAAATAATGTGTTAAGATAAAAAATATGTGCATGAAAACACTGGGAATACAAATAGTAAGTACAGTAAAATACAGTTTTGTCTGGAGGCATATACTCGTAAATTCAAAAAACCGTTATGACAAGGGCCACATTACATCATATTCTATAGCCAACACTCTCCATCTTTACTGCTCATATATAAAAGAATAGGTTAAGACAGAAAATTTTACATATATAAAAATACAGTGAATTCAAATAATAGCTACAATAAAATTCAATTTTGTCTGCAGGCATATGAATTCAAAATATCTCTATGGCAAATATTAAATTACGCTGAATCACTTATCATCAAGTACATCGTAACATTAAGCATTTTTTCCACAAAACATTGAACCAAGATTAACAAATTAGTACAAAAATTATAATTTCCATTATTTATTTAACTGTATAGTCTACATGGAAACTACAATTGTCATTGCACATATATAAAGTTACTATGTGATGAAGTTCTGAAACAGGAGTCTTAGCAGCATAGCAAGTGTATCATACAGTAAAATGTTTATAAGATGTTTATAAATCAACTTCAAGCAATGAAAATGGCATACACTGATGCTAAGAACTATATTGCAAAATATGCAGTCTATAAATGCTAGAAAGATGCTTTAGATTTTCGGTTATACTGTTTGTACTCGTTTGGTATACTGTCGGAACGTTAATATATAGGGATGGATTCGCTACATTGAATGTACCCACCCTGAAATACCTTGGCCTCACCCTCGACCGACACCTCACCTGGACCCCTCATCTCCAGACCATCCAGCAGAAAGCCCATTCCCGCCTCCACCTTCTGAAACTCCTTTCTGGCCGGACATGGGGATTGCATCTTTCTACCATCCTCCACACCTACAAATCCCTCATCCGTCCTATCCTCTGTTATGCCAGCGTTGCCTGGATCTCCGCCCCCACCCGCTTTTACAAGGCCCTCCAAATCCTTGAACGCCATGCACTCCACCTTGCCTTCCATGCACTCCACCTTGCCTTCCGTATCCGCCTTCCTTCCCCCACACGGCTCCTGTATGAACTGATCCCCTTCTCCTGCCTCCTCCTGTTCCTCCAACATCTCGCCTTCCTTCCCCCACACGGCTCCTGTATGAACTGATCCCCTTCTCCTGCCTCCTCCTGTTCCTCCAACATCTCCGTATCCTTTACATTGTTCGCAGGCTTGATCCCCCCCACCCTCTGGTTTCCTCCTTCCTCTCCACCCCCCACCCGTTGCCGCGCCTCTATCAGTGTATCCGTCCCTCTCTCCACCTCCACACCCTCCATCTCCTTCATCAGGGCAATTTCCAATGCCTCCCCCTCCCAGATGACGAACTTCGCCGTGACATCTACCCTTCCTTCCAATTGTAACCTGGCCTTGTTCCCCCCCCCCTCCCCAGGGCCCCCTCCTTCCTCTTCCCTCCTTCTCCCAGAGCGGATTTTCCTCCATCCCCCCCGCCCCTGAGACCCTGCCCCCCATACTTGCCTCTTTCCTTCCCACATCCCTCCCTATCTGGCCCTCTTCAGCGCGCCCCCCGCTCCTCTCTCCCATCTCTTCCCCTCCCTCCCTTCTTCAGGTCTCCCTCATCTCCTAGCGCCTGGCAGATCCTCTGTATTGATCATCATCCGTGTGCCACATCAGTGTTGTGTTTAGTGCTGTTTCTCCTGTGCATCAAGAATTGTGATTTTAATTGTGTACTGCCTTGAGGTTCGCTGTCAGTGTTACGTTTTGTGCTACGCCATCCGTCGATACCTTTATGCTCCAGTCATACTGTGCCTTGTGTTCTTTTAATCGTCGCAGTGTGTGGCTTTTTGTGTGTGCTACTTTTAAACAGTTTTTTATCTCCATTTTAGTCATCCCGTTTCTTGTCTATTGCCTTCCATGATGTTCCCCCTTTTTTATATCTATGTTCAGCTTATTCTCTCCTTTGCCGTTTTTCAATGTCTTCTATTGTTTTGTTCTATGTCTTTCGGCTGAAGAGCAGTGCATATGCTGCTGCCAGCCCGCCCCGATGGGGAATTGAATTACAATAAAGAAAAAAAAATACATTGAATGTGGTTTTTCCACCATCCTTCACACCTACAAATTCGTGATCTACCCCATCCTTTGTTATGCCAATGTCACTTGGATTTCCACCACTCCCAGATTCTATAAAACCCTCCATATCCTAGAACTCCATGCACTCTGCCTTGCCTTACATATCCGCCTTCCATCCCCCACACATATCCTCTATGACCCCATCTCCTTCCCCCACCTTCCTTTCCTCGAACAAATCTGCACCCTGTACATCGTCTGCCGACTCGATCCCCCTCACCCACTGGTGTCCCCTTTCCTCTCCCCCTTCCCACACTATCTTCTTTTCCTCAAAAACATCCACACACTGTACATCAGACCCTGTACATCGTCTGCCGACTCGAGCGGACCCCCTTCCTCTCCACCCCAATCCCGTTGCTGCGCCTTTACAGCTATCTCCCGCCCTGTCTCCATGTCCACACCCTCCACCTCCTTTCCCAACACAACTTCCAGCACCTACCTCTCTCAAATGATGAACTTTGCCCTGACATCTACCAATCCTACCAACTCTAACACCACCTTCCTCCTTCCCAATCCTCAGGGCTCCCTCTGCCCTCCTCTTCCCTTACCCTGAGCGGTTTTCCTCCCTCCTCCACTACCCTCCCTTTCCAGTGCTCCCCTTCAGCATTCTCTCCTGACTTGCTTTCCCCCTCCATCTCCCACCCCACCCATCTCCTGCCCCTTGGTGCACTCCATACCCCCCATTTCTTTTCATCTTACCCCCCTCCCCCACTGCTCCTTTCTCTCCCTTCTTTTTCCCTCCTCTCCAGCCTCTCCCTTGGCAGGTCCCTCCTGGCAGTTGTTATTCTTCATTGTGTGCGCTTGGTCTCTTCCATTGGTTTTGAAGCGTCCTTGTTCTGGAGTGTTTTAGAACTGTGGCCAAATTTCAACCTGAGCATGTGACTTCAGTGTTTTTTTTATGTGCCCCACGAATAGCCAACTGTGTCTTTTAACTTTGTGTTTGCATTTTTAACTGTCCCACAATGAATTTTGTGTTGGTGTATATTTTAACCCCCATTATCTCAACTTATTCTGTTTTTAATGTCCCCCTTTTATCGCCTTTGTGTGTATAGTTTTCTCCTTCTATTAATTATCCTGTCACTTGGCTGAAGAGCAGCGGACTGTGCCACTGTCAGCCCTCCCCTGCCCCATATGGGGCAGGGGAATGAAATCGCAATAAAGGAAAAAAGTAGGTTGAATCCGGTGCCCTTCTCCAACACCAGCATGCTAGGGTAGTGGCTTGTTCTTGTTCACCTGTTGCTGTATTGCATAGACTTACATGGGCCACTCCCTTATGCCTTGTATCTGTCATTAAGTCTTACCTCCACGTGTTACTATCTCATCAAGTCTTTCTTCTGTGTGTTACTGCATCATCAAGTCTTTCTTCCCCGTGTTATTTTCATCTTCTAAACTTTTGCTGTCGGTGTGTGTGTGTCACCCCTGGCGCTGCTGTCACCACTGCTGTCGCTGGAACCACCTCCATTGAGTCTATTGCTGCCACCGTATCACTCCTACATAGCTGCCTCCATTTCTGTCACATCGGACATTCTTATCACCCACAACTCCACCACAGCTTGTCACCATCGTCCCAGCACTTCATCCACTGATGCTCGCTGCAATCAACACTGATCACCACTGTCTGCCATCATAGATCACCCCACAACAACTACCATCTACACTTCTCTTTCTCTTGTCTTACTGTCACCACACGAAGCACATCCTCTCACCCATCTCTGCTGCATCTATCCTCCCTTACCAATAGCATACTCCTCCAATACAGCAGTAACATATAAACCTCTCTCGATCACCAGCTGTCACTATCTTTTCACTTTTAGCCACAACTCATCAGCCACCACATCCACCATTGCCATAAGCCTGACAGCCCATTGAACAACAGGTACCTTGGATGACACCACACACATCACTTCTTCAAGTCTCATTGCACCAACCAATTCATGTAATACTGAAGGAAATGCAGAACTCTCTGGCAGCTCTCAATTTAACACACTGTCACACAACATGGTTCCCTCTGTCAGCCTTTAAAAACCAACAAAACGTCAAAACACCAACATCAGTCCCCTTCCCACACTAGATAAACCACAAACTAATCCTGACGACACCCAGAATATGGACACAACTCAATCCCTTCTAACATATTCCCCTATGATCCACAGAACCCAAATCCCTCACCCTCGAAATCAAAAACTACCCATCAAGCCTGCAGATTCAAGAAATCATTCCTAGGAAAAATCCCTGAACCCCAAATCCTACAGTGATCTTGTCGTGTCCTCGTCGCCACTGTAGAGTCTTGTACCATAGGAATCAAGGGAGAGGATGTTCTTTTGTAGGTGGCCAGTATCCTCTTTCTACAACACAACTGCACACATGGATTAACAGGGTTCTTGATTTACTTGAACAGACAGCTACTTATCTTACTTACTTATCTTACTTAATCCCGGCCGTATCCCACTATCAGGCTTGCGAGGCAACAGGAACATCCTCCAGAAAACTGATGCCAGGGCACACATCCAGGCCTGAGGACGTGTGCTGAGGCGACGAGGGGAACGGCGACGGCGACGGCGGGTCCAAGTCCATCGGGTCTGCGAGCGGGGACTGTAGGGGTGAGGGAACATCGTCCATCTACTCCTCCAGGGGTACCCTGGTTGCATCAGTAGGCTGCTGCGGAGGCCGCATGATCCAGCTAGGCCGTGATTTTGGGGGAAGAAAAGCAGCAGAATCACGGGGCAAATGACAAGCACGAATTTGGCTCTGGTGATGGCGCTGCAAACCATCGGGACCTACGATCAAGTCCTTCCCCGCGCTCACAGTTGCCATAAACCGTGAAAAGAACAATATCGCGCGGCGCAAAGCTATATTTGCGGATCATTGGCGGCACCGGACGCTGCGGCGGGTGTACTAAGTGTAGCAGCGTCTAATGGCGGCGGCCATGCAGAATTTCCGCGCTTGATGGCCGGATCGTGGGCGGGAGCGATAGGTGGCGAGAAGGAGTTGCAGAGCCTTCTATAATGTGTGGGTGGTGCGAAGCTTGGCCAACAGTTGCTTAAAAGAGCGTACGAAGCGTTCTGCTTCTCCGTTGGATTGGGGGTGAAGCGGAGCACTTAGATGATGAATGCCACTGCGTGCACATAACTGTTCAAAATCACGTTAAGTGTGGTCCGTTGTCCAACACAAGTACTTCTGGCAAACCTTCTATGAAAAATATGGAGAACAACGCTTGAATGGTGCTATGTAATGTGTTAGGGTTCATAGGTACCGCAAATAGAAACTTGCTAAAAGAGTTCCCACTATGAGCCAATGGGTGTTCCAAAATTGTCCTGCAAAGTCTATGCGATTCAGCCTTAGACCAAGCTGAGAAAGTCTGTGGCGGAGCAGATTGGTTTTCAGTGCATGCGCGACACTGTGTCGTCATCTATTCAATGTGGGCGTCCATGCCCTTCCTAGTACAATGCCGTTGCGCTGACTGTTTAGTGCAAACAATTCCCCAATATCTTTGGTGGAGCAATCGCAACACATCCTTCTACAACACATAGGTGTTAAGCACACGCGATTGTCCACTGTCATTTTGAACTAGAATCACACCCTGTTGAATTGAGAGGTTGTGACGACTTGCAAAATATCGGGGCACAACTGCATTCTGGATACTGTTCGATGAACGAGGCCAAGACATGCGAATGTAACGTAACAAAATCTTCAGATATGGATCTGCTTCACGGCCTGTGCGTTTTTTCTGTAGTGCAGGGGAAAATATTCCAAAAATTCGGAGTCCTGCTCATCGATCTGGCAACAAAATGCGCCACATGCATCAAAATAAGAGCCTGGGCCAATCGGAAGGCGAGATAGGGGCGTCTGCATTGCCATGCTTTGCCTTAGGTCTGTGCGCAATTTCATGCTGATACTGCGAAGCAACAAAGCCCAGCGTTGCACTTTTTGAGCAGTGCATGTAGAAACCGGCTTTGACGGATGAAACAAGGACTGTAAAGGCTTATGATCTGTCACTAAAAAGCACTTGCGACCATACACAATAGCGAGAGCGTCTTTTTCCATTTGACGATAATTGCACTGAGTTTGTGTTAACAACTTTGAGGCAAAAGCATCAAGTCTGTCTTGTTCAGCAATTCTATGCGAAAGCACAGCGCCGATTCCGTAGGAAGAAACGTCGAATTGCAAAACTACTGGTGTAGCAGGGTCCAAATGCACTAAACATCTGTCACTGAGCAAGGCATTTTTGAGTTTTTGAAACGCGTCTTGACAGTATTTAGTCCACATAAAGGTACATTTTTGCGATGCAATGGAATCGCGATCTGAGTGGCATTAAGAATGAGCCAAATGTAGTATGTCATCTTGCCTAGTACTGACTGCAGTTCAGACACATGTCGAGGAACAGGTAGGTAACGGATTGCAAGCAAATGAGATTGGAGGGGGGTGTACGTTCTTACCGTTTATCACATGACCTAAGTACTGTAGTTCAATTTGAAAAATGTCACACTTCTCCGGACGACACTTGAGTCCCACTTCTGACAACACTCAAAAAAGAATATGCAAATTGGCAATGTGTTCCTCTGATGTACGACCAGAGACGGCATTATCGTCAAGGTAGTTTGAACAAAATGGCACTTTTGCAGTCAGCTGTTCCAAGTAACGTTGGCAAATGGCGGGTGCGGAGGCACTGCAAAAGGGCAAATGCAAATACTTGAACGGTCCTAACTGTGTACTTACAACGAACACTTTCTGTGATTCTTCATCCAATGAAATTTGCAAATCTGTCTTAGAAAAGTAACGTCCTGCACCGAGCCTCTCCATGAGTTCCTCAGGACGAGGTAACGGTTAAGTGGCAACTACTGTCTGTGGGTTGACTGTAGACTTGAAGTCAATACAAATGGGAATGCGACCAGAAGGCTTAGACAACAAACGAGAGGAACTGCCAATTTACTAGCTTGAATGGGAGCGATTACACCACTACCTCTCAATTCTTTGATTCACTGGCTACTTTGTCTCTTAAAGCAATTGGAACGGGGTGGTCCCGAAAAAACTTAAGCTGTGCATTGTCTTCCAATGAAACGTGTGCTATAAAGTTATTAGCTTTTCCATTTCCTTCTGAAAATTGCTCAGGAAATTCTTTAAGTAAGCTAGCTACACTGTCTTTGGGATTTACAGCAGTCACTGAAAGCCCATTGTCTTGAAAGCTAAGGACAAACAAATCAATGGAATCTAAACCGAAAATGTTCTGTCTCTTGATTTCAACACAGTAAAATTGAGTATCCTAGTGTGAGATCTGTGACTACGTGGCTGTCCGCGCGGCTGTGTACGTGCTCGTTGTTGTGGCCGCTTGGACAATCGCGAGCAAGGGGCGACCCGACTCGACAGATCGGGGGACCTAGTCAAACTTACCAGCCGCTATGGCATCCGAATCATATTGCTCTAAGATTTGCAATATTTGGGGAAGTGATGGATCAGAGTATTTTAAGATCTGTTTCCGTATTCTACTGCCTGGGACATTGAATGTTATAGCGTCACGTATCATGAGATCACTGTAAAAGTTGCCACAACTACACTTAAATTTACACTTACACTTATACTAACATGCCCGTTAATTCTGTGTACCGCTGTTCACCTGTCCCGGCTTTTCCTGCAAGCGCAAGAGCTGATATCTGGCTGCAGCTTCCTGGACTTGCTGGTCATAATACTTGGTTAGTGCATCGATTACTTTGTTATAACTGAGTTCGACTAAAGACGCGGTTGGGAATGGGTTTTGTATTAACCTGAACACTGGGGACCCGCAGTCGAAAGGAAGTATTGTAGCTTTACGGTACCTTGAACACTATGAACTTGACAATGTGCTTGGAACTGAGTCAGGTATTCGAGTCATTCCTCATCAGTGTCGTTAAATTGCAGGAACGTTGATATGTTAGTCGGCGGCATTTGAGCCTTTGGTTGGTCGGTTGTGCGGCCGATGCAGCTTGTGCAGTCAGATGTTATTGTACAATCGTTAGTAGGGTAGCAGTTTGTTGACGGAGATGCGGGGGTTGGGGGGGTGGGGTGGGGGTGCGCAATCCATGGTTTACACAAATACGTTATAGCAAAAAGCAAGAAAAGCCTCTAAAATGAGAAATTTGATTAGTTCTATGGCTCCTCTCCTGGATGAATGTTTTGGAGGATGTTTGTCATGAATTTTTTGATGTCTTCAGCAGTGCAAGTTGGCTAAGGACAAATGGGTGACGTTGTGGGGTGGCGGGGGGGGGGGGGGGGGGGGGGGAAGCAGGGTATCAGTTGAAAGGATTGGGACATTGAGTTACAGTTTGGTTGGCTGAGGACTGGCTTTACATTTTGCAGGATAGGCAGGGTAGGAGTCATTGCAGTGTTCCCTTCCAAATTCCATCCTCAGTACCACCACAGATTCTAAGAATCCTACCTAACTGTCCACACTGCAAAGACTCCCACTTCCTTAAGCAGTGCCCTAAGTTCACTTCTCCTCCTACCGCTACGTTCGCAGTTTCGAATCCCGCCTCGGGCATGGATGTGCTTGATGTCCTTAGGTTAGTTAGGTTTAAGTAGTTCTAAGTTCTAGGGGCTGATGACCTCAGAAGTTAAGTCCCATAGTGCTCAGAGCCATTTGAACCATTTCCACCCTGCAAACTAGAACACAACAGAAGCAAGCAAGATCTTTGGCCAAATTGATTACCTTCGCTCGCCACTGAATTTTCCTCATCACCACTGTTGTGTCCTCGTCGCCATTGAAGAGTCTTGTACCATAGGAAACAAGGGAGACGATGTTGTTTGGGCGGACCGGTATCCTCTTTCTACAACACAACTGCACACATGGATTAACAGGGTTCTTTACTTACTTGAACTGAAAGCCATTTTTCTTCAATAGAGTCCACGCATTGTGGTACAAGCTCTTCCATAATGATCCACCTTCGCCTCACTGCTGATGAAGTACAAGTCCCACTATGCGATGAATGACAGATGCCAAACTGAAGTTTGAGTCAGTGCGTCAGTGACTGAGCCAGTGACTGAGCGACTGCACTAGTGACTGAGCCCCTCCAGTCAGCGCTGGCGATCTAAATAATTGCGGTCGAGAGAGCGTTGGTGGCGTGTTGCTTGCTAGTCTGTTTTTGGCTCTCTCCTGATAGGCGCGCTTGATCCAGCGACTACTACCGATCTTCTTGCTACAGCTTTGCCAACTGGTCTGCTGGTGACAGCATATACCAGCACAGATCTTCCCTCCAAAATTCCTCACATTACCTTTGGTCTCAAAGCCTTCTTAACACTGCTTACCACAACACCCCATGCCAAACATGTCATCCCCCCATCCTCACCACAATGATCTCCAAATGCGGCCTTGAGATCATGGATGATGAAGGGGAATCTGGACTGAACAACAGCCTGAATTTAGAAATAAAAAGCCCTTCCTATCAACAATGATCATGGTCCTGCTTACCTCAGCTGTGTCTTTACTGAAACTGGCTCCTCCAAAGACACTCTCTTTAAAGAGGGAGCCCTGATATACCACTACTGCCACAAGGTCGACCCTTCCAAATTCCATCCTCAGTACCACCACAGATTCTAATAATCCTACCTAATTGTCCACACTGCAAAGACTCCCACTTCCTTAAGCAGTGCCCTAATGTCACTTCTCCTCCTACCTGGAACACCTGCAATGACTCCTACCCCACCTATTCTGCAAAATGTAAAGCCAGTCCTCAGCCAACCAAACTGTAACTCAATGTCCTAATCCTTCCAACTGATACCCTGCCTCCCCCCCCCCCCCCCCCACAACCTCACCAATTTGTCCTTAGCCAACATGCACTGCTGAAGAAATCAACA